>NC_057800.1:719058032-720258032 GCF_018294505.1 Triticum aestivum
AAAAATCTCATCGTCGTGCTCGCACGACGATAAACCCTCACCCTACTGCCCCAAATAGATGACAAGAATAGACGTCGGAATTCCGTCCAAATCGATGAATTCGAGGACAATCGAAGCTCGGAAGCCAAACTCGAAGAAGAAGCGTCGTCATACGAGTGTCACGCCTACGAGTACTAAAGACTCCGACCTAAACTACTAGTCGGAGCAAAGGGATTCCCCTCCCATGCACCGACCGCCGGAGCGGCGGGCAATGGGCAGATGAATCCACCGTAGAGTTTTGCCCTATCCATGAAACTGGCACCACATACTCTCTAATCTTGATCTTGTTGGATCATAATTGGGCTTAGACCCATATAGACAATAATTCCTGGTTAATCTTTAAGGTCTATTTAGGTGCATGGCAAGTAGTGGAAAGTTTAGTACCATATTGCTAGTGGAGTGAGAGTGAGACCTTCTTATAAGGGCTCCTCTATCACATGTCATTTGAAGATTGGGAAGATGAGTTGCACACACGCGCTCCTCCTCCTCCGCCGCCCGCCGCACCTCGTAACGACTCGCGCGCGCCGCGGATTGTGGGAATGAGCCGGGCCGAGGATTGTTTAATTAATCTCGGATTAATTAACGAGTTGCTACAGTAGTGCCACTGTCCAAGACGTTGGACCGTGGGTTGCTCGCGTACTCCGTCACGGGCCTGAGCCCAGGTCCATCTACCTGACGGCCCATATAAGGAGGCGTGGGCCAGTGGAGTGAACCCTAACTCACTCACTCCCTCTTGCACAACCCTAGCCGACATCTACTGTTCCTCTCTCGGTGTTGCTTCCGATGATCCCATCCCCACGACCGCGCGCACGGTTCGTCAGGAGAGCAGGTGCCTTCGGAACCCTGTCGTTCAAGATCCAGCTTGGGAGAACGGCAATAAGGTTTTCGGGGAGCGTCACACGACTGCTTCCGATCTGTCCCTCTTCGTCCTCCTCCGCTTTCACCACTTCCTCTGCATTGACATCATGGTCGACGACACCGCCGCCAAGAAGAAGGCCCTGGACGACGCCGAGGTTGCTGCCGCCGTAGCAGCATTGGTCCGCCCAACTGAAGGGTATGATCTGTTCATCCCTCGTTTACTTGTTCATCTGCTAGCCGTATGCGTTGCGTCCATAGATGCTTTGTTTCTATGTACTGTACGTGCTCACATGCTTAGATATCGGGATGAGTTGCATACCGTATTTGCCATGCTTACTATTTACTCATGGATTAGTCTAATCGAAAAGGTGCTGATATTTCCAACAGATCTATACTAATTGATTTTTGTTAAATTCTTTTTTGGCACACTGGAAAAAAGATGATCTCGAGCAGGATCCCACATTACTCTCACTGACTACATGGGCCCATATGTCATATTCTTCTTCCTTTTTTCCTCTGTGTTTCTTTCCTACGAGATCTAGCCCTCAATCATGTTGTGGTCGTGGACGATGTGCTCCTCCTTGAACTTCTCCTCTGTTTTTTCCCGTGTCGTGCTTGCGATTTGGGGTCAAGCTGGTATCTGTCACCGTGGTTGAAGCACTGCTCCGGCGGAGTTGACCGGACGTCAACGGGATGGCCCGAGGCTGCTTAAAGAACCCGCGAATTCGATTCTATCACATATACACATGTGACCAAAAGGAGTAAAATTGCACGTGAAATGGTGACTTGTAGAAGCACTCATCACACTTCACTGCTCAAAGAAGGCAAATACCGCAACTGTCACCCCACCGCAGCTCGGCTGCCTCGGCGAGCTCTAGTAGTAGCTCATCCTTTGCGAGAACGACTTCACAAGCGGTGTTCCCTCGGACTCTCGGAGTTTGACGACCTCGGGATCCCACAACTCCTCGGCCACTCCAACAACACGCTCAATGAAGGCATCCCAAACCGCCCCGTCAACTGCTCGGCGATGTGGGCGCTTGGCCTCGACACCAACAACCTCACAGACTAAATTCCCTCTTGCATCAACTATCTTGACATACTCCTGATATTCCTGGCCTACCGAGTTCTTTTTTTTTATCACTTAGTGCTTGTTTGGATAGTGATACTTAGCCATGCGTTTATCAAAAACTTGTTTATAGCAGTTTTTAGTAAAATCGGTTTTGCTAGTTTTTCTATGAATAATCAGTTTATGTAGAATCATGTTTGGTGTCAAAAAGGCTAAAAGCTAGCCTATCTAATTTCTTGTTTGGATAACCATCGCTCCCGTGAGTATAGGTAGGAGCGGGCCGTGAGAAACGAGCGCATCATGAGAAGTTCAGTTACGATCCAATATATGTGAAACGTGTTTTTGGAAAAACCACTAGTAGTCGTTTTTTCATAACCATGAAATTCTGGGTTTCCTAGAAACACGTTCTTTATATCCACGGATTAGTTAGAGTACCCAAACAAGATTTTTTTTTTCTGTTGGACGGTTTTCCTAGTTTGTAGAGATTGCATTCTATATATTCTATCTACCCAAACAACCCCTTAGAGTCGTGCGAGTTCAACGTTGCATTCACGGTTTTGCATGAGAGAAATACGCGGGGGATCCTCTTTTCGACTCTCCCACTCCAGTCGTTGCTTGACTTTCTGTTACTTCGACAGTAGATGCCTCAGCTTCAGCCACATGAGTCGATTGCTTGCGCTGCATATAATGCACAAATTTCTAGTTTCTTGTTAGGCTGGCTCAATGGCTTTTTAAGAATTAGCAGCTTTTGATCTCTTTGATCCTGTTTTGGATTCAATGTGGAGACAAAGTATGTTCATAATTTTCTTCATGACTCGTTTAGGAATAACAGATTTGTGGGGTGGTTGGATTATTTCAGAAGGAACTATAACAAATCCGGGCATTTGGAGTTACGAAGGTGTGGCATGAACGCATATTGTGTTTTTTGGCTTGTGTTTCTTGGCGATCTAGCATTGGGTCTACTGGGACTTAGAAATATTCTCTAGTTGAATTTATATTTTCCAAAATGGGGTTTACCAAATTCTTTATGACTCTGAGGTTCAACCCAATCTTTTTTTTCTGATACTTAAACAAATATTAAAAAAGATAAATTTTTGTCATATCATGAAGAAATCTACCCCTCACATAGCAATAACTATAATTTAAGAAAGGGGTGAAAAAGCATATGGGAATAAACGATCAATTTGTATCAATAAACCATCGTCGAGTGAGAAATAGTCTGGATCACCAGCTAAGGTAATGACCGCTCGATGATAAAGGAGGTGGCGCGGGGGGCGGGGGGTGTAAAGAGGGGCAGGAGGTTTGCCCGGAAGAAACCACCCTTCAAAGAATGTGTAATAGCTCGCTGATCAAACAAACTCGATGGCAAGCTACCACCATCCTTCACGAAGCTAACACAACTCAAGACATCGGACCTCGGCGGCAACAAGGTTTCCACCCTGGACCCCGAGCGAGATTGGAAACTTCTCGCACCATCAGATTGTACCGATGTACTACAACCTATCACTAGTGCAGACACTACTAGAAAAACCCTACTAATGGCGCACCTAATATGGCCATTAATGGCGCATCAGTGGTGCGCCATTACTAGCACGCCATTAGTAATTTTTACTAATGGCGCACCACTAGTATCTGGTATACTAATGGCGCACCACTGGTGCGCCATTAGTATAGGCCAGGATGCGCCATTAGTATGCCTCCCAGGGGCCATGTATACCCAGGTGCTTTGGCATACTAATGGCGCATTACAACGGGATGCGCCATTAGTAACCGCGGCATACTGATGGCGCACTGTCCTGTGATGCGCCATTAGTATGCTTTGTCATACTAATGGCGCACTGTCATGTGATGCGCCATTAGTATGAATATTAGGTTTTTTTATTTTTTATTTTCTGTTTTTTGCACAGGTTATAAAATGTATAATTTGACAAAATATAGACACCACACATCAACAACAGATTCATCGAATACAATAGAAGATTAGTCTTTGAATACAATTCATCATATTAGTCTACGAATACAATTCATCATATTAGTCTCCGAATTGAAAAGACCGAACAAAGATAGAACATTATATTACAAGTCTCGAGACCGCGAGTAGCGAGTTTGTCTTCACATTACAAGTCAATATCGATCATCTAAACTACCATCACATAAAAGAGAGATGCGGTCATCACGATGAGCATCATCACTATGAAACTCGTCTTCATCCGGTTCCTCCAACGCTCCCTCCCCTCTCCCGCTAGATAGCGGGCGTATCTAGATTCGGCCTTGGCCCTAGTGGTGTACCCTGCTTCAACACATTGGAAACTGAGTTCTGACTGCTACAAATTCAGTTTTCAGATACCAGCAATCAGGAGCCTACATGGTACCATTTTGTTATCCTAGCAAGAACAACATGAGCCAAACAAGTAAATGGAAAACATGTTTCCTCAACAAGCAAAAAGGGAAAATGCAATTTATGGCACATAGATGTTGATCCACTGGCATTCATAAATTTCAAAAGAGAAAACAGCAGGCATTGCCCATGCAGTATTTACTGCTAACCAGGGAGAAGAGGTTCTTATTTTCACTCCCAACAACAAGCAGGAAAACGTCTACATCGATGCACTCGGACGAAGAAAGTGCAGCATACATATAGTTCATAACTGAGTGCACTGTGTGCAGAAACAGGAAGCTAACATAAGATTTGTCTTCTAAGAAAAAAGCTAGCATAAGATTTCTTCTCAAAAAAAATCTTCTCAAAAAAAAAGAAGCTAGCATAAGATTTCTCTTCTGAGAAAACAACTAGCATAAGATTGTGGGAAAAAAAGCTAGGACTGCATACCCCTAAAATAAACTAGGACCGCATGGCCACTATCCACTTAAACCCGGATGAGCTAATTTCACCACAAGTAAGCTAACCATCCGAGCGCTCGTTTTGCTCAAGGAAGAATATTTGGAACTTCAGCGGTCATTATTCAAGAGATGAAGAGAAGGATGCAACATTTTTTGCATCAATGGAGGTTGTCCATGAGAAGACAAGTATACCAATAACATACTGATGACATGATCACATAGTATACCAATACCATTTATATCCTAACAATATTTTCTCATCTTTTTGGCATCCTTCTTAACAATAACAATGTCCATGGTTAGAAAAACAAAACCATAAAACTCTACGTGAACTAGTCTAGAGGCATGACTGGAGATATGATTGGTGTTTATCTTTCCACACATGCAAACGGGTCTCTGAATCTAACATTCAAGAACCATTGCAATTATAGCACTAAAACAAACTTAATTCTGAACCATTGCAATTATAGCACTAACACATGCAAACGGGTCTCTGAATCTAACATTCAACTAACCTAGCACATGACCAGATCGGGCCCAGGTGATGAGCGGTAGTGGGGCACATAAGCATCAGACCGGCCACGAAACCCCGGCATCAAAACAGGGGTGGCCATCACGAAATCAAAAACCTTCATATAACTTCACACAAGTGTCCCACGCCATAAATCTTAGGGAAGCATGGCTAACAGATGTTAGCAAAGCAATATAATCCCAATAGTCTGCATTACGTAATAATACGACTAATATTCAGATTTCAGATCACCTCTAGAAATTATTATGCCTTGTGCGATGTTGCCGAGAAACATGCACAAATCAAAATCCAAAGCAAAGAAATTATCTCCATAATTGTTCTAATCAATCAAAAATTAGGTGGTACAAACTCTAGTGAGGCGATAATAATTACTCCCGCAAATTAGACTACTAGTCTGTACTAGCTAGTTTGTTGGCAGAGTACATTTTTCGGTAAATTAGTTCTTCCACCTCTGTAGCATGGGAAACTTAGCGTGAACAGATGGGCCCCAGGTGATGTCAGTGTGACAAAAACAAAAGATTATGCAGTAACTTAGCTTGACAGCCCAAGCCCATACACCCAACAAATCACACCCTTAGTGTGCAAAGCATTAACAAGGATTCTATTATGAGCTCTCCCTTAATTCCCAACAATCACAATCAACAAAGCCTTATCCTGGTGATTGAACTACAACGTTGCAGACTGTTGGCGTAAGATCTGCAGAGTGCTACAGATATCTGAAATCGGTATCTTTCTTTAGAATTTCATGGTATTGCTATCGAATCATCCTTTGATGACCTGATTTGGTAGTGACATGTGGAATAAAAATCCATGAGCAGAACACAAAAAAAGTTTCCATCTCTAACATGAACATGGAAGAAAGATTAGCCAAGAACGAATGAAACCTCATAGAGAGGAGTTAGCCAGTTAGGTTACCTCCGGCAGCTAGAAACGAAGGCGGCGACGGTCGGTGCAGTCAACCACAAGCCAGATCTGTGGTGGAAGTGGCGAATCCATTTTGAATCCGTGGCGGTAGGGCTGTATAGGAGGATAGGGGCGGAGCTGCTGGAGGCAAACGCCTCCCTTCACGACACTGGACATCGCCGCCTGTCCCGCCACTACTCCAGTCACCGACCACCATCGAGGCTACGCCGCTACGGGCGTGTGGAGGAGAACCGGCCCAAGGGGGGAAATTTGAGGTGGCTGGCGACCTGTGGAGGGAGGAGGACAGGGCAGGGCAGGGGAGCTGTTAGCCCAGCGTAGACAGGGAGGAGAGGCGCGACGGCGACCGGGGAGAGAAACTGGGGACGACCTTGCGGGCTTGTGTGTGCGAGAGCACAAGAGCGACACACGGGAACAAACTGGCTATCGAGGGCGGCGGGGCGACGGTGGTGTCGGGGCGACGCTGGGGCGGCGGGGCGACGGTGGCGTCGAGGGCGGCGGGGCGACGGTGGTGTCGGGGCGGGGCGACGGTGGCGTCGGGAGAGGAGATCGGGGAAGGGGATCGCGGGCGAGGGCGAGGGAGAGAGAGGGGATCGCGTGGAAGTAGGGGCGCACTCCGCCACGGTTACTAATGGCGCACTCCGCCACGGTGCGTCATTAGTAGTTTTGCAAAAAAAAAACATACTAATGGCGCACTCCGCCACAGTAGTATGTTTGGACAGGCGCACTAGTTCAAAAAAAAAATTGGTACTAATGGCGCACCGTGGGCCAGGTGCGCCATTAGTAGTTTCAACACTAATGGCGCATCAGAAGGTGGTGCGCCATTAGTATATACTAATGGCGCACCACTTGTCTGATGCGCCATTAGTGTCAATACCATCTATAGCCCTTTTTCTAGTAGTGAGAACCGGGCTATAGCACCGGTTTGTAAGGCTCTTTAGTGCCGGTTCTGTAGCCGGCACAAAAGGATGGGGACTAAAGGTCCCCCCCTCCCCCTTAGTACCGGTTCAGCATGAACTGCCACTAAAGGGCCATCACATGGCACGAGCCAGCACCGGGGGCGGGGAGACCCTTAGTATCGGTTGGTAACATCAACCGGTACTAAAAGGTTTAGGTTTTTTTTTTTGTGTTTTCTATTTATTTTTTTTATTTGCTGGTATTTTTCGATACTACATATTGTACATGTTATGCATATATATAAATAAAATTTCTCATAGAACCGATCATATGTATATATTAGTAATCATGCCCGTGCGTTACAACGGAAGAGAAAAATATTACATGCTTCGGGCTCAAGTACCCTTCACACACACATGCAGGTACGTTCTCCATCCGACATATTGCACACACCCACAGGCAACTTGGGTCGCCATATCCCCGCGGCTCCCTGGTCCTCTTCTTGGTAATGTGCACTGGAGATAAGATAAATCTGCCCATCCAGACTTACGAAAGCCCAATATTCAACTTTAAACCCGAGCCAATCAAAATTAGGCCCTAGCCTGAAGATAACTAATGACACAATTTGACAACGAATTTGTCCTATTGACCAGGCAACATCAAGCTGACATGCTATTTTCATCAAAACAAAATCACATATAAATATGGTCATGTTTACAGCTGAAAGGCATGCATCAATCTCAATTCTCAAATGAACTCAAGAGTAAGAAAACATTTGCACAAATGCTTTGAGCAGGCAGCAAACCCAAGCAATTTCCTAGCATCATATGCGAATTTGCTAACACATATGTAAATAGCTTGGAAAGGTGGATGAACAGCCTATAAATTTGATTTTTTCTAGCTTTTTGCAATATCACCACAAGACAGTAAGATAGACATTGAATATTATTTTGAACAATTATGTAATTTAGAAGATAGCAAACCCCTAGTTGGACAGGAGCGTTGCGAAATTACCCCTAGTAGTCCATAATCACCAATGGAAAAGAGTGCACGTGAGCAAGCAAGGCACTGATGTTATGCGTAATTCCATAAAAAAATTAAGGCTTGCATACTTACCAATCATGATAAACTCCAAACAGGTCCATGTCAAATGGTGCATAATGAACTCACAAAAAGTCTGAAGTTGTAATAAGTTTAAAAAAATGGAATGCCTTTGTAATAAATGAGTTTTTGTCCGAAACCCTGATATTTCGAAAAAGATTGTTCAGTTTGTACACGAAGTGCATCCAGTTTTTGCCATAACCCTCTCTACTTTTTTGCACATGCTATGTGGGTGAAATGATGATATCATGTCAAGTTTCAACCTTTTCAGAGTTCATTTGTAGTGCGTTTTAATTTTAAGGTCATTTAGCTCAAAACAAATCATTAAATGCATGAAAAATAGCAAATTAAGGCAGAAAGGGTTGAAAGTTGATGACGTGGCTTTGAATGATGCATAATGAACGCAAAAAAGTCTGGAGTTGTAATAAGTTTAAAAAATAAAATGCCTTTATAACAGATGAGTTTTCGTCTGAAACCTTGATACTTCGAGGAAGATTGTCCAATTTTGTACACGAAGTGCATCCAGTTTTTGCCGTAACACTCTCAACTTTTTAGCACATGCTATGTGGGGTAAATGATGATACCATGCCAAGTTTCAACTTTTTCAGAGTTCATTTGTAGTGCTTTTTAATTTCAAGGTCATTTAGCTCAAAACAAATCATTAAATGCATGAAAAATAGTAAATAAAGGCAGAAAGGGTTGAAAGTTGATGACGTGGTTTTGAATGATGCATAATGAATGCACAAAATTATAGGCCAGTGTAGGTGAGATGGAGCAGAAAAAAAGAGTGACACATGCACTAGTGGGGGTATGAAGGAGAGCCGCAATGTTCACCTGCACGTTGCTTAGCTTCAGGCCTTGAAAATGGACACATAGCTCCGTGCAGTCTACACAATTTCCTCAAGGCCTGAAGTTAAGCAACGTGCAGGTGAGCACTGCGCCTCTTCTTTATCATCGTTCCTCGTCTCTGCACTAAGGGCTTATAAACCGATGTGAGTCCCTCTCGCTTGGCGAGGTGGGACAAGCAAAAGGGACTAAAAAACCGCTGCAAAAAGAATCAACTAAAAACTCCAGTACCGGTTTGTGGCATGAACCGGTACTAAAGGTACTGATGGGGCCCCAGCCTAACAATAGCATGTCATCACCTCTTTACTATCGGTTCGTGGCATGAACCGACACTAAAGGTTCACAACGAACCGGTATTAATGAGCGCCGCCCGCCTAGCCGTTGGAACCGGTACTAATGGTAACATTAGTGCCGGTTCAGTTACAAATCGGGACTAATGCGCTTCACATTAGACCCTTTTTCTACTAGTGTATTTTCCAAGGTATTTCTTGGTCTTTTTTGCGGAGAGCTGCTCAGGTGTCCAAATGAGTTAAAATTTGAAGCGGATCTCACGCATCAAATTATCTACCACACAAAAAATTGGATTTTTTGAATTTTTCTACTATTTGTTTTGATTTTTTTTAACCGGGAACAAATGAGCCTGGGCACCGAGTTGGATTTCCGAATATGGACCACCTTTTCTCTTTATTTATTCTTTCTTTTCTTTCTCTAATTTCATCTTCATCGATAATATGCATGTGACCAGATGTATGGGGAAAAAGTAGGGACGTCGCTATGAACATGAAAATTTAAAAGATGACCGACCACTATTTACGGACGCATCCGCGGTGGGGCCAGATTTATTATTTAAAACGGAGGCAAAAGTTTTGCCTCATTGATTAATTAAGAAGAAGAGAATTTCCCAATTAATTAACGGAAAATCAGGCGAAAACAAATACAAACGAAGCACAGACTAACTACTCACTTGACAAGAAAACCACACCCGCACAGACGACCTCTACAAACTCTCTGATGACACAACATTCACAAACCTCGACGTTACTGCTACGCCATGTGAACCCCAACAAGAACACCTCGACAGAAGAGACACATACCAACCCACAATGACAACCCAATTCAAAAGGACGGGCCAAGAGACTGAAGATCATCCATCAAGCAGCAAGAAACGCCTTGCCTATGTCGGTACTCTTGCCTTTACCCACCTTCTTTTGTTTGCCTTTTATTGGTGTCCCTGCCAGGAGGCAAGCAATTGACCTGCCCAGTGAGAAGCCAGAAAAATTACGAGGAGGGTCGGGTATTGATAAACTTTGTTGGGGAGGGCCAATCCATAAAAAACACCATTTTAACGGAATTTATCACTATTACTATTCATATTAGGCTTGAATCAGCAATGTTAGGGGGGCCAGGGCCCTGGCTGGCACTCACATGTCTTCGTCAGTGGACCTGCTCAAATCAGATCTAGCAACCTTCACACTAGCGAGCAAGTCACGAAATTCTTTCGCAAAGAGAGGATCTCGATTTGGAGTAGGTGCAACCATACTTGGCTCAATAGTCATGCTACTCGCAGGTATCACCTGCTTGATGATTGCAGACGAGGGAAGGACATCAACATCTAGAACTCCGCGCACCATGACAGCGAGAGGTAGGCTAGCTGGCGTCTTCAGTTGTTCGACGAATAAAGGCCGAACGAGGCCCCACACAGCTCCTGCAGCTCACGCATGATCTGTAGCACCACTATCACAACTACATCAATGTCCAGTCCCTCATAGATTGACATCGGCAAACAGGCTCTAGCACGAGGGGAGAAACGGCCATGAAGCTCGGCTTCCTTCTGGATCTCAAAGCTGACATCAGGTACAACCAAAATACGCAATACGTGAGCGCAATACGGTGCCGGCACGTACGTCATGGCATGCGAAGAAGAAAGCGTGCCGGGCCGAAACTCGTGTAGGCCTAGAGCCCTGGAAGAACACAAGCGGGACTTGCTCGTCTGCGTGGCGGAACGAGAACCCTTGCATGGCCAGCTCTTGTCAGCCCAACGACACATGGCCACCTCTTCTCAGCCCGGTCTCATGGGCTCCGCCCATTCGCTCCCGTCCGCGCGTTCATTGACCACCGCGGAAGCCAGCAAGCGTGGCGCCCAAGCAGCTGTCATGCCGAGCGAATAAACGGAGGGCATCTATTCTCCCCCCACCCCGCGTCCTCGTGACGGCCCCCCTTTCCCCTCCCCACCCCACCAAACCAAATCAAACCATCCACACAGGGGAAAGGAACCCTACCTCGCCGGGTCCCCGACCGCCGACCGACATGGCCGCCGCCGGTTCCTCCGCCGCACCCCTCCCGGCCCCAATCTCCCTCAACGACAAGGTGGGTGCCCGCTCGCTAGGTCTCCCGGATCGAATCTGCTCCTCCGTCGGTGGGTGTTCGGCGATCTGATCTGGTTTGGTTTGGCTTGTTTGTTCGTGCCAGGCGGCGGCCGTGGGCGGCGGGGTCGGCGGCGACCGGGCGGCGGGGGGCTGCGGGGTGTGCGCGATCTGCCTCGACAGGATCCCGCTCCAGGAGACGGCGCTCGTCAAGGGCTGCGACCACGCCTACTGGTTCGACCCCTCTCTCTCTCCCCCCGACCCCCTTCCCCGCCCCTGATTTCACACTTGATAATCGATTCATGTGGTACGTGCCCTGCCTCTTTCTCGTAGATGATTTTCTCGATGTAGCTGTCTGATGATAGAGATTGCTAATTTCGATCGAATATTCCCCATTAGATTCGTACTTAGCTGTATGAACCGATGCCATGCCCGTGAATTACAAGCACTAATTTATGCACTCCAGTACACTTTTGCCCTTATCCGCTAAAATTTGGGGAGAGTGCTATTTTATTTTTGCTGCTAGTAGCTGTATTTAGCATTGCCAGCCCACCCACCCTATTAAAGGTCTTCTCATTATTTATGAACTGAGCCTAATTTGTAAGCTTTGGGTGCTTGGTATGGATTCTAGCATGTTACCCATCTTGGTTTCCATATGGATTCTAGCATGTTACCCATCTTGGTTTCCATATGGATTCTAGCATGTGTACACTTTTTTTTGCGGGTGAATTCTAGCACGTTACCCATCTTGGTTTCCATGGGCAGCTCCTTATTTGTCTTCCGATAACCATGTTTCGTATTCCAGGGTTGTTGACACTATTTATGGTTGTGATCAGTGATGAACCGGTTCTAATGTGTATTCTTCTGGTAATTGGTGATGGAGTATAATATGTTCCTTATCTTGGTTTGCATGTGCAGTTGGCTGTCTATTTCCTTCCAACCAACCACGTTCCATATTCAAGAGTTGTTTAGTTGTCAACATCCCTGATGGGGTCGAGGATTTATCTGATACTTGTATGCTAAAATGATTCTCTTGTGAGATACGGAGATTCTATATGTATGCATCGACATTGACCTGAAGAACCACTTATGTTATTGTTATTTGCTAAGCACTTTATGTGGGAATTTCATTAGTTAGTAAATCACTTTTTTTTGGCAATAGACATTGATGTTGATACATATTTCACAACTAAATTTTGCTCTTTTATGATAATTGTTTTGTTTGTGAACGATGCTCACTTATTTTTCCGTTATGTGCATGCAGCGTCACTTGCATTCTGAGGTGGGCATCCTACAAGCAGACACCAGTATGCCCGCAATGCAAGCACCCGTTTGAGTTCCTCAGTGTGCACCGCTCTCTTGATGGCTGGTAACCCCTTTATTGTTTCTTTAGTATGTGGTGGGCTCATTTATTTCCTTTATACTTCTGGCTTGATGTTTGTTTCTTTTCTTCAGCCTTCATGACTACATGTTCGATGAGAGCGTTTGTCTTCTTCTGAGAGCCACTTGGTTTAAGCCTCTGGTCGTAGAGGCTCACGAGGAGGCTCAGGAGGAAGAAGACATTTACCGCAGTTACCAATATGATGATGGCGATGAGGATGACCTTTATGAGGAATACATAAGCAGGTCACCGAGCATTCGAATTGGCAACAGGAGGTGGGGTGACAATGGGTACGTCAGAGGGGGCAGGAGGGAGGCCAGGCCAGTAGTGATCCCTCCTGTTGTTGATGCTGTTCCATCCAGGACTCCCAAGAAGAAAGAGGGATCAGCATCAGGTTCAGGATCAGGTTCAGTGTCCAAGGATGTCGCAGGACGGCGGGCAAGAAGGGCTCAGAAGCGAGAGGCTGCTGACAAGGCGGCTGCAGAGAAGCACCTCAAGCTCCTGCAGAGGCTGGGCCGCGGGAAAACTCCCGAAGCGCCACCTGAAGCACCGGAATCACTTGAGGTTGGTCCTCCAGAGTCACTCGAGGTTGGTCCTCCTGTGATCGAGTGATCCATCAGCCTCTGTAGATAACGGTGCTGCGGGGAACGCTGCAGCCCCTGGGAGCCCCTCCAATAATTCTCCCGGTGCGAAGAAGAGGAAACCGGGCCTTGTATCCTGGCAACTTTGTCGCGTTGTACAGTAATTTAGCTTCGAGTCACTCGTTAGGTCGGTCATCGGAGCTGCTACCCAGTCTGCTCCAGATGCAGCGATGTGGTTGGTCGGTCGGTTTATCCCACACTGATAGTTGTTTAATTCAAAAAGGTCATGTACTCGTGTCGTATTAGGGGGGCACAAAAATTGCTTGCTGTGCTAATTTTCCTGGCAATGTGGCAATTCTGGTAGGTTGTTACATCCATCTACCCAAAAAGAAAATGGAATGGGGGAACAGAGTCTTACTGTGAATACACTTTGCTTACTGAGTTAGATGGTGTTGTCACTGCTCGGTGCCTAGTTTGCACTTTTTTTTTTGTGTTCGTAACTACAGACCTGTGGTGGTTGTGATTCCCTCTGGATAGTTTTCATTGGTGCAAGTTGTTTGGTACCATCATATTTTCTGTCCAAGTTTATCTGGAGTACCTGAACCTGGCAAGTCAGCTCGCCGACTAACTTTTCTGTGGAGAACTTCGCTGAGCTTTATTGATAAACAGCGACGTTTGATTTTTATAAGGTCATGAGTTACTCCAAGTCAAATGGCGGCCAATAGAGAGGGAATATGGCTAGGCTCTTAGATTCGGTGTCCAAACACACTTTTATTTTTCTGTTCAACTTCCTTGTTTGGATGGAAAACACAAAATCAATTGCTATCCATGTTGGTGGCCTTTGTTGAGGATGTCATATACCCAGGGTGTCTCACCGAGGGGAGCCCGGTAGAACACCTGCCAGAGGGCTCACAAGGCCCAGCGACGCAATCATCTTGACCTCCAAGCTGTCATCTAGATAAAACCCTAATCTCCATCTGTATATAAAGGGAGGCTAAAGGGCTCTCATTCCCATCTATTTATCTTTTTTCTTGAAAGATCCAGCGTCGCTGACATTCATTGATAGTAGCATCTTTTTTTTAAAAGATCCAGCGTCGCTGACATTCATTGATAATAGCAGAAAGCAACGGAAAACAACAAGGTGGTGAAGGTTCTATGACCAGAAGATCCGAAGATCAAAAGAAAAAGAAAAACAGCCTTAATGGCTGCAACAGAACACTCCATACAATCCACATTAAACAACGCAACTCCGACTCTGACGATGAACTACAAAGAAATGAGGCAAGGTTGGTATCACGGGGGATCACTGAACGAGCCACCTAACACGCGTCATCGTATACCAGCGGGCCCCCACCGCTGCTTCGACTTCACACCGCTAGGCAGTCGAGGCATTCCCACGGACACGCCGAAGAAGAAGAGCCGACTACCACGACCAAAGCCGCGCCTCCGACGTTGCTCACCACCGTCATCGTTGCCACAGAAGCCACGGTGTACGCCCAGTCGTAGGAAGCAACACAGGGATCAAATTCTTCAAGACGGCGCCCTAAAAAGGGGAACGACGTTGAAGACGACGCCACAGCCCGATCCCAAAGCAGGATCTGGGCTTTCACCCGAAGGACTTGATCCGGGAGTAGAGGCTGTGAAGATTCCCGACGACACCTCCAAGAAGGATAGCGACGCCCACAGGCGCCATCGCCGCCAGCCGGTCAGCATCGGCCAGGCTTTCACCAGGTGCAACCACTCCCACACAGCAGACCGAGGTCGACTCATACCTCCATTGGACCGCGCACCCCCCACACAACGAGCACGCCACTGCTGTGTAGGGCCACCCGCAAACCTCCTCATCGACGGGCCTGCAGAGACCAGATCGGGTCTTGCACCCCGCATACAACCGCGGCCGGAGCCACCCTACTCCCATCTATTTATCAGATAGACAATTGTCAATATTTATCTCATCTACGCAATTGTATATCACTCACACGATCTATCCCTATACCATGAATAACAAACATGAGCAGGATATAGCGTATTACTCTTTGGAGGCCTGAACTTGGGTAAATTCATGGTGCTATCTTCGATATGTGACTTCCAACTATGCAAGGACCCATACTGATGGATCTGACGTTTTTCTTCACCGTAAGGTGGTGCGCCAGGCACATGGCGTGTCAGTTGGAGACTGATCTCAGATCGGATCTTCCCCAGCCTCCAGCGGCCTCCCGTCGGAGGATAGCCTTACCTTTGGCTCCCTCACCTTCACCTTCGCTGGGTAGGCCGGGTCAGTGTTAGGGTTTAGTTTCACTAGTATGCCTCTACTTGACTAGCTCATTGATTAAAGATGGTTGAGTTTCCTAACAATAGACATGAGTTGTCATTTGATTAACGGGATCACATCATTAGGAGAATGATGTGATTGACTTGACCCATTCCTTTAGCTTAGCACTTGATCGTTTAGTTTACTTCTATTGCTTTCTTCATGACTTATACATGTTCCTATGACTATGAGATTATGCAACTCCCAAATACCGGAGGAACACTTTGTGTGCTACCAAACATCACAACATAACTGGGTGATTATAAAGGTGTTCTACAGGTGTCTCCGATGGTGTTCGTGGAGTTGGCATAGATCAAGAATAGGATTTGTCACTCCGATTATCGAAGAGGTATCTCTGGGCCCTCTCGGTAATGCACATCACTATAAGCCTTGCAAGAAATGTGACTAATGAGTTAGTTGCGGGATGATGCATTACGGAACGAGTAAAGAGACTTACCGGTAACGAGATTGATCTAGGTATTGAGATACCGACGATTGAATCTCGAGCAAGTAACATACCGATGAAAAAGGGAACAACGTATGTTGTTATGCGGTTTGACCAATATAGATCTTCGTAGAATATGTAGGAACCAATATGATCATCCAGGTTCCGCTATTGGTTATTGACCGGAGACATGTCTCGGTCATGTCTACATAGTTCTCGAACCCGTAGGGTCCGCACGCTTAAAGTTCTGTGACGATCGGTATTATGAGTTTACATGTTTTGATGTACCGAAGGTAGTTCGGAGTCCCGGATATGATCACAGACATGACGAGGAGTCTCGAAATGGTTGAGACATAAAGATTGATATATTGGAAGCCTACATTTGGACATCGGAAGAGTTCCGGGTGAAATCGGGATTTTACTGGAGTGCCGGAGGGGTTACCGGAACCCCCCGGGGGTTAGTGGGCCTTGTTGGGCCCTAGTGGAGCGAGAGAGAGGGGCCGGCCAGGGCAGGCCGCGCGCCCTCCCCCTCTGGTCCGAATTGGACTAGGAAGGGGGGGGCGCCCCCCTTTGCTTCTCCTTCTCCACCTTCCTTCCCCCCTCCTAGTAGGAGTAGGAAAGAGGGGAGTCCTACTCCTACTAGGAGGAGGAGGACTCCTCCTGGCACGCCCTACAGGGCCAGCCGGCCTCCCCCCTACTCCTTTATATACAGGAGCAGGGGGCACCCTAGGACACACAAGTTGATCATTGATCTCTCCCAACCGCACGTGTGCGGTGCCCCCCTCCACCATAATCCACCTCGGTCATATCGTAGTGGTGCTTAGGCGAAGCTCTGCGACGGTAGCTTCATCAAAATCGTCACCACGCCGTCGTGCTGACGAAACTCTCCCTCGAGCTCTACTGGATCGTGAGTTCGTGGGACGTCACCAGCTGAACATGTGCTGAACGCGGAGGTGCCGTACGTTCGGTACTAAGGATCGGTCGATCGTGAAGACGTACGACTACATCAACCGCGTTGTCATAACGCTTCCGCTTAACGGTCTACAAGGGTATGTGGACGACACTCTCCCCTCTCGTTGCTACGCATCACCATGATCTTGCGTGTGCGTGGGAAATTTTTGAAATTACCACGTTCCCCAACAGTGGCATCTGAGCCAGGTTTATGCGTAGATGTTATATGCACGAGTAGAACACAAGTGAGTTGTGGGCGATACAAGTCATACTGCTTACCAGCATGTCATACTTTGGTTCGGCGGTATTATTGGATGAAGCGGCCCGGACCGACATTACGCGTACGCTTACGCGAGACTGGTTCTACCGACGTGCTTAGCACACAGGTGGTTGGCGGGTGTCAGTTTCTCCAACTTTAGTTGAACCGAGTGTGACTACACCCGGTCCTTGAGAAGATTAAAACAACACTAACTTGACGAACTATCGTTGTGGTTTTGATGCGTAGGTAAGAACTGTTCTTTCCCAGCCCGTATCAGCCACGTAAAACATGCAACAACAAAGTAGAGGACGTCTAACTTGTTTTTGCAGGGCATGTTGTGATGTGATATGGTCAAGACATGATGCTATATTTATTGTATGAGATGATCATGTTTTGTAGCGGAGTTATCGGCAACTGGCAGGAGCCATATGGTTGTCGCTTTATTGTATGCAATGCAATCGCCCTGTAATTGCTTTACTTTATCACTAAGCGGTAGCGATAGTCATAGAAGCAATAGTTGGCGAGACGACAACGATGCTACGATGGAGATCAAGGTGTCACGCCGGTGACAATGGTGATCATGACGGTGCTTTGGAGATGGAGATCAAAGGCACAAGATGATGATGACCATATCATATCACTTATATTGATTGCATGTGATGTTTATCCTTTATGCATCTTATTCTGCTTTGTTTGACGGTAGCATTATAAGATGATCTCTCACTACATTTCAAGGTAAAAGTGTTCTCCATGAGTATGCATCGTTGCCAAAGTTCGTCGTGCCGAAACACCACGTGATGATCGGGTGTGATAAGCTCAACGTTCATCTACAACGGGCGTAAGACAGTTTTAGACACGCAGAATACTCGGGTTAAACTTTACGAGCCTAGCATATGCAGATATGGCCTCGAAACACTGAGACCGAAAGGTCGAGCGTGAATCATATAGTAGATATGATCAACATAGTGATGTTCACCATTGAAAACTACTCCATCTCACGTGATGATCAGTTATGGTTTAGTTTATATGGATCACGTGATCACTTACATGATTAGAGGGATATCTATCTAAGTGGGAGTTCTTAAGTAATATGATTAATTGAATTTAAATTTATCATGAACGAAGTACCTGATAGTATTTTGCTTGTCTATGTTGTTGTAGATAGATGACCCGTGTTGTTGTTCTGTTGAATTTTAATGCGTTCCTTGAGAAAGCAAAGTTGAAAGATGATGGTGGCAATTACACGGGCTGGGTCCGTAACTTGAGGATTATCCTTATTGCTGCACAGAAGAGTTGCGTCCTGGAAGCACCGCTAGGTGCCAGGCCTGCTGTAGATGCTGCTGATGACGTTAAGAACGTCTCGCAGAGTAAAGCTGATGACTATTCAATAGTTCAGTGTGCCATGCTTTACGGCTTAGAACCGGGACCTCAACGATGTTTTGAACGTCATGGAGCATATGAGATGTTCCAGGAGTTGAAGTTAATATTTCAAGCAAATGCCCGGATTGAGAGATATGAAGTCTCCAATAAGTTCTACATCTGCAAGATGGAGGAGAATAGTTCTGTCAGTGAACATATACTCAGAATGTCTGGGTACCATAACCACTTGACTCAACTGGGAGTTAATCTTCCTGTTGACAGTGTCATTGACAGAGTTCTTCAATCACCGCCACCAAGCTACCAGAGCTTCGTGATGAACTATAATATGCAAGGGATGAATAAGACAATTTCCGAGCTCTTCGCAATGCTAAAGGCGACGGAGATAGAAATAAAAAAGGAGCATCAAGTGTTGATGGTCAACAAGACCACCAGTTTCAAGAAAAAAGATAAAGGGAAGAAGAAGGGAAACTTCAAAAAGAACGGCAAATAAGTTGCTGCTCAGGAGAAGAAACCCAAGTCTGGACCTAAGCCCGAGACTGAGTGCTTCTACTGCAAACAGACTGGTCACTGAAAGCGGAACTGCCCCAAGTATTTGGCGGATAAGAAGGATGGCAAGGTGAACAAAGGTATATGTGATATACATGTTATTGATGTGTACCTTACTAGAGCTCGCAGTAGCACCTGGGTATTTGATATTGGTTCTGTTGCTAATATTTGCAACTCGAAACAGGGACTACGGATTAAGCGAAGACTGGCTAAGGATGAGGTGGCAATGCATGCGGGAAATGGTTCCAAAGTCGATGTAATCGCCGTCGGCACACTACCTCTACATCTACCTTCGAGATTTGTTTTAGACCTGAATAATTGTTATTTGGTGCCAGCGTTAAGCATGAACATTATATCTGGATCTTGTTTGATGCGAGACAGTGATTCATTTAAATCTGAGAATAATGGTTGTTCTATTTATATGAGTAATATCTTTTATGGTCATGCACCCTTGAAGAGTGGTCTATTTGTGATGAATCTCGATAGTAGTGATACACATATTCATAATGTTGAAGCCAAAAGATGCAGAGTTGATAATGATAGTGTAACTTATTTGTGGCACTGCCGTTTGGGTCATATTGGTGTAAAGTGCATGAAGAAACTCCATACTGATGGACTTCTGGAATCACTTGATTATGAATCACTTGGTACTTGCGAACCATGCCTCATGGGCAAGATGACTAAAACGCCTTTCTCTGAAACAATGGAGCGAGCAACGGATTTGTTGGAAATCATACATACTGATGTACGTGGTCCGATGAATATTGAGGCTCGCGGCGAGTATCGTTATTTTCTCACCTTGATAGATGATTTGAGTAGATATGGGTATATCTACTTAATGAAACATAAGACTGAAACATATGAAAAGTTCAAAGAATTTCAGAGTGAAGTGGAAAGTCATCGTAACAAGAAAAAAAGTTTTCTACGATCTGATCGTGAAGGAGAATATTTGAGTTACGAGTTTGGTCTACATTTGAAACAATGCGGAATAGTTTCGCAATTCACGCCACCCAGAACACCACATCGTATGGTGTGTCCGAACGTCGTAATCGTACTCTACTATATATGGTGCGATCTATGATGTCTTTTACTGATTTACCGCTATCATTTTGAGGTTATGCTTTAGAGACGGCTGCATTCACATTAAATAGGGCACCATCCATGGATTCCGCAAGTACCACATCCTCACCAAGGGCTTCTCCAACCTCAACGCGATGGTAATTTTTTATTTTCTCCCGTCTCTCTGTGGTTCCCGCCAGTTCACTCAATCGGCCCTGTTCGTATTTGCGAGACAGGCAGACACTGCAGGCTAAGAAAAATGGAGACTTCCAATTCTGGGTGTTCTTGTTTGTGGTTATGCGGTACAACTTTCTCATATGTGGTTGGTTGATGGAACCTATATATTCCCGATTCTTTGGAATAGATATTCTGCTTGTGCTTTAGTAATATGGTGGTGATTTCATCTTATACCTATGGACAATAAATGTGTTGTTTGGAAATTTTTGTTTTTATATGTTCTGCTCAGGACCGACTTTCAGTAAAGATTAAGGTGTCTGTGTTTTAGAAAAAGATACCAATTATCTAACAATTTCATTTGAAGTATTATATTCAATGCACCGTTATGTTCTGCTTGCACCTATGTACATGCTAACGGCCGGCTGGCCGCAACTAATTAGTCATTAGCCCACATGTTAAATTGTTAATAACTAGCACCAAATTAGAGAATCCCAAAGCTAGCAGGCAATAGCTCATGTCGATCGTGGCTGGCTTATTTTGATCGACGAATCGATCAGATGGTGACATGTGTACGTTCTGCACTTTCACATGCTGGATATAGTAACTTCGGTTCAGACTTGATTGTCGCCGTCATCCTAGAGCATAGTAGCAGTTGTTGCTAGCAGCCTAATGCTTGTGCATTGGTCTTCAGAATAGTGTGTTTGTTGTGTGTCATCTTCCACGATGCATTGATCCTTGGAGTCTTTGATCCTAGCATCACAACTCATGCGAGTGAATCCTAAACTTAAGGTATATCATTACAAATTAATATTGTTTTTAGACTTCTAAAGAGTGTTTGTTAGTATTTTTGTTAGATCTACTTAAATGTGCATTCAAGTGCTTAATGAATCCATCATTCTTTACAGGATCAAAATTTCTTAAATATTCATCTTTGGGAGAAAGTTCAGGGCAGGGCTACTTCTGTAGAAGGAGATGTGACTTCATGAATAATGTTGGATGGTAAAGGTGTAGGTGATTTAAGTTACATAATATGCAATGTAATTTCGAAACTCATGTTGAAAAGATTATGTATTCACTATTTAGATTAGTATTATTGTCAAGCATGTATATAAATGAAAATCACTAGAAAACGCACTTGTCAACATTTAATATAGCCACCTGATTTAGCTTTGTGCGAATTATTTTCTATCAACTTCCAGTATTTCTGGATTTTTTAATCTCTGCATTTCTATGCACTATTTTGGTAACTACAGACCTATGTTTTTTAATGTAGCATGCTTTGTTTGTCGACGCACATATTTTTTGGGCATGTACATCCCTTTATCTTCATTATATTTTTATAAGGTGTTTAATAACTCAATTTACATATGAATGGTCTCTTCATAAGGCTTCCTTTTCTCTGTCTATAAAGTTGAGTGCTATAGCTGGGACTGTAAAGAAGTATTCAAATTATGATATATCAAAGCCCTTCAGAGATGATGATGTACAACTAATGTGTTCAGAGATGCGACGATTATTCTCGATCTTGCTTTGACTTGAGTGTTCAGAGAAGTAAAACTTCAACTAATGTGTTTAGTGAAGCAACATATTGTATCTGAAGTGAAACTTTCTCTATTATATGGAGATGTGAGCATCAAACAAACATCCATCTAAAGATAAGGTATGCTCATTTCTCTATTGTTGGAATTCAACATGGCTGAGCAACAATCTAGTATAGATCATTCTTTTTGCAATATGAATGCTTATTGTATTTCATGCTTAGTTTGGGAAATCTAAACAAGAATGTTGCTCTTGCTACACTCCAAAGTACCGACCTAGAATGTAAAACAAAAATTGAGGGTGTTGAACTTGGTAATTGATTCTAGGTTGATAGGGCCACTAAAACAAAACCATTGGTCATATAGCAAGATTAACTCTCACATGGCCTTGAATCTTTGTATGTTGCTCTTTGTTTAAATTTTACTGCCCTATTAACTTATATTTATTTTATGTCACCTTATTTTTTCTCATTTCTTTGTTGTTGTAGATTGCCAAGGTAAATCGATGATGCATGGCTCACGAGTTGATTGAAAGATCAAGGAGGTGGCTACTACTAGATAGTTTTAGATTAGATTTTAGAATGTCATTCAGGTCAATGTTTCATACATTATGTTTTAGATGGCCAACACGTTGATTGCAAGGCTGTGAATCAGACTACTACTAGATAGTTTCACATATTGTAATCCTTGTATATGTTCTTTGTAAAGCAACAATGTTGAGTTAATATATGTGACCTTTCTAATTATTATGTTTGTGTGTCCTGTGCATTGTCAGCATTAGCATAATAGTTCAGAATGTTGACATAAAAATACCATTAATTGTCCAAGCAATGGCAAATTTCTTCTAGGAATTATAAGGATCCTCTTATGTGCAAGTCACCAACGCATATGAAGTGTTGTTATCTTCTAGCTATATACGTTCCTGTCTTACAACACATATTCACACCGGTTACCAACGCATTTATATATGTTGTTGTAGACCTTTGCAACGCCACCAACAACAACGCATATAAATCCGTTGGTGTAGACCTTAGCAACGCTTATATGGACATAAGACAATGCATCGATGCGTTGCTGAAGGGGGGTTCTTGTTGTAGTGATAGTGTCACTAGTATGCCTCTACTTGACTAGCACATTGATCAAAGATGGTTGAGTTTCCTAACCAAAGACATGAGTTGTCATTTGATTAACGGGATCACATCATTAGGAGAATGATGTGATTGACTTGACCCATTCCGTTAGCTTAGCACTTGATCGTTTAGTTTACTTCTACCGCTTTCTTCATGACTTATACATGTTCCTATGACTATGAGATTATGCAACTCCCGAATACTGGAGGAACACTTTGTGTGCTACCAAATGTCACAACGTAATTGGGTGATTATAAAGGTGCTCTATAGGTGTCTCCGATGGTATTCGTGGAGTTGGCATAGATCAAGAATAGGATTTGTCACTCCGATTATCTGAGAGGTATCTCTGCGCCCTCTCGGTAATGCACATCTGCAAGCAATGTGACTAATGAGTTAGTTGCGGGATGATGCATTACGAAACGAGTAAAGAGACTTGCCGGTAACGAGATTGAGCTAGGTATTGAGATACCGACGATCGAATCTCGAGCAAGTAACATAACGATGACAAAGGGAACAACGTATGTTGTTATGCGGTTTGACCGATAAAGATTTTCGTAGAATATGTAGGAACCAATATGAGCATCCAGGTTCCGCTATTGGTTATTGACCGGAGACATGTCTCGGTTATGTCTACATAGTTCTCAAACCCGTAGGGTCCGCACGCTTAAAGTTCTGTGACGATCGGTATTATGAGTTTATATGTTTTGATGTACCAAAGGTAGTTCGGAGTCCCGAATATGATCACAGACATGACGAGGAGTCTCGAAATGGTCGAGACATAAAAATTGATATATTGGAAGCCTACATTTGGACATTGGAAGAGTTCAAGTGAAATCGGGATTTTACCGGAGTGCCGGAGGGGTTACCGGAACCCCCAGGGGTTAATGGGCCTTGTTGGGCCCTAGTGGAGAGAGATAGGGGCTGGCGAGGGCAGGCCGCGCCCCCCCTTTGGTCCGAATTGGAGTAGGAAGGGGGGGGGGGGGGGCGCCCCCTTTCCTTCTCCTTCTCCCGCTTCCTTTCCTCCTCCTAGTAGGAGTAGGAAAGATGGGAGTCCTACTCCTACTAGGAGGAGGACTCCTCCTCCTGGCGCGCCCTACAGGGCCAGCAGGCCTCCCCCTTGCTCCTTTATATACGAGAGCAGGGGGGCACCCTAGGACACACAAGTCTATCATTGATCTCTCCCAACCGTGTGCGGTGCCCCCACTACAAAAAAATACACTTCCGTGATGATACGTGTTTGTCACAGTAGGTCGCATTTTTTGTCATGCATGTACATCCATGACAATTTATGACCGAATCAAGATAGTCATACTTGTGCTGTCGTAGAAGTGTTCGATGACATTACCAAAATTATCATCATGGAAGTGTCCACTTCCATGACGATAAAAATCGCGCGTCACAGAAGTGCTTTCGTCAAGGGTGACCGACACGTGGCATCCACCGTAACGGAACACCGTTAAGCTATCGGGTCCGGTTTTGGATCCGATAACCCGCTAACAGCCCCGACCAATGGGGATTTTCCATGTGTAAAATCATCATTGGCTGGAGGAAACACGTGTCGGCTCACCGTTGGGACAGATGTCATCCACTCATTGGACTGAAGGCGCCTATGATACGTCGACACGTGGCACGGCCGAATAGAGGCCCATTCCTGTGAAAAGGCCGGCCCATGGAAAGCCTGTTAACGACCGGTTCACATATAGCCCATTTATAGCCTGCTAACCCAGGGCCCGTTACGACCTATCCGAATTAGGCCCAATAGCGTCATCTGGGCCGTCCAATATGATTCCAGACCATGTATGGCCCATGACGTCTTTCGGCCCATATGAGGCCCTTTGTAACTCTTGTCCCATTAATGGCCCGTGGTGAAACTGGCCCGTACTGAATAGTGTATCACTTTATACCCATTAACGGCCCATTAATCCATAGGGCCATTTGCAGCACATGTTATCTTTCGGCCTTCTCAGGACCCATTTATTCTTGGGCTCATTTCCAGCATTCGGTTACTTACGGCTCATTAGTGCCATTTTCTGCTTGTGGGCCAAATTCAGCCCGTGGTTACAGTCGGCCCGTTTGTGGCCCGTTAATACGTTGGGCCATTTTCATAGCGTCATCAAATACGACCTATTAACGATGGCCCGTTATGGTCGGCCCATGAACGGACGACTCCAACTCTAGCCCGTTTACGACCATAATGCGGTCTGTTTTTGTCCCATGTTTGGCCAATCGATCATACGGCCCGTAGAAGGCCCATTGTTTCTACGGCCCGTAGGAAGCCCAGTGTCACTATAGTAAATATGTAGCCCATGGCCTGTTAAAGGCGGGAAACTACTATAGGTTTAGACCTGCTAATGGCCCAAGATGATTATAGGCCCACGTTTTGGCCCATATGAGTAACGGGCCGGCCTGAAGACCGACAACACTGAGATCCACTAAGCCTTCCGGCCTAAATTACAACATACCGACCAAATAATAAACCTAAACTATACAACAAAGAAATTACGGCATATTACATCCATTGGGAATCAAAGTTCGCTATCGGTGATAATAAAGCGCAACATGACCGCAGATTACATACACTGGGCATCAAAGGTCGCCACCAGTGCATATAAACGCGCCGACAAAAGAATATACAAAATAGCACTCCAGAAGGCACTAGACCTGGCAAGCTCGGGCCCCGCAAGCAGCCGAACAAGCTGATGAGACCTCAGTTGTGTCAACGATAGATGCTTCATCCCTAGCTGTATGGCACCATAGTGTGCAAGGCAGTTCCCTGACATCTCCATTACATCTTTGACTTCAAGTCGGAGTTGAGCTGAAGCAAGCCTTTCCGCTTTAAGTTGAGACTGAAGAAGTCGAACTGATTGAGGCAGCGACTGCACAAAGGTTGTCTCACACCTACCGGTAAGTAGCTTCAACTCACTGTCTTCATCAAGACAGGACCTTGGGGTCATCTCACTATCCTCAAGATGGTTTGGCTCACTATCTTTCCTAAAGTTCTGCCTGGCATAAGAGATACGACTCTAAAAGAGAAACAAGGAGACACGTAACAGGTTTCACAATTATATAAGCAAATAAATGGATCTGTTCTGCATAAGGAACATATTTTTACAACTATAATTTAAAACTGGTAGTTGTTGCAAACATCCAATCAGATGTAAACAACAGTGGAGGAAATGATGCCTATCCAAATCTATACTAGAACAAAGTTTGAAGGCTTGAGAAGGATAAACTTACATTACATGTTAACACGGGCTGGACAAAGCCCTTCTCCATGTTGATGGAAAGATAATTCAATAAATTCCCCAAAGAAAATTCTTTATAAGCGTTGCCATTATTCTACATTTTGCAAAGAGTAAATATAGATCAAATAATATTGGAAGAAATAGAGGATAATGAAGCTCAGGTGCAGACTGATGATACATAATCAAATAGCAATTAATTAAGTACAGCGTTACAAGGCAAAAGGTACTGACAAGAGGAATGCAGACATCAACGTGTGCAGTGGCATTGGCTTTATTCAACATTTTGGTAAGAGTAAATGTAGATATGATAATTTGGAGAAAGTGGAGGGCAGGGCAGATAAGATGCAGAGTAATGCTAGACAATCAACTATCTCGCGATGCATGTACAGTAATACCACCACCGTCCGTTATTAGTTGTCGCTCAAATGGATGTATCTAGCACTATTAAGTTCTAAATACATCCAATTGATCAACAATTAATTCGATACAGAGGGAGTACATGACAACAAGTACTTACATGAGCAATCCAAAACTTCATAACCATTGTGTTAATTCTACATTTATCTAAGAGTAAATATAGATCTTATAATTTCAAGCAAAGGGAGGATAAAGAAGCGAACATTTACAGTGATGCTACATAATCAAACAGCAATGAGTGTAAGTATGCTGACAAAGGGCAAGAGGTACTGACAAGAGCAATGCAGAGCCCAGTATTGTCGTGAGATCCTATGATCCTTTGAGCAAGGAGATTCATCTGAAATTAGTTTTCATACAAGAGAGAAGGTAAGGCACATGCAGAAATTTAGGAGTTCAAATTTTGAATTGATATCATAGACAGTACCTGACGCTGGGCTGTCAGCAGTTCTAATAGGGGTTTGGCCACTGGAGTAGGGGTAAAGTCTGTTACAGTTGGGCCTGTGTTTTCTGTGGCTGCTGATCTATCTGATTTAACAGGTATCACTACCTTTTCCAAATACCTAGTTTGTACTCCTTGAGGATCTGCAATCACCCTCTTCCTTTTGGACATCTATTACGAAAGAACAACATTTGACTGGAAAAACATAGTATGACGACACATGGAATAGGTACAGAAAATGGATAGGTATGGCATATACTCATATATGATGCTTAAACTAAGCAGATGGTGTAACAAAGTAGAAGTAATGCAAGAGGTCAGATGCAAAATATGTGCGACCAATACAACCTTGCCAAGTTAGAGCATGCACCTTGATGGGTGAATAAGATAGGCCATCCTCCACCATGCCAAGTTTGTTAGCCAGTGGATTGTTCCGCAATATTCCTCTCGTGCGCCCATTCTCATATTCATTTTGATAATGTTCAATACCTGACATCCATGAAAACATAAAAACAAGTGAGATTATCTTTGTAATGCAGAAGTGATTCTAATCCAATACTTCCTCCATGTAAACCCCTTTGTGCTATCTCTGCAATTCTTCTAAGAGGTGCCATGCATGCTGTAATTTGGTGTGTGCATTAATATAATGTGGCCTACTACTCAAAATATGAGAGCTCCAGAAGTGATGATACTTCGCAGATGACAGCTTCAACATATAGTAAAGAAGAATAAGTCGACCTGACCTGACAGATTCAAAATATACTAAGGGAGAATAACTCGACCTGAACAGTCGACTGCAAGAGAAGAGGATCATCTTAAAGAAGAGCAGAAGAGCAAGCAGATTGAAGATATTACAAGTCTTTCTATACAATGTTGGTTGGCCACCCATGATGAACCAGAGCGCACAGAGAAATACTATTCCTTCCGGTCTCTCCATATGTGGCTCACATGCATTTCGAAACTAAAGTAGGAACATTTAGCTGACCAATTAAACATCTCTCAGTTTTACTAATATCAACATAATATCAGATTTTAATTTGTACAACTAAGTTTGTTTAGCTCGATGGGTGGAGCAGTGCTATTACGACACGAACCACGTAGGCTGATCGTGGTCATCATAAAATGGGGAAACCGTAAGCATGATGAGTATAGTGTTGACCGTGGCAGTGGGATGGCAGATCTGAAGCTGCAAACCGCGCAAAGGGTAGTTAGCAACCGATATTTGCTTTGAAATAACAACTAAGATTTGGTATGAACAAGGAAGTACAATCAACAAGTGACAAAGAAATGCAATTCTGCTGTCTCTCTATATGTCGCGACATGCATTTGGAAACTCAAGTGGGACCTTTAGCTAACCAATTAAATGTGTCTGTTAACTAATATCAATATCATATCACAATCATATTTGAATAACTAAGCTTTGGAATTTTGAGTGCTGTGTTGTTTAGTTTGAAGGGTGGAGTAATGCTAGTATGACAGAAAGCACCTACACAGATCATAGTAGAGTAGATAAAGGGGAAAACCCTAAGCATCAAGAGTAAAATCAGGAAAGTGGAACTAGCTGGACCAGTGGGTGGCGCACATGCTTTTCGAAATGAATATAGGAACATCAGGTGACCAATGAAACGTTTTCTGTTTCAGTAATATGAGCATCAAATCAGATTCATATTTCAACATGTAAGCTTTGGAATTATGAGTGGCATGTTGTTTCGCTTGATGGGTTGAGGTCTTGAGGAGCAGTGCTAGCATGACACGAAGCAGTGAAGCACCTACGATGATGGTAGTGAATATAAAGGGGGAAACCATAAGCTTTACGAGTATAGTGACCGTGACATGGCGGATCTGAATGTGCAAACCGGACAAAGCTACTTTGCAACCAATGTTTGCATTCAACTAGCCACTACGATTTGATACGGACAAGAAAAGTACAGTAAACAATTTAAGATCTATTTTCTGGGTGAGATCAATAACTTAAGCACATATGGAAGAGTACCACCTCTCCTGCGATGCCGTGTAGGCCCCTGCTGATACGTTGAGGGTGTTGCGGGTGCGATGGCTGTCAGCGGCGGGGAAGAAGACTTTAGATGGCTGACAGCTGGGTTGGGGGATAAATCCTGTTGCCGTGGATGATGCGGTCGTAGGAGCGGCAACGGCAAAGTGGACGACGACGCCGATGAAGCAAGACGACGCGATCAAAGGATCCTGGTCCGGCGCCGTGGATGAGAGACGTCCACCTCTTGCAGTGGACGACGAGGTAGGGGTAGCGGCTCCAGCAAGGTGGAGGATGGGGTGGCGGACGGAGGAGGCTGGCCATAGTGGGCAGGTTGTTGTGGCGCCGACGGTGTATGAATGGGGAAATGGAGGGGGAGGGGGATCTCAAACTTTGGGACACGCTTGTCTGAAATGTGGGAAAGTTATGAACTTATCCCCCATTTAAAATTTCGGACATCACGTCAGTTGGGGATAGGACGGTAATCTCGCATCTCCCAAATATTTGCCGGTAACGGTTTTGGGCGAGGAGAGGGTGTTTTGCCGCCCACGGTTGGCGCCCACGGTGTATGAACGGGGCTGACAGGTAGGGCGGTTGTGTCATGTCTGAGGGAAGTTACACATTTGCCCCTATTTAAAATATTAGCCTACATCAATTTCGGACGAGGAGAGTTTGTTTTGCCGCCCACCATGGATGAATGGGGAAATGGAGGGAGAGACATATGTCTTTCGGACGAGCTTGAATCAAATGTGTTTTTCCGCCCACGTTTGGCGCCCACCGTGTCTGAATGGGCTCAGAGGCCATCGTGTCACATCTGATTGAAGTTACTAGTCTACCCCTATCAACAACAGTGTAAATCTGGTCGAGAAGGATGTCAAGTGTCTGGGGTAGACAATAATTTCCATCTCTCAAACACTTGCTTCGGGCAGCCCACAAATGATAGTGGGTATTTAGCCGCTTCGTTCAAAACTTGGGAGAATTAGCATTCACGTTTGCCCTGGGCCCTGTCAACTAAATCCAAATCCAATTTTTATTCGATTACGAATATCCACAGATAATTCTACATTTTGTTATTTATTTCTTCAAAACCACAACAAAGATTTATTCCACCTTTATATATGATTATGATTTAGAAATGCTGCGATTTTTGAATTCAGTAGGTTGGATACACTTTGAGTCAAATAGTTATTTCATCCAATACAATATGCTCACACAAAAAACATTTCACCTTATGTCAATCATACAAGTACTGATGATTACCTTGCCTAAAAAATTCGGATCATTACAACACATGGACAACATAGGGGGTCTTACAACATAATCCATTCAGAGACATGAGACAACATGCAAGTACAATAATCTAATGACAATTTCAACCGCTATCTAAAGAAGAACTGGGATTACCCTGGGCTTCAGATAGCAGAAGCAGCAGGACCTCCTCCATATTCAAATGCAATATTCTTACTTCCTCCAATTCTTGGGTTGCTTGCATAATGCGTGCAGCTAATTGCATAATTTCCAGCTTCAAGATCGAAATTACCTCATTCATGGCAGCCACACCATCTCTTTCTGTCTCTAGTAGAGCCTCAAGAACTATAATATCTGTGCTCAGACTGCTCTCCGGCGGTGTTGCCTCTGAACTGCTACCATCTGGTAACATGGATGGCGCACTGCTTCCACAAATAGATTCCGGGGTTGTACATTGTGTCCTAGTGTGAACGGCATCCTGAAAGGTTTCCGCTAGACATAAGTAAGAGATAGTTATCGCACGATCCAGACAGTAAGCTTACATGGTAAACGACATACGAATTATTGCCGAGCATGGCAAGCTATATTTAAATGGTTCGAAGCAGCATCAGCCAAAAGAAATTAAAATGGTAAGATGAAACTAGGGATGTAAGTGGCAAATAAACGACATCCGCCAGTCCCATCTAGTTAGTTTTTGCTAGCTCCCTGGTTCATTTTCCTCAAAAAACAAAAACTCTTTTGAACTATCATACCACTAGTGGACTTTAATCGGGATTAAACGGGACCCAGTTGACATCCCTAGTTGAAAGGGAGTGTACCACCGCTATATTTAAGTTGCCAAGGCATCTAAGCAGTTGAAATAATCTAAGAAAGCACTTAACAGTGTGGCCTCATATAAACTACGAAGACAGTCTTGTGACGAAGTTCAGAGGAAAAGTTAAGGACTCAAATGAACTAGGCATGCATTTCTTTACGATAGTACAGCAGGCACTGCTGACATATTGGCCAACTCAGGTATAGCGTAACAAGTAACAAACAAGCATTCGAATCAAGAAATACAGCAAAGCAGACAACTGAACTATTTGTTATTCTGTAGGATTACAGGTTGAGGGCACAAGCCAAGAAAGCAGCGCACACGCATTATATTTCACATGTACTAAAATACACTGGCTTACCATATGTTGCTGTGAAGCCTCGCTACTGTTGCAATGTTCTTTGAAGATATCGTCAGCATCCCGTGGTTGCAAATCTACTTGTTGTAGTTTATTCTGCACCCTCTATTTAGGTAAAATTAATTTTAATCACATGCACTGGTTTGAATTGATCATCAATGGTTCATCTAAACTAATGAAAGAAGGGTGTGTGCATACACGACAATATACCTGCTTCCCTCTATTTTTATGCTTGTTCGAGGTGCCAGCCCCAAAAGAACAAATATTTTGCTTGATGGGGTTGGCAACTCCATAATTAATAGAAGCATCAAATTAGTCATGCAACTTGGGAAGATCAAGAACACACAAAAAAAGTAATGAATAGAGGCTCGTAGCAGTGATGTAATAGCTAGCATCAGAAAATGTAGCGTAAAATGAACAAAAACCAGTGGAACCACATGCTAGTTTGCTGACGTGTAATTAAGCATAGAGAACATGAGGCAGTCTGATGAAACCAATAGGTGGCAATAGAACAACACCATTATCATAAATATAGCATGCAAGAAGTAAAATAGTAGGCAGTGATATCTAGGAAGTACAGTAATACTTAGGACAAGACTAAAGCATATTAACTATATGTGCACTGGTATGTAATTTAGCACATGTAACATGTTCACTGCCAGAAGTATGGCCCTACAGGTGCAAGCGGAATAACGCGTCTCATAAAAAACTGAATGATGCCTTGAAGAAATTCAAAGGTGCGGTGCTTATGCTAAGAAAGTGAACGTAGGCGCCGACCGTTGGATAATAGTACCTGATTCTCGGCAGCGTATGGGTATCATTGGCATACTTGATAGCTAAGGATCGTCGATGGTGCTCGTGTTGCGGTTGAGTTTGGGCCGGCTGTCGCCGTCGCTGAAGCGGCTCCGGTGCTACGGTTGCGGCGCCTGTCGACATACAAGAAAGCTCATCTATGGTAAGTGAACAGTTGCACGATAAAGAGAAAAACCGAAGGAGTACAGATTGAAATAACCTGATGAGGCTGCGGCGTCGGTAAAGCAGGGCCGGTGGAGTTGAATATGGCGTCCGTGGAGAGGGTCCGGTGCAGTGGACGAAGGCTTCGGCGGGTGCGTTGTATAGTGCTTCCGATGAGGCGGATCTGTTGCGGCGGACGAGGGCTTGTATGAAGGGCCAGCGAAGGGACGGACGAGGGAGTCAGTGAAGGGCCTACACTGTGGTGGACGAGGGAGCCTGTTAAGCAGATCCGGTGCGGTGGACCATGATGGCGGTTAAGGGGATTTGGAGCGGTGTACAAGCCAGTCGCTGAAGTGGCTCCGGTGAAGTGGTGAGTTGGCAGTTGGGGGTTCCAAAGTGCGGAAGGTAGATCCGTCGGGGTGTGAGGTCCACCGCTGTGGCGGAGGACTAGATTCGGTGGCTTGCCGTGGTTGGGGGGGGGGGGTCGGGGAGGGGAAGGGGAGGGGCTCTGGGGAAGAATGTTGAGGGCAAAGAGGGGAAAACAATGGAGTTACCAAAGCAACCATTTTCCGTTCATGTGGCAGGGGTAAAACAGGAATATCACAGGGCTAAACTTTCGGGCGCGAGATATTTCGATGTGAGCGGGAAGTTTGAAAGCTTTTGGCGCCTGAAATTATATTCTGCTCTTGTATGGCCGACTATGATATCATGGCCGAGAATTTGTTTGTTTTGCACGCAAAAAAGTGCAAGTTTTGAAAATCAGTGTCTCCAACTCGAAACTTAGATTGTCCATTCAATTCAAATATGGATCATTGAGCTACTACAAGCAAATACCATCATATGGTCCAATTGAAATGAAATTCCAAATGTGTTTATCCTAAATATGATGAAAAAACAAAAATGTGTATGTGTATTAATAAATTGGATGATTATAAAGTTTGAACATGCCCGTATGTGTATATCTCTAGGTTTGATATATGAATTTGAAATCACGAAATCCCGACTTAAAAATGTACCTCCATTTAAATGAATTACAAAAGCTAATGATGGAGCCGAATTCCAAAATTCCTATCTTAGGTTTGTAATTCTGGTACATCAAAGTATATCACGCATGTTTAAAAATATCGTTATCTCATAGTCCAAACTGTGAAACAAATTGATCAACCTTGAGTGCACACACTATTGACCATGTATATCTCAATTACGCTAAAGTCCCTCAAATATAGACACCTCACTCCTTATCTGAAGCCAACCCTCCCCTCGTCGCCCACCCTCCCCCACACACAGAGAAGTTGTTCTCTCCCCCAAACACTAACACACGAGCACATTAACACCCCTCTCTCTTCTAAAGTCCGGACCCCAATATAGGTCTCTATCACTTTGTCTCTTGGGCATGCACACATCTCTTCCCCCCACTCTCTAGCTAGGTCTCCCGGCATCTCTCTTTCCCAAGCACACGCACTATGTAGAGTGTATCTTTCCCATACACACAAAATGTCGCCCCAAACGTCTATCTCCCTAGTTATGTGGTTCTCGCACACTCACCTCACACACCACCCCCACTGCAAAACAAGCACACATTGTCTCCTTGTGCACCACTCTCCTCTTTCTATCTCTCCCACATGCGGACCCACCCCAGCTCCTCCCTGTATACATATATGTCGTGGCTCTTTCCATAGCTCCCTAATGTATCACCGTTCTCGATCTCGCACATTGTTCTCTACACCATCTATTCTAGATCTCTCATGAAGTCCCTATCACACACACGGTGACTCGCTTCCCTTGCGTCTCCGTACATAGGCCAATTTCAAACAACATCAACATTGTCTCCTTATCTATATGCCATTTATGGACACAAACGCCCCTCTCTCGCCCCCTCTCTTCCTCTCTCTCTCCATCGCCAGCTCTCTCTCTCTCTCTCTCTCTCTCTCTCTCTCTCTCTCTCGCTCTCACACCCCTCTCCAACGCACAATCGATGTCTCTTCCAAATAGTCTGCTCCCCCCGCCCGCACCCATGCTATCCCACTACTACACATGTCACACCATTCCCCCTTCCCTTATACTAGGTTTACATCATTAGTGGTCTCTCTACTCCACATACACACACTCCCTCTACTCCACATACACACACACACACTCCCTCTCACACACAAACACGCGCACAAACACACACGACACGCACAAACACACACGACACGCACAAACACCCATTAATCTGGATCCTCATCTCTCCCCATGTCCGCATGTGTATCTCGCACACTCACTCTCTAATTATGTATATGTGTCTCCACGTTACACAACACAAAGCCCCATGTACATGTCTCTCTCTATCCTCCACACACATATACACAAAGAATCTGTTATCATTACCTCATTCTCTAGACATATATCTCTCTCTCTCTCTCGCAAACACGCTCAACAAGGGTTTCCTCGTGAATAACTTATCGTATATTCATCAACAGTCATGGCAGTATGGCGAACACGAGACATGAAAAAGAATAAATCTACACATGCTTAGACCACCTAGTATGACTACTAGGACTAGAGCAAGCCAAAAAGCGCGCCGCCATCACCCCCTCCTTATCGGCGAGGGGAAAACCTTTGTTTTACACAGTCGAGAAGTCATTGTGCTAAGGCTCACATGCTGAGGCGTTGAGTAGAATGTAGATGCTAGTTTACGGAAACAAGTATCGATAATACGTTTGTATCTCCATACTTATAGTTCTTCTCTTATAAAAAACCGAGTTGGTAATGATGGTACGCGTGCCATCTTGCAATATAGACCGTCCGATCTATATCTGACTGATGGAAATTAAACTAAAAAAATACCCGCACCCCTCTCCACATTTGCAGACAAGGCCTTCCCTCGTTCATCCTTATCTCCAACAACCTCATTGTTGAGCAATTAAGAAAGGAAGCCTCTGGAACAAACTGGCCTGGTGGCCGCTGCCGGCGTCGTCAATCTCCATGCCTCCGCTCAGTCCGACCACCAATCACCACCACGCCCCACTCCTCTTCACCTTATATCCTATTTCTTGAGATATCATTAGTTTTTACACATGGGATTACTCCCGCATGGGTCAATCACAACGAGTGTTTTTATAAAAACTGCATCTTGATGTTCCGTGCAATGCACGGATCTTGCTAGTACTCCTACAGAAGGCTAAGTTGGTGATGATGGTGTGTCCGCCATCCGTCGTTTGTGACCATTACATCTACATCTAATGACTGTGAGGTAAGTTGTTGCCTTTTCTCACAAACATCCCACTTGTCTACCAATTTGCAGAAAAACCCATAATTAGTATCTTAAAACCAACCACATCCCTCCCTGACCTCACCAAAACATCCCAAGGAATATATCTATTATATAATTAAGATATAAGACAAATAAGCCATCACGTTCATCCACATCTATTAAAATATCCCAACCATTAATTTTCTAGATTAAAGGCTAAGATTTAAAGATGACAACATTACATACTAATATTGTGTATATGGCTTTTTTGAAACATAGGGACCCTGTCACGTTCATGTGCTAGGATGGAAAAGGGCAAAGCACCATCCGTATATTACAAGAAGTATAATAGAAAAAAGGAACATAAAAAGTCTGTCACGTTCATGTATTATGATGGAAAAGGTGAAAAACATATTCGAGAAAAGTCAAAAATATTACAATGCCTTTTTTTGCAACAGGAAGCTTGTCACGTTCATGTCCTTGGATGGAAAAGGGCAAAGGACCTTCGGAGGACAAGGAGAAGTACTTCATATAAGAAAAAAGGATAGAAAGTCTGTCACGTTCACGTATTATGATGGAAAAAGGTGAAAAGCATATCTAAGGAAAGTCTAGGTCCTATTCTATCCGTAAAAGAATAAAGGCCCGCTCTCCCTAAAAAAACAAAGGAAAGTATCATGTTTGACGTACGTGCAAAGACCATGTCACGTACACATGATGCAAAAGGAATAATATAGCCTGGTCTTTTCAGGGGAAAAAGCAAACACGCATTAAACGGTAAACATAGACGAAAATATAAGAAAAGTCTAGCATCCTATCTCCCGCTCACTAAAATAGGAAAGTCCAGCTCTTCCTTAAAAAAAGGAAGTCTCATACTGCACGTTTATATATACGGGATTGCATGAGCTATACGATGTGAGGTCGATAACGTCGAGACGGTTGCCGCCATGGAATGATAATACTTTGCAGGATGGTTTGGATGCCACGAAGTGGAATTGGCTGGGTATGAATTATGGCAGGAGTGCTCGCCGGCATGCTCTTTTGTTCAGATATTAGTCAGGATAGAAATCTGGGATGTGAGGACTACAGGAAGAAAGGTCGGGCTAACATGAAAGCAAAGTAAATTATGATGTGGCTGATTGAGGGAGTCCTGGATTAGGGGGTCTCCGGACAGCCGGACTATGAAGATACAAGATTAAAGACTTCGTCTCGTGTCCGGATGGGACTCTACTTGGCGTGGAAGGCAAGCTAGGAAATACGAATATGTATATCTCCTCCTTTGTAACCGACCTTGTGTAACCCTAGCCCTCTCCGGTGTCTATATAAACCGGAGGGTTTTAGTCCGTAGGACAACATACAATCATACCATATGCTAGCTTCCAGGGTTTAGCCTCTCTGATCTCATGGTAGATCTACTCTTGTACTACCCATATCATCAATATTAATCAAGCAGGACGTAGGGTTTTACCTCCATCAAGAGGGCCCGAACCTGGGTAAAACTTCGTGTCCCCTGCCTCCTATTACCATCCGCCTAGACGCACAGTTCGGGACCCCCTACCCGAGATCCGCCGGTTTTGACACCGACATTGGTGCTTTCATTGAGAGTTCCCTGTGCCGTCGCCAGAAGGAAGGATGTCTCGTCTCGTCTTTAAAGACGGTACTACTGTCGGGGGAGCTTTGGCTGTCGGCCAAACTCTCTGGTTAGGCGGTTTCATCATGACTGCCTGTTCGGCCGCCGCGCCGACGATGACTTCTCGGGTCATCGAAAACAGCCTCCACGTCAAATCGGCACTAGCCGAACAGATGGATCCAATGGAGCTCGCCTCCTTAAACGAGCTCTTAGATCGCATCGCCGCCTTGGGAGTCACTATGGACTATGATCGGATTGGGCTTAAACCCGATCAAAGGGAGATTAACTCTCCACCGGTCACCCATCATATTGAAGTGGTGGAGGAACAATGCGGCGACCTTTCCTCCATATTGAGGACCAACTATGTCTGGATTCCCGAGCTCTCCGAGCCGGACGCCCGTTCGCGGGAGGACAACATCCAATCCCTGAACTTAGAGTCAGGCAGCGGGCCAGGATTATCGGGTCACACCCCGGAATCGGAACTTCCAAAATTGGAAATTCCTCGGCCCCTGGATCCCAGATCAGGTGAGGGTTCGGATTCAATTCCACCCACCCACCCAAACATAAGCGATCTTTCCCACATCAGGCAAGAGCCCTAGGAAACAATACATCACTATTGAGCCAGATTCCTCCTTGCGATGAACAAGGTTAAAGACTATCGCGAGGAAGACACAATCCTATTTTTCTGCAATAATTGCACGGACAAGGGAATCCTTAACGCCATAAATCACCGTGAGATAACACGCTTTGCTGACTTGGCGTCCATAGTACGAAAGTACTGTGCGATGGAAAGTGCCTGGAAAACCAAAATAAACTTTTGGGATAATCCGGCCATGAATATAAACCTAGTCCAAAACAAAAGGGTACATTATCACAATATACCCGGGTCAACTGCCAAAAAGCAAAAGCCCTCTACAGGGTATGGAACCGTACTAGAAGGATGGCTCAACGGACCGTGCAAAATTCATAGTACAGTGGATACAATACCAACGCACATTCTTTGAGCATGTTGGATACTCCGGCAGGTGGCCAAAAGTGGTGAGGATCTTCTTCTCCCAAATACCACAGAGCACCATCCCGTGGATAACAATACGGTGTTAACGGTCTTTGAGACCTTCGCGTCAAATAATAGACGCAAGCGAACACTCCGCAGCATGGCCGAAATCTGCCACGTAGCAGCAATAAATCCATGGAGTGACACGGCTATTACCTTCAATGCTAGTGACGAACCTAAATTTCGAACAGCCCGAGCACCAGCCGCACTGGTCCTCAGTCCAATCGTGGACGGCTTTCGACTCACCAAAGTACTCATGGACGGCGGTAGCGGATTAAACCTCATCTATGAGGAAACTCTTCAAAAGATGGAAATAGACTGGAACCGCATTGAGCAAAGTAGGACAACCTTTAGAGGAATCATCGCCAGTCGGGAAGCACGTTGTGCTGAGAAAATCACACTAGATGTGGTATTCGGCACGCCGGATAATTACAGGTCCGAAGAAATTACATTCCAAGTGACCCCATTCAGCAGTGGTTATCACGCTCTTTTAGGACGGGAGGCATTCACAATCTTCCAAGCCGTACCCCATTACGGGTACATGAAGCTCAAAATGCCCGGGCCCAACGGAATCATCACTCTCGCCAGCAATCCGGACACAGCACTCCGCACCGAAAACAAAACAGCCGCATTGGCCCTCGAGGCATTATCCAAAGCCCTCTCGGCCGAGGAATTAACCACGCTACGCTCCACAGTGGACAGGGACGACATGATACTCGAAAAGAGATCCAAGTCCACCTCTTTTAAACCAGCGGATGAAATAGTCAAATTCCAAGTCCACCCAACGGACCCTACAAAAACAGCCTCCATCGGGGCACAGATAAGCCCCGCTGTGGATGCCGCACTACGAGAGTTCCTGCGCGAGAACTGGGACATATTCTCCTGGCATCCCTTAGACATGCCAGGAATCCCACGCAGGCTGGCCGAGCATAGCCTCAATATCCTAAAGGGATTCAAGCCGGTCAAGCAAGCTCTTCGGCGTTTCTCCGAACCTAAGAGACAGGCCATGGGAGAGGAACTAGCCAAGTTATTGGAGGCCGGATTCATCAAAGAAATAAAACACCCGGACTGGCTAGCAAACCTGGTGATGGTACCAAAGGACAAATCCTGGTGCCTTTGTGTCGATTTCAAAGACCTCAATAAAGCTTGCCCAAAGGATCCCTTCCCCCTCCCACGCATCGATCAAATCATTGATGCTACCGCAGGACACGAGTCATTGTGTTTCCGCGACGCATACTCCGGTTCCCACCAAATCAAGATGGCGGAGTCCGACCAAGCCGCAACGACATTCATCACACCATACAGTCCCTTCTGTTTTAACACAATGCCTTTTGGGCTCAAGAACGCCGGCGCAACATATCAACGCATGATTCAGACATGTCTGGAGAAACAAATCGGCAAAACAGTAGAGGCATACGTAGACGATGTGGTTGTTAAAACCAAACACGTCGACTCTTTGATAGACGACTTGAGGCTCACATTTGACAACCTCCGAGCATACGACATCAAGCTCAATCCGGAAAAATGCGTTTTCGGCGTACCGGTCGGAAAGCTCCTGGGTTTCATTGTCTCCAGTAGAGGTATCGAAGCTAATCCGGCCAAAATCCGAGCTTTGTCACAGTTGGCTACACCAACAGACCTCAAACAAATCCAGAAGTTAACTGGATGCGTGGCGGCTCTAAGCCGCTTTATCTCCCGTTTAGGAGAAAAAGCTTTACCCCTTTATCGCCTTCTTCGGCGCACCGAACACTTCGAGTGGACGGACGCTGCCACAGCCGGATTGGAAGAAATAAAGGCCATTTTGGCAACGAACCCAATCCTGGCCGCGTCAAACATTGGCGAACCAATGCTATTGTACATTGCGGCAACTCATCAAGTTGTAAGCGCAGTGCTCGTCGTCGAACGAGAAGCTGCCGGACATAAATTCCCTCTTCAAAAGCCGGTATACTATGTATCCACTGTCCTCACTCCATGCAAATCACGGTACCCACATTATCAAAAGATAGCCTATGCGGTATTCATGGCGTCCCGGAAGCTACGACACTACTTTCAAGAGTGTTCGATTACGATAGCCTCGGAAGTGCCACTTAATGATATTTTAAACAACCGCGACGCTACAGGCGGGATTGCCAAATGGGCGATTGAGCTCCTCCCGTTTGACATAACATACAAACCCCGACGAGCCATTAAATCACAAGTATTGGCCGACTTCGTCGCCGAATGGACGGAGGCCGAACTCCCTAAAGAGTATGGCGCATACTCCAACTGGATCATGCAGTTCGATGGTTCTAAAATGCTGGCCGGTCTAGAGGCTGGCGTCGTCCTGACATCCCCAACCGGGGATACCATTCAGTACGTACTGCAAATATTGTATACAGACTCCAACAATGCAGCCGAATAGGAAGCTCTGTTGCTTGGTCTTCGGATGGCAGTCTCCATGGGCATTCAACGCCTGGAGGTGCATGGGGATTCAAACCTCGCAATATCCCAAATAAATGGAGACTTTGATGCCAAGGATCCGAAAATGGCGGCCTATTGAAACACCATCCTAAAAATGTCAGCTCAGTTCGAGGGGCTCGAATTTCACCATGTGGCTCGGGAAAACAATCAGGCGGCGGATGTCCTCGCCCGCATCGGTGCAAAACACGATACGGTCCCCCCAACATATTTCTGGAAAGGATGTTCAAGCCATCCGTAGTATGGGAAGGAGACATCGGTAACAATAGTCCGGACCCGGCCAAAATGCCCGATACCGAATACTCTGACACAATCGGAGGCTCTGCCACCGAAATAACACCTTCAACCCACGTAATAATGGCTATTATTGCCCCATGGACAGAACCATTCCTGGCCTACCTAACTAGATAGGAACTTCCGGAGGACCAAAATGAGGCACGCTGCATAGTGCGGCGATCCAAGGACTACAGGGTCCATGAGGGAGAATTGTACAAACTACCAGAGTCCTTCAAAGGTGCATCTCCGAAGAGGAAGGGCGGAATCTTTTGGCAGAAATTCACGCCGGACTCGGCGGTCATCACGCCGCAGCCCGGGCCCTTGTAAGCAAGGCCTTCCGCACAGGATTCTATTGGCCAACAACCCGGGCAGACGCACAAGACTTGGTCCAACATTGCGCCGGTTGCCAGCTCTTTGCAAATCAAAGCCACATGCCACCCACCGCCCTCCAAACAATCCCCATTACATGGCCCTTTGCGGTCTGGGGGCTTGACATGGTTGGACCCCTTAAAGGGGGAACCCACAAGAAAAAATACTTACTGGTCATGGTGGATAAATTCATCAAATGGATAGAGGCCAAACCTGTTAAAACAGCCGAATCCGAACCGGTGATAGACTTTATATCCGGGGTTGTACACTGTTATGGCGTCCCCCACAGCATCATCACTAACAATGGCACGAACTTCACGGTAGACGAGGTAAAACTCTGGTGCAGCAAAATGGGCATCAAGCTCGATTATGCTTCAGTCTATCACCCACAAACCAACGGTCAAGTCGAGCGAGCAAACAGTCTTATAATGAGCGGCATTAAACCCAGATTAGTGCGTTCCTTAATGGAGTCTGACACGCACTGGGTAGAGGAGCTTGACTCCGTACTCTGGGGGCTGCGGACCACGCCGAATTGTAGTACCGGATATAGTTCTTTATGGTGTACGGCGCAGAGGCAGTCTTGCCCTGCGACCTAATTCATGACTCACCTCGAGTGCGCATGTACGAAGAAAGAGAAGCCGAGCTTGATCGGCAGGACAGTCTGGACACCTTGGAGGAGGAGCATGACGTAGCCAAAGCCCGTTCCGCATTTTATCAGCAACAGGCTCACAGATACCAAAGCAGTGAAGTATGGGCCAAAACTTATAACATTGGCGAACTAGTTCTACGCCTGCCGGATAAGAAAAAGAACAACCTTGAGCCCAAATGGGAAGGTCCCTTCATTATTGACCAAGTTCTGACCGGTGGAGCGTACCGACTACGGGATGCATCGACTAGTTGACTCGAACCGAACCCATGGAACGCGGCCAGACTCCGAAGATTCTACGCCTAGGACCGGACTCTACGTTAGTCCCCTCCCTTTGTCCATTTTCTGCATATACATCATCTGTTTTGTTTCCCTTTCTTTCTGTCTCTTATTATTTCTCTAGGCCTTCAAGGGTCACCTTGTGCCTCATTTGTACATTACAGATGTGCTAGCCGCACTTTTCATACATGAGGGCTTCTTTCACAGAAGCTTAAATTATTTATCTAGGCCTCACGCCCTACACATGTGTTATACTTCCGCATGTACCTTTTTTCACCATTATATGCATCGATATGACTTAAGTTTTGGCCAAGATGGGTTGCCTAGCTCTTGTATTTATGCCCTACGTTCCTATTAATTTGGCTAGGGCATAAGGGGAGCACCTCTGCGATTGTTACTGCCGGGTCAGGCGGATGTGTACCTCAGACTGGGTGAAGCCGAAAGCTAGCGTTCTTAAGGGAATATTCGGTCGGTGAACAAAAGATGATTTTTATTTATTGTCCATATCTGCCCCCAGATGCTTTTTCTGTGTTTCTTATCGTAGTCTGGACATGCACTTTAGGGCATGCTTACCTAGCAAAAGGAACCCTTAACGGAACTATTCTCCCTGGAAGATGTTTCTTACTACCCATGTAATATAACATAACTAGTTGGACACTTGTCTGATAAAGCACTAATGACCCCTACGCCTGGTCTCCACGCATACCTTGGCTTTATATAACTGAGCGGGTATTCGGATTCACTCCGGACTATTGGGCCCGAAGGTTGAAGCGAAAAGGTCCGCAACGACAAATGATCTACAATCCGGCTAGAAGGCATTATACATGTCACTTCAATTACATAGTCATGCGAACTGACTAAATTCCTCCTCTATACCATCCAACAGGTGGTCCAGCTTACACTCCTGTTGAGAATACTTTGCAGCTAATTCTACTTGCCCACAAACTAAGCTAACAGGGATCTCTTTTCCGTCGGGCCCCATAGGTCTGACCTCGGCCATGTGATTTGGGTCTGCCTTGGTATACCGCGTCTTCACCATGGCCTGGGCTTCTCTGGCACCCTGTCGATAGGCTGATATCTTCCATAAACGGAAGCGCCACCATGCTCCCTTCAGCTTCTCCGCAAGCTCTGCAACGCCTTCTAGCAACAAGACGGACGACCACAAGGCCTGGGCAACGCCCTGCATCACCTGCCGAACTTGTTCGTGCAGATGTGACAGCTCGGACAGAAGATCACCCGCAGAATCGGGCATTTCCTCCGCGGGATGACCCGCCAGCATACCTACAGACATAACGCTGTTAGACAACTTCTTTGCCGAACTCCTTTAAAAAGGATTCGTTCAAACACTTACTGAAAATGCCGTACCGAAGCCGCTTATTCTCCTTCTCGGAGTCCGCAAGCTGGCCCCGAACGTCTTTTAGTTCCACATTCAGCTTAATGTTGGCATATTGGAGATTGTTTTTCTCCAGCATAACCTTAGTCAGCACGCGTTTGCCAGCCTCTAGCTGTCGCATAACGTGCTGGTCCCCCGGACTTTCTCCGGAGTCATCTGCAAAATCAATTGTTAGATCTGCAGACACACCGCACACTATATGGTAACCACCATTCTTTAAAGTAAATGTTACCAGCAGGAGGCTTTTTCTGTTCCTGCAATGCGGCAAGAGCGGCCCCCAGTTGGGTCTTGCATTCCTCCAGCTCCTGGGACAACCTAGTATTCTTCTTTGTAAGAACCTGCACATTAAAGATGATCCTTAAATCAGTTCTGCTAACTGTTTCAAGTCTCAGGGGCTACTGATACATATAAATCGTCAGATTTACTCACCCGTACATCCTTTACATACTGATCCGTGGCTCTGGCTAGACCATCTTGAGCAGCACGGAGCTACGCCTCTCCAGAATTGAAGGCGTCGAACGCCTCTGGTGAGAAACAAGCGTCACGAAGTACGGCCCGGCGGCGCCTATGATTCATGGCTCTTTCCACTTCTGAGTTTGTAGCGGATAATCTATCTGCATCCTCTGTAGGGGGATTATCCGGCGCTTGCCCCATATCGCCTTCCGCCTCCATGTCCGGTCCTGGCACCCGACTGGTGGAAGCTTGATTGGCAGCATCGCCGGACATATTCCGGCGAGCATTCTTTCTGTTAAAGAAACGCGAGCTTCATTACATTTTGAGAAAGACGACAACCACGGAGCGGGGTTTTTCCTATACCTTTGCGTTGGCGTCTCCGTCCTGACCGCCTTCCTTTTGGGCCTACCCGGCCTCGGTACCTCTTGTTGGCGAGTGGCTGTGGGTTCGGTAGGGCGTCCCAAATGCCTTCCCTGTAAAAGATGCCATGTGTATATGGTGGGTAAAGTGCCTAAAAGGGGATCCTAGTTCTGGAGTTGGGACTTTTTGATTTTTCTTACCTGCGATGTAGGGAGCAGCCCGGGATAGTCGGCCGTAATGGCCACCAGGGCATCGTGGTAGCTTAACTGATAGAACTGCCAGTCTATCAATTCCACAGAGATAACCAGATCTTCTTCAAGTCCGGAATCGAGGGCCCGGTCAGGGTCCTCTAGTTGTGGAGAAGGGATGCTGACCTCCTTTATGGCTTTTCACAGTTCCTGCCGCAAAGTGGCAAGGTGAATACTTATGACTAAGAATGCGGGAAAAATGGGGGCAGGGAGATATAACTTACCCAACTTGGAGGATTGTACATGGAGAATCCATCCCGTGGCTTAATGCAGGTGAACTCCTCTTCCTCACCCTTGAACAGTTCGGACAGAATTTTCGCTAGAGCGACAGCATTGTCCGGACCCTTACACCCGCAGCGGGTGGCGTCATCCGCCCCGTTATAACACCACAAGGGGTACCCACGATATTGAAGTGGCTGCACTCCCCGCATTATGCAAATTGACATAACTTCGATTATTGTCAATCTTGATTGAGCCAGTGTTTTGATCCAGTGCATCAGATAGAGGACTTCTCCGTTGTCTTCCGCCTGGGGGCTCCGTGGGCGCCAACTTCGCCGCTTCTTCAAAGGAGCATTGTTGAACTCAGGAAGACCCCGCCGAACAGGGTCCGGAAGGGGGACATCCTCCATATAAAACCATTCTGTCGGCCAGTCTTTGGACGGCTTCTTCGGGGTACCGGACAGGTATCCGGTATCGGCGATGCGCCATATTTTGGCTCTGCCCACTTGATAAAGTGATTCCCTTTGTGTGCGGGGGAGAAGGCAGAATAGCCTTTTCCACAGCTCGAAGTGAGCCTCGGAGCCTAGGAACAACTCACAGAGAGCAACATAGCCGGCGATATGTAGAATGGAGGCAGGGGTGAGATTGTGTAATTGGAGGCCGTAGAACTCCAGGAGCCCGCGGAGGAACGGATGAATTGGAAATCCGAGTCCCCTTAGTAAGTAAGGAACAAGGTAGACCCGTTCCCCCATGGAGGGACAAGGAAAGCTCTCCGCTTGCGCCCCACCATTGTAGGTGGCAAGCCCGGCTCGAACGGGCACCATATACGCCGGAGGGAGAAATCCCTTAGTCTGTAGCTCGACTAATCGACTATCGGGACTGAACACCTCTCCCAATCACCGGGCTTAGGGCTACGGGGGCGGGAGGAGGAGCTGCGGAGGTCGGCCATGCTGGAATGGATCATTCCGAAACACGCTCTGATGAACTCTCGCTGGGGGAGGATGGCATGGATCGGATCTAAGAATCCCCATTCCTTTAATAGATAATTTATTTATCTGGCTAGGGGGGTGAAGGTAAAAACGCCTTGGCGCCTCGTATTTGTTCGACGCGTGGGAGAAAGCCCTTATTGGGCACAGAAGCCAAGAGGTTCAACGTTTATGGAGCCGTACACTGCTTACGAACACTTGAAAGTTGGAGAAGAACCCGCCTTGCAATGCCGAAGACAACACTACGCGCCGGACTCATCGTCATTGAATCCTGGTTCGGAGGCTACTGAGGGAGTCCTGGATTAGGGGGTCTCCGGATAGCCGGACTATATCCTTTGGCCGGACTATGAAGATACAAGATTAAAGACTTCATCTCGTGTCCGGATGGGACTCTACTTGGCGTGGAAGGCAAGCTAGGCAATACGAATATGTATATCTCCTCCTTTGTAACCGACCTTGTGTAACCCTAGCCCTCTCCGGTGTCTATATAAACCGGAGAGTTTTAGTCCGTAGGACAACATACAATCATACCATAGGCTAGCTTCTAGGGTTTAGCCTCTCTGATCTCGTGGTAGATCTACTCTTGTACTACCCATATCATCAATATTAATCAAGCAGGATATAGGGTTTTACCTCCATCAAGAGGGCCCGAACCTTGGTAAAACTTCGTGTCCCCTGCCTCCTGTTACCATCCGCCTAGACGCACAGTTCGGGACCCCCTACCCGAGATCCGCCGGTTTTGACACCGACACCGATCCCAGAGGCCGTCGATGTCATGGTCGCAAGTTGAAAAACCCGGCCAGGTTGTCTACCATGGCCGCACAGTCAATTACATAGATTGTGCCGGCACACGAGATTGTTGTTGCAAGCACGAAGACTCCTAGGTTGCAGCCGTCACTTGCATAGATTGTGCCGGCAACAGGTGACTAGGAAATGGGCAAGTTGAATGCTACTTGGCGTTGGCGATCATGCTTCCACGGCCCCATGACCGTGGATGATACTGGGCAGAAGGAGATGCTACTTGGTCAGTCTATATAATATGGCGTACTGACGCCATTGGTGCAGTAGTGATGGGTCCATCCTCAGCACACGAACCGGGTGTAAAGGATTTATGGCGCACATCATGTACTCAGGAAATTGATGTCCTATATTATATGTCCCACACCAACGTTGAAATTTAGGATGTGGTGCCAGACACATATGTCATATGCGTATATGACCAGTCCCATGCCTACAAGGAAATTTAGGAATTATTGTCAACGACAGTCAGGTAGCTACAGTTCTTGATTTCTTCACAAATACACCAACAAAATCCTATCATCCTATGAAACGTAGCACGTATAATCTACAACCGTCGATTTGAATTTGAATTCATGCCTATATGCAGACTCGGTGATGCAAATCTAAGACAGGGAGCAGTGGCTAACACACTAAAACCAGACAATAACATTATCTCTGTTGGAACATCAGATGCATGACTGTCAACGAAGCAAACCAAACCTATGGTGACATCACCTTCATAGTAGGTTCATATGTAATGACCCTGGCCATTATTTTTGTAACAGATTGCACTAGCGGTGAAGATAAAAAATGTTTAGAAAATGAAGCGTGGACATGACTAAGAATTGAAACTATGACTGCATGGGAGCAATCGAGGTGGCATTCACCTCACAAAAAATATTGGTGGCATTGCATGTGCTATAGTCATAAGTGATGTCGGCAAAGTACCAGGGTTGAGCTCATGCTTTTCCTTTTTTGCAAGGATACTTTCCTTTGTTGCATCATACAATGAATTAGAGCCACACCTCCATTAACCGGAAGTGACATGAACTTATATTAGAATATAAACAAATTTAGTGTACCAAAGTTTCCCATTTGTTTTAAAAACATTTTGTTTTTCAGATTTCTACGCAGTAATCTAAAGTATTAGTTTGACAACATCATCTTTTTAGCGGAGGCACTACCATTCCGTGCGAAGAAAAGTTTACAATAAATTTAGGAGAGGAAAAACTGGACATACAACATTTAGCAATGCAGAAGTATCAAACAGTTCATCAACTAGGACATAAAACATTCCCGCTCAAAAATAGAATAGGACATAAAAATTAATGATTCCTTTTTAGTAAATCAGGCAGGTGCAAGTTCTATGTACTAATCACACTGGGGTAAAGATGATGCGATGTTGCAAAGGAAATGTAGCCACCTCTCCCTTATAATTGACATGGGAAACACGCTCAACCATATAGTAATTTCCATCCATCAAAACTTTTGTTAGGGAAACCGGGCAAAAGCAATGTGTAGTCAAAAACTAATTGTTAGGCTTAGGGGTTTAATGTTGTAATTTATGAGGTGACATTCAACAAATAAAGTAAGTTACCAGAGAAGCTAAATAGATAGCCACTAATCCTTTATCATTGCTCATGAGATATGGTTTAAGAAGGCAAATTTTAACATGTCCCCTCTTACCCCATGCTTTCACATGGGAACCAAACAATTCAATCAAACTTCTCAATCAAATGGATGTATGTGAGATAGATAGATAGATAGATAGATTGATATATATATATATATATATATATATATATATAGAGAGAGAGAGAGAGAGAGAGAGAGAGAGATTTAGTTCATAAAGATAAAAAAACTACACAATACATTTCGTGAAACAATATATCAAATGTCTACATACATTGAATTGTGGTTCAACACATCAAAAATTCCAAGTTTCTCAATGATGAATAAAACAAAAAATAGAAGTAGCATCACACTTTCCCCAATAAAATTACAACCATATACTTAGCTAATGTAGCCAAACAAAGGCATCACCAATGCATATGCATAAGTACATGCATTCTTGGAACATATGTTTGAACTGAAAATTTATTTTTTTCATATATACATATTTACATTTAATGGTTTTATATTATTCTTTATCACTCAAATTTTTTTATTATTTATAATACATCTTACAAAATTTAAAAACTTATGATGGCACAAAATGTTTATTTTAAAATAAAAAAATATAGCTTCTAGCCGCGCAAATGCGCGGGTGACCACGCTAGTTCTAATTGAAACATATATGTCTCTAGTGATATATGTATATCAAAATTAGAGTGTTTTGTATCAAGTTTGTGAATAAGTATTATTCTAATTATGATTTGTTGCAACACACATGAACATTGCTAGTATTTCCAACCATACAATTTTTTTCTCCAGTATTCCATAGTTTCGAGTGTTCTATCAAGATATTAGTCACTCATGGTTGATATTTACTTTCAATCATGTACACATATGCACTATGTAACTAGCCTTGCTTATTGGGTTCCAAAGCTTAACTTTCACACCTACTTACAATATGTAGAGTATTTAACAAAAAACTACCACTTTCAACCAGCCCTAGGAAGAATCTATTGTACAAAAAATAGCAAAAACATACCCAAAATTTCTTAATCCACGCCAAAAACTACTACCTACCGATTAGGTTAGTTTAAACCCATTTATGACAGGGTTGGCCCACACGTCCGTGCTGATGAGGTAGCTTAAACCAACACATTTTGTTTGACCGTTGACACGAGGGACCCACATCTGACCTTCTATCCTGTTATTCCCCCCTCAAATCATTATTTTTCCTGAACATTACTTCAAACAGTACTGATGCATGTTCGTCGGTGGCGCCGGTGATGAGCGGGTTGGCCGCCGCTCTGCCGGATGGGCCAGACGCCGCGCCGGCCTATGCACGGGTTGGCAGGCTGGCCCGAGCGTGACTCACGAGCGAGCAAGCCACCGCGCTGGCCTTCGCTCGAGCCAGATGGCTGGCCTTAGCGCAGCACCGTGCGAGCAAGCCGCCGCGCCGCCATGCCAATCTAGCTAGCTAACCTTGCAGACAAGCAGCTGGACGGAGCTATCTTGGCTAGCTAGCGGCCACGAGCGCCGGACGGAGCTGGCATATGGGCTGCCGCAAGATGGGCTCCACACCACCGCCGGTTTTGACCTCGCCTTCTGCCGGCGGCGGTAGCTGTGTCCCATGGCTGAGGATGACTAGGTGGATGGGCCGAAGGTAGGAGGTCACTCGGGGATTTTTGTGCAGACTGATATGTAGGTCCCACAAGTCATAATGCCCGGTCGAATAGAAGGCGTTGACTTAATGGACGACATGGGCCCTGTTTGGATACTCTAAGTCAGAGCTTAGATTCTAACCCTGAACTAACTCTAACCAAAGTGGTGTTTGGATGTCAGGGTTAGATTGACAACAAATGTATCCAAACAGGGCCATGGGTTGAAACGTGCCTACAACGACACTTTGTAGAGTAGTCGTTTCTTGGTAGGGCTGGTTGGTAAGAGCATGTACAATGGTTGATAAGGTAGTCTTATCTTAAGTCTACCACGTATGCAAGTGGTAGTAGTTTCTTGGCATTATTAGTAGTTTCTTGCATTATTAGGGGTTTCTTGTAAGGAAGAATGTACTACTAGCGACAAAAGGCGATTTTAGGTTGCGTTGTACTTCAATGAGTACTACTAGTGGTCGCGGGAGTGTATACCTCGTCTTGTGGGTTCGATCCCGGCCGAACGCACGGCGGCCTTTTTTTAAAATAGTAACTTCGCTGTGAGCCAATATTTTATACGGGTAGTTTGAGTTTTGAAGTCAAACGGACGTGCGGCACCACAATCTGGGTGCACTGGATAGCCTAGCCACGTGAACGGGTTTTCCTTCCCAGCATCTCATGGCTCGCCTACTCGCCTTAGCCGCACCTCGCTTGCAGCTTCCTCATCAACTAGTAGCATATTTAAACTAGCGTCTCCCAATAAGCCCGAGGAGCCGGAAAAGCCTGGCGGGGCATTGAGAACTATGCAATATGGCTTTGTACGTAAATTGCTCTACTACTACTCTGTAGCTTGTGGTGTTGCACGCATGGACTTCACTCCATTATCGGCTCTACTATAAAAGAAATTCCTCTTGACGTGTTTTTTAAAACGGAGGCAAAAGCTTTGCTTCATCTCATTCATAAAGAACTACTAACAAAGTTCGATGAGATCCATTACACCCCCACAAATGGAAGCGAAAAGCCTAGTCTCGCTGTATCAAATAACTCAAATATTCTACCCCCGCAGTAACCGTCGCTGATAAACAGGCTGCTAGTGTGTGCGTGAGAGGGGCGGCTGAGTAGGCCAGCTACGTGAGAGGAGCGGCTGAATAGAGCACCGAGAGTACCCACTAGGCCACTATGCAGGTGTACTTTCCCTGCATTGATAGTACATCGATGGTTCTAGAGAACAGTATGTAGTACCCTCCACTTCCAACTGTAGCTCCTTGGCCCTGAGATTCAAGAGTTCAAAACTGGTGCACTATACTAGAAGTACAGTACATCGCACTACTAGTTGAGAAAGTAGTACTAATACTGCTACAGTACAAGTACGTACTCCTCCGTCACATAATGTAAGACGTTTTTTGACACTAGTTGGCGTGTACAAAAAATAGCAAAAACATACCCAAAATTTCTTAATCCACGCCAAAAACTACTAGCTAGTGCCAAAAATTTCTTACGAGTGCTATTATTTGCAGTATAATGCAATCCCATAACATCCCATAATGCTAGTACTAGTAGTAAATAATAGCCTCACTCCTTCGCTAAGGCTAGCCATAGTGGGGGTAACATAACCGGTAACATGCACTTGGGACTAGCAAACATGCTTATGTGGCACACAATTAAATAAGAGAGAGAGAGAGGGTTATAGTAACATAGGTAGATACCGTATCATATTAAATGCTATGCTACTTTGTGTCATGCATGGCAATAAATATGGTAATCTATGATACTACTTTATAATACTATGCACTATGAAGCTAGTATCATATACTAGTATCATATGCATGATACTAGTATATGTTACCCCCACTATGTGTAGCCTAAGGAACGATCTACAGTTGGAAGGGACGAGGCCCTGCGGTTACTACGCTCTTATCACCTCCTCGCCAGTTCCCCTCCCCCCGATGAGAAGGCAGTTCGTCGCTGCTCCCATATGGATTCGCCAGGTGGTTCTCCTCCTCGTTGGGGCTGGGAGATCTTGGACGAAGATCCTCTGGGAGAAATCGCATGCCGCTCCGACGTCCTCACCGCGCAAGACTCAGTGCTGCCTGCACCAACTTTTTCAAGATGGTGCTTAAAATGGCTTGGGAAAAGGCCTTGCTTGTTGGTCTTCCATGCGTCCTGGAGGAGAAGGTTCTTCTATTGGACAATCCTTCGAACAGTCCACCGCTCCCTGGCCATGGTTGCACGCTGACTCCTCTAGAGTTGCCGACATTGAGAGGTAGTCGGATTTTGTCCGATGAGCAGGTCAGTAATGGAGTTGATCATGTAGTACTTAGCTATTCCATTTCCATCCCATAATTTCTCCGCTGCCCACCATCTTATATATAGGTCTGGGTTGGTGCCAATGAAGATTGGCTTGCATACCTCCGGCCGGATACCACCATCATTTTGCACAACATCCACAACAGTGCGGCCGTTCCGGTAGACCCCTTCTCCACCATGGGGATCGGCCTTCCGGACTGGCTGGGCTTGAATACGTATGATGATGCCTACATGAGATTGAAGAAGATAGCAATTGCGAACACATCGACAAAGCGACGCGGCTACGACGATTACTATCTCAACGAGGTGTTCGACATAAAGATTGCCATCAATGCAAGAGGCAGTAACAACAGAGGCTGGCGCATGTTGGCGGCGGCAGATTTGTACCCCAACACGTTCGAAGACGCCGTGCACCATCTAGGCCGCATCTTCGCGGTGACAAGCCAGGGGACTTATTTCATCTGGTTACCATCCTACAGTACGAGAGATTACAAACAGAATGCACAAACCATCATTTGCATCCCTAACGGTACTCCATTATTTTGCAGGGACCAGTCATCCTGCGATCAAAATAAGATCGCCGATCCTGGATGTGCATTTGCATCCGCGATTCGGTCTAACCTGGAACCTTGTAGCTGACTTTGGCATATTGGGATCAACTATCTTAGCAGTCGTTACCCATGGTACCACTGATGTGCAACATGGTCACACAATCTACCACGATCAGACCGTCACCATCTACCCAGGTATTCCATTTTTTAACCCTCTCGCTTTCTCTTTCATTGTTGTACTAGTACTCTACTTACGTACTAGTAGGAGTACTTTTTACCTTGGAGGACGCGTATAGCTAGCTAGGCCCTTGAAGACCTGAACCCACTAGCTGCCACCATTTTTGTTTTTCCATGCCTTACTATCTCATCCATGTAGCCAAGAGTGTCTATATATAATAAGCTGGTTATTTTACTTCCTCTATACCGGAGTAGTACTATTTGCTGCACAGTATTACTGACTGCCATATTTGAGCACAACATTATTATGCATGGACCTTGACTATGTACGTCACCATGTGTCCAGATCTGAGATGCCGCGTGTACCAGATGAACGGCGCCGAGTTCGACCCCCGTGATGCTACGTGGGTGCCGAGGAACACTCTTGGAGAGTACTCTCTTTTTATTGGGGACAGCTACCCCATTGCGAAGTGGATGCCACCTTCCGTGCACGACACGGAAGGCCTGCCGTTCATGAAGCTTGGCTGTGTCTTCAGTGCGCACCGCCGGATGAATGACATGCTGGGACACGCTATCCCTGATATATGCCGCTTCAACTTGGATGAGTCTCCATCGTGTGGAACCGGACTAGAAAGCTGCGACAATGATTCCCATTGCCCACCGCTATGGATCGTTCCATCCATGAAGAACACCTGGGACCGGAACCTGGAGGAGGACATGTAGCCCATCTATAACGTGTAAGTGGAGTACAGTAAATTGTGAACGGTAGCGCTGTGAATATATGTAGACTAGTCGTGCACCAATTATCACATGAATTGGAGATGAACTTGTGTGGCATACTGGCATTTGTCCTTTAGAATTTGTTACTAGTAAATATGTTATGTGTACGTGCAACTTGTGTGGTTGTTGCACGGGCTCCAACATGCTCTTTGAGAAAAAAAGGTGGCACAGGTTTGGATATACGTGACGTGGCGGCATCATATAGTAGCATCATTCGCTATAGTTGTATTACACTCCTACTAGGACGACAACTCCTATAAAACCTTGCGCTTGGCTCTTTGCCTCTCCGGGAGGTTCAACAGTTCGTACTCATGTGAACCTTGCACTTGGCTCTTCGCCTCTTCGGAAGGTCCAACAATGATGATACTACACTGATTAACTGCTGCACGTCCACCGCGAGGGCGAGGGCGAGGGAGAGGGAGAGGCAGAGGGCGCTGTAGTCAACACCCTCTCCTCGTCCCGCGAACCACCACACGCGCGGGCGACGGAGAGGCGTAGTAAGCAAGCATCTCCTCGTTCGGCGAGTTGACGGGACACATTAAAGCAGTACTAGTACTAGTCCATACTGCATCCTTTCCGGTTAATATGGCTTAATTTGAAACGAGAAAAATACACTGGCGGTCAACGTATGTAACAATACGCTCTTTACGGTCACTATATATAGTTTTGCGGTGATTATATGATCACTAGCTCATCGTAAAGCACCATATTGCACCCTACTGACCAGCCACATAGTCGACATGGCACTTTGTTGACTGGTTAAATTGTCACCTGGTTTCTGGGTCCCACCTGTCAGTTGGCAGAGCAAAGAAATCAGCTAAAAAACAAAGAGTGTAGTACATCTACACTTCCAATGCATTTAGCCTTTAATCCAAATCGATATTGATTGACTAATGCACCAACTTGTGCTCTAGGTATAGGCTACATGTCTATCCTTAATTACAGCATGCAACGACCTTCATTTAATCTTCTTCTCTCAATGGTCGCATGCACACATAAGTCTGGTACTTCTGGGCGTTAATTATGCCCTGGTCAATGTGCAAATCTCTAAATGTACAGTCTTTCGCGGACGTAGGGAGTAGGTTGAGCACTTGAGCGTGAGCGTGTGTGTTGCGTCGTGTGCTGTGTGCCGCATGGGTGCGTGAGTGTTGCGTGCATCCATGTGTACGTGTGAGTGTTGCATGTTGCATGCATGCATGCATGCATGGGGCTTACTCCCTCCCAGTGACATGTTCATATTTCAAGCTTCCTATGTTCCCTCCGTATGGTGATACTCCCTTTGTTCCCAAATACAGAGTAAAATCCTCCCTCTGTTCCCAAATACGGAGTAAAATCCTCCCTCTGTTCCCAAATATGGAGTATTTGTCTTTCTAGAGATTTCAACAAGTGACTACGTACGGAGCAAAATGAGTGAAGTGAGCGTAGAGGCATAGGGATAATGTAGAAAGGAAGTCTTCGCGATCCATTATTCCCCATCTCGGTCAGAGAGAACTATTCAACTAGTCTTCACAGTGAAGTGACAATACACGCTGCAACAGATGGGACACTTAATTAATAAGCTGAACCAGCGTGTTGGTATTACTAAATCAGCCTTACCCAGTACTGCCATCATGTTTGCCTGTAGAGCACACTTCTGTCCTCCATTAACTGACATATGGGCCCTCTTGTGGTAGACACATATGTCATCGGTGTAACTATTTACACTCTGAAGGACGTTATATCCTGGTAGTAGTAGTAGAATTGAGATTTAATGCACTTTCTTCCCCGTCTTCCACTCTTCTTCCTCCTCTCTTCGCCATCGTCGGCCGCACACCATTCCCCCCCGCTCTCTGCTCGCCCGCCCACGCTATCTTCCTTGGTAGCTCGCGCGTACTGATAACCCACAAGTATAGGGGATCAATTGTAGTCTCTTTCGATAAGTAAGAGTGTCGAACCCAACGAGGAGCTAAAGGTAGAACAAATATTCCCTCAAGTTCTATCGACCACCGATACAACTCTACGCACGCTTAATATTCGCTTTACCTAGAACAAGTATGAAACTAGAAGTACTTTGTAGGTGTTGTTGGATAGGTTTGCAGGATAATAAAGAGCACGTAAATAAAAAGTAGGGGCTGTTTAGATAAATAAGCAATAAAGTTAGTATAGCGAGTGTGGAGAAGTGGTGGTAGGAGTTGCGAAATTGTCCCTAAGCAATTGACTACTTTACTAGACCGATAGCAAGTTTTATGTGGGAGAGGCCACTGCTAGCATGTCATCCCTAACTTGGAACTTATGATTGGAACGATTAGCAAGCATCCGCAACTACTAACGTTCATTAAGGTAAAACCCAACCATAGCATTAAGATATATTGGTCCCCCTTCAATCCCATATGCATCAATTTCTATGCTAGGTTGAAGCTTCTGTCACTCTTGCCCTCCAATACATAGTCCTATCAACATACAACTAACCCTATGGTGTGATCCACGCGTGCGCTCATATGATGGGCACCAAAGGACAGCAACATAACCACAAGCAAATTAAATCAACCATAGGAATTCATCAACCACCGACAGGACAATGAAAATCTACTCAGACATCATAGGATGGCAACACATCATTGGACAATAATATGAAGCATAAAGCACCATGTTCAAGTAGAGGGTACAACGGGTTGCGGGAGAGTGAACTGCTGTAGATAGAGGGGGGAAGGTGATGGATATGTTGGTGAAGATGGCGAAGGTGTTGGTGTAGATTGCGGTGATGATGATGTCCCCCAGCGGCGTTCCGGCGCCACCAGAAGCGAGGGGAAGAGAGCCCCCCTTCTTCGTCTTCTTCTTCCTTGACCTTTTCCCTAGGTGGGAGAAGGGTTTCCCCTCTGGTCCATGGTCTCCATGGAGTGGGAGCGGCGAGAGCCCCTCCGAGATTGGATCTGTCTCTCTCTGTTTCCGCGTTCTCAGATTCTGCCCTTTCACCGTTTCTTATATTCCTAGAGATCCGTAACTCCGATTGGGCTAAAATTTTAACACAATCTCTATTCGGATATTATCTTTCTTGCGGCGAAAGAAGGGCATCAACTGCTTTACGGGGTGGCCACGAGGGCCCATGGCGCGCCTGACCCTCTGGGGCACGCCCCCTGCCTCGTGGCCCCCTCGGGCATCGTCTCGCGTTGATTCTTCTTTGCAAAAATCATATATATTCCAAAAAAATCTCCGTCAATTTTTATCCCGTTTGGACTCCGTTTGATATGGATTTACTGCGAAACAAAAAACATGCAACAAACAGGAACTGGCACTGGGCACTGGATCAATATGTTAGTCCCAAAAATAGTATAAAAAGTTGCCAAAAGTATATAAAAGTTGTATAATATTGGCATGGAACAATCAAAAATTATAGATACGACGGAGACGTATCACATACCATATCCCCCCGCTCATTGCTCGGCCACACAAGGAGAAGCTTCTTCGCTCGCCCGCCCGAATCCACTTCCCCGCTGGCTCGCAGGCACCGAAAACCCCAATTGCAGAATCGACTGACATGCAGAGCCGCGATTGGAATTCCCTCCCCGATGTTCTCTTGGAGCAGATCTGTAATCGTATGGACCTAGTCAGTACCGTCCGTCTGGCCGCATGCTCGGTGTCTTTGTACTGTCTACTCGTCTGCAACCGGCCGACTCTTTTCAAGACACCTTCGCAGGTGGCCCAGCCGCCGACTTGACGATCCTACGGAGGTTGCCATGGTGCCACTCGACATGCTACCAGTACTCGTCCACCTGTCCTTCATGCGCGTCCACTACTGGGCGGGCATGAAGGCCAACTAGATCGTTCTCATCCACCAATCCGGTAGTCTGCGGCGTCTCATGGATATCTACACCCAGCGAGAGATCACCCTTCCATCTTTGGATACCGCCGCCATCGAGCCTCGCGGCCCGCCGAACACTCCTGCCTACTACGCATGAGACACGTCGAGCTTTTGTCTCGACCTCTGTTTGCTGAAGGTTATAATCTGCGAAGTGCCTACACCATCAGAAGACTACATGGATTACAAGCTCATTGCCGTGTTCAACATGGGATTAGTCTATTTGGAATCCGGTCGCCATACATGGTTATGGCTCATTGTCGATCCTCTTTACCCAACACTTCTGTCTGATACTATAGTGCACGATGGCATCGTTTATGCGGTCGACGCACAGATTGGCTGCCTATACTGGTGGAATCTATCGTCGTGTAATTGTTCTATCTCATCTCATCTTTACCTTAAGAATACGACTGCCTGTTCATTGTTACAAATTTAGAATATATAGTATGTCTATAACCACATCATTGCTATATGTTCCTCTCATTTCCTAGATTTTTATGACCACACATGTTATTGCTAGAGTTGATATGAGAACAATTGGTATCTAATGATTGTTAGAATAGATATTATGAGTATAACCTAATGATTGCTATATGTTACTCTCATTTCTAGGATTTTTATAACAATGCATGTTATTGCTTAGAGTTGATATGATAACTGTAGTAAGTGCTATGGTAGAATATGAGTAGGCCCTGTCATATTTGTTTTCCTCTCATTGTTATATGATGTTTGAATCAAGATATATTGCTAGAATATGAAAGCCATTGGCTTATTTTTTTTAACTTGGGGTATGATTATGACCACGGCATTGCAATTCTTTGTCTATGATATGTGTCACTGTTATAATAACCTTAATTCCACACATACTCTGAATATGATTGTTTATTTTTGTTCTTTTGGTCTCCAATTTGAATTGTTGAAGCAGACGCAAATGCGATGGCCTTCATGATTCCAGGACCTGGAATCATACCAGCCGATGGGTGGTGGTTTATCACTCATTCAGCTGACTGTGGTCATTTGATACTCATTTGCATGTACCAAATTGACCAAACCATTTCATCAAACCACATGCAGTACAATGCATGGGGCGTTCATGACATTGATGGCTATGGCTGCTTCGTGTTCGAGAAAGATCCCAGCTCCGTTGGGCCAGGCGTATTCAACTAGAGGCGGGTTTACAGCCTCGGCAACCACTCCATGTTCCTTGGGCTCAATTATCCGATCATCCAACCAATCATCGAGCATATCACCAGCGATGATTACCGTGCTATGCAACTTCCATTCGCCAGGGGGGACTGTGTTTACACATCATACCATGGGTTTCATGAATCACCATATCCAGAGATCCATCGACACAGCTTGTTGCCAGATAATCTTCAGTGTGTGAAAGGCATCAAGCTTCCATGCGTCGGATGGCTTTTGCAAACCCGACATGCGGCGATGTGGTTCATGCCAATAGCAAATATGCACAACTTGATTCATACTGATATGTAGACCGAGCCATGTATTCTGCTGCTGTAGCACGACCCTCTTTTGTTGGATATTATGTACTGTTGTTAGTTTGAAGCACTCCGTTGGTTTGAAGAATAGATACATTTCTGGATCAAGTGCATCCTAACTCACCTGCGCAGGATGTACTGATAATGATGATGGAGATGCTGTGCAATATATATATATATCACTTAGGCTTCAAGTGCGTAGTTGTTAGTTAAACCTATGGTTAAAATGTGACACTAAATACGACTAGTAAGTAGTACAGTAGCAGTACTAGTATACGTCGGTCAAATTATTCATCATGTCCACACATTGAATTGACGTGACAACACTCTGCGCGTGAGGTGACACAAGAATCCTGGCAGCGTGTTCGGGTATTCTGGACTTCAGATTTGGAGTACCACTTATCTGTCAAAATCTTTCATCATTCACTTAAAACAGTTGATTGATCATACATTGAGTACCATATAACTGAAATTAACCCATGCAAGTCGAAGAAGGATTGGCTGGTGCTGCCGGCTGGCGTCAAGTTCGATCCCACGGATCAGGAGCTGATCGAGCACCTTGAGGCCAAAGTGAGTGCTGATAGCGCGAGATCTCACCCTCTCATCGATTTGTTCATACCAACCATCGACAGCGAGCACGGCATATGCTACACCCATCCCGAGAAACTTCCAGGTAAGACGCCGATCGGCTGTCTACTTGCACAAACATATTCCTTTGTTTATAGATCTATTTTTATTTTTAGACGCAGAACCGGTAAAGCAATTACAATTTGACAGTTAATAAAAAGTGAAACAAGTGACTGCAACATGCTAAAGATGTTATGAAAATGCCAGCTACGTACACTAAAACATGTATTCGACAATACTGCAGGTATCACACTGAGTGGCCTAAAAAAGCATTTCTTCCAGCGCAATTTCAGGGCATTCAAAAGGGGCACGTAGACGCGTCGCAAGATACAGTCGGAGTGCGGCATGCACGCGATGTGATACAACACTGGCAATACCTTGCCGGTGATGGTCAACGGCCGGCAGACGGGCAGTAAAAAGGTTCTGGTGCTGCACACCAACAAGAACTTCTACCAGCAGAGGACCAACTGAGTGATACACCAGTACCATCTCGGGGACCTGGAGCAAGAGAAGGAGCGGGAGCTGGTCCTCTGCAAGATTGTCTACCAGACGAACACTAGGGCCAGGAGTAAAAAGATTATAAGTTAGTTTGGTATTGGTACTTCTACTATCTTGTCGTACGCAAGTTGGTATTGTTGTTAATGATCTTTTGGTATGAACTTGGCATTTGCTTCCAACCATCATGCCGAGGGTCGACGTGGATATAAAGCTGAATCATTTGTTTCGAAACGAATTTTCAGGCACCTGATTTTTATTTGATAGGTAGTATAAGCACCTGCCGTTCGAGTTCCCAGTTCTCCAAAATTTTCGAAACAAGTGCATGCTCTTATTATCACGATGAAAAAACAATATCCCTGCTGCATCCTAGTTATTAGTCTGCCTATACCGATGGAATCTATCATCGTGTAATTGTTCTATCTCATCTCATCTTTACCTTAAGAATAGGACTGCCTGTTCATTATTACAAATTTAGAATATATCGTATATCTATAACCACATCATTGCTATATGTTCCTCTCATTTCCTAGATTTTTATGACCACACATGTTATTGCTAGAGTTGATATGAGAACAGTTGGTATCTAATGATTGTTAGAATAGATATTATGAGTATAACCTAATGATTGCTATATGTTACTCTCATTTAGATATCAAGGGCTGAGATTAAAGATATAAACGTTACATACAAATAATGTTAGGTAGAAACAATTGAACATGACACGTACAAAAATAATTTTTCAAGCATAATCAAAAGCGAATATTGCATGCAGCAATAAGTACGACCGGCCCCCCAATGCAATACATACTAAGACTGTTCAAAGAAGGAAAGAAAAACATACACAGACTCTTCCATGAAAAATAACAGAAAAAAAAAGATTCATGATTGCCAAGCAAAGCCCAAAAAAGAAAAAAAAAGATTTATGATTGGTCGGAAAGCCCAGAACAGTCCCAATCCATATCCTAGCCGGCCGTCGTCAAGACAGCCTCGCAACTCCCATGCATGTCCTGGGGCGCCACCATGGACACAGCACGCTTTGATTCAGTGTACGCATCACATCGGCAGCCTCAGGTTGCACAACGTCTCAGAGTCCTCTCGCATGCGGCCGCCGCCGCCGCGGACGACGCTGACGCTGTTAAGTACACCTAGATGCCGTCTGCGGGTCAATCAATCATCTACCATGCGCTATGCGTCAACAACTTCATGTTTCAAACTCGCCTCATGCATGCAGCCCGATCAGCATGGAGATAGTTAGAGGATGGATGGAAGACTTGCCTTGCAATGAGCAGCCACAAGATCGATCAAAGCAAGAGCTAACTAGGTATGTATTTTTTATGAGATGGTATAACATGGATTGGAGACTTGCCTTGCAATCAGTAGGAACAAGATCGATCACAGCCACAACTAGCTAGGTGTACCCACTTTTATTTTTTATTTCGAATATCTAGGTGCGTACTGGAACATAATATGTATATTTTTTTAACACAACTATTTCAGTATAATGCAACATAGTCTATATAATTTTTGAACATCTGAACATCAGCATTGTGAGACAAATAGCCGTGTATAGATGATGTCTTGACAAGCCTATAAACTTTTATAACTTACTTAACTATGTCTTGACGTACACCCTCATAAGAAAAATACATGTTGGAATTTTGCTAGTAGGCCTTTGGCCCAAAGCCCAACTAAAATTCTGAAATTCTCTTGGCCCATTCATGCACACATGTGAGTGGAGTGAGTGAGGCTAAAGTTTAGTCCCACCGCGGAAGTTGAGAAAGAGTTGCACCTCTTTATAAGGTGAGCTCTTCTACCACTTGTATAAGCATGAGAAAAGGAGACCTACACGCGTGCTCCTCCTCCTCGCTCGCCTCGCCACGCCACGCCTCGCCTCGCCTCGTCACGACGTGCCGCGGGTTGCGGGATTGAGCCGAGGACAGAGCTATGCACATTGTCTATATTTTTGCTGCATGGGAAAATTAATGAGTCATTAATTAATAATTAACGGACGCGTTAATTACTGAACCGTTTCCGATTCTTTTGGATCGTGACGACTCGGACGTGGGGTTTACTCCCACGACCTACCCACCCTAGCCGCCGCCGCTTCGTATGGTTTCTCACCACCGTTCCAGATCATTGCGCCGCCAAGCAAGTCTTATCCATCCCTCCTTCCGGCGTGCTCATATTTCCAACAATCCAAAAACCTGATTATAGGCAATTTACTCCGAGTGGTTTTGCTGCGCATCTGAAGCCGCCTGCCTTTAAGGGGGCGCAATATAAGAGTTGGCGCACGAGAGCAGTCTACTGGTTTCAGACCATGGGCTGCTATGATGCCACCAAGGGCAAGCCTAAGGGCGATCTTAATCCAGCACAGCTGGAAGCTTTTGAGAAGATCGATACCCTCTTTAAAGGCGCTCTTCTAAGTGTTCTTGATGACTCCATTGTGGACCCCGACAACGAGTTGTACGTCATGGAGCAATTCTATGACTACAAGATGACTGATGAGCGCCCTGTTGTACAGCAGGCTCATGAGATACAGTCGCTCGCAAAAGAACTTGAGTACTTCAAGTGTGTGTTGCCGGACAAATTTGTTGCCGGAGGCATCATTGCCAAGCTTCCACCTTCGTGGAACAATTTTGCTACTTCCCTGAAACACAAGAGACAGGAGTTTTCCGTTGCGGATCTTATTGGTACTCTTGATGTTGAAGTGAAGGCGAGAGCAAAGGACACACGTGCTCGAGTTGCCGAGGGAGGTTCTAGTGCCCACATGGTACAGAATAAGAACTCCCAGCCCAACAAGTTCAAAAACAATAAGAACAAAACTTAGGGCAAAGGCAAGTTTGATAGAAAGAATAAGCCATCACATTCTACCAACTTCAAGAAGAATTCTCATAAGAAGGGGAAGGGACTTTGCCATGTCTGCGGTGATCCTAATCACTGGGCTCCGAAGTGTCCTAACCGCTTTGAGGAGCGCGAACATGAGAAGAGCGGCAAGTCCGCTAATGTTGTCATCGGTGATACTGATATGAAGGAATCAGGGCATGGTATTTTTCCTACCATCCTTTCAGTATTTCAATCCCCTGATTGGTTAATTGACACCGGTGCCAATGTACATATTTGTGATGACGCCTTCATGTTTTCTTCTTACCAGGCAACAGGGACTTCACCCGTGCTGATGGGGAACGGGTCACATGCCATCGTTCGAGGTGTTGGTACGGTCGATCTGAAGTTTACTTCGGGGAAGACTGTGCGTCTGAAGAACGTTCATCATGTGCCGTCCATCAATAAAAATCTCGTTAGCGGTTCCCGTATATGTCGAGATGGTTTTAAGTTGGTTTTCGAATCAAATAAAGTTGTAATTTCTAAGTGTGGACAATTTGTTGGAAAAGGCTATGAGTGCGGAGGCTTGTTCCGCCTATCTTTGTCAGATATTTGCACTAAAGTTATTAATAATGTTTGCCACAATAATGAGTCTGATATTTGGTATTCACGACTCTGTCATATTAAATTTGGTTGCATGACGCGGTTAGCCAATATGAATTTAATTCCGAAAATCTCTACTGTCAAAGGCTCCAAGTGCTAAGTATGTGTGCAAGCTAAGCAACCTCGCAAGTCCCATAAGACTGCAGAGGCCAGAGACTTGGCGCCACTAGAGCTTATACATTCTGATCTTTGTGAGATGAATGGCGTGTTGACAAAAGGTGGAAAGAGATACTTCATGACGTTGATTGATGACTCCACTAGATATTGTTATGTGTATCTTCTGAAATCAAAAGATGAGGCTTTGACTTTCTTTGAAAAACTATAAAGCTGAGGCAGAGAACCAACTTGATCAAAAAATTAAACGGCTTAGGTCCGATCATGGTGGAGAGTATTTTTCCAATGAATTTGATCTGTTTTGTGCGGAACATGGTATAATCCATGAGAGGACGCCTCCCTACTCACCCCAGTCAAATGGGGTAGCCGAAAGAAAGAACCAAACTCTAACTGATATGGTTAACACCATGTTGGACACTTCGGGTCTATCCAAGGAATGGTGGGGGAGGCGCTAATGACTGCGTGTCATGTCCTAAACCGAGTTCCCATAAAGCATAAGACCATGACTCCATTTGAGGAATGGGAAAGGAAAAGGTTGAAACTCTCTTACCTATGTACTTGGGGTTGTTTGGCGAAAGTCAATATACCAATTCCCAAGAAGCGCAAGCTTGGACCAAAAACCGTGGATTGTGTTCTTCTGGGCTATACTTTTCATAGCATCGGCTATAGATTTTTGATAATAAAATCTGAGGTATCCGACATGCATGTTGGTACGATTATGGAATCGAATGATGCAACTTTCTTTGAGGACATATTTCCTATGAAGGATATGTTGAGTTCATCAAATCAGGAGATACCTACTCCATCTAGTGAGGAATTCACTGTAATTCCTGAACCCACCATTGCGATGGAACACGTTGAGAATCCTGTTGAGGGTAACAATGGAACTCCTGTGAGGAGTAAGAGACAGAGGACTGCAAAGTCTTTTGGTGATGATTTCATTGTGTACCTCGTGGATGACACACCCAGGACTATTTCAGAAGCCTATGCATCTCCTGATGCTGACTACTGGAAGGAAGCTGTACGTAGCGAGATGGATTCCATCTTAGCTAACGGTACCTGGGAGATCACTGACCGTCCTTATGGGTGCAAACCTGTAGGATGTAAGTGGGTGTTCAAGAAGAAGCTTAGACCTGATGGTACGATTGAAAAGTACAAGGCACGGCTTGTGGCCAAGGGTTATACCCAGAAAGAAGGTGAAGACTTCTTTGATACTTACTCACCTGTGGCTAGACTGACCACAATTCGGGTGCTACTATCACTGGCTGCCTCACATGGTCTTCTCGTTCATCAAATGGACGTTAAGACGGCTTTCCTCAATGGAGAGTTGAAGGAGGAAATTTACATGGATCAGCCAGATGGTTTTGTAGTACATGGTCAGGAAGAAAAGGTGTGCAAGTTATTAAAGTCTTTATATGGCCTTAAACAAGCTCCTAAGGAGTGGCATGAGAAGTTCGAAAGAACATTAACTGCTGCCGGCTTTGTAGTAAACGATGGTGACAAGTGTGTGTACTATCGCTATGGTGGGGCGAAGGAGTTATTCTTTGTCTGTATGTCGATGACATATTGATCTTTGGAACCAAACTTGATTTAATCAAGAAGGTTAAGGATTTCTTATCTTGCTGTTTTGAGATGAAGGATCTAGGAGTAGCTGATGTTATCTTAAACATCAAGCTGTTGAGAGATGAGAATGGTGGGATCACACTGCTTCAGTCTCATTATGTGGAAAAGGTCTTGAGTCGTTTTGGGTATAGCGACTGCACGCCTTCTCCAACTCCATATGATGCTAGTGTGTTGCTTCGAAAGAATCGACGGATTGCTAGAGATCAACTGAGGTATCCTCAGATTATTGGCTCGCTTATGTATTTGGCGAGTGCCACGAGGCCTGACATCTCTTTTGCTGTGAGCAAGCTGAGTCGGTTTGTGTCAAAACCGGGAGATGATCATTGGCATGTGCTTGAGAGAGTTATGCGCTATTTGAAAGGCACCGCGAGCTATGGGATTCACTACACCGGGTATCCAAGGGTACTGGAGGGTTATAGTGACTCAAACTGGATATCTGATGCTGATGAGATTAAGGCCACAAGTGGTTATGTTTTTACAGTTGGTGGTGGCACTGATTCCTGGAAGTGTTGCAAGCAGACCATCTTAATGAGGTCAACTATGGAAGCAGAACTCACAGCATTAGACACTGCCACTATTGAAGCAGAGTGGCTTTGTGAACTCTTGATGGACTTACCCATGGTTGAAAAACCAATACCCCCTATCCTGATGAACTGTGATAATCAAACTGTGATCGTCAAGATAAACAGTTCTAAGGACAATATGAAGTCCTCAAGGCATGTGAAGAGGAGACTAAAATCTGTCAGAAAATTAAGGAACTCCGGAGTTATTACGTTGGATTATATCCAAACGTCGAAAAACTTGGCAGATCCCTTCACAAAGGGTCTATCACGTAACGTGATAGATAATGCATCGATGGAGATGGGTTTGAGACCCACCGCATGAGTTGTCCATAGTGGTAACCCACTCTATGTGATCGGAGATCCCGTGAAGTAGAAGTGGGAGACAAACTGTTGGTCAGATGGGAGGAGAGTACCCCTATATTAATTATCCCACTCCGTGAAGATGCAATACTCTCCTGATCTGCATGGCAGGTTGATACTTATCTTAATGTGTTCCAAGTGGCTTATTCGGGTAAGCAGAGATGTTGTCCTGCAGAACATCTTTTGAGGAACACACCTATATGAATTTGACTGTTAACGTCGCAGTCTGTGAGAATTGGGTGTTCTCTAATAAATTCATGAAAGGCCCTGGCGTATGACGTATACGCTCCACCCGCGGGGAAGCCTTGATGCAGCCCAGTATCGGTCAAGAATTTCTGTGAAACTAGTGTTGGGGAACGTAGTAATTTCAAAATTTTTCCTACGCACACGCAAGATCATGGTGATGCATAGCAACGAGAGGGGAGAGTATGATCTACGTACCCTTGTAAATCGACAACAGAAGCGTTTGGTTGATGTAGTCGTACGTCTCCACGGCCCGACCGATCAAGCACCGAAACTACAACACCTCCGAGTTCTAGCACACGTTTAGCTCGATGACGATCCCCGGACTCCGATCCAGCAAAGTGTCGGGGAAGAGTTCCGTCAGCACGACGGCGTGGTGACGATCTTGATGCACTACCATCGCAGGGCTTCGCCTAAGCACCGCTACAATATTATCGAGGACTATGGTGGAAGGGGGCACCGCACACGGCTAAAAATATGATCACGTGGATCAACTTGTGTGTCTATTGGGTGCCCCCTGCCCCTGTATATAAAGGAGTGGAGGAGGGGAGGGCCGGCCCTCTCTATGGCGCGCCCTAGGGGAGTCCTACTCCCACCGGGAGTAGGATTCCCCCTTTCCTAGTCCAACTAGAAGTCCTTCCATGTAGTAGGAGTAGGAGACAAGGAAGGGGAAGAGGGAAGAGAAGGAAGGAGGGGGCGCAGCCCCTCCCCTAGTCCAATTCGGACTAGGCCTTGGGGGGGGGGGTGCATGGCCTGCCTCTCCCTCTCTCCTAAATCCCAATAAGGCCCATATACTTCTTCTCCCGTATTCCCGAAACTCCCCGTTACTCCGAAAAATACCCGAACCACTCGGAACCTTTCCGATTTCCGAATATAGTCGTCCAATATATCGATCTTTACGTCTCGACCATTTCGAGACTCCTCGTCATGTCCCCAATCTCATCCGGGACTCCGAACTCCTTCGGTACATCAAAACTCATAAACTCATAATATAACTGTCATCGAAACCTTAAGCGTGCGGACCCTACGGGTTCGAGAACAATGTAGACATGACCGAGACATGTCTCCGGTCACTAACCAATAGCGGAACCTGGATGCTCATATTGGCTCCCACATATTCTACGAAGATTTTTATCGGTCAGACCGCATAACAACATACGTTGTTCCCTTTGTCATCGGTATGTTACTTGCCCGAGATTCGATCGTCGGTATCTCAATACCTAGTTCAATCTCGTTACCGGCAAGTCTCTTTACTCGTTTCGTAATACATCATCTCGCAACTAACTCATTAGTTGCAATGCTTGCAAGGCTTATGTGATGTGCATTACCGAGAGGGCCCAGAGATACCTCTCCGGCAATCGGAGTGACAAATCCTAATATCGAAATACGCCAACCCAACATGTACCTTTGGAGACACCTATAGAGCTCCTTTATAATCACCCAGTTATGTTGTGACGTTTGGTAGCACACAAAGTGTTCCTCCGGCAAACGGGAGTTGCATAATCTCATAGTCATAGGAACATGTATAAGTCATGAAGAAAGCAATAGCAACATACTAAACGATCGGGTGCTAAGCTAATGGAATGGGTCATGTCAATCACATCATTCTCCTAATGATGTGATCCCGTTAATCAAATAACAACTCTTTTGTTTATGGTTAGGAAACATAACCATCTTCGATTAACGAGCTAGTCAAGTAGAGGCATACTAGTGACACTCTGTTTGTCTATGTATTCACACATGTATTATGTTTCCGGTTAATACAATTCTAGCATGAATAATAAACATTTATCATGATATAAGGAAATAAATAATAACTTTATTATTGCCTCTAGGGCATATTTCCTTCAGTCTCCCACTTGCACTAGAGTCAATAATCTAGTTCACATCGCCATGTGATTCAACACTAAGAGTTCACATCACCATGTGATTAACACCCATAGTTCACATCGTCATGTGACCTATACCCAAAGGGTTTACTAGAGTCAATAATCTAGTTCACATCATTTATGTGATTAATACCCAAAGAGTACTAAGGTGTGATCATGTTTTGCTTGTGAGATAAGTTTAGTCAACGGGTCTGTCACATACAGATCCGTAAGTATTTTGCGAATTCTATGTCTACAATGCTCTGCATGGAGCTACTCTAGCTAATTGCTCCCACTTTCAATATGTATCTAGATCGAGACTTAGAGTCATCCAGATCTGTGTCAAAACTTGCATCGACGTAACTTTTTATGACGAACCTTTTGTCACCTCCATAATCGAGAAATATGTCCTTATTCCACTAAGGATAATTTTGACCAATGTCCAGTGATCTACTCTTAGATCACTATTGTACTCCCTTGCTTAACACAGTGTAGGGTATACAATAGATCTGGTACACATCATGGCATACTTTATAGAACCTATGGCTGAGGCATAGGGAATGACTTTCATTCTCTTTCTATCTTCTGCCGTGGCCGGGCTTTGAGTCTTACTCAATTTCATACCTTGTAACACAACCAAGAACTCTTTCTTTGACTGTTCCATTTTTGAACTACTTCAAAATATTGTCAAGGTATGTACTCATTGAAAAAAACTTATCAAGCGTCTTGATCTATCTCTATAGATTTTGATGCTTAATATGTAAGCAGCTTCACCGAGGTCTTTTTTTTTGAAAAACTTCTTTCAAAACACTCCTTTATGCTTTGCAAAATAATTCTACATTATTTCCGATCAACAATATGTCATTCACATATACTTATCAGAAATGCTGTAGTGCTCCCACTCACTTTCTTGTAAATACGGGCTTCACCGCAGGTCTGTATAAAACTATATGCTTTGATCAACTTATCAAAGCATATATTCCAACTCCGAGATGCTTGCACCAGTCCATAGATGGATTGCTGGAGCTTGCATATTTAGTTAACACCTTTAGGATCGACAAAACCTTCTAGTTGCATCGTATACAACTCTTCTTTAATAAATCCATTAAGGAATTAAGTTTTGTTTATCCATTTGCTAGATTTCATAAAATGCGGCAATTGCTAACATGATTCGGACAGACTTAAGCATAGATACGAGTGAGAAACTCTCATCGTAGTCAACACTTTGAACTTGTCGAAAACCTTTTGTGACAATTCTAGCTTTGTAGATAGTAACACTACTATCAGCATCTGTCTTCCTCTTGAAGATCCATTTATTTTCTATGGCTTGCCGATCATTGGGCAAGTCAGTCAAAGTCCATACTTTGTTCTCATACATGGATCTCATCTCAGATTTCATGGCCTCAAGCCATTTCGCGGAATCTGGGCTCATCATCGCTTCCTCATAATTCGTAGGCTTGTCATGGTCAAGTAACATGACCTCCAGAACTGGATTACCGTACCACTCTGGTGCGGATCTCACTCTGGTTTACCTACGAGGTTCGGTAGTAACTTGATCTGAAGTTACATGATCATCATCATTAGCTTCCTTACTAATCGGTCTAGTAGTCACAGGAACAGATTTCTGTGATGAACTACTTTCCAATAAGGGAGTAGGTACAGTTACCTCATCAAGTTCTACTTTCCTCCCACTCACTTCTTTCGAGAGAAACTCCTTCTCTAGAAAGGATCCATTCTCAGCAAAGAATATCTTGCCTTCGGATCTGTGATAGAAGGTGTACCCAACAATTTCTTTTGGGTATCCTATGAAGACGCACTTCTCTGATTTGGGTTTGAGCTTATCAGGTTGAAACATTTTCACATAAGCATTGCAACCTCAAACTTTAAGAAATGACAACTTTGGTTTCTTGCCAAACCACAGTTCACATTGTGTCGTCTCAATGGACTTAGATGGTGACTTAGATGGTGCCCTTTTAAACGTGAATGCAGCTGTCTTTAATGCATAACCCCAAAACGATATTGGTAGATCGGTAAGAGACGTCATAGATCGCACCATATCTAATAAAGTACGGTTATGACGTTCGGACACACCATTATGCTGTGGTGTTCCAGGTGGCGTGAGTAGTGAAACTATTTCACATTGTTTTAACTGAAGGCCAAACTCGTAACTCAAATATTTTACCTCTGCGATCATATCGTAGAAACTTTTTTTTTCTTGTTACGATGATTCTCCACTTCACTCTGAAATTCTTTGAACTTTTCAAATATTTCAGACTTGTGTTTCATTAAGTAGATATACCCATATATGCTCAAATCATCTGTGAAGGTCAGAAAATAATGATACCCGCCGCGAGCCTTAACACTCATCGGATCTCATACATCAGTATGTATTATTTCCAATAAGTCAGTTGCTCGCTCCATAGTTCCGGAGAACGGCGTTTTAGTCATCTTGCCCATGAGGCATGGTTCGCAAGCATCAACTGATTCATAATGAAGTGATTCCAAAAACCCATTAGCATGGAGTTTCTTCATGCGCTTTACACCAATATGACCTAAACGACAGTGCCACAAATAAGTTGCACTATCATTATTAACTTTGCATCTTTTGGTTTCAATATTATGATTATGTGTATCACTACGATCGAGATCCAACGAACTATTTTCATTGGGTGTGTAACCATATAAGGTTTTATTCATGTAAACAGAACAACAATTTATTCTCTTACTTAAATGAATAACCGTATTACAATAAACATGATCAAATCATATTCATGCTCAACGCAAACACCAAATAACACTTATTCAGGTTCAAAACTAATCCCGAAAGTATGGGGAGTGTGCGATGATGATCATATCAATCTTGGAACCACTTCCAACACACATCATCACTTCACCCTTAACTAGTCTCTGTTTATTCTGCAACTCCCGTTTCGAGTTACTAATCTTAGCAACTGAACTAGTATCAAATACCGAGGGGTTGCTATAAACACTAGTAAAGTACACATCAATAACATGTATATCAAATATACTTATGTTCACTTTGCCATCCTTCTTATCCGCCAATCACTTGGGGTAGTTCCGCTTCCAGTGACCAGTCCCTTTGCAGTAGAATCACTTAGTCTCAGGCTTAGGACCAGACTTGGGCTTCTTCACTTGAGCAGTAACTTGCTTGCTGTTCTTCTTGAAGTTTCCCTTCTTCCCTCTGCCCTTTTCTTGAAACTAGTGGTCTTGTCTACCATCAACACTTGATGTTTTTCTTGATTTCTACCTTCGTCAATTTCAGCATTACGAAGAGCTTGGGAATCGTTTCCGTTATCCCTTGCATATCATAGTTCATCACGAAGTTCTACTAACTTGGTGATGGTGACTAGAGAATTCTGTTAATCACTATTTTATCTGGAAGATTAACTCCCACTTGATTCAAGCAATTGTAGTACCCAGACAATCTGAGCACATGCTCACTAGTTGAGCGATTCTCCTCCATATTTTAGCTATAGAACTTGTTGGAAACTTCATATCTCTCAACTCGAGTATTTTCTTGAAATATTAACTTCAACTCCTGGAACATCTCATATGTTCCATGACATTCAAAACGTCTTTGAAGTCCCGATTCTAAGCCGTTAAGCATGGTGCACTAAACTATCAAGTAGTCATCATATTGAGCTAGCCAAACGTTCATAACGTTTGCATCTGCTCCTGCAATAGGTCTGTCACCTAGCGGTGCATCAAGGACATAATTCTTCTGTGCAACAATGAGGATAAACCTCAGATCACGGATCCAATCCGCATCATTGCTACTAACATTTTTCAACACAATTTTCTCTAGGAACATATCAAAATAAAAACAGGGAAGCAACAACGCGAGCTATTGATCTACAACATAATTTGCAAAATACTACCAGGACTAAGTTCATGATATATTTAAGTTCAATTAATCATATTACTCAAGAACTCCCACTTAGATAGACATCCCTCTAATCATCTAAGTGATCACGTGATCCAAATCAACTAAACCATAACCGATCATCACGTGAAATGGAGTAGTTTTCAATGGTGAACATCGCTATGTTGATCATATCTACTATATGATTCACGCTCGACCTTTCGGTCTCCGTGTTCCGAGGCCATATCTGTATATGCTAGGCTCGTCAAGTTTAACCTGAGTATTCTGCGTGTGCAAAAACTGGCTTGCACCCGTTGTAGATGGACGTAGAGCTTATCACACCCGATCATCACGTGGTGTCTGGGCACGACAAACTTTGGCAATGGTGCATACTCAGGGAGAACACTTTTATCTTGAAATTTAGTGAGAGATCATCTTATAATGCTACCGTCAATCAAAGCAAGATAAGATGCATAAAAGATAAACATCACATGCAATCAATATAAGTGATATGATATGGCCATCATCATCTTGTGCTTGTGATCTCCATCCTTGAAGCACCGTCGTGATCACCATCGTCACCGGCGCGACACCTTGATCTCCATCGTAGCATCGTTGTCGTCTCGCCAATCTTATGCTCCTACGACTATCGCTACTGCTTAGTGATAAAGTAAAGCATTACAGGGTGATTGCATTGCATACAATAAAGCGACAACCATATGGCTCCTGCCAGTTGCCGATAACTCGGTTACAAAACATGATCATCTCATACAATAAAATTTAGCATCATGTTTTGACCATATCACATCACAACATGCCCTGCAAAAACAAGTTAGACGTCCTCTACTTTGTTGTTGCAAGTTTTACGTGGCTGCTATGGTCTTAAGCAAGAACCAATCTTACCTACGCATCAAAACCACAACGATAGTTTGTCAAGTTGGTGCTGTTTTAACCTTCGCAAGGACCAGGTGTAGCCACACTCGGTTTAACTAAAGTTGGAGAAACTGTCACCCGCAAGCCACCTATGTGCAAAGCACGTCGGGAGAACCGGTCTCGCGTAAGCGTACGCGTAATGTCGGTCCGGGAAGCTTCGTCCAACAATACCGCCGAACCAGAGTATGACATGCTGGTAAGCAGTATGACTTATATCGCCCACAACTCACTTGTGTTCTAATCGTGCATATAACATCAACATATAAAACCTAGGCTCGGATGCCATTGTTGGGGAACGTAGTAATTTCAAAAAATTCCCTACGCACACGCAAGATCATGGTGATGCATAGCAATGAGAGGGGAGAGTGTGATCTACGTACCCTTGTAAATCGACAACAGAAGCGTTTGGTTGATGTATTCGTACGTCTCCACGGCCCGACCGATCAAGCACCGAAACTACGACACCTCCGAGTTCTAGCACATGTTCAGCTCGATGACGATCCCCGGACTCCGATCCAGCAAAGTGTCGGGGAAGAGTTCCGTCAGCACGACGGCGTGGTGACGATCTTGATGCACTATCGTCGCAGGGCTTCGCCTAAGCACCGCTACAATATTATCGAGGACTATGGTGGAAGGGGGCACCGCACACGGCTAAGAATATGATCACGTGGATCAACTTGTGTGTATATGGGGTGCCCCCTGCCCCCGTATATAAAGGAGTGGAGAAGGGAAGGGCCGGCCCTCTCTATGGCGCGCCCTAGAGGAGTCCTACTCCCACCGGGAGTAGGATTCCCCCTTTCCTAGTCCAACTAGGAGTCCTTCCATGTAGTAGGAGTAGGAGACAAGGAAGGGGAAGAGGGAAGAGAAGGAAGGAGGGGGCGCAGCCCCTCCCCTAGTCCAACTCGGACTAGGCCTTGGGGGGGCGCACGACCTACCTCTCCCTCTCCCCTAAAGCCCAATAAGGCCCATATACTTCTTCTCCCGTATTCCCGTAACTCCCCGGTACTCCGAAAAATACCCAAACCACTCGGAACCTTCCGATGTCCGAATATAGTCGTCCAATATATCGATCTTTACGTCTCGACCATTTTGAGACTCCTCGTCATGTCCCCAATCTCATCCGAGACTCCGAACTCCTTCGGTACATCAAAACTCATAAACTCATAATATAACTGTCATCGAAACCTTAAGCGTGCGGACCCTACGGGTTCGAGAACAATGTAGACATGACCGAGACACGTCTCCGGTCAATAACCAATAGCGGAACCTGGATGCTCATATTGGCTCCCACATATTCTACGAAGATCTTTATCGGTCAGACCGCATAACAACATACGTTGTTCCCTTTGTCATCGGTATGTTACTTGCCCGAGATTCGATCGTCGGTTTCTCAATACCTAGTTCAATCTCATTACCGGCAAGTCTCTTTACTCGTTTCGTAATACATCATCTCGCAACTAACTCATTAGTTGCAATGCTTGCAAGGCTTATGTGATGTGCATTACCGAGAGGGCCCAGAGATACCTCTCCGGCAATCGGAGTGACAAATCCTAATGTCGAAATACGCCAACCCAACATGTACCTTTGGAGACACCTATAGAGCTCCTTTATAATCACCCAGTTATGCTGTGACGTTTGGTAGCACACAAAGTGTTCCTCTGGCAAACGGGAGTTGCATAATCTCATAGTCATAGGAACATGTATAAGTCATGAAGAAAGCAATAGCAACATACTAAACGATCGGGTGCTAAGCTAATGGAATGGGTCATGTCAATCACATCATTCTCCTAATGATGTGATCCCGTTAATCAAATAACAACTCTTTTGTTTATGGTTAGGAAACATAACCATCTTCGATTAACGAGCTAGTCAAGTAGAGGCATACTAGTGACACTCTGTTTGTCTATGTATTCACACATGTATTATGTTTCCGGTTAATACAATTCTAGCATGAATAATAAACATTTATCATGATATAAGGAAATAAATAATAACTTTATTATTGCCTCTAGGGCATATTTCCTTCAACTAGTTTGACAGAAAACTTGTAGTTCAAGGCATAGTCCACTATTCAAGTTCTGATCTAGTGTAGCATAAATTTCTAAGTGGAAGTTCGACTTCACAGTCTCCACTAAGCACCGATATATAAAACAATGTTTTGAAACTAAATGATGAGATGTGCCAATGAGACTTTGTGGGGGATTGTTGGAATTTTGCTAGTAGGCCTTTGGCCCAAAGCCCAACTAAAATTCTGAAATTCTCTTGGCCCATTCATGCACACATGTGAGTGGAGTGAGTAAGGCTAAAGTTTAGTCCCACCCCGGAAGTTGAGACAGAGTTGCACCTCTTTATAAGGTGAGCTCTTCTACCACTTGTATGAGCATGAGAAGAAGAGACCTACTCGCTCGCCTCGCCACGCCACGCCTCGTCACGACGCGCCGCAGGTTGCGGGATTGAGCCGAGCCGAGGACAGAGCTATGCACATTGTCTATATTTTTGCTGCATGGGAAAATTAATGAGTCGTTAATTAATAATTAACGGACGCGTTAATTACTAAACCGTTTCCTATTCTTTTGGATCGTGACGACTCGGACGTGGGGTTTACTCCCACGACCTACCCGGTCCGCACTATATAGTCAGGCAGACGTCTACCCTAGCCGTTGCCGCTTCGTATGGTTTCTCACCACCGTTCCAGATCATTGCGCCGCCAAGCAAGTCTTCTCCATCCCTCCTTCCGGCGTGCACCGTGAGAAGGGACAGCAGGCCTCCGGAACCCCGCCTCTCGTGATCCTGTACGGGAGAGGGGCGATCAGGTTTTTGGGGAGCGCACTCGCGCGACTGCTGGCAGTGACGACTTCGCAAACGACGATTCTTCCCCGACCTCAGCAACCTCGTCCTTGACGACATGGGCGACAACGTCAATGTCGGCGGTGCTGCACCTGCTGCCCCGTATGTGATTCTATCCTTCCTGTTCGAGATCGTGGTAGAATTCATGCTTCTAGTATGTGCCCTAGATGTGATATGTTCATCTGCTATGCTAGTTCGCATGATTAGTTTAATCTCTGCTGCTGTGGTCATGATTTATCTTCGATTTATTCGGATTAAATCTCGTAGTAATTTGCTCATATGTCCAACAATACATGGGAATCACATTTATTTTGCTGGCATGAATAGGATTATATCTAGATACGTGAACTATCATTCATGTCAGGTGCGTCTATTGTTTAATCTATACCCCTCACTCTTATTATTCCCTAGCACTGATTTTTTTAGTATCTCCATGTCTAGCACTTCTTTGTCCTTTCCCTATAAAAGAGACACTTATTTGTCCTAGTTTATGGAATTGCTATAAATACTAGAAATTACCAATTTAGAATTGATATAGGTTCCACATAAATCAATAAAGTGAACTGAATTCCGAGATTTTTTTATAGGAACGAGCATATTGAAAAATCAACCTGAAATTAAAATATCAAACTAAAATAAGGTTAGTGAGAGAGGACGGCCCAAGTAGTATGAATATGTCGCCCATATTTATTAGACTTTGGTATTAATCTGAGAAATGATCAGTACAATGGTCAAAAAATGATCAGTACAATGGTCAACTAAGTCACGATCAGCAGGTAGGAGTAAATGTCATATTTCGTACGTACAAACATTTTGAGCTTTTAAGATAAAATGTTCCTGAAAATCGTGAGAAAAAAGCACATATCCGTCTCGCAAACTACTAAAGAAAGGAGTGTTCATATAGCAAGCTATGGCGGCATGATACTCCCGGCAGCAACAGAGCATGACATTGTATATGATGGCAGACTTACTTTTTCTTTAGAGAAATGTCAGGAACTTACTTGATTTTCTGTTCTTTCTAATTCAGTCCGGGCATGCACCAAGGAAATCATTAGGACTTTGTTTTATAACTGGATGTGATGATCACATATTGACGAGGACAGTATCTTAAAGTGGAATCGCATCAATTTTAACATATCATGATCTTTAAAACAGTTTATTTGCACATTTCTGCTTTTTAAAGATTTCTCCAAAATAATGCATGGAATAAAACATACATCACCAGCAAGGAGAGTATGTTACTACCTACCTACTGGCGTTGGTTTAATGCAACTGTCATGTTTTTTTATCTTTATAATTAACTGGATGTGACGATAAAGTACTGACAAGGAAAGTATTGACAAAATATGGAAGTCATAAATAGAAATCTAGCCGCGCAAATGCGCGGGTCACACTGCTAGTTATAACAATGCATGTTATTGCTTAGAGTTGATATGATAACTGTAGTAAGTGCTATGGTAGAATATGAGTAGGCCCTGTCATATCTGTTTTCCTCTCATTGTTACATGATGTTTGAACCATGATATATTGCTAGAATATGAAAGCCATTGGCTTATTTTTTTAATTTGGGGGTATGATTATGACCACGACATTGCAATTCTTTGTCTATGATATGTGTCACTGTTATAATAACCTTAATTCCACACATACTCTGAATATGATTGTTTATTTTATCCTTTTGGTCTCCAATTTGAATTGTTGCAGCAGACGCAAATGCGATGGCCTTCATGATTCCAGGACCTGGAATAATACCAGCCGCTAATGGGTGGTGGTTTATCGCTCGTTCAGCTGACGGTGGTCATTTGATGCTCATTTGCATGTACCAAATTGACCAAACCATTTCATCAAACCACATGCAGTATAATGCATGGGGCGTTCATGACATTAATGGCTATGGCTGCTTCGTGTTCAATAAAGATCCCAGCTCCGTTGGGCCAGGCGTATTCAATTGGAGACGGGTTTACAGCCTCGGCAACCACTCCATGTTCCTCGGGCTCAATTATCCGATCATCCAACCAATCATCGATGATATCACCGGCGACGATTACCGTGCTATGCAACTTCCATTCGCCAGGGGGGACTGTGTTTACACATCATACCATGGGTTTCATGAATGACCATATCCAGAGATCCGTCGACACAGCTTGTTGCCAGATAATCTTCAATGTGTGAAAGACATCAAGCTTCCATGCGATGGATGACTTTTGCAAACCCGACATGCGGTGATGTGGTTCATGCCAATAGCAAATATGCACAACTTGATTCGTACTGATATGTAAACTGAGCCATGTATTCCGCTGCTGTAGCACGACCCTCTTTTGTTGGATATTATGTACTGTTGTTAGTTTGAAGCACTCCGCTGGTTTGAAGGATAGATACCTTTCTGGATCAAGTGCATCCTAACTCACCTGCGCAGGATGTACTGATAATGATGATGGAGATGCTGTGCAGTATATATGATGTACTGATAACTCATCCTAACTCACCTGCGCAGGATGTACTGATAATAATGATGATGGATCAAGTGCAGCACGAGATCTCACCCTCTCATCGATTTGTTCATACCAACCATCGACAGCGAGCACGGCATATGCTACACCCATCCCGAGAAACTTCCAGTTCAGACACCGATCGGTCGTCTTCTTGCACAAACATATTCCTTTGTTTATAGCTCTATTTTTCTTTTTAGACGCAGACTTGGTGAAACAATTACAATTTGACAGTTAATAAAAAGTGAAACAAGTGACTGCAACATGCCAAAGATGTTATGAAAATGCCAACTACGTACACTAAAACCTGTATTCGACAATACTGCAGGTATCACACTGAGTGGCCTAAGCAAGCATTTCTTCCAGCGCAATTCTAGGGCGTTCAAAAGGGGCACGTGGACGCGTCGCAAGATACAACCGGAGTGCGGCATGCACGCGATGTGACACAACACTGGCAATACCTTGCCGGTGATGGTCAACGGCCGGCAGACGGGCAGTAAAAAGGTTCTGGTGCTGCACACCAACAAGAACTTCGACTAGCAGAGGACCAACTGGGTGATGCACCAGTACCACCTCAGGGACCTGGAGCAAGAGAAGGAGCGGGAGCTGGTCCTCTGCAAGATTGTCTACCAGACGAACACTAGGGCCAAGAGTAAAAAGATTATAAGTTAGTTTGGTATTGGTACTTGTACTACCTTGTCGTATGCAAGTTGGTATTGTTGTTAACGATCTTTTGGTATGAACTTGGCATTTGCTTCCAACCATCATGCCGAGGGTCGACGTGGATATAAAGGTGAATCATTTGTTTTGAAACGAATTTTCAGGCACCTGATTTTTATTTGATAGGTAGCATAAGCACCTGCCGTTCGAGTTCCCAGTTCTCCAAAATTTTCGAAACAAGTGCATGCTCTTATTATCACGATGAAAAAATAATATCCTTGTTGCATCCCAGTTATTAGTCTGTACTTGCAGAATTCTCTAGTTTATTGAGCACGTATATTGTTTTTTTAGGTCGAGCAAGTTTCAACTAGGCTGTAGACCGCCCAGGCTTGGTTTTGTTTTTAACAGGCCCAATCCATGACGACAACGGGGCACAAAGTTCCAGCAGGTATCTACTGGCGTCTCGCCCGCCAGTGTTAGTTATATTTTGTCTTACAACATCCGCAGGCATTTTTTTACTGAATCAAATACACAGCCTAGTTCTATTTTCCTCTTGAAACGCATGTCCTACATCCGTTTTCTAATCTCTATCTATAGTTTTAATAGTTCATATACACGTATCATTATATTGAAAATACATAAAATTTCCTTTTCATATTTACATCCTTATTTTTGTTGTTGTTTTCCCTCCTAGCTCTTATTTTTTACCACTGGTTTCCCCTTAAACCAACTCAATTGTCCCACGTCTTATTTGCTTACAAAAACAAAACGTTTTTTTGGCAAATCAATCAGTTCTTAAAAAATATTTATCATTTTGGGATTACAAAAGTTCGGACTCCACCGAAATGCAAAATAAGGTTGAACTTTTTGACCGTTGTCCTGGGCAGAAAATGGGCTGTAATAAATTACTTAAGAATTAGCAAATGGGCTTTAAATTATTAAAAAATAGCAAATGGGCTCTATGTTGTCTGCCACGGATTTGGAGGCTGACTTGTGGGCCGACCAAGTTCATGCGTACACAAGGTTTATCAAAAAAGAAAGTTAGTCAACAATCGACTCTACCAACGTCAGACCGTTAGATGTCAATCTAACGACAATCGTGCTTCTTCAGTCTCTGATCTTCCTGCCCCAGCCGCCCAAACCAGTGCCATCGGAACCGCCTGCCCCGCCTCCCGTGGCCGGCTGTGCTGCCGGGCAGGCCTCATGGCCCCATCATATACTCGCATCCCTAGCATGTCTTTCCCTCTACTCACCCACACCTCCTGTTATTTTCCGGCGACGGCAGCCGAACCAGTCAACCCTCGTACTCTCCATCGCGTGGGCAGCCATTGTCGTGTCTTCCCTGGCTCCGTGTCGTTCCCTTCGTAGGCGTCGCCGCCGTCCACCGCCCTGCTGCTATCGGCACGGCGTGGTCAACATGGTCTATGAACGACATCCATCGGAAGTGGACTGTACGTGGAGAGGCTGACAGCTGGGTCCACGGCCGCACACAAGGAAATGCCTCCTTATTACAGGCAAAATAATGATTCCTCCACCTGACATCTGGGACCCGCCGGAAGGGCCTCTGTATTTCGCGAAAAAAATGTTCCCTCCGCTGACAAGTCGGGCCCACCAACTATATCTTTGCACGCAAGGAAGTGCCTCCTTATTGCGCACAAAAAATGAATACCCCCTGCCAGCTGGGAACCACCACAGTGGGAGGCTGACTTGTGGGCCTACTAAGTTGACGGGGACGGAGGGCTTTGTCAACTTAGTTAATATGAACGATGTCCATCCAATGGCCTTAGTGCTTCTTCAACCTCTGGTCTTCTTGCTCCAGCCGCCCAAAGCAGTGCCGGTCGTGCCGCCTGCTCCTGCCTCCCGTGGCCGGCTGTGCTGCCGCGGAGGCCTGACCGCCCCCATACTACTCCCACCCATGGCCAGGCCATCCCTCCACTCACCCACACCCCATGTTATTCCGCGGCGACGACAGCCTCACACCGCAGCCGAACCAGTGAACCCTCGTACTCCTCTCCGCGTGGGCATCCACTATCGTGTCTTCCCCGGCTCTGCGTCGTCCCCTTCCTAGGCCTCGCCGTCGTCCACCGCCTTGGTGCTCTCGGCGCGGCGTGGTCATTATGGTCAACGACCGACTTCCATCGGAAGAGTACTGTACGTGGAGAGGCTGACAGCTGGGTCCATGGCCACATCCCAATTTTTTTGTGATTTGCCAATTAAGTCGCTTTGTCAGGCCTGTTGGGCTGCAAATCTTTCAAGATGAGGAGAGCTTCATTCGGCTGGCCGAGAAAATGGCCTATCAGTAATGAGAAATGGGCTCTACATTTTTAAAACACATCAAATTGGCAATTAGTTTCAAATTTATTTTTTTCATTTTGAGATTTTAAATTGCATTGATTTTATAAGTGGACAATTTGTTGGATTTTATATTGATATACATTTATTTTTAAAATCAGTTTGAATGTGACTGGAAATTTCGGGATTAAAAACAGTTCGGACCGCACCGAAATATGCAAAATTTCGTATAAATTTTTAACCGTGGCCACAATATGGGCTGTAATGCTAACAAAAAGAATATGGGCTCCAAAAAAACCTTAAGAACTAGCAAATGGTCTGTAAATTATTAGAAATAATGGAAGATGGGCTATATGATGTTTTCCACAGATTTTAGGCTTTCCTAAAAAAAGGTTGACGCACAAGCAGTGACTGTTGCATGTCCATCCAACGACCGCCGTGCTTCTTCAATTTCTGCTCTTCGTGCTCCAGCCGCTCAAACAAACACCGGCGGGACTGCCTGCTCCCTCCTCCCCACGGCCGGCTATGCTGCCCCACAGGCCTCACCGCCCCACCGTACTCCCATCGCTGGCCTAGCCATCCCTCTACTCACCCACACCTGCTGTTATTCTCCGGCGATGACAGACAAACCAGTAAACCCTCGTACAGTCATACTCCCCTCCGCGTGGGAAACAACTACCGAGTCTTCCCTGCCTCTGTGTCGTTCCCTTCCTAGACTTCGCCGTCGTCCACCACCCTGGTGCTCTTCGCACGGCCTGGTCAGCGTGGTCAACGGCCGACATGCATCTAAAGTGGACTGTACGTGGAGAGGCTGACAGCTAGGTCCACAGCCGCATGCAAGGAAATGCCTCCTTATTACGCGCAAAATAATGATTCCTCCACCTGACATCTGGGACCCACCGAAAGGGCCTCTGTATTTCGCGAAAAAATGTTACTGCCGCTCACAGCTTGGACCCACCAGCTATATCTTCACACGCAAGGAAGTGCCTCCTTATTACGCACAAAAAAAATGAATACTCCCCCTGCTAGCTGGGACCCAGTATAGTTGCAGGCTGACTTATGGGCCTACTAAGTTGACGGGGATGGAGGGCTTTGTCAACTTAGTAAATATGCACGATTCTAGCTCCAGTGACCGTACGATGTCCATCCAATGGCAGTAGTGCTTCTTCAACCACTGGTCTTCTTGCTCCAGCCGCCCAAACCAGCGCCGGTCGTGCCTCGTGCTCCTGCCTCCCATGGCCGGCCACGATGCGGCGGAGGCCTCACCGCCCCCTACTACTCCCACCGCTGGCCAAGCCATCCCTCTACTCACCCACACCCCCTGTTATTCTGCGGCGACGACAGCCTCACACCGCGATGAACCAGTGAACCCTCATACTTCTCTACACGTGGGCATCCACTGCCGCATCTTCCTCGGCTCTGCGTCGTCCCCTTCCTAGGCCTCGCCGTCGTCCACCGCCCTGGTGCTCTCGGCGCGGTGTGGTCAACGTGGTCAAGGAACGGCTTCCATCGGACGTGGACTATACGTGGAGAGGCTGAAAGCTGGGTCCACGGCCGCAGCAAGGAAGCGCCTCCTTATTACGCAAAAAATAATTATTCCTCCATGTCGGTGTCAAAACCGGCGGATCTCGGGTAGGGGGTCCCGAACTGTGCGTCTAGGTGGATGGTAACAGGAGGCAGGGGACATGAAGTTTTACCCAGGTTCGGGCCCTCTTGATGGAGGTAAAACCCTACGTCCTGCTTGATTAATATTAATGATATGGGGTAGTACAAGAGTAGATCTACCACAAGATTAGAGAGGCTAAACCCTAGAAGCTAGCCTATGGTATGATTGTCTATTGTCCTACGGACTAAAACCCTCCAGTTTATATAGACACCGGAGAGGGTTAGGGTTACACAAGGTCGGTTACAAAGGAGGAGATGTACATATCCATATTGCCTAGCTTGCCTTCCACGCCAAGTAGAGTCCCATCCGGACACGAGATGAAGTCTTCAATCTTGTATCTTCATAGTCCAATAGTCCGGCCAAAGGATATAATCCGGCTGTCCGGAGACCCCCTAATCCAGGACTCCCTCAGTAGCCCCTGAACCAGGCTTTCAATGATGATGAGTCTGGTGTGCAGTATTGTCTTCGGCATTGCAAGGTGGGTTCCTCCTCCGAGTACATCACGGAAGAATTTGAATACAAGGATAGTGTCCGACCCTGTAAAATAAGTTCCACATACCACCGTAGAGAGAATAATACTTCCACAAATCTAATCTGCTGACACGTCTTGGCAACACGACATTATGTCATGGCCCGGTGATTATTCGAACCGTTTCCTTTAACTAGCCTCGCACATAACGCGAGGCAGTTTTTTGACACGTCTTGTCAAAGCAGAGATCGTGTCCCCTTATCATGGGATTCTCATCAATACGGGCGTGGGTAACCCAACCATGCCATCGATTATAGTGCTTGGGGGATAAGCGAGTTTTACCAGGCTAGTGGGGCGCATAGTTTCGGCCGCCCATATAAAAGGACAAGGATTCACCTTTTCATCCACGCCTTCTTCCTCCTTCGCTCATCCACTTTCGCACACTCGAGCTCCAGCGCCCAAGTCCGCATTTCCCACCTCGACCTTCTCCAATCATGTCCGGAGTGGGAGACAGGTGGATGGTTTCCTCCGTCATGGAGGGACACATCAAGAAGCTGAGGAGAGCCGGATACCTGCCCGACGACATCGCGCACCGGCTCCCAGATGAGGGGCAACTCATCCCCACCCCCAGGCCCCATGAGAGGGTAGTGTTCCTTACCCACTTCCTCCATGGACTGGGATTCCCTCTCCACCCATTCGTCCAGGGGCTCATGTTCTACTACGGCATAAATTTCCACGATCTGGCCCCGAACTTCATCCTCAACATCTCGGCGTTTATCGTCGTTTGCGAGGCCTTCCTCCGCATCAAGCCCCACTTCGGCTTATGGCTGAAGACCGTCAACGTCAAGACGAAGCTAGTGAGCGGCTGTCAGGCAGAGTGCGGAGGTGCCATGGTGGGCAAGATGCCCAACGTCACATGGCTCGAGGGCTCCTTCGTGGAGACCATAAAGGGGTGGCAATCGGGGTGGTTCTACATCACCGAGCCGCGCGACCCTAAATGGGCAGCAGCCCCCGAGTTCCGATCTGGCTTCCCCACGCGGCTCACCTCCTGGCAAGAGAAGGGCCTGTCCTGGGGTAGTTCGGGAGAGCTGACCGGACTCCAAACATGTATTCAAAACATGGTGAACCAGAAGCCCAAACTTGTCAACGTGGTCCAGGTCATGCTCATTCGCCGGATCCTCCCGTGACAACAACGGGCTTTCAACTTGTGGGAGTTCGACCCGGCCCAGCGCCGAACTCTGAACAGGCCCTTCGACACAACTCACAAAGATGCCTGGAAGGTGCTATTCAAGAGCGCCGAGGTTCCCCCTCCCACTATCGAGGACCACGGATTCTGCGCGAAGCGCCAAGCCAACGTGGTAAGCTGTTTTACCTCTCACAGGATACTTGTTTTCCATAGTTTGACTCTATGCGGGATCTAAGCTCCCATACCTTTGACATGACTGGTAGGAGACGGCCGGACAGATCGACTGTCCGGCTCCTTTGCCCAAAGGCCCAGTAGACGCTCTCCTAGCGAAGATGCTGACTCCGGATCCTTATACGGTGCCGGAGAAGACCAAGAAGGCCAAGGGAACCCGAAAGAGTTCCCGACGCCAGGCGTCATCGGACTCACCGTCCGATGACTCCGCGGCACACTCCTCCCCTGAAGACGAGGAGGAAGAAGAAGATGCCCCCCTTCAGTTGGGGGAGACAAGAAAAGGAAGGCCGCCCCAACTGGGGAGGCCGGAGGGTCCAAGAAGGGAAGGACTCTCCTTCCGGACAGTTCCACCACCGCCGCCGAAGGCGAAGACGAGTGGTTACCCAGGGCCAAGCCCCTGGGGAGGTCATAAGTATTCAGATACCAGAGCAACTCATAGTATCCTTTTGCGCACTACTTCCCGTAATGCCGAATATGATTATGCAGGCCGCCACAAGTCCGTATCGATGTATCATCGGACGGCTCCCTGAGCTCATTGGATATGGATAGCGATCCACTTCCGACTGCCACCTCCCCTTGCCCTGCGGACGACGCCGAGGTATTGTGTCAAGGGGCACCGGGTCGAGGGGAGACAGTCCTGGAGGTGCCTCAAGGCGAACTTCCGGACTCCGGCAGCAAAGGGGACAAGGCCGCTGAAGGCTCCGAGTCCGGCCCTCAGACGAACACCGTGCCGGATCCTCCATTGGTTCCGGACTCGGGCAGGCGGCCTCCTTCCAAGAGGGGCAAGACGCCTGTGCCGGTGACCTCTGTCCATCCAGAGGCGCCGGACAATCTGCTGGAAACGCTTCGCAGCGCTTCCATCGACGAGAAACAACGTACTATTATGAGTGCAGTGGTCCAGAAGGTTCAGTCCGCCAAGAGCAGACTGACTGAAGCCTGTGCCAGCCTTCTAACAGGCTTTGAGGTAAGTGTTTAAACTATAGGAAAAATATTACCGCATAGACAGTAGCTCGTGATGCTTTGTTCGGTGTTCACAAAGAAAAGCCGAACAGAGGATCAAATAATATCGCAGGAGCCTAATATAAGTATGTCAATATGCGTATGCAGGCTTCGCTGCTAGCCTCAGCCGCACTGACTGCGGAGGTCGCCACACTGAAGCAGGACCTCGAGGGGTCCAAGAAAGAGCTCGGCCTTGCCAAGAGGCAGCTCGAGGAGAACAAGGGTAAGTAATACCCTGTCTATGGATATGTATATATAAAAGAAGACGCGATTGCCAAATGACAGGATCATCATATATTTTCCAGGGGCCACGACCGAAGTGGCGACCCTAAAGCAAGCGCTGTCCAAGGCCGAAGATAAAGCGGCCAAGGAGAGCACCAAGCGGGAAAGGCAAGAGGCTCGGGTGGGCGAGGTACAGCAAGAGCTCCAGGCTCTCGTGACGAAGCACGAGGCGGTTGGAGCTTGACTCGAAGACGCGAGAGTCTGAGCTTGCCGCGGCCATCGAGAGCGCAAAGAGTGCCAAGGACGAAGCCCAAAAGGCCCTTTAGGAGATTGACGCGATGAAGTAAATAGCGGTGGGTAAGGCATTCTATATGCAAAGCAAGCATGTGAAAGTAAATTACCTATTACTTACTCGAATCCGGAGCTCTCCAGGAGCATTCGCAGATTTGCCCCGCAGCGTGTTGGATGCCGCACAGTTTTACCAGGCCGAGGAGAGAAGCTCAACGGAGAAGCTTTTCTGGTCTCAGTATACTGGGATCGAACACCCGGTGCCTATGAGCGACCAGCTGAAGTAGCTGGTCGAGCTACACGAGGCGGCCGAACAGGCCATGAAGGGCTTTATAGTCCGGCTGTGGCCTGGCGACGCCCTTTCGAACAGCTACTTCGGCCTGGTGAGGCGGCTTGTAGATGTCTGCCCATGGCTGGAAGTCGTCAAGCGGGCCGTTTGCATCGAAGGTGCACGCCGGGCTTTCGCCCGTGTGAAGGTGCAGTGGGCCAAGCTAGACGCCGTGAAGCTGATCAAGGAGGGACCGCCGCAGGGCAAGGAGCATCGCACCCCCGAAATTTATTATGAGGGTGTCCTGAAGGGTGCCTGTCTTGTAGCGGATGAATGTTCAAAGGATGTAATATTTGAGTAAACTTGCTCGTGTGATTTTGTATGATGAAAACTTGTGTCATATGCGCTATGCAACACTTGTTTGAATTTAAAATATTACCTTCTATTTGGCTGTTTATCCAATCTGAGAGATGGCTAGTCCTCGGCTTCTGCCCCCATGCCGCGAGTGCTGGGGTGTTCGGGATAAACCTGAGCACTCTTGTTCCCATTTTTGGGTCCTTCGAGGGAGGTGCTCAGCACGGCGAACAAGGCAACTGGACTAATAATGCTTTATCACTCTCACTTAGCCATAGAATTCTATAATTTTAAATTTCGACGAAGCCCCTAGTATTCGGAAGGCCGAATGCGGGGCGCGATACACGCCTTTAAGCCGGACAGGACTGGCTCCTCGCTCTAAGCGGCATAAGTCTTTAGGGACTCAAAACCTCGCCGAATAGCGACCAGTCTCTCGCCTTATCATGACAGTCAGTTTTAGCTTTCTCTACTGAGGTGCTTAGCCCAGCAAAACCGGGGCACAATCGTAGTAGTTCTCCTAGTGCTACCTTAGCCGATACAGCGGAACGTAAGGTACCAAAACATAGGAGCCGGGCCAACCCAACATTTGACCACAGACATGATTCGGAGCTGATGCATATAATTCTATAAGTTCGGGGTGCCACACTTGTGAAAGTGTTCGGACTTCTCACACCATATTGTGGGGTACTTAAGCCCCTGGTGTATTGGCCGTACCAAAGTGTACGGTTGCAAGGCGTCATTAATGAACACACATATATAAAAAAAGAGAATGCAATAATAGTCTTAATGCTATGCATTGTTTATTCAAAAAGGTGCGTTTAAAGCAGAATGATACAGATAGTGCGATAAGAAAAAAGTAGGACTATGTCCCTTCCAAGGGCAAGCTGAGGAATAGTATTAAAGCAAATATTTCACTCGTTGTCGTAATCCACCTGGGAGTTCCGTGGTGTGACGTAGCTTTATGCCTCCTTGGTTGCTGCATCATGTGTTCGGCAATCATGCTGCCGGACAGGGTTTCCAGAGATTAAAGTCCTGAAGAGAAAAACAACAAAGCGGGAAGCCCCTAGTGCGGTTTAGGCCGCGTCTTGGAGCGTGCCGTAGTTGTGCCCCCCTCCCCACCTGTGCCCATGGTATTTTTAATGTGTAATTATGTACGCGTGGCACGAATTTCGCCGTTTGGCTTGGGCCGGGGTGGGGGCCGCATTGCTACGCGAGCTCAGACCATGCCGGGCGGTCTAGTTGCCGATTACTCTGAGCGCGTTTGAAGGTGTCCGGGTCTTGAAAAGCCGAACTGATGGATTGCCTTGAGAGGCTGCTTTGCGCTTCTGCTGCGAGGGCCGCAGTGTGCTCCTCCGTGCAGAGAGAGCGCTATGATGACCCCCCGGGGTCCTGACATCTTGAGCTTGAGGTATGCATAATGCGGTACCGCATTGAATCTCGCAAATGCGGTTCGCCCGAGCAGTGCATGATAGCCACTGCGGAACAGGACTATATCGAAGATTAATTCTTCGCTTCGGAAGTTATCCGGGGATCCGAAGACCACTTCCAGTGTAATTGAGCCTGTGCAATGGGCCTCTACACCTGGAATGACGCCTTTAAAGGTCGTTTTTGTGGGTTTGATCCTTGAGGGGTCTATACCCGTTTTTGTGGGTTTGATCCTGGTAAAGCAGGTTCAGGCTGCTGCCGCCATCCATAAGGACTCGAGTGAGGTGAAATCCGTCAATGATTGGGTCTAAGACCAGTGCGGCGAATCCGCTATGACAGATACTAGTGGGGTGGTCCCTGCGATCGAAGGTGATCGGGCAGGAGGACCATGGGTTGAACTTTGGGGCGACTGGCTCCAACGCATATATGTCCCTGAGCGCACGCTTCCGCTCCCTCTTGGGGATGTGGGTTGCGTATATCATGTTCACCGTCCGCACTTGTGGGGGAACCTCTTCTGTCCTCCGGTGTTCGGCTGCCGGGGCTCCTCTTCGTCATCGCTGTGTGACCCCTTACCTTTATCTTCGGCAATTAACTTGCCGGCCTGCTTGAACACCCAGCATTTCCTGTTGGTGTGGTTGGTTGGCTTGTCAGGGGTACCATGTATTTGACACAAGCGATCGAGTATGTGGTCCAAACTGGACGGGCCCGGAGTGCTACTTTTAAATGCCTTTTTCCGCTGACCGGGTTTAGAGCCTTTGAATCCGGCATTGACTGCCATATCCTTAGTATTATCGCTGTTAATGCGGCGCTTATGTTTGTTGCGACGTGACCTGCTATTGCCGTCCTTGGTATCCGAAGTACCATGGTTTTTTGATATGTTGTTACTGCGAGCCAGCCAGCTGTCTTCTCCCGCACAAAAGCGGGTCATGAGTGTCGTGAGGGCTTCCATAGATTTCGGCTTTTCCTGTCCAAGGTGCCGGGCAAGCCACTCGTCGCGGATGTTATGCTTGAAGGCTGCTAGGGCCTCTGCATCCGGACAGTCGATGATTTGATTTTTCTTTGTTACGAACCGTGTCCAGAATTGCCAAGCCGATTCTTCTGGCTGCTGAATTATGTGGCTCAAGTCATCGGCGTCTGGTGGTCGCACATAAGTGCCCTGAAAGTTGTCGAGGAATGCGGCTTCCAGATCTTCCCAACAGCTAATGGACTCTGCTGGCAAGCTGTTAAGCCAATGCCACGCTGGTCCTTTGAGCTTTAGTGGGAGGTATTTGATGGCGTGTAAGTCATCACCGCGAGTCTATTGTGCCGTCGTATGATTCAATATTTACGGGTTTGAAACCCTCTGGGATTTGATGACCTTTACTTCTTCTATGAAGCCTAGGGGGTGTGCAGCGCCTCTGTATTGGGCTATATCGCGACGCAGCTCGAATGGGTCTTGCCCGCTGTGTTCGGCCCCGGCGGATTGACTTTTACTGTATCCGGCGTGACGTTTATCATCTCGCATAGTGGCGAGCCCTCATGATCCGTAGATCGATCTTGCATGTTTTGCTTTGTCCTCCAATACGTCTCGCAGGTCTGGCGTATTTCCCCATGCTTTTTTATTTGAATGGCATCGGGGTGCAGGCTTAGTTTTTGGCTGGAATGCCTCTGTATCGCGGCCACGAGGTGGCCGATCAGCCGCGTCATACGCTTCTTCCTCCAGTCGGGGTAGCAACCTGCATTTTGGGTAACTCTTGAAGGGGCGCTCGGGTTTATATTCCTCAGTTGCGAGGACTTCAGTCCATCTGTCAGCTAGCAGATCTTGATCAGCTTGAAGCTGCTGCTGCTTTTTCTTAAGGCTATTCGCCGTGTCTATAAGCCAGCGCTTGAAGTGCTCTTGTTCGACGGGATCCTCTGGCACGGCGAATTCGTCATCGCCGGGGCTTGCCTCGTCTTCAGAGGGGGGCATGTAATTATCATCCTCCGCTTCTCCATCTGCCGCTCTCTCAGGAGGGCTGGCTCCTCCATCCTCCTGCTCTAGATCTTGCTGGAGGGGATTGTTGTTATCTTCGGCACTATCTAGAGTGTTATTATCTCCTGTGCCGGTTTCACCACTTTTGCTTTGGCAGGACTTAGAGCGGCGGCGCTGACGTTGGCGCTTGGGTTGCTTCTTGGAGGGGTCATCCACCGCTGTCTCGTTGCCATTGCCTTCTTTGGGTGTGTCCACCATGTATATATCGTATGATGAGGTGGCTGTCCAGTGCCCTGTGGGCAGTGGTTCATCTTCTTCTCCCGCATCGTCGTCCATACCGTCGATGTCTTCGGAGTCAATGTCGAGCATGTTGGTTAATTCATCGACAGTGGCTACTAAGTGGGTGGTGGGCGGGCCGCGAATTTCTTCATCGTCCGCATCCCAATCCTGCCAGACATAGTTCAGCCAGGGTCCTCCTAACAAGGAGAGAGACCTTAACGAGTTCAGTATGTCGCCAAAGGGCGAGTGCGGAAAAATATCTGCGGAGGTAAACTCCATGATCGGAGCCCAATCGGATTCGCTAGGAACGGGCGCAGGCGGTTCGGAGTCCATGGCCGGAGAGAGATCCGGTAGTTTGTCAACATGGCTCTTGTGCAGAGTAAGGTCGATGTTCGGCTCGATCACCGATGAGGGTAAGGCCTCCGTGGTGGGGTCCATCCACCCGTCCATGGACGGTGCAACTGGCTCCAAATTGAGGGTTGGAGCGGCTGCCGGTGCGATCTCCTGATTACTGTCGGATGGTAGAGCTAAATCGTACTCATCATGACCATGTGACACACAAGGCAGAGGCTCGAATCCGTTGAAGATCAAGTCTCCGCGGATATCGGCCGTGTAGCTTAAGCTTCCAAACCTGACCTGATGGGCAGGGGCGTAGCTTTCAATCTGCTCAAGATGGCCAAGCAAATTGGCCCGCAGTGCAAAGCCGCCGAATGCAAAAATCTGTCCAGGGAGAAAAGTCTCACCCTGGACTGCATCGCTAACGATGATAGAAGGAGCCATCAAGCCTAATGGCGACAACACAGAGGAGCTCTCAATGAAAGCACCAATGTCGGTGTCAAAACCGGCGGATCTCGGGTAGGGGGTCCTGAACTGTGCGTCTAGGCGGATGGTAACATGAGGCAGGGGACACGAAGTTTTATCCAGGTTCGGGCCCTCTTGATGGAGGTAAAACCCTACGTCCTACTTGATTAATATTGATGATATGGGTAGTACAAGAGTAGATCTACCACGAGATCAGAGAGGCTAAACCCTAGAAGCTAGCCTATGGTATGATTGTCTATTGTCCTACGGACTAAAACCCTCCAGTTTATATAGACATCGGAGAGGGTTAGGGTTACACAAGGTCGGTCACAAAGGAGGAGATGTACATATCCGTATTGCCTAGCTTGCCTTCCACGCCAAGTAGAGTCCCATCCGGACATGAGACGAAGTCTTCAATCTTGTATCTTCATAGTCCAATAGTCTGGCCAAAGGATGTAATCCGGCTGTCCGGAGACCCCCTAATCCAGGACTCCCTGACTCCACCTGACAGCGGGGACCCACCGGACGGGCCACTGTATTTCGTGAAAAAAAAACATTTCCCCCTGACTGCTGGGACCCACCAGCTACATCTTCGCTTGCAAGGAAGTGCGTCCGGGCAAAAAAAATGATTCGCCCCCCTGACTGCTTGGACCCACCAGCTACATCTTCGCAGGCAAGGAAGTTCCTGACAGTCAGGACCCACCTGGTCGAAGCATATGTAGCGTTGTCATTCTGGTCGCGAACGTGTATGTACATACTGGTCGATGTAGAGGCGCGCACGTGTCGTAGTAGAGGCGCGCACGTAGCATGTACACGTACATACAGAGGCAAGTGTGCAAGAAAGAAAATATGGCCACATACGTACATATGAGCAGGGTCTCGAACGCTTACTCGCGCATACGTACGGCCAGGGCTCGTGTATATGCTGGGTCGGAATGGAGAAACTGCGTCGCCGTCGTGTTCATGGGGAACCAACCGGCTGGGTCGGAACGGAATGCGTCGCCGTGTTCATTGGGAGGCTTGGACGGAACAATCGATGGAAACGAGGCCTGGCGTACCACAAAACGGAGGAAACGGCCTTGTGTTCGACCCGCCACGGTCGAAACGAGATCCTATTCACCGGGAGGGGTCTGACGTACCGCAAAACGGAGGAAACGGACCTCCTACGGTCGAAATGGGGTCCTGTTGATCGGGAGGGGTGTGGCGTACCGCAAAACGGAGGAAACAGACTTGTGTTGGATCGCTACGGTCGAAATGGGGGTCCTGTTCGTCGGGAGGGGTGTGGCGTACCGCAAAACGGGACTCCACGGGATACTGTTCATCTCCACCACTGACCCCCTCCAGCCTCCATGGGTTACTGTTCTTCCACCGTTGACCTCCTCCAGCCTCCACCTGCGACTGTTCATCCACGGGCACCTGCTCATCCAGCCTCCACCGCGCGCTACTCCATCGGCTACTGTTCAACCAGCCCTCTCCATGGGCTCCTGTTCAACCACCCCTACACGGGCTACTGTTCATCCAGCCCTCCATGGGGTGGTCCTGTTCATCCAGCCCTCCAGGGGGTCCTGTTCATCCAGCCCCAACCGGCTCGATCGATCGGGGTCCTGTTCATCGAGAGGCAACACCACGGGGTCCTGTTCATCCACCCCCACTGGGAACTGTTTATCCAAACCCCCCAGCAACACTCACTGTTCATCCAAAGGCAACACCACAGGGTCCTGTTCATCCACCCCCACCGGGAACTGTTCATCCAAACCCCCCAGCAAAGCTCATTGTTCATTCAGATGCAGCATCGATCGACTTCAGTTAGCAACAGTGGCGAAGGAATCGCTCGATCAGGTTTAGTTAACAGCCATCGATCGATCACTCGGGTTCAGTAACGCGTAGCCTGCAGTGCAATCGCTCGGGTTCAGTTAGAGCCCAACGCCTCGCACCCACGCGTGTGCGTGTATGAGAGAGAAACGCGCATCGCTCGGCCCCAACCACCCACCGTAACCGGGAACACCCCGATATTTTCCTCGCCTCGCTTCTACCACAGTTTTTTCTGTCATGGATGGCCCAAAGAATGTCATCCAGTTGCGTCTCCGGCCCGCCCAGGAAGAAAAGCCCATTTTCTGTCATGATTTTTTGTCATGGAAGTAGGACCCCACCACATCTATGATGATACCGTGTTTTGTCACAATTATCGTCATAGAAGTGTCATAAGTATGATAGAAATTTTTTTCGTTCGGCCCAAAATGTCATGGATGTGTCTTTTTTTGTAGTGCCCCCTCCACCATAATCCACCTCGGTCATATTCTAGCGGTGCTTAGGCGAAGCCCTGCGACGGCAGCTTCATCAAGATCATAACCACGCCGTCATGCTGACAAAACTCTCCCTCGAGCTCTACTGGATCGTGAGTTCGCAGGACGTCACCGAGATGAACGTGTGTTGAACGCGGAGGTGCCATACGTTCGGTACTGAGGATCGGTCGATCGTGAAGACGTATGACTACATCAACCATGTTGTCATAACGGTTCTGCTTAACGGTCTACGAGGGTACGTGGACTACACTCTCCCCTCTCGTTGCTATGCATCACCATGATCTTGCCTGTGCGTAGGAATTTTTTGAAATTACCACGTTCCCCAACACGATCTACATGGGCGACTTGGCCTTCATTATCAACAACCATGATGATCTCCTCATGTGCCCGCCGTCGATCCAACAGAGCACGTCGGCATCTCCATCAACAATGATGGCATCTTTACCACCAGCTTCTGGTACATCATGCCCATCCGGGCTCCGGAATACTAGAGCCACACATCAGCAAGCCACCCTTGAGCGCTTACATGACTGGATCAGCCAGGAGACCGATGGTCGGTCTACACGACGTCCTCACCGCAGCTGGTGACACTTAGAATAAAAATAAGGCATGAGTATGAGGACTTGATTGTTAGAACCATATATTTGCGAACAGGACCATTTTGATATTAATTTGTGCTCTAGAAATCATCCATTCATGTGTGGTTGCAATGTATCAAAGTAAGGGGATGTGTCCAAATTATGTCTTGACCGGCGCTCGTCCTGCATCAAGAGTCGGTTGTTCAGCCGAAGGCCTTATCCGTCATGTGGGGTTGCCTCTGTAATTAAGGTAAAATTAGACTAAAGTGTTGGGCATTTAATGACCGCACCTCTTGTATCCCAAGATATGATCCGTGTTACCATACAAAACCTTTCTATCACTGGTGTTTAGAATATAACTTCACAGTCTCCCTGTCCTTAACTTCTCCGTGGCTCGATCTCCGTGATCCTGGGTACTCGCAGGGATGAAGAACACGGACGAGACAAGTGACGATGACGAAGCAATTTTATTTCACACATATGAGACATTAATTCAAAGTACTTCTATCGATCCCTCCAACAAATACATAAGGTTGTAGAGGTATGCCTCCACCCACGACCTTACCGAATTACCCACACATGGCGATCATATCGCAAGAAGAAAGCATTGAAGAACACATCAAGAGGAATGATCTGATTGATAATATGTCTTACAATAGTTGTCATATACGGTACACGATTACAAGGTGTGGATAACTTAGATGAATGCTTAGAAGGTGCTGATGAAGATGGCTATGAGATGGAGATGAGAAATAGCGGTGGCTAGGGTTTCTGGATACTGTGGATGCCGAAGATGGAGGTCTCGACGATTTTCTGTTGCCCTTCTCAACCTAATGGCAGTGGCTGGGGTTTCAATAAGAAATCATCCATGAGAAAGCTTACTCCTGCAAGTGTTGACCAACGGACAATTCTCTTCATGCCTTGTTCATAACATCAAATTTCTCAACCTAATGGCATCTGTCAAGGATCTCTAAAGCCGATGCATTAAACTTGTGTTTTTGTCATGTGTTCAGTATACATGGTTATTTTTGTAGGATAATTTCACTTTTGATGATCTCATGATAAAGCGACCTTGGAATCAGAAGGTGAGCTAAAAAGCATCTTGTTGTTTATTGTTGTTGCCAATTTTCCAGTATGTGTATCTATAGCATAAAAAATGAAGCAAGTATATACCATGATTATAATGTCCTACTGATGTGCTTATGGTATCGATGAAACAACTCGAATGCATTTCTTTTTACTAATCTATTTACTTGGGATCTTTTTTTATTTCGTTTGATATTCAACATTAAAGTTTGCTTTCTATCTTTTCTGATTCATAAATAATGGTCATGTCAATGGAGATGATGAATACACTCCTATAGTTGGACATAAAACCCATCAAACATCTGGCCAAACCCGTTTCTGAAGCAGACCCAAAAATTTCACCACTCATTTTGGAAGCTGCCTAAAGAAAAAGCAGCACCGCTGAAACATGACTTAAAGATAGCAATAAAAGTCCTCTGTTTCATTAATTAGTTCACATAATCAAATTATTCAATTGACATCTGTGAGGAATTATTATAAACATAATTTGGATGCATCATATTGAAAGTGGAATAGGGGCAGCGTCGTCGATCCTTTGTAATGGCCATAGGGACTGCTGGAAGGCACTGCGGTTAGCGAGAATCTGCTCAGCTATTTCGCTATTGGCATGCAGGCATTCATGAATTCCGAGTACGCCACAACTGGGGTTGAGGGATGTAGGAGCGATCGACGATGAGTTGGCCCCGTCTAAGGGTGGTCAGTATGTGTAATGCTATTTGATTTAATGTGATGCCATTTTAGACTTATGCAACCAAATCCATCACAAAGAGCACATGATAAAGAAAGTTTATATAATGGAAGAGGAAATCCACCTGCCGAGAGCATGATGAAGTAGACCACTCTACTTTTAAAACTGGGAACTTTGATTGGAAATGAATAGCACTACAAGATGTAGATCAATATTTCAGGGTGGGGGGGGGGGGTGAGGGAGTCCTGGACTAAGGGGTCCTCGGACGTCCGGCCTGTTATCTATGGGATGGACTGATGGGCTGTGAAGACATGAAGACCAAATACTACACCATGTCCGGATTGGACTCTACTTGGCGTGGAAGGCAAGCTTGGCGACCGAAGATTCCTTTTTATGTAACCGACTCCATGTAAACCCTAGATCTCCTCGGTGTCTATATAAACCGAAGGGGATAGTCCGGAAAGGACACCACATATACTCATTACCATATTCATAGCCTAGACTTCTAGGGTTTAGCCATTACGATCTCGTGGTAGATCAACTCTTGTAATACTCATATTCATCAAGATCAATCAAGCAGGAAGTAGGGTATTACCTCCATAGAGAGGGCCCGAACCTGGGTAAACATCGTGTCCCCTGTCTCCTGTTACCATCGATCCTAGACGCACAGTTCGGGACCCCCTAACCGAGATCCGCCGGTTTTGACACCGACATTGGTGCTTTCATTGAGAGTTCCATTGTGCCATCGACAAAAGGCTCGATGGACCCTTCAATCATCGATAGTGACGGCATCCAAAGAGGAACCTTCCTCCCCGGACAGATCCTCGTATTCAGCGGCTTCGTACTACGAGCCAGCTCGCTTGGCCATCTGGAGCAGGTCGACAGCTATGCCCCCGGCCATCAGGTCGGATTCGGAAGCTTGAACTATGCCGCGAATGTCCGTGGAGATTTGATCTTCGAAGGACTTGAGCCCGCGGCGATCGCTCCCCCTCATCTCGATGAACATGACTTAAATCTGTCATCGGATCACACCCATGAGATGGTTCCTGCGGCTGCAACGACCTTAGAGCCAAAGCAGACCGAGCCATCCGGGGCCTCAGAGTCCATGGCGTTGGAGCCGCACATGGACTCGACGCCCTGCGATATTCGCTTTAGCGGAACTTCGGACTCGTCTCCGGCAACAAGTTCTGGACTGTGTACACCCACGGACACCGAGCTAGATCGGTTATCGATCTTCGAGTTTAGCATTGTTGACGTCTTCCAGCACTCGCCTTGGGGTGACGTGCTAAAATCTTTAAAGAATTTGTCCTTGGAAAAGGACTCACAGCCGAACTATGTTCGGCTCGAGCTAGAGACAGATGATGAGGAATTTTGCTTCCCACCCACCACCCACTTCATAGCCATCGTCGATGACTTAACCAACGTGCTTGACTAGGACGACAATGCCAACAAGGAGCAAGGCCAAGAGCCGCCATTTACGGGACGCTAGACGGCCACCTCTTCATACAACATGTACATGGTTGATACACCTAAAGGATCTGGCGACAACGAAGAAGAGCCGGATACAAACAAAACCTCCGAGACACAGTCCAAGCGTCGGCGGCCCAAACACTGCCCAAAGCCCTGCCGCTCAAAGGACGACAACACTGGCACCGGAGAAAATAGTACTCTGGGCGACGCTGAATACAGTGAAGACCCCGCTGGGGCTGCATCCAAACAGGAACATGACAGCAGGCAAGAGAACACGGACGAACAGGCCATAGAAGATGACCCGGAGGATGATAGTTACCATCCACCCTCCAAGGAGGATACAAGCCTCGACAACGAATACTTCATCGTGCCCGAGGATCCTCTCGAGCAGGAACGCTTTAAGCTTCAGCTCATAGCCGCTGCAAGGAGCCTGAAAAAGAAACAACAACAACAGCTTCAAGCTAAACAAGACCTGCTCGTCGACAGATGGACTGATGTCCTGACAGCCGAGGAATATGGCCTCAACTGCCCAGCCAAGAGCTACCCGAAAGGCAGACTGCTACCTCAATTCGATGAGGAGGTGCCGGAGCACATATCTCCCTCGCGTAATGCGGACCGACCACCACGTGGTCAGGACAGGGCGGCCAAACGGCCACCCCGCGGTCGGGATAAAGCGGCAACTCAGGCCGAACAGTAGACCGCCCCACCACCCCGCCATAATAAAGACGGAAAAGTCCGGAGTCACACGTATGACCTCCAACAGAACCTGGATAGTAGAGCGGGACACACAAGATCGATCTACGGATCACGAGGACGTGCCTCGAGGAGCGACGACGGCTACGTATTTGGACGTGACAAACCTAACCACGCTCGAGCCGAGTGCCGCAGACGGACTCCTTCAGAGGTCTGCCATGATGCAGCCCGATACAGAGGCGCCGCACACCCGCTCTGCTTCACAGATGAATTATTGGATCATGAATTCTCCGAAGGGTTCAAGCCCGTCAATATCGAATCATACGATGGCACAACTGATCCTGCAGTATGGATTGAGGATTTCATCCTCCACATCCACATGGCCCGAGGAAACGACCTCCACGCCATCAAATACCTCCCATTAAAGCTCAAAGGACTAACTCGGCACTGGTTAAATAGCCTGCCTGAGAACTCCATCGGCAGCTGGGAAGACTTGGAAGAGGCTTTCCTCGAGAACTTCCAAGGAACTTATTTCCGTCCACCAGACGCTGATGACCTAAGCCACATAGTCCAACAACCTGGAGAATCAGCCAGAAAATTCTGGACTAGGTTCCTAACCAAGAAGAACCAGATCGTTGACTGTCCGGATGCCGAGGCCCTAGAAGCCTTCAAGCACATCATCCGTGACGAATGGCTAGCACACCACCTCGGACAAGAAAAACCAAAGTCAATGGCAGCCCTTACGACACTCATGACCCGCTTTTGCGCAGGCGGGGACAGCAGGCTGGCTCGTAGCAAAAACATAGCCAGCAAGGCAGGCCCCACCGAGGCCAAGAACAGCACCGGCAAGCTCCGGCGCAATAGACACAAACGCCGAAGCAATGGCGACAACACCGAGGACACCGCAGTCAACGCCGGATTCAGTGGCTCCAAATCCGGCTAACGAAAGAAGCCCTATAAAAGAAACAATGAAGGACCTTCCAGCCTAGATCGCATACTCGACCGTCCATGCCAAATTCACGGCACCCCGGATAAGCAAGCCAATCATACCAACAGGGATTGTTGGGTCCTCAAGCAGGTTGGCAAGTTAAATACCGAAAACAAAGAAAAGAGATTACAAAGTGAGGACGATGATGAAGAGTCTCGGCAGCCGAACACTGGGGGACAGAAGAAATCCACCCCAAGTCGAAACGGTGAATACGATATACGCCACGCACATCCCTTGAAAGGAGCGCAAACGAGCATTACGGGACGTCTACGCGGTAGAGCCAGTCGCCCCCAAGTTCAATCCAGGGTCATCATTTCCGATCACCTTCGATCAACGAAATCATCCGACTAGTATCCGCCATGGCGGTTCGGTTGCACTGGTCCTTGACCCAATCATCGACGGATTCCACCTCACACGAGTCCTGATGGATGGTGGAAGCAGCCTCAATCTTCTGTACCAAGTGTAAGTGCATCTAGTGCCACCCCTAGTTGGTTTTGGAGTATTGATGACAAACCTGGTTGAGGGACTAATGTGTTTGTAAGAATTGCAGGATAACACAGGTAGAAGTCCCTCATTGATTCGGTTTTCCTACCAGAGATGACCCCTAAAAATGTATGAAGACATTGAAGTCAAAGGTGGGATGTGAAGACATTCACATTGAAGACTATGACAAGAGAAGACATCGTGTGAAGACTATGGAGCGCGAAGACTTAGTTGTTTCATCGTTCTTTTTCTTCTTCGTTGAGTCATAGGAACCACCGTACTGTTAAGTGGGGTCCAAGTGAACCAGTCAGAATGACTGAAGTGATGCTTAACCAAAATCCTATGTCTTCGAGCGAAGACTATGAGAGCAAATCTTATCCAGAGTTGGATAAGTCAGCTTTGCTTGTAGCCCAAGTAAAGTTGTCGTGTGTGTTTGAAATTTGACCGTTGGAACACGTGTCAGTTCCTTAGTGACCCAGGGCCATTTCGAAAAAAATCAGGTCGGGTTGCCTAGTGGCTATAAATAGCCCACCCCCCTACAACCATAAAATGGTTGGCTGCTCAGAGTTAGAATACGGCTTTTGTCGTTTGAGAGCAACCCACCTCGAAGCCTTTGAGAGAGAATTCCTTGCGAGGATAAATCCCTAAACACCCAGAGCCAAAGAGTGTTAGGCATCACTTAAGTCTTCCTGTCTGTGTGATCTGAAGACTTATTACACTTGAGGACTGTGAATCCTCCAACCGGTTAGGCGTCGCGTTCTGAGCATCCAAGAGTCATTGTGGATTGCTAGTGAGCGAAGTCTGTGAAGGTTTGGAAGTCTGCCTTGAAGACTTACCAGATTGATTGGGTGAGGACTGGGTGTCCTTAGCTCAACGGGAATAAGGTGAAGACACGGTCTTCTGAGTTGAATCTCAGCCTCCCTAACCAGACGTACCGTTGTCACAACAACTGGAACTGGTCCAACAAATCATTGCCTTCAATGAGTCACTTGTTCTATCCTTCCCATCTCTTTATTTACAGTTGGTCCTTGTGAAGTCATTGTCTGTTTGCATTATCTTTTGTCTTCACTGAGTGACTGCTTGTTCTGATTGCCTTCAGACTATCTTCCTACCTAATCTATACTGCCTAGCTGCCATTAGTCGTTGTGCTTTCACTTCATTGAATACTTGACTATGGCTTGCTTAGTGTAGTCTACCTTCCGCTGCATGGTAATAGGTTTATTTCTATCATTTGTCTTCGAAACTCCCATGTTTTGAAGACTTTCTTAAAAATCACCTATTCACCCCCCTCTAGTCGATCACTATCACTTTCAATTGGTATCAGAGCGAGGTACTCCCTTGTTCTGTGTGATTCGGTTTAACCACCTAGAGTTTTAGCTATGTCGACTGCATGGATAATTAAAGTCTCCGCTGTGTGCCCAGTCTTTGATGGAAGTGAATATCCCTACTGGAAGAATAAGATGCACATGCATCTTGAAGCCATTCATGTCGACCTCTGGTATGTCGTCAAGAATGGCGTTCCCAAGGCTGGTGAAGGTGTCACCGCTGCCGATGTTAAGAAGTTCGTTCAACTGGACTCCACTGCCAAGAACATCATCTGTGGTCATCTGACCAAAGGACAGTATGGCCATGTGAGTGCTTTGGAAACATCTAAGCTAGTCTGGGACTGGCTCTCCAAGCTTAATGAAGGCGTCTCAACCCAGAGAGATCAAAGAATCAGTGTCCTTCGCAACCTCTTCAACCGCTTCAAGAGAAACGACAATGAGAATGTTCAGCTCACGTTTTATCGACTCACTGACATCACAAATGAACTTCAAGCCCTTGGCGCTACTGAGATCACCAAGCATGAAGTCGTCAAGACACTCCTGAGATCACTTGACAGCTTGTTTGACACCCTAGCCCTAATGATTCAAGAATGTCCTGACTTCAAGACACTTGATGGTGTCCTGGACTAGGGGGTACTCAACACGTCATCTCCCGATTTGATAGATTGGGCCGAGGACCCCCGTGCCCGTATACTCATGGGCCAGTTCAGACAACTGCCGTGTACAAGGAAGATTCCACAAGACTTGGCGATCAAGACAAGGACTTCTCCCCACCGGCGTATTCGGCTAGGACTCTTGTTAACCTAGGCCTCTGGTGCATTATATAAACCAGGGCCAGGCTAGTCGATAGATCATATATACATACAATCATACCATAGGCTAGCTTCTAGGGTTTAGCCTCTACGATCTCGTGGTAGATCAACTCTTGTACTACCCATATCATCAATATTAATCAAGTAGGACGTAGGGTTTTACCTCCATCAAGAGGGCCTGAACCTGGGTAAAACTTCGTGTCCCCTGCCTCTTGTTACCATCGATCCTAGACGCACAGTTCGGGACTCCCTACCCAAGATCCGCCGGTTTTGACACCGACATTGGTGCTTTCATTGAGAGTTCCACTGTGTGATCGACAAAAGGATCGATGGCTCGCCTGCAGATCAACTGCGACTTCGGCATCTTCGTCACCAATTCGACTGGTCACCTTGGTTCGACCAAGAACCGCGCCCCGTGTTCAGATCACCATGTTCGGACGAGGGCCTTCATCAAGACCAACTCCGATCTCTATCAAGATCATGGAGGAATCGTCCATGGAGCTCGGGGGCTTAACGTCAACATTGCCCTCGGGCGACCGTGCTGTTTTTCCAGACAGCGAATGTGTATCCGCCGCCACCGCCTCCTCGAGCGTCGCTTTAACGATCGCTTCGGTGAAATTGTGCGGAATCTAGTCTACAACAACCTTGGAAAATTTCGTCGAGTTCTGATGGAGGAATCTCTGGCTATCTATGATATACCGAAGCCCTGTCAAGTCTGGACGGGAATTTGGACGAGTTTAGGGCGTGGTGTCCAGCTTCTAGCTCGGACGTCCTTTGAAAGATCCAACCGTTGATCGCCTGCAGAATTCCTATATCTACCGCCTCTCAAAATTTCAGCTCGATCCGACCGTCCAAACTCCGGGAACCTTCCAATTAGTGCATCACTTTTCGGATCTGTTTTCTGCACGAAAACGAATCCGACCCGAGTTCGTCTTTTTTATGAACAGGATTTCGGACATCCCTTTTGAAGGAAGTTTTGTATGGGGTATTGTGTTTTGTTCCCGAACACATCCCACTAACTTTAAGATCTTTTGAACATGATCTTCAACATCATGCTGGTATCAAACTAGTCCAGCAATATTGCTCCACGGCTGCCGACCTACGCTAGACACGTCGTCACTTTGTTGAGCCGAGCTCAACTTCTTCGGATCATCATCTCGTCAAGCCGAACAAGAGTACGGCATCGCGAAGGATAAATCATCACCAACATCGCCGCCCCACGGATTACACAGAGCGGGCATACCGGCATCGCCGCACTGTCACTTCATCAAGCCGGCATCGACCACATCACGACCTGCATCGGCAGGGCCGCACTATTGCTTCTTCAAGCTAGTATCCATCATGCCAACCTACTTCGACTCATCGGCTGACATCGAGGCTTCGACATCTCGGCTAGACCGAGGGCTTCGCCATCTCTTCATCAACCTACTCCGGACACTTTGGTGTCACTAGCCGACCAGCTCCGTCACGTTAGCTGGATCGAGGGCTTTGCCTCGGCGAGCCAACCTTTACCAGCATTGCTATGCCGTTGTTTTATCGCCCATCAGGCAATGGATGTACAGATTGAGTCCCAATTTTGGGAATCACCTTCCTTCGGATTGCTACAACAAACAAACCAGGTGCTATCAATCCCAGTACTTTTGCTTGTTTGGGTTCATTTTTCCCAAGGAATTATTACTCTGGTTTGTCCATCATATGTACACAGGTCTATCAAATGATGGCCGCATTAACGATGGTCGCGTGGTGGTTCGGTCAGTCTCCGTACATAGTCCGGCAAACGCCGCATCCGGAACTTGGACCGACTTGTGAATTCAGGCTTTGTCACGCCTTTACCGCATCACGCCGACGCCCTGCATCGAGTTTGACTTCAGCGCCAGGCCATATTTCTTTTATTACTCACTTTCCATAAATTATTTATTGTGCAATGATTTTTTTAATTATCATTATTACTATTATATCCCGTTTGCACTATTTTTTATGCACAGGAAAATGATCCGGGGACTTCGGCGTCACTCAGCCGGTCTGCATTGACCGTGCTATGTCACCACTTCGGTGTGTCGAGCTCTCCACTCCGCCACCTCGGGACCATCTTGGGGGATGGAACCTTGCCCCGCATCAGGCTCGGACCGCGTCATCAATACTGAACACATTAACCAGCTAAGTCGCTTTCATGCTCAAAGCTTTAATTTCTAACTTGTGTTTGGTTCGACCAAGCATTATACTTTTTTGGAAAAAAGTTGCTTGTAAAAAATTTCCTTGTCCAAACTTTGTTTGTGACGCATAAATTTAAATACCCAATTCATTTGGGGGCTTCCTTCATGAAGCTTTTCCTGTTGCATATGATTATACTTGTACGACTTCGTTCCTTGTTCGTGTATTACGCCACAATATGCACCATATTGATTTAAGAGCTTTGCAAGCTGGGTTGCCTCGCTCCTGTGTTTACCCCTACGTTCCCGATTGTTCGGCTAGGGAGTAAAGGCAGCACCTCTGCGATTGTCACGATCGGGTCGCCCGAGCCGGACCTCAGACTGGGTGAAGCCGAAAGCTAGCGCTCTTATAGTTTTCAATGATGGTCGGCACACAACGGAACTCATGAGTACAAAAAATCTATTGCACAAGTCTCATAATAACAATGAGCACCGAAGAAAGGTATCGGCGGGGGTACTATTTTCTTTGAAGATGCTTCTTACACTTCGCGGTAATATAGCATAAGTTCCCTGAGCGCGCTTTGTTTGTTACAGCCTTATGGCCTGATTGCCTGGTTATTGGAAACACCGTCGATATTCTCGACAGATGGAGTACATAACACTTTTCGGTCCTTGACCGAAGAGGGAGAAGTCGACGGTCGGTTAAGACGCGTTTAAAGTTCGGTTGAACATAGATATGATATAAGTACTTCGGTACATGCAATCATTCTTTTACCCAAGTCATTTGGGGGGCTCTTAAGTTTATTTGAGCCGTTTTACAATAAGTATTCTTCTTCTTAGTCGTTGCAAAGTTTTATTATTATTATTATTTATCACTCCTTTTTTCGACACAAGTGTGTGGTCACTAGCCGGGAGCCTAATTTCTCTCTCAAGGCCGCTAGAGTTTAGTTTGCTAAACTGGCCTAATGAGACGTACTCCGCCTTCGGGATAGGAGGTTGAAGCCGTAGGCTAACCCGCTTGAAGTCTTGAGATAGGATGTGTCATATTAAAGCACGACAGAAGCACTCCTTTTTTCTAGGACCAATTTTCGGATTGGCACCGAACACTTGATCTTGTTCGGACGTCAAGTTTTTACTGACGTTTGTTTTGGTTTTCCAAGCTTATGGCAGTTTTAAACTATTCGTGTGTTTCCAGCACAAGTCTCACAGTGCAATGCCGGACACCTTTATATATTCGGCAAAAACATTCTCGGATCTCACTATATATGCATTGGTTTCAAATTGTGTCTTCGGTCAATAGTTGGGTTGCCCGGCTCCAGCGCTTGCCTCCTACGTTCCGCTTTGTTCGACTAGGTTTGCAAAGGGAGAACCACTACGATTGTGCTTCCAGCTCACATGGTTAAGCACCTCAGTGGACAAAGCCGAAAACTGACTGTCACAATAAGCGTAAACTGGTCGGCAATCCGATGATGGTGTTAAATGAGTAGCCATTCATAACATTGGCCGAAGTGTTTACGGCTTGACCTCGACTGTCGCCGAACACTACCGGCGGCTATTAACTGGCCTCCCAAACTAAATCCTCAATATTTTGCTCTTACATTAGAGCTGAGGTTTCATGATCATGCTTAGCATGACAACCCAAAGAAAGGAACCGATAGCGGGACTATTTTCTTAGGAAGACATTTCTTATGTTAAACAGTAATATAACATATCTCTCTGCGTAGCTTTGTTTATAAAACCGTATGGCCAGATTGCCTTGTTTGTCGTAAATCTTTGCCCTCATAAAGGATTTAAAAAGTAGGACAAACACTCCCCGGCTTCTGGCCGAGGAGGTTGAAGCCGGTGGTCGGTTAACAAAGTTTTGTACAATGCGGATCCGAGCATTAATGACATAAAGTACTTGGATACATAGAGTCATTACACATAATTTGTGATTTTACTATGGATATCGATCCTTAATTCGGCCACCCATGCCCGCATTAAGGCTCGGGGGCTACTGGGCTTCGGGCTTATTATTTACAAATATTAAAGGGGCACATCGATCCCCTGATCTGGTGTTGCCACCCGACCAGTGTCTCGGGGGCTACTGCATTGCTTGTTCAATGCAGAAAATTTTAAGTGCAATACAGTTGCCGAGGAGATTTTGATCCTTAGGTTGGTCAGCCGCACCCATCCCGAGTCTCGAGGACTGAGCACGCCACTTTTTGTGTCCCGGAGTATTCTGCCGAGCTAGGACTTGATCCTCAGGCCGATTTTGCAAATTAACCTGAGTCTCAGCGGCTACTGGGATCAGCGGTCTTACGTCATCCTTCAAGTGCATCTCAGGTTTTAAACCGATACACACCTTGAGGGCTACTGGCTATATATCTCGGCAGAGAATAAATTGCACCAATAAAAAATATTATCAAAAATCGGCCCATATTCGGGGTGGTGCACCACCTCGGAAGCAGTCCGGCATAAAGCTCACGCGTTAGTGGCTGGCTCCATAGAGGGCATTTCCGGCATTAAGCTCGGCTAAACTCCTTCAAACTTCTTTGAACCAAGGTGATTTACGACACCTCGGATACAGTCCGGCGTTGGAGCTCGGATACATAGTCCGGCATTGGAGCTCGGATATAGTCCGGCGTTGGAGCTCGGATATATAGTCCGGCGTTGGAGCTCGGATACATTCCAGCGTTAGAGCTGGGAAGCGGTCCGGCGTTGGTGCTCGGCTGCAAAAGATACCTCGAATGCAGTCCGGCGTTGGAGCTCGGACGCAAGAAGACGCTGCCACCCAGGAACAATTTCAAACCCGAGGTGTGGCATAAAAATAACAAGGCATTGATAAAGGCCGGAAACTTAAAGGGGCTCCTCGGATACCCGATGTATAAACTTGTCGAATTCATTTCGGCGATCCTCAAGATCGAAGATGAGAAGATTTGTTGAACCAGTTTTCAAGACCGACGACCGAAGATGAAGAACAGTTCGGAAGAATCGAGGAGCGTCCCTAACTTGAAGACCGGTTCAGGGGGCTACTGACGGTGTCCTGTACTAGGGGGTACTCAACACGTCATCTCTCGATCTGATAGATTGGGCCGAGGACCCCCGTGGCCATATACTCATGGGCCAGTTCGGACAACTGCCGCATACAAGGAAGATTCCACAAGACTTGGCGATCAAGACAAGGACTTCTCCCCACCGGCGTATTCGGCTAGGACTCTTGTTAACCTAGGCCTCTGGTGCATTATATAAACCAGGGCCAGGCTAGTCGGTAGATCATATATACATACAATCATACCATAGGCTAGCTTCTAGGGTTTAGCCTCTACGATCTCGTGCTAGATCAACTCTTTGAAGGAAATATGCCCTAGAGGCAATAATAAAGTTATTATTTATTTCCTTATAATCATGATAAATGTTTATTATTCATGCTAGAATTGTATTTACCGGAAACATAATACATGTGTGAATACATAGACAAACAAAGTGTCACTAGTATGCCTCTACTTGACTAGCTCGTTAATCAAAGATGGTTATGTTTCCTAACCATGAACAATGAGTTGTTATTTGATTAACGAGGTCACATCATTAGTAGAATGATCTGATTGACATGACCCATTCCATTAGCTTAGCACCCGATCGTTTAGTATGTTGCTATTGCTTTCTTCATGACTTATACATGTTCCTATGACTATGAGATTATGCAACTCCCGTTTACCGGAGGAACACTTTGGGTACTACCAAACGTCACAACGTAACTGGGTGATTATAAAGGAGTACTACAGGTGTCTCCAATGGTCGATGTTGGGTTGGCGTATTTCGAGATTAGGATTTGTCACTCCGATTGTCGGAGAGGTATCTCTGGGCCCTCTCGGTAATGCACATCACATAAGCCTTGCAAGCACTGCAACTAATATGTTAGTTGTGAGATGATGTATTACGGAACGAGTAAAGAGACTTGCCAGTAACGAGATTGAACTAGGTATTGGATACCGACGATCGAATCTCGGGCAAGTAACGTACCGATGACAAAGGGAACAACGTATGTTGTTATGCGGTCTGACCGATAAAGATCTTCGTAGAATATGTAGGAGCCAATATGGGCATCCAGGTCCCGCTATTGGTTATTGACCGGAGACGTGTCTCGGTCATGTCTACATTGTTCTCGAACCCGTAGGGTCCGCACGCTTAAGGTTACGATGACAGTTATATTATGAGTTTACATGTTTTGATGTACCGAAGGAGTTCGGAGTCCCGGATGAGATCGGGACATGACGAGGAGTCTCGAAATGGTCGAGACGTAAAGATTCATATATTGGATGATATGGTTAGGCCAAGGGGTCAAGCCCATGAGGCTTTAGATCGGTACAAAAAGGAGTTTTGCGGAGGCCAGGGGGCCAAACGCCGGAGACCCTGGCGTCTGGCCCTGGGCCAGACGCCGAGGCCCATGGCGTCTGGGCCAGACGCCAAGAATTGTGGCGTTTGGTCCTGGAGTCCGAGTGGGACTCTTGCCTTTCGGGCAAAACCGACTTTGAGGAGGCTTTTGCTCCAAGTTTCGACCCCGGGGCTCAACATATAAATAGAGGGGCAGGGCTAGCACAAAAGACACAAGAAGTTGATCCATGTGATCTATTCCTTAGCCGTGTGCGGTGCCCCCTGCCACCATATACCTCGATAATACTGTAGCGGAGTTTAGGCGAAGCCCTGCTGCTGTAGTTCATCAAGATCGTCACCACGCCGTCGTGCTGACGGAACTCTTCCCCGACACTTTGCTGGATCGGAGTCCGGGGATCGTCATCGAGCTGAACGTGTGCTCGAACTCGGAGGTGCCGTAGTTTCGGTGCTTGATCGGTTGGATCGTGAAGACGTACGACTACTTCCTCTACGTCGTGTCATCGCTTCCGCAGTCGGTCTGTGTTGGGTACGTAGACAACACTCTCCCCTCGTTGCTATGCATCACATGATCTTGCGTGTGCGTAGGAAATTTTTTGAAATTACTACGAAACCCAACAGTGGTATCCAAGCCTAGGTTATTGATGTTGATGTTATATGCACGAGTAGAACACAAGTGAGTTGTGGACGATACAAGTCATACTGCCTACCAGCATGTCATACTTTGGTTCGGCGGTATTGTTGGACGAGACGACCCGGACCAACCTTACGCGTACGCTTACGCGAGACCGGTTCCCTCGACGTGCTTTGCACAGAGATGGCTTGCGGGCGACTGCCTCTCCAACTTTAGTTGAACCAAGTATGGCTACGCCCGGTCCTTGCGAAGGTTAAAACGGAGTCTATTTGACAAACTATCGTTGTGGTTTTGATGCGTAGGTGAGATTGGTTCTTACTTAAGCCCGTAGCAGCCACGTAAAACATGCAACAACAAAGTAGAGGACGTCTAACTTGTTTTTGCAGGGCATGTTGTGATGTGATATGGTCAAGGCATGATGCTGAATTTATTGTATGAGATGATCATGTTTTGTAACCGAGTTATCGGCAACTGGCAGGAGCCATATGGTTGTCGCTTTATTGTATGCAATGCAATCGCGATGTAATGCTTTACTTTATTACTAAACGGTAGTGATAGTCGTGAAGCATAAGATTGGCGAGACGACAACGATGCTACGATGGAGATCAAGGTGTCGCGCCGGTGACGATGGTGATCATGACGGTGCTTCGGAGATGGAGATCACAAGCACAAGATGATGATGGCCATATCATATCACTTATATTGATTGCATGTGATGTTTATCTTTTTATGCATCTTATCTTGCTTTGATTGACGGTAGCATTATAAGATGATCTCTCACTAAATTATCAAGAAGTGTTCTCCCTGAGTATGCACCGTTGCCAAAGTTCGTCGTGCCCAGACACCACGTGATGATCGGGTGTGATAAGCTCTACGTCCATCTACAACGGGTGCAAGCCAGTTTTGCACACGCAGAATACTCAGGTTAAACTTGACGAGCCTAGCATATGCAGATATGGCCTCGGAACACGGAGACCGAAAGGTCGAGCGTGAATCATATAGTAGATATGATCAACATAACGATGTTCACCATTGAAAACTACTCCATCTCACGTGATGATCGGTCATGGTTTAGTTGATTTGGATCACGTGATCACTTAGATGACTAGAGAGATGTCTGTCTAAGTGGGAGTTCTTAAGTAATATGATTAATTGAACTTAATTTATCATGAACTTAGTCCTAGTAGTAGTTTGCAAATTATGTTGTAGATCAATAGCTCGCGTTGTTGCTTTCATATGTTTATTTTGATATGTTCCTAGAGAAAACTGTGTTGAAAAATGTTAGTAGCAATGATGCGGATTGGATCCGTGATCTGAGGTTTAATCCTCATTGCTGCACAGAAGAATTATGTCCTTAATGCACCGCTAGGTGACAGACCTATTGCAGGAGCAGATGCAGACGTTATGAACGTTTGGCTAGCTCAATATGATGACTACTTGATAGTTTAGTGCACCATGCTTAATGGCTTAGAATCGGGACTTCAAAGACGTTTTGAACGTCATGGACCATATGAAGATGTTCCAGGATTGAAGTTAATATTTCAAGCAAATACCCGAGTTGAGAGATATGAAGTCTCCAACAAGTTCTATAGCTAAAAGATGGAGGAGAATCGCTCAACTAGTGAGCATGTGCCCAGATTGTCTGAGTACTACAATCGCTTGAATCAAGTGGGAGTTAATCTTCCAGATAAGATAGTGATTGACAGAATTCTCTAGTCACCATCACCAAGTTAGTAGAACTTCGTGATGAACTATAGTATGCAAGGGATGACGGAAACGATTCCCGAGCTCTTCATGATGCTGAAATCGACGAAGGTAGAAATCAAGAAAGAACATCAAGTGTTGATGGTTAACAAGACCACTAGTTTCAAGAAAAGGGCAGAGGGAAGAAGGGGAACTTCAAGAAGAACGGCAAGCAAGTTGCTGCTCAAGTGAAGAAGCCCAAGTCTGGTCCTAAGCCTGAGACTAAGTGTTTCTACTGCAAAGGGACTGGTCACTGGAAGCGGAACTACCCCAAGTGATTGGCAGATAAGAAGGATGGCAAAGTGAACATAAGTATATTTGATATACATGTTATTGATGTGTACTTTACTAGTGTTTATAGCAACCCCTCAGTATTTGATACTAGTTCAGTTGCTAAGATTAGTAACTCGAAACGGGAGTTGCAGAATAAACAGAAGACTAGTTAAGGGTGAAGTGACGATGTGTGTTGGAAGTAGTTCCAAGATTGATATGATCATCATCGCACACTCCCTATACTTTCGGGATTAGTGTTGAAACTAAATAAGTGTTATTTGGTGTTGGCGTTGAGCATGAATATGATTTGATCATGTTTATTGTAATACGGTTATTCATTTAAGTAAGAGAATAAATTGTTGTTCTGTTTATATGAATAAAACCTTATATGGTTACACACCCAATGAAAATAGTTTGTTGGATCTCGATCATAGTGATACACATAATCATAATATTGAAACCAAAAGATGCAAAGTTAATAATGATAGTGCAACTTATTTGTAGCACTGCCGTTTAGGTCATTTTGGTGTAAAGCGCATGAAGAAACTCCATGCTGATGGGCTTTTGGAATCACTTGATTATGAATCAGTTGATGCTTGCGAACCATGCCTCATGGCAAGATGACTAAGACTCTGGTTCTTCGGAACAATGGAGCGAGCAACAGATTTGTTGGAAATCATTACATACTGATGTATGTGTCCGATGAATATTGAGGCTCGCGACAAATATCATTATTTTTTGATCTTCACAAATGATTTGAGTAGATATGAGTATATCTAACTTGATGAAACATAAGTCTGAAACATTTGAAAAGTTCAAAGAATTTCAGAGTGAAGTGAAAATCATCGTAACAAGAAAATAAAGTTTCTACGATCTAATCGTAGAGAAGAGTATTTGAGTTACGAGTTTGGCCTTCAGTTAAAAACAATGTGAAATAGTTTCACTACTCATGCACCTGGAACACCACAATGTAATGGTGTGTCCGAACGTCATAACCGTACCTTTATGGATATAGTGCAATCCATGATGTATCTTACCGATCTACCACTATCGTTTTGGGGTTATGCATTAGAGATAGCTGCATTCACGTTAAATAGGGCACCATCAAAATCCGTTGAGACGACGCCTTATTAACTGTGTTTGGCAAGAAACCAAAGTTGTCGTTTCTTAAAGTTTGAGGTTGCAATGCTTATGTGAAAAAGTTTCAACCTGATAAGCTCAAACCCAAATCGGAGAAGTGCGTCTTCATAGGATACCCAAAAGAAAAATGTTGGGTACACCTTCTATCACAGATCCGAAGGCAAAATTCGTTGCTGAGAATGGATCCTTTCTAGAGAAGGAGTTTCTCTCAAAAGAAGTGAGCGGGAGGAAAGTAGAAAACTTGATAAGGTAATTGTACCTTCTCCTTTATTGGAAAGTAGATCATCACAGAAATTTGCTCTGTGACTCCTACACCAATTAGTGAGGAAGCTAATGATGATGATCATGAAACTTCAAATCAAGTTACTACCGAATCTCGTAGGTAAACCAGAGTGAGATCCGCACCAGAGTGGTATGGTAATCCTGTTCTGGAATCATGTTACTAGACCATGACGAACCTTACGAACTATGAGGAAGCGATGATGAGCCCAGATTCCGCAAAATGGTTGAGGCCATGAAATCTGAGATATGATCCATGTATGAGAACAAAAGTATGGACTTTGATGGATTTGCCCGATGATCAGCAAGCCATAGTAAATAAATGGATCTTCAAGAGGAAGACGGACGCTGATAGTAGTGTTACTATCTACAAAGCTCGACTTGTTGCAAAAGTTTTTCAACAAGTTCAAGGTGTTGAATACGATGAGGTTTTCTCACTCGTATCGATGCTTAAGTCTATCTGAATCATGTTAGCAATTGCCACATTTTATGAAATCTGGAAATGGATGTCAAAACTGCATTCCTTAATGGATTTATTAAAGAAGAGTTGTATATGATGCAACCAGAAGGTTTTGTCAATCCTAAAGGTGCTAACAAAATGTGCAAGCTCCAGCGATCCATCTATGGACTGGTGCAAGCATCTCGGAGTTGGAATATACGCTTTGATAAGTTGATCAAAGCATATAGTTTTATATGGACTTACGATGAAGCCTGTATTTACAATAAAGTGAGTGGGAGCACTACAGCCTTTCTGATTAGTATATGTGAGTGACATATTGTTGATCAAAAATGATGTAGAATTTTTCTGCAAAGCATAAAGGAGTGTTTTAAAGGAGTTCTTTAAAAAGAAAAGACCTCAGTAAAAAGCTACTTATATATTGAGCATCAAGATCTATTGAGATAGATCAAGACGCTTGATAAGATTTTCAATGAGTACATACCTTGGCAAGATTTTGAAATAGTTCAAAATGGAACAGTTAAAGAAAGAGTTCTTGCCTGTGTTGCAAAGGTATGAAATTGAGTAAGACTCAAATCCCGACCACAACAGAAAATAGAAAGAGAATGAAAAGTCATTCCCTATGCCTCAGTCATAGGTTCTATAAAGTATGCTATGCTTTGTACCATACCTATTGTATACCTTACTCTGTATTTGGCAAGGGAGTACAATAGTGATCTAGGAGTAGATCACTGGACATTGGTCAAGAATATCCTTAGTAAGGACTAAGGAGATGTTTCTCGATTATGGAGGTGATAAAAGAGTTTGTTGTAAAAGTTACATCAGTGCAAACTTTTACACTGATCCAGATGACTCTAAGTCTCAATCTGGATACATATTGAAAGTGGGAGCGATTAGCTAGAGTAGCTCCGTACAGAGCATTGTAGACATAGAATATTTGCAAAATACATACGGCTCTGAATGTGACAGACCCGTTGACTAAGCTTCTCTCACGAGCAAAACATGATCACACCTTAGTACTCTTTGGATGTTAATCACATAAGCGATGTGAACTAGATTATTGACTCTAGAAAACCCTTTGGGTGTTGGTCACATGATGATGTGAACTATGGGTGTTAATCATATACAGATATGAATATTGGTGTTAAATCACATGACGATGTGAACTAGATTATTGACTCTAGTGCAAGTGGGAGACTGAAGGAAATATGCCCTAGAGGCAATAATAAAGTTATTATTTATTTCCTTATAATCATGATAAATGTTTATTATTCATGCTAGAATTGTATTTACCGGAAACATAATACATGTGTGAATACATAGACAAACAAAGTGTCACTAGTATGCCTCTACTTGACTAGCTCGTTAATCAAAGATGGTTATGTTTCCTAACCATGAACAATGAGTTGTTATTTGATTAACGAGGTCACATCATTAGTAGAATGATCTGATTGACATGACCCATTCCATTAGCTTAGCACCCGATCGTTTAGTATGTTGCTATTGCTTTCTTCATGACTTATACATGTTCCTATGACTATGAGATTATGCAACTCCCGTTTACCGGAGGAACACTTTGGGTACTACCAAACGTCACAACGTAACTGGGTGATTATAAAGGAGTACTACAGGTGTCTCCAATGGTCGATGTTGGGTTGGCGTATTTCGAGATTAGGATTTGTCACTCCGATTGTCGGAGAGGTATCTCTGGGCCCTCTCGGTAATGCACATCACATAAGCCTTGCAAGCACTGCAACTAATATGTTAGTTGTGAGATGATGTATTACGGAACGAGTAAAGAGACTTGCCAGTAACAAGATTGAACTAGGTATTGGATACCGACGATCGAATCTCGGGCAAGTAACGTACCGATGACAAAGGGAACAACGTATGTTGTTATGCGGTCTGACCGATAAAGATCTTCGTAGAATATGTAGGAGCCAATATGGGCATCCAGGTCCCGCTATTGGTTATTGACCGGAGACGTGTCTCGGTCATGTCTACATTGTTCTCGAACCCGTAGGGTCCGCACGCTTAAGGTTACGATGACAGTTACATTATGAGTTTATGCATTTTGATGTACCGAAGGTTGTTCGGAGTCCCGGATGTGATCACGGACATGACTAGGAGTCTCGAAATGGTCGAGACGTAAAGATTGATATATTGGAAGCCTATGTTTGGACATCGGAAGTGTTCCGGGTGAAATCAGGATTTTACCGGGTTACCGGGAGGTTACCGGAACCCCCCGGGAGCCATATGGGCCATCATGGGCCTTAGTGGAAAGGAGAAAGGGGCAGCCCAAGGGGGCTGCGCGCCTCCCCCCTTCCCCTAGTCCTATTAGGACTAGGAGAGGTGGCCGGCCACCCCTCTCCCTCTTTCCCCCTTGGGAATCCTAGTTGGAATAGGATTGGGGGGGGGGAGTCCTACTCCCGGTAGGAGTAGGACTCCTCCTGCGCCTCTCCCTCTTGGCCGGCGCACCCTCCCCCCTTGGCTCCTTTATATACGGAGGCAGGGGCACCTCTAAACACACAAGTTGACACAAGTTGATCCACGTGATCGATTCCTTAGCCGTGTGCGGTGCCCCCTGCCACTATATTCCTCGATAATACTGTAGCGGAGTTTAGGCGAAGCCCTGCTGCTGTTGTTCATCAAGATCGTCACCACGCCGTCGTGCTGACGGAACTCTTCCCCGACACTTTGCTGGATCAGAGTCCGGGGATCGTCATCGAGCTGAACGTGTGCTCGAACTCGGAGGTGCCGTAGTTTCGGTGCTTGATCGGTTGGATCGTGAAGACGTACGACTACTTCTCTACGTCGTGTCATTGCTTCCGCAGTCGGTCTGCGTTGGGTACGTAGACAACACTCTCCTCTCGTTGCTATGCATCACATGATCCTGTGTGCGCGTAGGAAATTTTTTGAAATTACTGCGAAACCCAACACTCTTGTACTACCCATATCATCAATATTAATCAAGCAGGACGTAGGGTTTTACCTCCATCAAGAGGGCCCGAACCTGGGTAAAACTTCGTGTCCCCTGCCTCCTGTTACCATCGATCCTAGACGCACAGTTCGGGACCCCCTACCCGAGATCCGCCGGTTTTGACACCGACAACACTCGATCTGTCTGACATACTTGAAAGGCTCAACACACATGAGTTTCAGCTTTCTGAGAAAAGAGACATCTACGGTCCCAACTATGGGCGAACTTGTGCCCTGAAGGCAAAAGTTGTCTCCTCATCTAAAGAAGAATCTGACAACAGTTCTGATGATCCTGAAGACATTGGAAAGGAGCTTGCTATGCTTGTGAAGAAGTTCCAAAAATTCACCAAGAAGAAAGGCTTCAGAAAGTCTTCACGATCAAGCTCAAGGAATGATGAAGCTTCTGCTCATGACTACAAGAAGAGAACATGCCACAAGTGCAAGAAACCTAGCCACCACATCTCTGAGTGTCCACAGTGGGACAATGAGAACAACAACAAGAAGAAGAGCAAGGAGTATGATTCTGACGACAAGAAGAAGAAGAAGAAATACTCAAAGTCTTCTTCCAAGTCCTCCTCAAAGTCTTCATCACACAAAAAGAGCTCATCTGGCAAGGAAATGGATTCAGAGGAGGAGTCCGCTTCTGAGGAGGCGGAGGTGGAGTCTGAGGAGGAGTCCGATTCTGGCGTTGCAAGTCTGGCTACAGTATACATTGCCAAGTCCATTTTCTACACTGAAGACAATGGCTTCATCGCCGATGCCGATGCAAATGACAAGGACTACTCTGCTCCCACCTACTGCTTCATGGCACGCGGTGCCAAGGTAAACACACGCACTACTCACTATCAAACATCCAGTGAAGATGACTCTGATTGTGGTTCCAAACCCAGCTACAAAACACTTGCTAAAATTGCAACTGAACAACAGAAAGCTATGGAACATATTCAAAACTGTTAGACAAAAGCGATGACCTGTTAGACGCTGAAATGACTCGATCTCAGTCCTTAATTGAAGACATAAAAAATCTTCATGTTAAGTATGAGGAACTTGAAAGTCGTCATGAAATGCTCTCAACAACTCATGAAAAGCTTTCCTATGACTATCTTCAAAGGAAGAAAGATCTTGAGAAATTGAGAGCGGCTCATGAAGATCTTCAAAAGGAAAACGAGTCACTTCGCACCAAACAGATCAGTTCCGCTTAGGAAGGATTTGAACCACCATGTCTTAAATGCATTGAGCGTGACAACGCTACTTCTGTTGCTGGATGTTCTACTGCTGCTACTATTGCGATATCTTCAACTGTTGATGTGGTAACTAACCCCTCTGCTAAGGATACCACTGCTATTGCTGATGAAAATGCTAGGTTGAAGACATTGCTTGAAACAGGGATGTACAAAAGTCTCAAAGGGCATCAGACACTATGTGATGTCCTCAAAAGGCAGATCCTGAACTGAAACCCTAGGAAAGAGGGTCTTGGGTTCGAAAGGAAAATGAATGCTGATGGCTCTTACTGGAAACCTGAGCAGTACCCCAAAACCACATGGGTTGCTGCAAAGGAACCTTCAGTGGATCCATCCACCCTGTCTGGCTTCACTTGTGCTAATCCCACATTGTTATTGATGAATCATTTGATGCAAACTATAAACTGTTTAAGAATCAGGATGGTGAAGTGTTTGCCAGGTATATTGGTACTAACTACAGGAATGGGGCACCTATGAAGAAAGTCTGGGTGCCGAAAAAATGGTTGGAGAATCTTCCTGTGAACATCGTCATGACATCACAAGTGAAGAAGACAAACCCCAGACCACAGGCTTCATATGGTCCAAAGGCATCATACAGACAAAGGACTCACCTAAGTCGCATTAACGCAAATGTTTTGCAGGGAAACCATAATCAAGCCTATGAATATGAGCGTGTTTCATCAAATCGCCATGTTCATAAGACCAAGAACTACTCTGCTTATTCCTATGAGTACTTATGTCCACCTGCAAGACTATTTGCTAGGGCTCCAAAGCCGAAGTTCTCAGATGCTGCACTTAGACTCATTGCTTCGAAGCCACCCTTGAAGATGTGGGTGGCTAAGAAAGCTTAACTCTCTTTTGCAGGGAAGGGTCTCCAGCCGAAAATCAAATTCGTCTGAAGCTATTGCTGGGGACCTTAAACATCTTGTAGGGCGCAAGATGAAATGCCCAAATGGTCTTATTATGTATTTTGTTCCCGAGTCGCTTGCTACTTGCCCTATCAGTCCTAACCTGGATCTAAGCTTTCATAATCCACTTGCTCGTCAAATGTTTATGCTTCACAATTCTCTTCGTGAAGCCTATCCCCCTAACTGCACTATAGGGTATGACACCAGCTGCTTCAGAATGGATTGTTGATAGTGGGTGTACTAATCACATGACTGGCAAGCAAAGTCTTCTCATAGACTCAACGTTACGTCCATCTGACAAGAGTCACATCACATTTGCTGATACTGGTAAAAGCAAGGTATTGGATCTAGGTAGAGTTGCAATCTCAAGGGATCAACACATGGATAAAGTAATGCTTGTTGAATCCCTTGGTTTCAACTTAATGTCTGTCTCAATGCTTTGCGATTTAAACATGATTGTGATATTTGGAAAATATCGTTGCCTTGTTCTAATGGAATCTGACAAGTCTCTAGTCTTTGAAGGGTTTCGGAAAGATGATTTGTATGTGGTAGATTTCTCAACAGGACCACAACTTGCCGTATGTCTTCTAGCAAAAGCTTCAGAATGCTGGCTCAGGCATCAGAGGCTAGGGCATGCTGGCATGAGGAACTTGCACACTCTTGCTAAGAAGAAGCATATCATAGGCATCGAAGGCGTCAAGTTCAAGAAGGATCACTTATGCGGTGCCTGTGAAGCTGGAAAGATGACGAGGGCCAAGCATCCCTCGAAGACGATCATGACAACGACTCAACCCTTCGAGCTGCTACACATGGACCTCTTTGGTCCCACTCACTACTCAACTCTTACTACTACTACTTGTCTCTATGGTTTCGTCATTGTTGATGATTATTCAAGATATACATGGGTGCATATAATCCTTTACAAGATTGAAGTACAGGATGTCTTCAGACGCTTCACCCATCGAGCCATGAACAACTATGGCGTCATGATCAAGCACATCAGAAGTGACAATGGCACTGAATTCGAACACCGGCCTTGACACTTATCTTGATACTTTGGGCATCACTCATGAATTCTCAGCTCCATACACGCCACAGCAAAATGGCATCGTGGAACACAAGAACAGAACACTTATTGAGATGGCCCGGACGATGCTCGTTGAATACAAGACTCCAAGAAAGTTCTGGCCTGAAGCCATTGATACTGCATGCCATATCATCAACCGTGTTTATCTTCACAAGCTTCTGAACAAGACATCCTATGAGCTCCTTACTGGCAAGAAGCCAAATGTCAGTTACTTCAGAGTATTTGGTGCCAGGTGCTAGATCAAGGATCCACATCACACTTCAAAATTTGCACCAAAAGCACATGAAGGTTTTACGCTTGGATATGGAAAGGATTGGCACTCCTACAGAGTCTTCAACCTCTTTCATTATAAAGTGGTTGAAATTGTGGATGTGCGGTTCGATGAGACTAACGGCTCGCAAGAGCACCTGCCAAATGTGCTAGATGAAGTTCCATCTAGTGAATCCATCAAGCTTATGGGAACTGGAGAAATCATACCGTCTGAAGCTTAGCCTGAAGAGGAACTCATCATCTCTGCACCTGATCAATCTAAAGACAATGCTCAGCCTGAAGACAATCCTTCCAACGATGACAATGCTCAGAATGAGCAAAATCTTCATCCTGCTCATCCACGAGTTGCAAATGAAGTACAGATTGAGAAAATAATTGATAGCATCAATGCACCTGGTCCACTCACTCATTCAAGGGAAACACAACTAGCAAATTTTTGTTGACACTTCGCATTCGTCTCAATATCTGAACCCAAGAAAGTTGATGAAGCCTTCATGGAACCTGAATGGATTCAAGCTATGCAAGAAGAGCTTCAACAATTTGAGTTGAATAATGTATGGGAACTAGTCAAACATCCTGATCCTCGTAAGCACAATATCATAGGCACTAAATGGATATATCACAACAAGCAAGATGAGCATGGTCAAGTTGTTAGAAATAAAGCTCGTCTCGTTGCTCAAGGTTACACTCAAATTGAAGGAATTGACTTCGATGAAACATTTGCTCCCATGGCTAGGCTTGAAGCTATACGCATACTCCTGGCCTATGCAAATCATCATAACATTATTCTGTATCAAATGGATGTGAAGAGCGCTTTTCTCAATGGCTAGATTGAAGAAGAAGTGTATGTTGCACAAACGTCTGGCTTTGAAGATCCAAAACATCCTGACATGGTTTACAAGCTCAACAAGGAACTGTATGGCCTTAAACAAGCCCCTCGAGCTTGGTATGACACACTCAAAGACTTCCTGAAGAGCAAAGGCTTCAAACCTGGTTCCATGGATCCGACTCTCTTCATGAAGACATATGATGGTGAACTGTTTGTGTGCCAAATATATGTGGATGACATTATCTTCGGCTGCACCAACCAGAAATGCAGTGATGAGTTTGGATATATGATGCAAGAGCAATATCAGATGTCCATGATGGGTGAGCTGAAGTTCTTCCTTGGTCTTCAAATACGTCAGCAATGCAACGGCATCTTCATATCTCAAGAGAAATACCTCAAAGATTGCCTAAAGATGTTTGGAATGCAAGAATGCAAAGGGTACATGACGCCAATGCCAGCTAAACACCATCTAGGCCCCGGCGACAATGGTAAAGAGTTCGATCAAAAGGTATACCGCTCCATGATTGGTTCCTTGCTTTATTTATGTGCATCTAGGCCAGATATCATGCTTAGTGTTTGCATGTGTACCCAATTCCAAGCGGCACCAAAGGAATCGCATCACTTAGCTGTGAAGCGAATTCTTCGATATTTGGCTCACACCCCAACACTAGGACTATGCTATCCAAAGGGCTGGGAGTTTGATCTAGTTGGATTCTCGGATGCTGATTATGTTGGTGATAAGGTGGATCACAAGTCTACATCAGGCACATGTCACTTTCTGGGACGATCACTTGTTTGTTGGTCTTCAAAGAAGCAGAACTGTGTATCTCTCCCCACTGCTGAATCTGAATACATTGTTGCTGGATCTTGCTGCGCTCAACTTCTATGGATGAAGCAAACACTCAAAGACTATGGTATTCATCTGAAGCAAGTGCCACTCTACTGCGACAACGAGACCGCCCTCAAGATGGCTAACAACCCAGTTCAGCACTCGAAGACAAAGCACATTGAAATTCGTCATCACTTTCTCAGAGATCATGTCATGAAAGGAAGATATTGATATCATACACGTCAACACTGAAGAGCAATTGGCAGATATCTTCACAAAGCCCTTGGATGAGAAGAGGTTTTGCAAGTTACGGTGTGAGCTAAATATCTTGGAATCCTCAAATGTCCTGTGATCAGGCACACGTCCTTACACTTAAGCATGTTGATGACTTAGATGTGCAACACACAAAGTAACGTATGTCTTCAATCAATGAAGACTTACATTCTGAGTGTGAATACATTAATGTGGAATTTGACTTCGGAGCACCACGATAATTGTGCGCCGTGTCTGGGTCTAATACCTCCTATACGGTGGGTAACGCCACCACCAAATTCTTCCCTTAGAAGTGTTTTTCACATGGCGTTACATTTGCAAAGTCTTTGCTTTCTGTTTGTCTTCAATGTTAACATGGTCTCATGTTTATCTTCAATTTGGTTTCTGTCCTCTACAACATTCACTTATAGCTATGTCTTCACGTTGAATCTTTTGAACTAAGTGAATGTGATCAGACCCTAACCCCTCCATGCTTCTATCTTAAGTCTATCTATCCAAATCATATGCATTCTTTTGACACAGTCAAAATGTCCTCTCTGCGTCCTTGTCAGCACAAGACACAGAAACAAACATTAATCTGTTTTCAATGCTAAATCTTTCAACCTGAAACCCGGAGAAGTGGGAACGACCACCCGACAATACAGGCGTGCGTGGGAACATGGAACAACATCCAATGTGTTGCATGATCGCCACGTGTCCTTCAGATGTGAACCTCCAGGGGCACCTGTGTAATAACACTGTGCCGTCCCTATCCCTAGAAATACATGCCTCACCCCAGTCATTATCCTTTCTTCCACTCTTGCACAAACCCTAGCGCCACCGCTAGCCCTCGACGACACCGGCGACGAAGCACTTAGCTGCCGTGACCTCACCGACGTTGTTCTCACGCCGGCCGCGGACATCGTCTTCTCCGCCGTCGCCGTAGGTGTCCTCCTTCGCCAAGTTAGGGCATGGAAGATCGAACTGCTCGGCCTCCTCTCCCACTCCGTCTAGCAATTCCTCGTGTGGTAAATAAAACCTCCTTTTTACAGTCTCTTTGATCCGATAGATTCATCCTTTTCTACCACAAGCAGTTTCTGTTCACACAAGTTGGATCTATTTCATACTGCATCTCATAATATGCCTAGTATGTTCACTTATGCTTCAAAAAGTAGTTAGATTCCTCACTTGTACTTATTCGTGGATTCGTACAAATCTGGAACCAACTCTCTATCTATGAGTGAATGTGTTCGCATTATGAGGTCAATGTCTTCTAAACTGATTTATCTTCAAAATCTTCTGAGAATGCATATGACCTCTTCCCCTTCCCTCGCACCTTTAATGTTGTCACAAGTACATGTCTGTGGGGGAATCCCTTGGTTCTCATAGTCTGCATTCATTTGCAGAATTCTTACAACATCATATAAATTCTCCTGAAGCCAATTCTTGTCTGACCAGTAGACGGAAGACTTTGATAGCTTTGAAACCTTTCAGTCTAAACTTCATGGCACTAGAAAAATATGCAAGGAAGGGTGGCAGACAGCGCCGTGGTAACACCTCAAGAGATCTGCCTCCCGACCTCTATGAGCTGTACAAAATAGATCCGGAGGAGGACTACAATCAGCGGAAAACTCGAATCCAATGGATTCGAAGATATTGGGCAGAACAATGATTCAAGTACAGGTTCATGACCCAGGAGTATGCTGAGAAGAATGCCATCAAGCGACCGTGGGGAGACATCCTATACAGAAATCTTCAACCCAGGTCCAGAGCTAAAGCCATTGAACAAGGCTTCTATCCCTGCATGGTCCATGGACCAAGCCTGCAGATGCAGACCCATCGTCATTGCTATGGTGTCGTGACGACAATCTGTTCAAGCGCAAGCTTCAGTTTGCCAGGAACTCGGCCAAAGAAATCAAGAAGTCGAGAGGATTAGACTTCAATCCAGGTCCCTCTGCTCCTCGTGCCGATGGCTCACGCGAAGCTGAACCCAATCTTGTTGGGACCTTCTACAACCTAGAAGGTCTCATCACTCATATTATGGTTCAAGGAACCGCCGTGGATGAACCTGCAGATGACGCTGATTCTGATGAAGCGCCTGCACCACCGAAGCCAAAGAAGCTAAAGAAACCTAAAGCTTCGAAGCCTTCCTCAGCACCAAATGTTTCACGGGCGAAGCCTCTGGCCACTGCACCTCCTGAACACAGTGTGCAGTCTGAAGATCTGTCACGCATCTCCAAGCCCTCCAAAGTGAAGATGCCCATGCAACCCACCAGCCAAGCACTGACCCCTGCTGCTGTTCTGCGCAATGAGAATGACGCCATTGATCTGTCCAGCGACGACGATCTTGAAAAATGACGCTCTTGAGCAGTTGATCAAGAGCAAGCAAGAGGCAGAAATCTTCAGTGACCTTCCTCCCTGTGATGTTGAAATCATCAACACGTTCATTGATGAGTGGTTTGAGAGGCCAAATGTTAGCTTTGATGATCTTCAGCTTCCCATTGGCCTCAGCGTCGCCTTCCACAGAGCCATTGCTGCTGAGCTGACTCTAGCTCAGAAAATTGTTGAGCTGAAGCATAAGATAGATTACGAAAAGGCTCAGTTCAAGAATCATATGGCCAAGCTCAATGTTAAAGATATTCAGAACTTTCAGGTCATGATGCATGAGCTCAAGGAAGCATTCCGAACCAAACATGAAGAAGCCAAAGGTTCTCGTGAGCGCATGAAGGATCTTGCTGCTAAATGTGTTCAGGGATACAATGAAGCTGAAAAGCGCAAGGCTTTGGGGCGACCAGGCATCGACCCCAGAATGGCGGCTGTCGGTGTCAAAACCGGCGGATCTCGGGTAGGGGGTCCAGAACTGTGCGTCTAGGACGGATGGTAACAGGAGGCAAGGGACACAAAGTTTTACCCAGGTTCGGGCCCTGTTGATGGAGGTAAAACCCTACATCCTGCTTGATTAATATTGATGATATGGGTAGTGTTGACACACGAACACGTCACGTGTACCCTTGACGCCGGGGGTGATGCACCGCAGCTCACGTCGAAGGAGACCCGACCGACAGCGCGATACGCAAGACAGTCAGCGGGCCCTTTTGAAGACCCGAAACCCCACACGCCCGGGAGGGACCCCGTCAGGGAGTGTGGCGGCTATGGGCTGCCCTAGGTCGATTCGCTCGCCCCTAGAGCCTCGTGGATCTCTGCCCTCCAATGCGAAGAACGAACGAATAACGAGAAAGAAAGATACAAGGGTAGGGGATAAAGATAGATGAACACAAAAGTGTAATAGATTGATTGGTTCAATTGGTGTTGTTTCAATCGGTCGTCACCCCCAACATATATAAGAGGCAGCTGGACTTCCCGTACAAGCAAAGGATTTATCTAGGCTTTCCTTACAAGAAAATTACATCAATTCACGTTCAAAACCCTAGTCAAATTCGGACTGATTTTATCCGAACTTTCCAAAACTGCTCGGTTTAAACTGGCTGCACCTTGCTGGTCCTTTTTGTGGTGGTAAACGATCTTGGACGGAAACAAGCCCAAAAGCAATCTTGACCATTTTGATGAGACGAACAACTTTCATGTTGAACGTTTTTCGATTTGAGGCCCTTTTCTAGGCCAAAACGGTCACGCAGAACACCTGTTCGCTCGCGCTACCCATCAGACCTATGTCTGGTGGGGCGCGCCACATCTCGCCTCGTGACAGGGCTGCACTCCGATAGCTCTAACTTTTGCATACGAACTCGGATTGGGATGATTTTTATATCAAAATCAACCGTTTCGACGAGACGCACAACTTCCGTGTAGAACATTTTTCCATCTGAGATTATATGAATAACCTTTTGAGCCCATCTTCAACTTCTCATCCGATTGACTATCACAGCCTCCAACCCGGCAAGTTTTCCATTCGAGTAAGCTTTCCATACCGGCAAGCTTTCCAAAACTGCAGGTGATGGGATCAAGCTTTCACACTGATCCTCATATTTGCGCCTTGGGGGTGATCTTGGTTTCTTTGCATGATTAGGCCGATAAGCATTATTCTCTTCACTCTTCTTTTGATATTTCTCCAATAGTTCAGCGAAGGTGATTTTTGATCTTTTACACTTGCGCTTATTTCGGCCTTTGTTTTCTTTTGGTTTGCTTTCATCGATCGTTGGATTTGCTTGCTGCCCCCAGTCCTTGGCGTCTCCATTATAGATTCGATGAAATTCTTGCCCTCAAGATTATGTTCATTATGCTCTTCGACAACTTCTTTACTTGAAAGCTTGATCCCATCACCTGCAGTTTTTACCTTCTCTTCAAATGGATCGGCTTGAAGCAGCCGATGCAAAAACTTTCTACCATCGGGACTAATCGGAATAGACTGGTTATCTCTTGGTGTCTCAACAAATTTCAATCGTCCTTTATCAATGGCCGATTTAACTATTGACGAAACATGTTACAATCCTCAAAATTATGCTTGGAAAAATCATGCAACTTACAATACATTCGTCCCTGGACAGATGGCTCAACATGGTGATCAAGAGTTCTAATATAATTATTCCTCAACAACAAATCAAAGATTTGATCACACATGTTTGAATTAAAGGTAAACCTTTTATTTTCTAGCCGATCTTGCTGTGAGAACGTCTTTGGAATTAAGCAAACGAATGGTTCAGATTTTGCACCACACAATTCGGCTATGCATTGTGTTTTGCACTCTATTTACGATGTCTTTGGGTAAGATATTACACTAGCATCGGTTTTCTCAACATAATTTAACCTTGGCTTTAAATTTCTAAAATGAAAATAGTTAGAACACACATGTCTCAATTGAGACCAAGTGCAAGCCAAGTATGAAATAAGCAAAGCTACCCAAATAGTTATGAACTTTAGATAAAGCAATGGGGAAAGCTTTGGCTGAAGTCACTATCGGTCTTTATAAATGGCGCAATGGGTTGACCGATATGTTCCATAACAATTTTATTGCTAACAAGTAAATTACCCTTCTTCATTGGTCTTTCAAAATTACTTAAGTGGATTTTTCTGATGGATGCACCAACAATAAAGTTTAGACCAAATCTAAAAATAGGTAAATTACTTGCTAAACATACCTCTTCAAATATGTTGGGAGAGCATGATAGTGGTGTGGCTTGAACAATATCTTGCTTCATCTTTGGGTGGCTCCCCAACGCCTCTTCATCATCTTTTTCTTTATTCCATGAATCATTACCTTGAAGATCCTTACCAGCCTAACTTTGTTTGGCTACCTACTCTTGTCCTTGAGGCTTGTCAATTTCTACGGCACGTAACTCATAGGGCAGGAAGTAGGTTCCATTAACTTCAGAAAAATCAAGCACGGTTGTTTTGCTATGCTTGCCATGCCCTTTCTCAATAATGCTTGCCTCTTTGGATTTGATGGATTCGGAATATATGCTACTTGATTCAGCTCTTTCAACCGAAGCACTTTCAAGTTCCAAATCATCCTTCTTTTCATTGATAATACCAATTGGCAAACTTTCTTTTATCTGAGCCAATTCTTTTTCTATTTGTTTCTAACGGCGAGCGGCAAAGTTGGCTTTAAGCTTTTTCTCAATTTCAGCCCACTCCGGATACGATTGCCCCCCAATGCTTTTAGATTTTTTCGGCAATGACACACGGTTGTTGCCGAAATTTTGCAATAGTGGGGGTGTATAATATGATGTAGTACTAGGTGAAGGCATATGCATTGTTGTAAAACCATATTTTTGCTCACCAATTTTATGAATTGGCAAAGATTCATCTTGTTGCAGAACTCCTTTTCATGCTGTTTAAGGCAAAGAGCACTAATCCTCTTATTTTGGGCTAAACTCTTCAATGCAGCCACCACTACCTCATCTTCTACAATATTTGGCACAACCGCTGCCGTAAAATTTACATTTATTCGGCTATGATCAGAAAGGTGTGAAGCCGAATTATGAGCATCTACAGTTGTGTATGGTGCCGAAAAATTACTAACATGAGGTGTAGCATATGATGGTTGAGAGTAACTGGCCGAATAACTAGTAGTAGAATGGCCAATTCTCCCATCCATTGGCAAGGTTGGATTGACATATTGCAAATCAGTTGCCGATGAATAAAAAGGTGAAACACTTTCTTGTATGCTATTGGAAATTTTAACATGAGGTGTTTCAAATTGATTAACCAAACCCATCATGTTGTTCATCGGCATATGGATTTGTGCGGTTGCCGATGCATGAGAGTTTGGATACATATGTTGTACGTTGCTAAAATCATAAGAATTTGAAGCATGAAAATTGTTTTGCATCGGCCCTTGCGCATAATTACATGCATGATTGATAAAACTAGGGCTAGCCGATACATTATGCTCATTACGTGATCTAGCAACAACATATGGATTATTTGCATCTACAAAGGGGAATTGGGTATTCATATTACCTTTGTAGATTGCAGCAACTTGATGACGATCTCTTCGTAGCAAGAACGGGCTGGAGACCGTTCAAAGCTTCGCCCCTAGCGGAGTCGCCAAAAAGTGTGTTGACAAACAAACACGTGACGTGTACCCTCGACGCCGGGGGTGATGCACCGCAGCTCACGTCGAAGGAGACCCGACCGACAGCGCGATACGCAAGACAGTCAGCGGGCGCTTTTGAAGACCCGAAACCCCACACGCTCGGGAGGGACCCCGTCAGGGAGTGCGGCGGCTATGGGCTGCCCTAGGTCGATTCGCTTGCCCCTAGAGCCTCGTGGATCACTGCCCTGCAATGCGAAGAACGAACGAATAACGAGAAAGAAAGATACAAGGGTAGGGGATAAAGATAGATGAACACAAAAGTGTAATAGATTGATTGGTTCGATTGGTCTTGTTTCAATCGGCCGTCACCCCAACATATATAAGAGGCAGCTGGACTTCCTGTACAAGCAAAGGATTTATCTAGGCTTTCCTTACAAGAAAATTACATCAATTCACGTTCAAAACCCTAGTCAAATTCGGACTGATTTTATCCGAACTTTCCAAAACTGCTCGGTTTAAACTGGCTGCACCTTGCTGGTCCTTTTTGTGGTGGTAAACGATCTCGGATAGAAACGAGCCCAAAAGCAATCTTGACTGTTTCGACGAGACGAACAACTTTCATGTTGAACGTTTTTCGATTTGAGGCCTTTTTCTAGGCCAAAACGGTCACGCAGAACACCTATTCGCTCGCACTACCCATCAGACCTATGTCTGGTGGGGCGCGCCACATCTCGCCTCGTGATAGGGCTGCACTCCGATAGCTCTAACTTTTGCATACGAACTCGGATTGGGACGACTTTTATAACAAAATAAACCATTTTGACGAGACGCACAACTTCCGTGTAGAACATTTTTCCATCCGAGATTATCTGAATAACCTTTTGAGCCCATCTTCAACTTCTCATCTGATTGACTATCACAGCCTCCAACCCGGCAAGTTTTCCATTCGAGTAAGCTTTCCATACCGGCAATGTTTCTACCCGGCAAGCTTTCACACCGGCAAGGTTTCACTCCGGCAAGGTTTGTACTACGGCAAGGGTTCCTCCCTGACAAGGTTTCTCCCCCGGCAAGATTTCACACCAGCAAGTTTCCACACCGGCGATCTTTCTGTGCCGGCAAGCTTTCCACGCCGGCAAGCCTTCACACCGGCAAGCTTTCACACCGGCAAGATTTTACCCCGGCAAGGTTTTCGCCCCGGCATGCTGCTTTATGATCGTGCCACTTTTGAGCGTCAACAGGTAGTACAAGAGGTGATCTACCACGAGATCAGATAAGCTAAACCCTAGAAGCTAGCCTATGGTATGATTGTATGTTATGATTGTTGTCCTACAGACTAAAACCCTTCAGTTTATATAGACACCGAAGAGGGTTAGGGTTACACAAGGTCGGTTACAAAGGAGGAGATATCCATATACGTATTGCCTAGCTTGCCTTCCACGCCAAGTAGAGTCCCATCCGGACACGAGACGAAGTCTTCAATCTTGTATCTTCATAGTCTAACAGTCCGACCAATGGAGATAGTTCGGCTGTCCGGAGACTCCCTAATCCAGGACTCCCTCAGTAGCCCCCGAACCAGGCTTCAATGATGATGAGTCCGACGCGCAGTATTGTCTTCGGCATTGCAAGGCGGGTTCCTCTCCAAATTCTGTGTACCTGTCGAAATAATGTCCGGTTTCTTGTGAAGGTTTGTACTCCTTGCATTCTACGCCCAATTAACGGCCACTTTCGATGTGTCGAGCGAATGTGAAGAGCCAGGGTGTTTTCACATTTACCTCCCTAACTGCGTGAATGAGCCGCCTATTTAAAAAGAGGAGGATTCAGATCCAAATCACACCATCCTCCCTTGGCAAGCCTTCATCGGAGCGCACCCGACAGAGACCATTCCATCATGGCCGGTCGACGCAGCCCCTCCTCTCGGACCCCTAGCTACAAGCTTGGAGATTGGGAGAGATGTTCCGTCCCGCACAACAAATTAGTGATGCTTCAGTCCAAGGGATTTCTTCCCCCGGTGTATCTGGTCCCGGTTCGAGCCGGGCTTGCCACCTATAATGGCGGAGAGCAAGCGAAGAGCCTTCCCAATCCCTCCAAGGGAGAGCGGGTTTGCCTTGTCCCTTATTTGGTAAGAGGGCTCGGATTTCCAATTCATCCGTTTCTCTGGGGGCTCCTGGAGTTCTACGGCCTCCAGTTGCACAATCTTACGCCTGCCTCCCTGCTGCATATCACGGGATTCGTAGCCCTTCACGAGTTGTTTTTGGGCTGTGAAGCTCATTTCACTCTATGGAAGAAGATGTTCTGCCTTGTGCCCCGTTCTCAGAAGGGGTCAATATATCAAGTGGGCGGAGCCGAAGTGTGGCGTGTCGCCGGGACCGGACACCTGTCCGGAACCCCAAAGACGACGTCCGAAGACTGGCCTTCAGAATGGTTTTATATAGAAGACGCCCCCCTCCCGGATCCTATTCGGATCGGCCTTCCTGAGTTCGACAACGCCCCTTTGAAGAAGCGCCAGAGCTGGCGTCCACGGAGCCCCCTGGAGGAAGATGACAGGGACATTCTTTACCTGATGAGCCGGATAAGTTTTTTAGCTCGATCCGGATTGACCATGATCGAGGTCATGGCCACATGTATCATGCGGGGGGTGCAGCCGCTTCAGTGTAGAGGCCACCCCATGTGCGATTTCAACGGGGAGGATGACGCCACTCGCCACGGCCGCGAAGGGCCGGGATCGGCTGCTGATCTAATAAAGATCTTATCCACCTTGTAAAAGGGAGAAGAGGAGGAATTCCTTCATGTCAACCTGCAGGGCGGTTTTTCTATGTACAACCCTCCGAGCTGGGTAAGCGGAGACTTTTTATCGCCCATCCATTTCGTATTCCCGTAGTTAAGTATTCATTCTAGCGATTTCATCGCAGGAGCTGCGCCAGGCTGTAAAGGAGATAAACAACCCTCCTCCACAACCTGATGACCCTGGATGGTCCCTTGATCCAGCCTCCCAGGAGGATCCGGACATATCTGTGGAGCTGATCGAGGGGGTATTTTACCAATCGAGTAATGACAATGCTTTGGTGGCCATTACGACCGATTACCCTAGGCTAGTTCCAGCCTCACAGGTGACTGAGACCGAAGTCCCAACACTTAAAAAGGGATCCTTCTTTGTTCTTTTTTGATTGCCGTATAACAGCCGTGTTTTGCAAGGGAGGTCCTCGGGGCAGAAGGCCGAGCCTGTGGCAACTAGCCAACAAGGGGCCGTGAGGCCAGGCAGGCTGAAAAGATCCGCAGTCCGGATTGAGACACCGGCGCAGCGGTACAGCGCGCCGTCTTTATTGCAAGACATTATTCTCAGAGGCATATTAACGCCCATGCCTTCTTTTCAGGAAAAAGAGCGCTCGCCGGACTATACCCGGAGAGGCTACCAATCGCGCCTCCACAAGTCAGGCTCCAAGGCCGGATTCGGAGGCGGGAACGAATACAAGGCGTGCGTCGGGTGCTCCTCCGACAGAGAATGCGGATAAACTGTCTGCCACCCCTTCCGAGGTGGAAAGTGCCATGAACCACAGGCTTCGCCGGACTATTCTTCATGACGCTTGTTTCACCCAAGAGGCATTGGATGCCTTCAACTCGGGAGACGCGCACCTCCGTGCCGCTCAAAATGGTATAGCCAGAGCCACGGAGCAGTATGTAAAAGACATACGGGTGAGAAAATTTGATGATTATATATATCAGTAGCCCCTGAGACTTGAAACAGTTAGGATAACTGATTTAAGGATCATTTGTTATGCAGGTTCTTACAGAAAAGAATACTCAACTATCCCAGGAGCTGGAAGAGTGCAAAGCCCAACTTCAGGCCGCACTGGCCACAACAGGGGAGCCCAAAGAGACCCCCTCTAGTAACATATCCTTCGAATGATAAGTATCATATTAGAATGCGGCGTATATGTAGATCTGACGATAAAATTGCAGATGACGCTGGAGTGAATCCGGATAAGCAACAGCTCATACGCCAGCTGAAGGCCGGTGAGAGCATGCTTACGAGGGTGAGGCAGGAGAAGAATGATCTCCTAGATGCCAACACCAAGATGGGCATGGAACTAAAAGATGTTCGGGCCCAACTGTCGGACTCTGTTAAGGAGAATCGGCGGCTTCGACGCGGCATATTTAGTAAGTGCTTGAACGAACTTTGAAAAATAGTTCGGCGAGGAAGCTGGCTGATAGAGTTATGTTTGTAGGTATGCTAACAGGTCGTCCTACCGAGGAGATGCCCAGTTCGACGGGTGATCTTCTTCCCGAGCTCTCACAGCTGCATGAACGAGTTCGGCAGGTGATGCAAGGCGTCGCCCAGGCCTTGTGGCCATCCGTCTCCATACCCGAAGGCCTTGGAGAGCTTGCAGAAAAGTTGAAGGGAGCACGGCGGCGCTTCCGATTATGGAAGATATCGGCCTGCCGTCAGGGCGCCCGGGAAGCCTACGCAATGGTGAAGACACGGTACACGAAGGCTGACCCGAACCACATGGCCGAAGTCGGACCAGTGGGACCTGATGGGAAGGAGATCCCTGTGAGCTTAGTGTACGACCAAGTAGAATTGGCCACAAAGTATTCCTAACAGGACTGTAGACTAGACAGCCGATTAGATGGTATTGAAGAGGAGTTCAACCAGTCAAATTGACTATGTATTTTTAAAGTGACATGTATAATGCCTTCTAGCCGGATTGTAGATCGTTTGTCGTGGCGGACCATTTCGCTTCAACCTCGGGACCCGAAAGTCCGTAGTGTATCCGAATACCCTCTCGGTTATGTAAGAACCGGGGCATGCGTGGAGACCAGGCGTTGGGGTCATTAGTGCTTAATCAGACAAGTGCCCAACTAGTTATGTTATATTACATGGGTAGTAAGAAACATCTTCCAGGGAGAATAGTTCCGTTAAGGGTTCCTTTCCCTAGGTAAGCATGCCCTAAAGTGCATGTCCGGACTGTGATAAGAAGCGCAGAAAAATCATCTGGGGGAATATATGAATAATAAAAGTCATCTTTTGTTCATCAACCGAATATTCCCTTAAGAACGCTAGCTTTCGGCTTCACCCAGTCTGAGGTACAGGTCCGACTGACCCGGCAGTAACAATCGCAGAGGTGCTCCCTTATGCCCTAGCCGAATTAACGGGAACGTAGGGCATAAATAGAACAGCCAGGCAACCCAGCTTGGCCAAAACTTAAGTCATATCGATGCATATAATGGTGAAAAAAGGTACATGCGGAAGTATAACACATGTGTTGGGCGTGAGGCCCAGGAAAATAATTAAAGCTTCTGTGAAAGAAGCCCCCAGGTATGAAGAGTGCGGCTAGCGCATCTGTGATGTATGAGTGAGGCACAAGGTGACCCTTGAAGGCCTAGAGAAATAAAAGAAAGGAAGGGAAACAAGACAGATGATGCATATGCAGAAAATGGACAAAGGGAGGGGACTAACATAAAGTCCGGTGCTAGGCGTAGAATCTTCGGAGCCTTGCTGCGTTCCATGGGTTCGGCTCGAGTCGACTAGTCGATGCATCCCGTAGTCGGTACGCTCCACCGGTCAGAACTTGGTCGATAATGAAGGGACCTTCCCATTTGGGCTCGAGCTTGTTCTTTTTCTTATCCGGCAGCCATAGAACTAGTTCGCCAATGTTATAAGTTTTGGCCCGTACTTCTCTGCTTTGGTATCTGCGAGCCTGTTGCTGGTAAAATGCGGAACGGGCTTTGGCTACATTGCGCTCCTCCTCCAAGGTGTCCAGACTGTCCTGCCGATCGAGCTCGACTTCTCTTTCTTCGTACATGCGCACTCGAGGTGAGTCATGAATTAGGTCGCAGGGCAAGACTGCCTCTGCGTCGTACACCATAAAGAACTATATCCGGTACTACGATTCGGCGTGGTCCGCAGCCCCCAGAGTACAGAGTCGAGCTCCTCTACCCAGTGTGTGTTAGACTCCGTTAAGGAACGCACTAATCTGGGTTTAATGCCGCTCATTATAAGACCGTTTGCTCGCTCGACTTGACTGAAGCATTATCGAGCTTGATGCCCATTTTGCTGCACCAGAGTTTTACTTTGCCATCTGCACAAAAAATACAGACGTCAAAGGAATCTTTGCCGTCTGTATTTTTTCCGCAGAAGGCAAAGTGACCTCTTTGCCATCTGTATTTTTTTAGCAGACGGCAAAATACTCTTTGCCGTCTGTAAAAAATAATGCAGACGGCAAAGAGAAAGCACATCTCGCGGATCGATCCCACGGATCGATGAGGTGGCACGATCGTAGCCGACCGCTAGCACTGCCTCTCCTTGATCTCTCACCGATGCTGTCCCCACCATGTTCTCTCTCTCCCTTATCCTCACTCACGCACTCACGTCCACACCCACCCACGCCTTATCCTCTCACGCACGCACCACGCAAGGGCGGCGGCTGGGCGGCCAGTGCGGGCGTGGCCGGGCGAGCGGCACAGGCCAGCGCTGGACGAAGGCGAGTGCAGCGGCAGGCGAGCGCGGCTGGTAGCCGGCGCGGGTGAGGGTGCAGGTGGCTGGCCGGCCAGTGCAGGCGGGGACGGGCGAGCAGTGCGGGCCAGCGCTGGGCGGCGGCGCGTGCAGCAGTAGGCGAGCGCGGCTGGTAGCCGGCGTGGGTGAGGGTGCGGGCGGCCGACACGGGCCAGCGCGGGCGAGGGCTGCGGCGGGCGGGCGCGGGCCAGTGCGACTTGCATCCGGCATGGGAGAGGGCAGTGGCGTGCGCGGCTGGGCGGCGGCGCGACGAGGAGTGCCGGGCGGCCGCGGGATCTACCTTCTTCCTGCCGCGGGCCCTGCCCTCCTCTGCGCTCGCCCTCGACCTCCTCGTCTATGGCCGAGCTGCAACCATGGCAGGGGAACGGAGCCCTCCACTTCTCCGGCCGGCGCGGATCTCAACCTCCCTGGCGACGCGTGTGCTACAAGGGCTAGTTGCCCAGTTTGTCATTGTAAATTAGAGTGTTTTTTCAGAAGTTGAAATAGAGTAGTTTTTTGATTGATAAGTGAGTGATGATCAATATACTGTGTAAATAGACTAGTTCGATCTTGTAAAATCCGTTGTTTAGTCATTGATTCTTATACTGTTGGTTGTGGGTTTTTCCTATGCCTTTGACCAAGAAACATTGACCAAACCCACAGCACCTGAACTGTTGTTCTTTTTTATAAATAATAAAACATCCTTTGCCGTCTTGGGTGAACGAGGCTGACGGCAAAGGCACAGCCTAGCTGACGGCAAAGATGCATTTTTTTGCCGTCTGCTATTATTGGGCTTGACGGCAAAGATAGAGTTCGGCTGACGGCAAAGTCTTTGCCATCTGCCCGATAAAAAGCTGACGGCAAAGAATTCTTTGCCGACATTCTCTTTGTCATCTAACTTTGCCGTCAGCAAGCTGACGGCAAACTCTTTGCCTTCTGTGATCCACAGACGGCAAATTTCCTGATTCCTATAGTGTATTGCTGCCGGCATGTTAAATGGCCGGATACTTCCCGCACCATCTGTACAAGATACGCCTGGACGTATCCATCCAGGTATAATAAAATGGTTCGCAGCCCAGTTCCTGTGGTTTTTGCTTATTCCTTCGTTTTTATTTTCGATCTGCTTATTTGCTGCATCGACACTCTTTTACGTTTAATATTCGCCAGGGGCTACCTATCGCCCCACAATACAGCAGCACAGTCCGTCTTATACATAAGTTCGGCACCCTGAATTTAGCATTATATGCATTGGCTCTGAATCATGTCTTTGGTCAAAAGTTGGGTTGCTCAGCTCCTGTGCTTGCTACCCTACGTTCCACTCCATCGGCTAGGGTAGTAAAGGGAGAACTACTGCGATTGTGCCCTGGCTTGGATCGGACGAGCACCTCAGTAGAGAAAGCCGAAAACTGACTGTCATGATACAGCGAGAGCCGGTCAGCTACTCGAGGGTTACAAATCGTTGGAGATTTTATCCGCATTATGCGAAAGATCGACACTTCCCGATCAGATGATGACAGCACTCTGGCTCGAACCAGGGGCTGCACCCATGCTTTATTATAAAACACCTATGGCTAAGTGAGAGCGTTTAAGCCGAATAGTCTGATTACCTTATTCGTTGCGCTAAGCAACTCCTTCAAGGACCATGTAATTTGATCAAGATTGTTTAGATTCCATCCCAAACACCTCTGTACTATCTACGTGAGGGCATAAGCCGATGACTGGCCAACCCTCAGATTACATATAACACGGCTGCACAGGAGGAAACAATCAAAGCATAATAAAATTGCATTAACAAAACATGCTTTGTTTCTCATAATACAAGGCAAAGGCAACATGAATACATTCATTCAAACACAATGTCCTGTGAACATTGTGCTGCCAAAAGGTGAGACCCCTCCAGGACATCCGCAAAATACCGTTCCGGTGTACGGTGCTCCTTGCCCTCCGGTGGCCCCCTGGTCACCTCGATGGCGTCCATCTTCGCCCACCACATCTTGCAACGGGCGAAGGCCATGCGTGCACCTTCAATACAGGACGAGCGCTTCATAACGTCCAGCCGAGGACAAGCGTTCACCACCCGCCTCACGAGTCCTAAGTAGCTTCTTGGCATAGCTTCGGCAGGCCATAGCCGGATTATCAAATCCTTAATGGCTAGTTCGGCCACCCTATGCAGCTCCACCAGCTGTTTCAGCTGATTGGTGAAGGACACGGGATGCTCCGGCGCCGCATACTCGACCAGAATAGCCTCTCCATGGAACCCCCCTCCTTCGGCTCGATAGAACTCCACGACATCGGATACACTGCGTGGCAAATCCGCAAAGGCCCCTGGGGAACTCCAAATTCGAGTTAGTAAAAGGTACTACTTCTCCGCATACATGCTTTGCATCTTAAATGCCTTACCCGCCGTGATCTTCTTGGCCTCCTGGATCTCCTGGAGGGCGGCCTGGGCCTCATTCTGGGCAGTCTCCGCGCTTTGACGAGCCTTGGCGAGCGCGGTCCCTCGAACTAACGCATCATGCTCCAAGGCCTCGCATTTTTCACCGCATCCTGGAGCTCCTGCTGGACTTCTTTCACCTGGGCTTCTAGCTTCTTACGGGCGGCCTGCTGCTGGACAACCTTCTCCTCGGCCTCGCCCAGGGACTTCCTCAGGGCCTCGACCTCGGTCGCGGCCTCTACACATGTAACGATACCGCTGTCACTACACATCGCTTATCCTTTCCCGAATATATAGCAAGTCGTTCCTCACCTTGCTTCTCTTGGAGCCGAACCTTAGTCTCACCGAGCTCGTTCTCGGTCCGCTCCAACTTCTGCTTCAGCTCGGAGACCTCAGCAGTCAACAATGACGCCTGCTTATTCGTACATATTCTTTTAGTCTCCTACAATAAGAGGTTGATCCTCTATCCGGTTCTTCTTGCCGAACTCCGGACAGTGTCTCAGGGGCTACTGAATACATGGGGTTTTCCTTTTTCTATGTCACTCACCTCGAAACCCGTCAACAGATTGTTGCATGCTTCGTCTAGTCCACTCTTGGCGGACTGAACCTTCTCGATCACCACACCCATAAGGATGCGGTGCTCATCCACAACGGAGGCGCCTCGTAGCGCCTCCATCAGGTTATCTGGCGCCCCTGGGTGGACAGGGGCGACCGGTGGAATTGGCACACTGATTCCGGAGCCATATGGATCTCCGGAATCGTATCTGCCTGAGGGCCGAACTGAATACGGCCCTCTTCACCGGTCTCCTTGGGGATCTGCTCCCCCATCTGTCTGGTAGCAGAGGTCCCGCCTTGTGGCGCCCCTGGACAATGTACTGAGCTCCTCCCTTCGGAGCGGCCCTCCGTGATAACACTTCGGTGTCGTCCCTGGCCCCCGGGGAGCAAGCCGGCGGTGGCGACATGCTCGCCATCTCCGACGGAGCCAGGGAACCTCCAGATGAGGAACACTAGATAAGGTCACGGGCCGGACTGCAAAAGTATGGATTAACCATGTTAGCATAATAAAAAGAAAGGGCTGGATATGCACGTAAATGGGCCATGTCGCTTACGATGCGGCCTGAGACCTAGTGCGAGGGCGTCGTTCTGGATAACTGTCAACGTCCCACGCGGTGTTGACCGCTGGGGCGCCCTTCCCCTTTTTGGGCGCTTTCGCCTCCAGATGTGCTGGGGCCACCCTCTTCTTCTTCTTCTCCTCGGGAGAAGGGTTGTTTTCCTCCTCCTCCTCCTCCTCCTCCTCTTCCTCGTCATTGTCCTCGGGGATGGAGGAATGGGGCTCGTCGTCTTCGGATGTCGCGTCCGAAGCGCCCTTGCGACGAGGGCCACTCTTGGCCTTCTTCTTGGCCTTCTTCTTCGGCGTCGTATATGGCGCCGGCACCGGCATCCTCGCCAGGTGTGGGATGACCGGTTCCTCGGGCAGTGGCGCCGGACACTGGATTCGCTGCGCCTTCTCCACCCAGTCCTAAACGAGCAATACTAAATCTCAGACATCATCCTCGAAACATTCAAGTTGGGAATACATCAAAAGAAACATACCTCGTTGGTGGGGCATTTACAATTGTGGCCACGGTCTGAGTCCGTGGCCGGTGACTTCTTGTTGCCCTTAAAGAGCAACTTCCAGGCCCCTTCGTGAGAAGTGTCGAAGAGCCTTCTTAGGGTCTGGTGCTTCTTCAAATTGAACTCCCATAAAGGGCGGCTTCGGCGCTGGCACGGAAGAATCCGGCACACCAGCATCACCTAGATAACTTTGACGAGCTTGACGTCCTTGGTCACCATGCTTTGAACGCGCGTGTGCAGCGCTATCAGCTCGTCAGGTGAACACCAGTCCGGACTCTTCTCGACCCAGGAAGTGAGCCGCGTGGGAGCACTAGGGCAGAATTTGGCAGCTGTGGGCCAGGTGGTGCCATGAGGTTCTGTGATATAGAACCACTGCTTCTGCCATTCCTTTACTGTCTCAATAAAGGTGCCTTTGGTCCATGAGACGTTGGATAGCTTGCTCACCATGGCCCCTCCGCACTCCGCGTGCTGTCCTTCCATCACCTTCGGCTTCACATTGAAGACTTTGAGCCACAGCCCGAAGTGGGGATGGACGCGAAGGAAGGCCTCGCACACGATGATGAACGCTGAAATGTTGAGGAAGGAATTCGGGGACATATCATGGAAATCTATCACGTAGTAGTACATCAGCCCGTGGATGAAAGGATTGAGTGGAAACCCTAGCCTGCGAAAGAAATGGGGGATGAAGACTACTCTCTCTGTGGGATCCGGCGTGGGGACGACTTGTCCCTCACTGGCAGACGATGGACGATCTCCTTTGCCAAATATCCCGCCGCCCGGAGCTCAGTAATGTCCACCTCCTTGACGGAGGAGACCATCCACTTACCCTGACCACCAGATCCAGACATGGTTGCTTGAGTGGAAAGGAGATGGGAACTTGGGCACTGGAGCTTGACATCGGAAGGGCGAAGATAGAGAGAAGGCATGAGGAGAGGAAGGGGGAATCCTTATCCCCTTATAAAGGCAGCAGATATTAAACGCCTGCTCACTCGCCTTAGGATTTGCCTATTCCCTAGGGCTGTATGAACGGCACGGTTGAGTTACCCATGCCTGCATTGATGAGAATCCCGCGATAAGGGGACACGATCTTTGTTTTGACAAGACGTGCCAATAGAAACCGCGTCTCAAAACGTGGGATGGCAGAAGAAAAACTGTTCAAAATTATAACCGGACAGACACGATGCCGTGTTGGAAAGAAGCTCTCAACAGATTGGATTCGTGCAAATATTATATTCTCTCTGCGGTTGTGTATGGTGTGCGTAATAGGTTCAGATGCACTTATTTCGTCTAAAGACTATTCTGGAGTTCGGAAGGAGGGAACCCGCCTTGCAATGCCGAAGACAAATCTGCGTGCCAGACTCCTCGTCATTGAAGCCGAGTTCAGGGGCTACTTAGGGAGTCCTGGACTAAGGGGTCCTCGGCCGTCTAGCCTGTTATCTATGGGCCGGACTGATGGGCTGTGAAGACATGAAGACCGAAGACTACACCATGTCCGGATTGGACTCTACTTGGCGTGGAAGGTAAGCTTGGCGACCGAAGATTCCTTTTTATGTAACCGACTCCATGTAAACCCTAGATCTGCTTGGTGTCTATATAAACCGAAGGGGATACACTAGTAAAAAAAAGGGTCAAACGTGAAGCACATTAGTGCCGGTTTGTATTTGAGCCGGCACTAATGTATACATTAGTGCCGGTTCCAACGGCCAGCCGGGCCGCTTTCATTAGTACCGGTTCGTGGCGAACCTTTAGCACCGGTTCGTGCCACGAACCGGTACTAATGAGAGTGGTGGCAGGATGTTGTCAGACTGGGGCCCCTCCAGCCCCTTTAGTACCGGTTCATGGCATGAACCGGTACTAAAGGTCGTCCTACATAAACCCTTCGTCCACCCAGGCTCGCTCTGTTCTTCCCCTTTCCCCTCTCCTCTCTCTGTTCTTCCCCTCTTCCTCTCGAGCTCATCACACATTTTGCCCAAAATTTGTCAAGATTTGAAGGCCCCCATCCATTCAAATGATCACAAAGGTTAGCAACTTTGTCCTTTCATCTCTCATTGCTAGATTAGCTCTTGCAATGCTTTATATAGTGATTAATTTGTGAGTTTAGTAATTTGGGAGGATATATATATATATATATATATATATATATATATATGTGCTAGTATTTGATTTATATGCAATTTGAGGTCAAAAATAACACTTAGTTTGCATATGTAGGTGTGGTTTACTTACTGCCTTCTAAATCTCCGTCGTAACCACCGTCAATCGCCCGCACCGTCCCGTCGCCGGCACCACCTTGTGGTGAGCCTCTTGTTCATGAAATTTTATATAAAAATTGATGTTTGTGTGATTTGGATATATAGTTACTCGTATAATTATCTTACCCATACGTTGTTTGTTATACATATAGTGCCATGGTTTTGATATCCATCCCCGTCGGCCCTCGTCCTTGTTATGATTCGGATGTGGTATATATATTCTCTTTTAAAACTAGTTGCATTTCGTGTTTATGACAAATTATGCCCACTAAGTTGACATAGAAATTTTTTCTAGGAGGTATGTGAACCGGAAATTCCAACCGACCCTATTGTCGAGAGGTTAAATTTAGTTGAAAGAGAAAACGAGTACTTGAAAGAAAAATTGAAAAGAATTGAGGGGGAGAAGATGGAATTGGAGTTGCATGTTGCCGATGTCATCGATGATCACAAGATCAAGATGGAGAAAATGCGCTTGAAGATTAGAAAGATTAGAAAATATGCCATCGATAGTGAGGCTTGGTATCATTATGTTGTTGGATCCATTGTTACCTTAGTTGCGATCTTGATCACATTTGTTGTTGCATTTAAATGCTTTAGCTAGAGAGTTATTTGTTTGTTGCATTTAAGTGTTGTATGAACTTTATGTATGAACTTGTATTAATTTTGTCTATTCGGTGTTGTGTAATGAAGATGAGCCGGCAATGGATGTACGATGACCGATGCTCTCCCCAGTTCATTGAGGGCGTGCATACTTTTCTGCTTGCGACTGAGGCAAACAAGCGGGCGGATGGTTTTATGCCTTGTCCATGTGCTGGCTGTAAGAATGGTCACAATTACTCTACGTCAAGAACCATTCACGTCCACCTATTGAAGTCCGATTTCATGCCCCACTATAATGTTTGGACCAAGCATGGAGAAAGAGGGGTTATGATGGAAGACAATGAAGAAGAGGAGGACGACGACAGCTATCCTGGCCATGGGTTCCCTGAATACGATGATACAACAATGGGGGAAGAAGCTGAGCCGGTAATGCGGGAAGAAGCTGAGCGGGCAATGCGGGAAGAAGCTGAAGAAGAGGCATCAGATGAGATCGTTGATGATCTAGGTCGGGACATTGCCGATGCAAAGAGAAACTACGCAAGTGATTTGGAGAAGAAGAAGTTGCCGCGCATGTTAGAGGATCACAAAAAATTGTTGTACCCGAATTGCGTAGGTGACAAGAAAAAGCTGGGCACCACACTGGAATTGCTGCAATGGAAGACAGAGAATGGTGTATCTGACAAGGGATTTGGAAAGTTGCTGGTAATGATAAAGGATATGCTTCCAAAGGACAACGAATTGCCCGAGAGTACGTACGAAGCAAACAAGGTTGTCTGCCCTCTAGGGTTAGAGATGCAGAAGATACATGCATGCCCTAATGATTACATCCTCTACCGTGGTGAGTACGAGGATTTGAACGCTTGCCCGGTATGTGGTGCATTGCGCTATAAGATCAGCCGCGATGACCCTGGTGATGTCGAGGGCGAGCGCCCCAGGAAGAAGATTCCTGCCAAGGTGATGTGGTATGCTCCTATAATACCATGGTTGAAACGTTTGTTCCAAAACAAAGAGCATGCCAAGGCGATGCGATGGCACAGAGAAGACCGTAAGAAAGACGGAAAGTTGAGAGTACCCGCTGACGGGTCGTAGTGGAGAAATATCGAAAGAAAGTACGGGAAGGAGTTTGCAGATGACGCAAGGAGCGTATGGTTTGGTCTAAGCGCAGAAGGCATTAATCCTTTTGGGGAGCAGAGCAGCAACCATAGCACCTGGCCTGTGACTCTATGTTTGTATAACCTTCCTCCTTGGTTGTGCATGAAGCGGAAGTTCATTATGATGCCAGTGCTCATCCAAGGCCCTAAGCAACCCGGCAACGACATTGATGTGTACCTAAGGCCATTAGTTGAAGAACTCTTACAACTGTGGAATGGAACAGGTGTACGTGCGTGGGATGAGCACATGGGGGAAGAATTTGACCTAAAGGCGTTGCTGTTCGTGACCATCAATGGTTGGCATGCTCTCGGTAACCTTTCAGGACAGACAAACAAGGGATATCGCGCATTCACACACTGTTTGGACGATACCGACAGTATATATTTGGCTAATTGTAAGAAGAATGTGTACCTGGGACATCGTCGATTTCTTCCGAGTAGGCATCTCGTAAGAAAGAAAGGCAAGCATTTCAAAGGTGAGGTGGATCACCGGACGAAGCCTCGCCACCTTACTGGTGCTGATGTACATGATATGGTCAAGGATTTGAAGGTGGTCTTTGGAAAGGGTCCTGGTGGACAACCTGTTCCGAATGACGCTGACGGACGCGCACCCATGTGGAAGGAGAAATCTATATTTTGGGACCTGCCCTATTGGAAAGACCTAGAGGTCTGCTCCGCAATCGACGTGATGCACGTGACGAAGAATCTTTGTGTGACCCTGCTTGGCTTCTTGGGCGTGTATGGGAAGACAAAAGATACACTGAGGCACGAGAGGACCAGCAACGTATGCACGGAAAAGACGGCATACATCAGGGTCATGCAAGCTACGCTCTTACCAAAGAAGAGAAGGAAATCTTCTTTGAATGCCTGCTCAGTATTAAGGTACCGTCTGGCTTCTCGTCGAATATAAAGGGAATAATAAACATGGCAGAGAAAAAGTTCCAGAACCTAAAGTCTCATGACTACCACGTGATTATGACGCAACTGCTTCCGGTTGCATTGAGGGGGCTTCTACCGGAAAACGTTCGATTAGCCATTGTGAAGCTATGTGCATTTCTCAATGCAATCTCTCAGAAGGTAATCGATCTAGAAATCATACCAAGCTTAGAGAATGATTTGGTGCAATGTCTTGTCAGTTTCGAGTTGGTGTTCCCACCATCCTTCTTCAACATCATGACGCACGTCCTAGTTCACCTATGCGAAGAGATTAACGTTTTGGGTCCTGTATTTCTACACAATATGTTCCCCTTTGAGAGGTTCATGGGAGTCTTAAAGAAATATGTTCATAACCGTGCTAGGCCAGAAGGAAGCATCTCCAAGGGCCGTCAAAATGAGGAGGTCATTGAGTTTTCTATTGACTTTATTCCTGACCTTAAGCCGATTGGTGTTCCTGAATCGCGGCATAAGGGCAGACTGGATGGAAAAGGCACGCTAGGAGGGGAACAAATAATATGTATGGACGGACATTCTCTCACTGAAGCACACTACACAGTTCTACAGAATTCTGCCTTGGTGGCTCCGTATATGGATGAACACAAGAATTTGCTACTCTCCAAACACCCGGAGCGGTCTGATGACTGGATTACACGTGAACAAACCAGGAGTTTCGCCAGCTGGTTGCAGACACGTACCATGCATGACACCTCTATTGAAGATGACATGTACTTGTTGTCCCAGTTACCATCTTCGAATATAATGACTTTCAAAGGGTACGAGATAAATGGTAATACATTTTACACGATCGCCCAAGATAAGAAGAGCACCAACCAAAACAGTGGTGTCCGCTTTGATGTAGAAACCAAGACGGGAAAGGAAACATATTATGGTTATATACAGGACATATGGGAACTTGACTATCGACGTGGTTTGAAGGTCCCTTTGTTTCGGTGCAAATGGGTAAATATGACATAAGGCGGGGTAACGGAAGACCCGCAGTACGGAATGACAACAGTGGATCTCAACAATCTTGCGTATGCAGACGAACCATTCGTCCTAGCCAATGATGTGGCACAGGTTTTCTATGTGAAGGACATGTCTACCAAGCCAAGAAAAAGAAAAGATAAGGAAGAGAATGCATCGTACGATGAGCCAAAGCGGTACATAGTTCTTTCTGGGAAGAGAAACATCGTGGGAGTGGATGACAAGACAGACAAGTCAGAAGATTATGAAAAGTTTGATGAAATTGCTCCATTCACAGTGAATATTGACCCGAGCATCCCGTTAAATGATGAAGATTTTCCATGGTTACGGTGCAAAGGGACACATGCGAAGAAAAAGTTTCACACCCAAAGATCTGGGATGTGATCGGCTTCACTATCATCACTTTCTTCTGTGTTTCACACCCAGAAGGGAATCTCTGTAATAGTTAGGGTAGTTAATTATGTATTTTGGCATTTGAAACGCGAAGAAATTTTATGTGCAAACAAATTCTTTCATGCCTTTACTGATTTTTAAAGTTAAGTTATTCACAAACTAGTGATTCACACTAATTTCAAATAATTCAAAATTTAAACTATTCAAATTTGAAAACTACGGGCACTAACAGAAAGTTTGTAATTTTTTGTACCTAAAGCAAAAATATTCACAAAAAACTCTAAATACACAAAAAAAACAACTCAAAAATAAGTAAAGCAAAAAAAAATTAAAAAATCCCGCCTACTAGGCCAGAGCGGCCTGCATACGACTAGAAACCCAACCTGTTGTTGGGCCAGGATGCAGGCCCGCAAAGGCCCAGTAGGCCAACAGGGCAGCACAGAACATGTAGGCCCAGTAGGCCTGCTTTGGAGAGGAGCTCGAGAGAGCTACCGCACGGGGGTTTATAAACCAGTGCGGTCGCCCCTCGGCTAGCGAGGTGGGACTAAACTTGCGCACCGCACCTGCACCAGCGCACCCCCTTTAGTACCGGTTCGTGGCACTAACCGGTACTAAAGGGGGGCCTTTAGTACCGGTTGGAGCCACCAACCGGTACTAAAGGCCTGTTTTGGCTTAGTACCGGTTGGTGGCTCCAACCGGTACTAAAGGTGCCTTCTATATATACAACACTTACGAAAATTTCATTCTCCCTCTGTTTCTTCCTCTGTTTCCCCATTGAAGCACCGCCCGCGCCCCCCGATCGATCGACGCCGTCGCTGTCGCCGCCCCCCGTCCCCGTCGCCGCCCCCGTCCCCGTCGCCACCCCCGTCCCCATCGCCGCCCTCGTCTCCGTCGCCGCCCCGGGCCCATCCCCGTCGCACCGTCCTCGCGTCGCCGCCCCCGCGTCACGCCCCGGCCCGTCGCCGCCCCCGGCCGTCGCCTCGCCGTCGTCGTCGCCCCGCTGTGAGCTCTCCCCCTCTAAGCCCTCTCCCTCGCCCCCGGCGGCCACCATGGGCGCCGCCCCTCCCCGAGCCCATACACACACACACAAGCATGATGAACACACACACACACACACACGTACATATGTATGAATTAATGCATGTATATATTAGTATATACGTATTTTGTATGTTTAATTAGTTTAGATTTTTTAGATTATTATTTTTTCACTAGTATATATGTATGAATGCATGTTAGATGGATATAATTAGTGTTTAATTAGTATGAAATTTTTTTATATAATGTTGTTTTTCAGTTTTTAATGGATGTATAAAAGTTGTGTTTTCTGTTTTTAGTGTTAGATGCTTAATTAGTATGAAATAGCATATAGAATTTTGACATATGCAATGATAGCATAATTAGTGTTATATAGAAATGTTAGAAATTTTAGTTATGAAAATCCAATCATTAAAAAATGTTACTTTTTGCGGGCATATAGCTAGTATTTGTTCTCGACGATGCCCGACCCGCATCCTCGCCGTCGACCCGTCCGCGACGACGTCCGACTGACCCATGTCCGGGATTGGGCTCCGCTGGGCTGGCACTGGGAGGTGCTGCCTGGAGGGGCGCGCCGCTTGATGAGGAACCCGGCCCTGGGTCCCGTCGTCGACCCTGATCTCGTTTGGTGGCGTTCGCGTGGGCCAGTTTCTGTGCGGAGGGAGCCGGCCCCGCCGGAGGTGGTACGTCGCCGTGTCAGGGAGGAGGACGAGCACGTCCATCGCTACATGGTTGCGTTAGAGGGTGGCAGGTTCTCCAATACCTGGCAGTTTCTTTAGGGATCTCACTTCAGCTATGATCCTGTGAGGGTTCCTTCTCTTTGGGTGTCCACCGCCCACACCGTAGGAACCGCGAGTGTCCTAGATTCTTCTGTAGTATTTGATCTTTAATTGTACTATTCAATATTATATATTATTCGAGACGATGTATTCGAGATTATATCTATTATTCGAGACGATGTATTCGAGCTTATATCTATTATTCGAGACGATGTATTCGAGATTATATCTATTATTCGAGACGATGTAATTTGAATACTAAATTGTTTTAAATTTCTTTTGGCATAGTTAAATAAAAGCTATGGCGGACAATACCAATAGAGAGGGAGAACAGACCATGTTCGATATAATACGCGGGCCAGATGATGATCAGAATGAAGAAGATTATGACGGCTCCAAATTTCTAGACAACACCGGAGAGGGTGATATGATATTCGATCGCGACGACCGAATTGATGAAGTCATGACCGGCGAGGTATATATATTTATATAAGCAGGCATCTGGTGATCATCACATGTTTTAAATGAGTTGAAGATATATTAACGAATCGATCTTTCTTCTTTCAGCCATTCGGATCGAGCAAATCTTCAGGCAACAGGACGAAACGAGGCCCGAACAAAAAGTTGAAGGAGGGCGTAAAGTATAATATCGAGGCAATCAAACCTAATGGCGAACCATTAGCGCCTAAGAAGATTGCGGACAAGTTCGTTCGTCAGTGCGGAGTTCTTGTGAAGGACCAACTCCCGATCTCCCTTCAAGAATGGAGAGAGCCAGCAAAGCCACGTCCAGATCTTACTTTTGTTGACGACAGACAAAAAAGTCTGCTTTGGGATACTCTCATGGAACATTTCACCCTACCAGATCATTTCACAGAAGCAGATGTGCAGAAAGTCAAGGACGCTGCTCTTAGGAAGATGGCGGTTGCATTCAAGAACCACAAGAATCGTGAATGGGACAAGTACGTCAAGGGAGGAAGGAAGACTCCAGTATTCGAGGGAGCACTAGAGAATCAAAGTGCTCATTGGGACGATTTCGTGAAATTCAAGGATTTAGAATTAGCTAAGGAACGGTCGAGAATAAACAAGAAGAATGCCGAAAAAAGGGATAAGTTCCATAAGCTGGGGCCAGGTGGCTACACGGTGGCAATGCCTATGTGGGATAAGTCTGAGAAAGAGATGGAGGATGCAGGTGTCACTCTGGTTACTAAGAGCTGGCCCCCCAGGTGCAGGACTTGGTTCTATGCGCATGGGGGGAGTTGGACCCGAAGACAGGCAAAGTTTCGATGAAGGCATGTCTGAACGGAGCCGACGATAATATACTTGTTGCAATAGAAGAGGCTCGAACGGGGGTGTTCCAGCCCAACAGAGAGAACGACAAGCTTACATGTGCCCTGGGAAATCCTGAACACCCGGGAAGAACACGAGGCAAGGGCGCTATTCCGTGGTATGAGGGGTTTTCGGACTGGAACGCCGACTACAGAACCCGTGCGAGAAGGAAGATTGCGGAGGAGAAGCAGAGGAAGATGGAGGAGGAGAAGAGGAAGCTGGACTATGAACGCCTTCAAGGCCTAGAATCAGCGCAGGTGGACTTGGTAGTCAAATTCGAGCGGCAGCAGGAGCAGATCGACTCACTTAGCCAGCAAAGGGGGTCTCGGCAGCTGCAGCAGCTAGCGGATGATCCAGCATTGGATACCACCGCCCCATCCATGCCGAGAAGCAGCGTGGGTTCCGCCCCGTTTGACGCAATGCTGGATAGATACCCCGTGGATGACATCGCGGAGAACACTAACTGCGAGCTACACTTCAAAATTTAGAACATATCCTTGAAGGTGGCGGACGGCGTTGCTTATACAAATTCCCCCGATGCAACCTTCCATTGCAACCCGATTCCAGCAGGCTATGCTCGTGTCGTGGTTGATGAGGTGGTGGACCAATATTCGGGGCTAGATCTTGACATTCCTGGAGGTGACAAGGAGCACACACTTGGAGATGCCAAACATCGTATCATCCTATGGAGAAAGGATTGCATCATCTTTCGAAGGCCGCCGACACCGCGTCGCCCGACTCCTCGTCGAAGTCCGCCACCGAGTCAGCAGACTCCCGCTCCTCCAAGTCCACCAACGCGTGAGGCCACTCCTCCTCCTCCAAGTCTGGCAAAGTGTCAGGCCACTCCTCCTTCAAGTCCGACACAGCGTCAGACGTCCACTCCTCCTCCAAGTCCGACACAACCTCAGGCCACTCCTCCTCCAAGTCCGGCACAGCTTCAGGCCACCCCTCCTTGTCCAACTCAGCCCCGTCAGCCGTCTCCGCCGCCTCAGCAATCGCAGAAGAGACACCCCGCAGCTATGGTGCGTAATGGTACGAGTCGAGGTCATGGTACATGAAGTACAGGCGGAGGCAAGCGATATAAATATGGTCCAAACCTCACTACTCCTCTTCCTGAGAGGGCTTACGACAGGACCGAGGAGCAAACCAATGCCATAGTGCGGGCAGAAGTCGACGCCCATTTTGGACCGAAACCGCCACCGCCGCCAAGGGAGAAAGTGCCTGTGGAAGTAGTTGACCACTTCATTCGTATGGCTCAACCACCAGCTCCTAAGCCTATTGACACAGACTATGAGCGCCACATCAGGAAGTTACATCGACAACGTCTACAGAAGGAGGCGATCTCGAGCTCGAGCAAACAACAAGCAGCTGTCAAAAAATGCAGGAAAACCGTTGCCCAGCTGGGAGAACAGGCGGTGCTATCGATCCCCCCGTTTGTTGTGCCGCCAACAACACGTGACAGTACGCGCGCCCAATATTATTGTGGGCAAACAGTTTATGTTCCCGAGGTGGGCGATGTGGTAATAACCCAGGAGCATATAATGTAGGCTGAAACTCTCAACATCACTGTTGGACAACTCCTCAAGATCGAGGACATGCCTGTGCTTACAGAGGAGGAAATTAAACGGAAATATGCCCGGGGCCAACCTTTGGTCAAGCCAAAAGAGGTCAAGAAGCTCCCAACGAGAATGTATGAATTGCATCAATGGTACATGGACATTACCAAGAGATCCGATCGAGAGTCCCTCATGGTGCAAGTCAAGAAGGATCATTACTACCATCAGAAACCTGTGACCGTTGAGTATTCTGAACTGTTTCAGTTATACAATCAAGACGCACTCGACAAATCTATCGTCAGTTGCTATTGTCTGTAAGTGATTTCTTTCTGTAATTTAAGTCTCAAGCTAGCTGTAGTGATCCTTTTGATCAATCATTACCTGTAATTATCCTCACTATATTCTTTTCTGTGGTATTATGCAGGATGAAGATGTATGAAATGAGAAAAGGTGGACGCTATGGCATTGGGTTCATTGACCCAAACACCGTTAATGAATACACATGGAAAATAAACAAGCATCATGAAAATCAGGTAGAGGACAGCATGCTAGAGTTCTTGAAGCGCCTCAAATACAATGAAGATATACTACTTCCTTACAACTTCCAGTGAGTCACACTTTCTTGTACAACAAATTCTCTGTTTTTGCCTACTAGCTACCTACATGTTTTTGCTTACATATGCCCGCTTAATTAAGACATGCAAACGTGTGTGCATTCAGATTTCACTGGATCTTGTGTATCATTAAAGTTGACGCCGGAACAGTTGAAATACTGGACTCACTACTCAAAGCAAATAGTGACTATAACATCTTGTGTGGGATAGTCAACAGGTAATTTCAATCATTATTAACTATATATCTCGGCCTATTTAGTTTGCCATTTCATGATATGAACTATTTAATAACCCCTTTATTCATTTTCTTTGTCGGCGGGCAGGGCTTGGGCGAGGTTCATCAGCGTCACGGAAGGCGAATGGAAACGACAGCTGAAATGATTTCGACCCAAGGTAAGTAATTAAGTAGTACTAGCTAGCTAGCTAGCTGCCATCTCTTTAATTATCATGCTTGATTAATTATTATCTGATCAAATTAAATTCCATTCTCGTAATAAAGGCCCTGAAGCAGGCGCAGGGGACTGATCTGTGTGCATTCTGCGTTTGCGAGAACATTCGCATGATGGCGTCCGAAAGGAGCAGATCTCAAAGACAGGAATGCGTACGCTTGTCAGAACACTATTCACAATTTTTACACCATTATCGATATCTAGTCACACAACTAATACGCATGCATATTGATCTCCTTCTTAATAGTTCAAAGAGGTGCGGAACAAGCTCCTAGAAACGGAGCACGTAGAAGCACTTCAAGAGGAAATAGCGTGATTTTTGCTCGACCAGGTCATAAATCCGAAGGGAGAATACTATTACCCGCTACCGCCCCCATCGACCAGGTCATGAACCACTTCCAATTGTCATCGTGCTCCGAAAGCACCAATTAGGCTAATGCCACTGGCTCCGAAGGCAACATGCATATGTAGGAGAAATTGTATATAGCTATACATGTGTGTATGTGTGAATTAATATGGTGGTTTGTGAGACATTGATGATATATATATGATTGGTTCTACTAGAAATTCTATATATATATATATATATATATATATATATATATATATATATATATATATATATATATATATGCATAACGTGTACAATGTGTAGTATCGTAAAATACCAGCAAACGAAAAAGAATTAAAATGGAAAACACAAAATTAAATGAAAAAGAAATCATAAAACCCAAAATCCCCCAAACATTTTAGTACCGGTTGGTGTTACCAACCGGTACTAAAGGGCTCCCGTCCCCCGGAGCTGGCTCATGCCACGTGGTTGCCCTTTAGCACCGGTTCGTGCTGAACCGATATTAAAGGGGGGGCCTTTGGTGCCCACACTTTAGTGCTGGTTATGGAACCGGCACTAAAGGGCCTTACGAACCGGTGCTATTGCCCGGTTCTGCACTAGTGATAGTCCGGAAAGGACACCACATATACTCATTACCATATTCATAGGCTAGACTTCTAGGGTTTAGCCATTACGATCTCGTGGTAGATCAACTCTTGTAATACTCATATTAATCAAGATCAATCAAGTAGGAAGTAGGGTATAAACTCCATAGAGAGGGCCCGAACCTGGGTAAACATCGTGTCCCCTGTCTCCTGTTACCATCGATCCTAGACGCACAGTTCGGGACCCCCTACCCGAGATCCGCCGGTTTTGACACCGACAGGGGGGTATACGCTACCTGAAGTTTATGTAAGTTGATGCACAATACCAGAAATCATTGATGCATAATATATGTATTTCTATATATGTTTATTTTTGCATATTATGAGAGAAATGGAGATAGATTATGTCGATGTTCAAAAAGAATCCATTGACAAAGGTCCCAAGACGATGTCATTGGAAGGGGCCAAAAATTCACCGAGTTTCATACAACAATACAAGTATATATATGTAACCGACAAAAAATGATAAGGCCCATAGCAATGCACGGGCATTTTATCAGTACCAAAAAATAAAAATAATGTGGAGGGGATGTGCGCTGGTTAGCAAAATACACTCTAATCGACGCTTATGGGGTCAAATAGGAGTTAGGCAAATGCTATGTATTGCTTTTTGCGAGCACTCACCCACCCCCTCCACATTTTTCATGTTTAAAAAATTATAATTCTTAAAAATCAGTTTCTTTTTGAATTTTGTCAAACATTTATTTTCGTGAAGTTTTTTGAATTCATATTTTTATTCATGTGCCTTTTTTGAAATCTCTGAAAATTTTGATTTATGGACATTTTTTAAATTAAGCAATCCCTACCTAAATAGAAATAGGCCAGACTGTATAGAAGTCATAAACTAAATATAAAAAAAAACTGAAAGAGAGAGAAAAAAAGAGAAAAGGGAACGTGTGTGCCAGCGCTTGCGTCCAATTGCTTGTGCCCGCTTCACAGTGCATGTTGGGCCTCGTCCATTTTACCGGCGATGTCGGCGACCTGTGCGTAGCTATAAGCGATCAGAGTCGTAGGGCAAACATAAAAGCTCATAAGCTAGCCAAGCACTCGTTGTGTTTAGGTCTTTGGTTTGGCCAACCCCATGACCTTGCTTGTATCCTACAATCTGTGGTATTCGATTAATAAAGCTTGGTGATCTTAAAAAAAGCTATAAGCGATCGATAGCATTCGAGCCCACGCAGCTTTAAGGCACCAGTACACCACAAGAGCAAACCTAGCGGCGGTCCCATAAAAAAACCTAGCGACGGCGGCGGCGGCGATGGGTTGGCGTTGGCGGAGAGTGGTCGGCGGTGGCGCCATCTCACACGCCACACGGCTTCCAGCCGTTCATCACTGCAGCCTCCAAGGCTCTAGACCATAGGCGTGTACGGCGCAGCAGCAGCGCGGCGGCATTGCTGGTGGCCGGGTGCCAGTGACGGAGGAAAGTTAGAAGGGATGAACAAGAGGAATGGGCCTTCGAAAGTAATGGGGAGAGGTATAAATTTATGAAATGTCTGAATTTTCATGTTGTGAATCTGTGACATTGATTTGTGTTGTTAATTTTCAGAATATAGCCTGACAATCTACAAGTATCTCAAAACATATTTAATCTTAGTGGCATTTTAATGTTGTGGATTGGATATTTGAGAAAATATTTTGAGGTACTTGATAGTGGAAGTAACTCCAATCCAACTATCGGTGGTATGTTTTTAGTGATAGGACCACATAAAAGTATTAGTGTGCATCGTTTATGTGTATGGTCTAGTTTGATTTTGTTTGTCAATTTTTTTATGCATTAGAGTTCACCCTACCATAAAAGATGTTTATATGAGTTATTTACTCATAACCACCACATTATGGGCTATGGTAACAGATCAGTACCACATTTGAGGCAGGGCACAAAAAACCACCAACAATGGGGCTAATCTGTAACGCGGAGCACTGACGCTGCGTTTTAGCCCAGAAAACAGCGAATCCGACAGGTGGGCCTCGCTTGTCGGGCTGACGTGGCGCGTGTTGACGGACGCCGTTAGACAGCGAGAGACGGCCATTTCCGCGCGCCCGTTTAAGTGGCCCGCACCGGTCGGTGTTCGAACCAGACCAGGCAGTTCATCCCGCTCGCTCTCCTCTCTCTTGACCCCGACCACCGCCAGCGCCGCCACTGTCGACTCGCCGCCTTTCGCCGCTCCGCCATGGTTTCTTGGAGCGACCAGTCCTCGAGCTCTTCTTCGGACGGCGAAGAAGTCACTAGCCAGGTATGCGTGTTCTCCTCCCCCATGGATTAGGGTTCATCCCGCTAGGGTTAGGGTTCATCATTTGGGGATTTTTTACCAGGTTGCTGATTTGTGCAATTTGTGTGCTGGTTAGCTTCCTAGGACTATCCCTTGCTATGAATGGAGTGGCATTGCTCATGATTTGTCATCTCGTTGTCTGCATCTGGAACCTTACGTCAGGCTTGTTGCATATGAATCCGTGGACACGGGTAGACGTTTTCTTGCGTGTGCTGAGGAGAAGGTATGTTGGTTAGTAGTGTAAGTAGATTAGCTTAGTTAGTTTATGCTCAATTAACTTGTCAGTACCCCAATTTTGTGTATGAAAGATTTGTTCCTAGATAGTTGCTCAAATATTAATTGCTTCATTACTCCAATTTTCTGTTGCTTCAGTTGGTGTAATAAGTCTTTGTGGATAGCCCAGAATGTATGCATATACAATCTTATTGATGAAAAAAATATTTACATATGTTATTATAATGGTTTCTACCCAGAATTTGTGCATACAATTTGGAGAATATATCTATTAATTAATGATGTAATATTTGTTTTAGGAACCAATTTATGCATAGAATATAAGGTAATGTAAGATAATTAGCCAGATTGGATAGAACTAAAGTGCACATTTGGATAGAACTGAACTACAATGCAGGCACCAATTTCATACATTATTATATAATTTGTGCACATTTCATGCAATTTATTAGTGAGAACATATTTATTTAATTGTAGGCAGAACTAAAGTGCAACTATCTGGAGTGGATAGACCCAGAGTGGTCAGTGCCTATGCAGGGCATCCTCACTGAATTGTGGAGCATGTATGATAAAGAAATGAAGGACAAGCTGAGAGAAAATGTTGAGCTTGCTGAAAGAAATTTCAAACTAGTTGGTGAAAAGAGGAAGATGGAGGAAGATCTAAGGTTTTTCAAACTAGACTTCGCTAAAATGGTTGCTGACAAGGAGGATGCTATCACAGAGTTGGGCAATGCTAGGTTGGCTCTAAGTGATCTCAAAGAGGAGATGGATAAGAAGAAGATGGCAGACCATGGTTGTACCAATCTACATCAGGTACTTAGGGCAAAGGAAAAGAAAGAGAGGGACCAGCTAGTGGTAGAGAGAGACCAAGTTGTGATAGAGAGGGACCAACTGAAAGAAGAGAAGAAAAAACTGGAGTATATGATTGCAGATCTGCTCAAACAGAAACATGTGTACAAGGACAAGATCAAGAAGTTGAAGGAGATATGTGATGATTTTTAACTATGTATTGTGGTGTGGTTTAGGGTAGCACTGCAGTTGCTATGAATGTGCTCTTATGCACTTAGTAATCTGTAATGCTTATTGTATCTTTATGTCCAAGACTTGTGTTGTGTACTCCCAAGACTTGTGTTGTGTAATCCCAAGAACTAATGTCCAACTTTTTATCATTGCATCTTTGGATTAATGTCCAACTTATTACTGTATTATGTTTGTATCAAATGAAATGGTTGTGGTTGTTGTGCCATAATAGTTACTGATGATCTGTTACCATTTAATTTGCATAGAACATATTTTGCACAGAAATTAACTTTGCACAGAATATATTTTGCACAAAAATTAACTATGCATAGAATATATTTTGCACAAAAATTAACTTTGCACACAATATATTTTACACAGAAATTACTTTGCACAGAACCTATTTGGCTCACAATTAACTTTGCACAGAACCTATTTGGAACATATTTTGCACAAAAGTTGCACACAATCTGATTTGCATAGAACAGATTTAGCTCAGAATTTTAACAACAGGAGATAAACATAGGTAACTTCCCATAGGTTCAACATACATAGGTTCACAATGCCATACATAGGTTCTTACTGCCATACATAGGTTCTTAATGTCATAAATAAAGTGATGTAATGCTTGACTTAGCACACATGCACTTGCATACACACTTCAAATGTGAGCATTTAGTAGTTCCCACTGGCATAGAAGTACCCCTCCATCCTCTTGCTCATGTACTTTTTCCTCTTTGGCCTATTGTCTGCTGGCTGGCTAGTTGAAGCTTCTACAGAACTTCTTGGAGGCTTGAACCTTTTTGCAGCTCTTCCAGCAGCAGTAGAAGATCTTGCTCCTCTTCCAGCAGCAGGAGAAGAACTAGCACCCCTTCCAGCAGTAGTAGAATACCTTGCTCCTCTTCCAGCAGTAGCAGATGAGGCTGCACCCCTCCAGCAGCATCGGTAGTCTTTGCATATCTTGCAGCAGCAGGAGAAGAGTTTGCAGTAGATGATGATGTTGCACCCCTAGCACTTCCAGTAGCTCATGAACCTGCACCATGCTGCCATTCAGGTATAGTCCTGTTTTCCTGTAATTAAAAATGTAAATAACTTTGTAATGATCAGTCAATAGAAATGAACACTCAAGTACTTTCAAATTGAAAATAACATGTGCTTGTTCCTCCTGATTTGTAGACCAGGCCTCAATGGCTTTGTACAACTTGTGTACTTGTGTCCCTGTAGCTTGCAGTTCCCACATGTTATAGTAGCCATCCTAGATGTCTGCTTTGCCTGAGGTGGCTCAAACTTTCCTTTTTTACTTTTCTCTTCTACTGGCCCTTTATTGTCATCTTTGAATTGTGGTGGTTCAATGTCAGGTGCTGGAGTTCTCACGCAGCTATCTGGACCATGAACTGAGTAAATTACTGGCTTATATGCCTCCAAGTACATTGCTTTCTTTAAGAACACATTGATATGATCCTCTGGCAGCTGTTTAGACCTATAGATGGCAGAAGAAGCATGGTTGCAAGGAACTCCAGTGATGTCCCATTTCTTGCACCCACATATCTATAGGTTTGTGTCAACACCATAGGTCTTGTCTCCACTAGTGATTTGGAAAAGTCCTTGGCCAGCTATCAGTGCTTTGCAATCCCTTGCATACTTCTTGTTCATCTCCAACTTCTCTATATAGGTTGGTGCAATCTCCCATCTAGCACATTTTCCATCCTCTCTCTTTTGGTGGAACCTCACTAGAAACTTGTCCTTGATCCCATTGATCATAGTAACAATTGGCTTGTTCCTTACATCTAGAATGTACTTATTGAAAACTTCACTGAAGTTATTAACCACCAAATCAGTTTTGCAATCAGTATCCATTGCATGCCTAGACCAAGCTTTAGGAGGAATTCTTGACATCCACTCCCAAGCAGTAGTGCACTCAGCCTTAATGCTATCCATTGCCAAAATAAAGTCATGTTCAGTGTAAGCATAGGCAGCTGCATCCATGCATCTCTTCAAATCCTCTCCTTGAAATCCTGCTCTCTGGAAGTTTGCATAAATGTGTCTCAAACAGTACCTATGATGGCAGTTTGGGAATACTGTTGTCACTGCATTGAGTAGACCCTGCATGAAAATGAATTGAACTGATTTAATATGATTTTAAATGACTTTAAATTATTTAATATCATTTAATATCATTTTAAATGATTTTAAATGGTTTAATATGATTTTAAATGATTCAATAAGATTTTAAATGATTTAATATGATTTAATGTTTTTTTATGATGCCCAACTAGTCTTGGTAGGTTTACTTTGATGATGCCTATGTTTTTTGATCCCACATGGGTCACCCTAGGCTATCTAGACCAAATTGTCGACATGAAGCGTTATGACTCGACACCTACCAACTAGTCTTGATGGGTTCACTTTGATGATGCCCATGTTTTTTGATCCCACATGGGTCACCCTAGGCTATCTAGACCAAAGTGTCGACAAGAAGCGTTATGACTCGACACCTATCAACTAGTCTTGGTGGGTTAACTTTGATGATGCATATGTTTTTTGATCCCACATGGGTCACCCTAGGCTATCTAGACCAAAGTGTCGACAAGAAGCGTTATGACTCGACACCTACCAACTAGTCTTGATGGGCTCACTTTGATGATGCCCATGTTTTTTGATCCCACATGGGTCACCCTAGGCTATCTAGACCAAAGTGTCGACAAGAAGCGTTATGACTCGACACCTACCACCTAGTCTTGGTGGGTTTACTTTGATGATGCTCATGTTTTTTGATCCCACATGGGTCACCCTAGGCTATCTAGACCAAAGTGTCGACAAGAAGCGTTATGACTCGACACCTACCAACTAGTCTTGGTGGGTTTACTTTGATGATGCTCATGTTTTTTGATCCCACATGGGTCACCCTAGGTTATCTAGACCAAAGTGTCTACAAGAAGCGTTATAACTCGACACCTACTAACTAGTCTTGATGGGTTCACTTTGACGATGCATAAACTAAATTAAAAACTAAATGAACTAGTAAATGCAATACATTAACTAAATTAACAAGTAATTGAACTAAATGAATTAAATGAAGAACTAAATGAACAAGTACATGAAGTAAATGAAGTGAATGAACTAACCTTTTGTCTATCAGACATGAATTAATGTGTACTTCCCAAATTTGCCCTCTTCACTTCCTCCTAGAGCATACTTGAGTTGTGTAAAGAACCAGGACCAGTTCACTGTATCTTCAACTCCAACCACTCCAAAGGCAATGGGGTACATATTGTTGTTTGCATCCCTTCCAGTAGCTGCTAGTACCTGTGCACCACTTTACAATTTGATGAAGCAGCCATCTAGACATATGAATGGCCTACATCCATTCAAGGAGCCCTCACAACATGCATTCAAACTGAAAAATAGACCATGGAACCTTGGTCCAGCAGTAGGATTTTCTCTGGTTCTGCCACTAACAGTAGTGACAATGCACCTAGATCTAGGATTTGTAAGCTTCACAGTCTCCAAATAATCTCTCAGCCTCCTATATTGCTTCTTGTGATCTCCAAGCACAATATCCTTTGCTTTCTTCTTAGCTCTCCATGCCATCATCCTAGGAATCTCAAGCCCAAATTGCCTCTTTGCCCTGTCAACAATAGCAGGTACAGTAGTGTTGGGATCTGATCTGATAGTTTCAAGCATTTTGTTGCCAAGCCACCTTGAACTAATCCTAGTTTTCTCAGACTGGGTGGGACATGTGTGCTCCAACCCCATCTTGTTAATGCAGAAAGTGGCCTCATTTCTTATCTTTGCTGCTACCATGTAGAACTGATAACCATATCCATCACAGCTAACCATTATCCTATCACTGCAATTTCTGTGATATTTGTATCTTCTAAGTTGTTTCACATGCAAATTGACAAGAGCCTCTCTGAATTGGTAAACATCTTTGAAACAGAGCTTTAACTGGAATTGTTGTTCTGGATGCATCCTGTCCTCATCATACCAGACCCTAGGTGGTCTTTTCTTAGCTCTGCTCCTTCTGCCAGAGCTAATAACAAAGGACATTGGTTCATTGCCATCATCATCTGCTTCAAAGCCTGTATCTTCCTCTTCTGAAGATGGAAACCAAACAGGATTAATGGTTGGACCAGCACTAGAGTGGGACCTACTTGTAGGACCTCGCCTCTTTGCCTTCTTCTTAACAGGCTCAGGAACTGGGATCTCTTGGGCCTCCTCATTATCTTCTTCCTGGTCCATGTCATATATATCTTCAGGATCTGTGTCCCCCCTCACAGTGTGTACTAGACATGTATTCAACTCTCTTCCTCTTTATTTCAGCAATAGTTTCATCTAGCTCAGGTTCCTCTTTCCTCCTGTTTGCACTCTGTTATTCCACATACTGCACTGAATCTGAGTTATCTTCTTCTTCTCCTGCATCTAAGAGGTCCACATCAACTACAAAATCTTCATCACTACTTGAACCTTCATCATCATCTGTGTCCATGCCTACAGGAATTTCTTCCTCACTAACTGCATTGTCCTCCTCATCTGTATCAAACTGAAAATCAGCATAATTGACACTTACTTCAATGTTAAGCTGTGTCCCAAGACGTAACTGACAGTTATGAGGAACTGATTTGAGTGGCAAAAAATTTACACTTTCCTGTGTACCAATTGTTTTGTGCACAACACCTGATTCAGCAACAGCAAAAACAACAGGTGGCTCTACATCTATTTGTTGTGCATCTTCATCTTCTCTAACTGGTGCTTCAATAACTACCTTTCCCTTTCTAATTGTCAGTGCCAATGTCTGGGTGCTCTCAAATTGTCTCAGCGTGTGAACTACTTCAATGTTGTCTTTGATGACACAAACACCTTGCAGCCCTATATCTTCCTCTTTCAAGTAGCAAAGACTGTCATCCTTACAATATCCATTGCTGACCATTACATTGACCAAACTACCATAAGTGATTTCTTTTTGACACATCTTAACAAGAGCATACTTATTCCCAGGAAACTGGAAGTAGATTGACCATAAATCTTCAGGCCTAAAATAGACATACAAATGAATATTAACAAGTCAATTGTACTAACATAACTAACCATTACAATGTACTATTTAAAAAATTCAGAACAATAAATTAGTACTAACATTACTAGCATAGACAAATGAATATCTTCAAGCCTAATATAGCTCACCATTATAATGCAGCGTAAGCAAAATTACCAAGTCAATTATAGTAACAAGACAACAACATAAATGAACACTACAATGTGATTTTCTCCAAAAATTCAGAACCATTACGATTTTCTACAAATATGCAGGACTACAGTTCATTACAAATGACTAACAAATCAAGTATTCAGACCTACAATCTTTGTTGATGCTCTAAAACATATCCAATAATAAGAAATGATTGAAAGGACACATTTTCAAAGATTCAGATTACCTAGCTGAAGATGGGGCGAACGGGAGCACATCCTCGGGACCAATCTGTGAAGCTGCTTCCTCGGTACAAGGCTCCAGCGACAGGACCGCCGCCGCGGCCGACTCTGGATCTAGGTCACAGCCGCCATCGATGTGGGGGCCGATGACTCTGCATTGCGAGCGCAGCCGCTTCTGCCCTGAAGTAGTACCACTGCCCTCGCCGTTGAGTGCGCCGTCGCCGCTTCCTTCGACTCCATGTGCGCCGTCGCCGCTGGAGCTGGTTGCCATCGGAGTGGGGATGGACTGAATCGAGGGGTGGGGTGGACTGAATCGACTGGCTGGGGAATGGGTTGACCTAGTACACGGGCGTGCGGAAACGGCCGTCTCTCGCCGTCTAACGGCGTCCGTCAACACACGCACGTCAGCCTGACATGCGGGACCCACCTGTCGGATTCGTTGTTTTCTGGCCTAAAACACAGAATCAGTGCTCCGCGTTACAGATTAGCCCCATTGTTGTTGGTTTTTTGTGCCCTACCTCAAATGTGTTACTGATCTGTTACCCTGGCCCATAATGTGGTTTTTTTTAGAAAAGGAGGATGACCCCCGGCCTCTGCATCTGGGAGATGCATACGGCCACTTTATTGATTATTCTCGAGGACCTTACAAAGTATTACAACAATATGCCTGAATCCGCCATCTTGGCAACATATGCCACTACTCCTATCCATATGATGAAGGGGTGCTACCTGGGCCACATACCCGGTCTACTCACCTAAACCTATCATCAAAAGCCAGAAGCTCCAGCCTAGCCACATACCGGGTCTGGGGCATAAACTGGTCTGACGCACTCACATGTGTCGTCGCCGCCATCTTTCACAGGTCCGTCTTCAGAGCAAATATTGAGGCTTCTACCTTGTCAGGCCACTCCGTCATCGACGCCACCTTGACGCCAAACAACTACCTCCACCTGCGCGAGTCCATCCCCGCGCATCGGGCGCCGAGTCTCCACTGCACCACGCCGCCGAGACTCGCCGTCATCAATGTGAAGGATGAAGTACCGCTCCACCAATAAGGCACCCGCTGGTCCCTCGATCCCGTGTACGCCTCCAAGAATGACGCCCCCAAGGAGGAAACGACACCAACGCGTCGCCGTCATCCGATCAACTGATCTAGGGTTTCCCCCGGAGGTAGCGGATAGAGGTCTAGAGCTTCTCCACGGCGATGCCTTCAAGAAGGTAATGACACCACAGGGTGCCACCAACGCCGGTCTTGGCAACAAGCCGAGCACAAGGTTTTCATCCGGATCCGCTCGAAGAACCTCCATCACGTATTGTGCGCACGGGTCGCCGCCGATCTGAGCCGCCGCACATCGAGCAAGCCGCACCGGGCAGATCGGATCTTTCCGGAGCGCAAACCACACATGGCGCCGACCCAACCACCAGGCCCTCCATACCGCCACCGCCGATCCGAGGACAGATGGTCCGCCGCTGCAGATCCGGCCACCACCGCCGAACGCAGCCAAGGCCGCTGCCCGACGCAGGGCCGGCCGCCGCAACCGCCACCACCACCGTCCTAGGACGAGGCCGCCGCCGCGCTGCCGCCGGTCAAGGCAGGCCCACCACGCCACGGAGGCCAGATCGGCCGTGCCACCTCACGCCGCGGAGCTCCGCACCGTCCCCATGGCGCGGGAGAGAGGAAAGGCCCCCGCCACCACCGTCAGCCCCCGGGCAAAAGGCCGGCGGCGTCCTTCGGCGGCGGCGGAGGGAGGGATGGAAGGAGGGGGAGCCCCGGCGGCTAGGGTTGGGATCCCGCCCGAGTCGCCCGGGCGGGGGCGACGCGGGGGGGGGCGGGGGGCGGAGAACACCTCGGCTGCCAAAACAGGAACCTGCCTCCGCCACTGAGTTAGTCTGGTCAATTTTGGAGGCAACCTTGCACGCTGCTCTTTCTACTCTGTTTGTAATGGCAAATATATATTTGTGCTTTCCAAAAAGAATGAAGTGGAATCATACAATGGCCTGTGGAAGGCGTACTGTATTACTGAAAGCATGTGTTCACCAGCTGCATAATGGGGTAGAACTTATATATTTCAACAAATTGTTGTTCCCGATGGAATGAACCAAATCCAAATATTCTCAACCTTTTCTGTATCAAAATACAAGTTCAGATAATCTGCAACGATTTACCCAGCCCTACCCCCGTTTCTTGAAAGTAAGAATGACGATAACAATGACGATAATAGTAAGCAGAAGCAAGAACAGAAACAACAGTAGATAGAAAGCCATGTGCTGCTGGTGCTGGTGGTGCTGCTGCTGACGCATCAACGCCATGTGCTGCTGCTGCTGCAGCGCAATGGAGTTTTGTGCCACCGCAGCAACCTGCAGCACCTCCCGTCCGGACAGCGCGCTGCCCTCACCTCCATGACCACCCTGTAGGGGGAATGGCACCGACCACGGCCTAACGTCCATTGTGTTAGGATACCTCATCATGACCTGCTCAGGAAGCATTCCATTTCCAGCCATTGGCCTATGGTTGGCGATGGTTGGGACGCTGGTTATGTTGCCCATCTTCCCCTGACTCGGCTGGTTCCTGCTGATTGGAGATATTTCTCCCTTGACTAAGTTAGTCCTCCTGTCTTGATCGCCGCCTCCAGCATTTGCTGGCCTGGCCTTGTCGACGAGGCCGCGGTTATGACGCCTCCATTGCTGGGAAACTCTCCTAGGGTCATCCACGCAGAAACATTCGGGGTCGTCATCGGAGTCATCATACAAATCATCGGATGTGTCCCTGTGGTCGTATGGATCCCCCATTCGTTGTGCCGATGGTTGCATGACCTCAAACGGTGGCGGCATTGGTTTAATAATAACTGGCTGTAGAAGAGCTGGCGGCATCTTGAGGCCCGCAGGCCCCTGTGGCGTAGGATCCATCTTATTGAGTTCCCTTTTGACCTTTTCACCTTCTTGGTTGTCCACACAAGGCATTGATGGAGGAAACTCCTTCATGGTGGATGCGCCACTTACCTACAAGGAAGAAGAAACTGCTGGATTTCAAAGGATTCATTTGCACAACTTTAATTAACACTTATCTCCTAGCAGTGAAAAGTACATCAATTATTATTTTTAAAACCGGTAAGAAAAAGTACATCCCCGTTTACATATAATCCAGCTTTTCTACTCCAGTTCATTGCAGGATCATACCTGCTGTATTGAAGACCCTGGGTCATCTCTTGATTCTTCAGCACTGCCCATCTCATTCAGCTTATGAATTATCTCGTCTATTGAAGGTCTTTTGTGTTGATCAGTGTCCACACATTTTCGAGCTATCTCAATGCAGCACTCCATTTGAGGGCTCTTCACGTCTATTGATTTATGCCACTGCAAAAGTTTAGACATATAGTAAGAGACGACAATTTTTTTATGATAACGAAGGATCCCTCTGCATCACGTGATGCACACATCCATATTTAGGATGACATTAAGGTAGCTATGCTATGTAATTCCTGAGTTTGTAGTGGCCTGTAGCTTGTTATCCTCTTTTTTTCTTCATTTTGCCTTCAATCTGAACGTTTGTGATAAATGGTGGATGTGTGCATTATCAGATGTAAAGGCCAAGGGAAGTTTTTTTTTCATTATCTGAAAAACACACATAAGCTAGGATACATTTTTTGTTTCATTATCTAAAAAGTAAGTAAACTAAGATGTTGCTACACCCATCAAGATTCTACCTTGGGGAATGAGTTTGTTTGATACAATATTGCTCTCCCCATTGCAAAATATATTGCACAGTCTCTGACATGTAACATTTGCAGGTTACTTTTGAAATATATATAAGTACGAAATATACATCACACGTATTAAGCCACACATTGCATGCCACATCTAATAAACTAAACTCTTCACGTAACAAATATTTTTAAAATTATTAATCAATGTTAGAGAAATTCAACTACATGTTCTTAAATTTCACAAACTTTTGAATGATAACTCCAGAAGAATTGTTGTATAGAGTATCAAGTTTTTTCTAAAAATTAGTTGTTTGCAGAGTTATACATGTTTTAAAATTCCTAGAAGGAAAGAACATTGCTTCAGAGACTTTGGATGCTACATAGGAGAAGCAGTTCTATGGTGAAAATTGTGAATCACAGCAAGTGTTTATCAGCATCCTACTACTCAAGCGCACACAAATTAAAACAAAAGGAGATGGTAAAGTAACGGTATTCCTTTGTATGGCGTTACAACCATCTTTCTATATAGTATTTGAAGTAAGGTGGTAGTACAGTGAGTTCGATCGGCAATAATAGAACGACATTGAAAGTGAACAGCGTCTCTTTAATTATTTGCATCCTTCAATACTTAGTTTGTAAAGTTCTCTGCGATTGAATAGGATTTGACAGTATGATATATTTTTCATGAAAGGCAAAAGCATTTTGCTGCTTGCACTGAATGTGTGGCTTGTGATTAGTATTTTCTTGGTAATGATATATAGTATGAGACGTAATACGCCAAAGGCTAACGTAATTCAACAAAACCAACCTAAATGGTACAGTAAACTGTCCTTACATTTTCAAAATCGTAGTTGTCACTCCCTGTTAACAGCTTTATGAATACAATGCCGAAACTGAATATGTCTGACTTGAATGATATTTCACCCTTGTCTATGATTTCTGGTGCAATATATCCCCTGCATGACAACATGATAAAGCAGCACAAACTTGGTATCAACATGAAAAGGATGGAGTCTTAACAAGCTCAGTTTACCTTGTGCCAGGAGTGCTTTTTGTGAAAATTCTGGACTGTCCTTCATGAAACCATCTTGACAAGCCAAAGTCGGTAATTTTGGGTTCCATGTAAGCATCCAGCAGAACATTTTCAGGTTTGAGGTCCAGATGATTAATGCGTTCTTTGTGTAGATATTGCAAACCATGGCAGATTCCCTTGATCATTTGATATCGCCTTGTCCATTCAATTGTTTCCTCTGTAAAACAAACATAAGTACAATCAAATTCAGCAGCGTATTTGTCCTTGATCTCCATGAGTTCTGCAGGACTATCAACCGCCTTTTGTGAAAGAGAGGATTGAGTTTTTCAAGGGAGCTCAATTGCTAAGCTCCATCACGCAGTATGAATAACCAGCTAGTAGTAACATTTAAAGGAAACTACTTTGAAATTGAAAACCAGGGTATAAAGTTGCGAGGTCTGTACCTGTAAGATAAAGCTGAAGGCTTCCGTTAGGAGCGTAGTCAAAGACGAGCAACCTTTGCCGTACCTCTGCCATAACTTTTTTTCCGTCGTGTTCCATCAGTTCCCCTTGTGTATCTGAACAATAGCCGAGGAATCTCACTATATTGTTGTGCTTTACCCTCATTAGACAGTGGACCTCATCCTGAAATAACTGATCCGAAAAATCTTGCGATATGGAAAGCTTCTTGACAGCAACCTTGCCACTTGGAAGGTCTCCCTGTTTTATGTAGTATTTTGTTAATTATTGGACCGGGAAAATATAGGGAGAAAAAGAAAGATGCCTTACCAGGTAAACAACTCCAAACCCACCACGACCAATTTCTCGGGAGAAATCGCCGGTAATGGACTTTATGAGTGAATATGGTAGCCTGGTCGGCTCTGCACTTTCATCACCCATTATGCGCTCCAGCGCTCCAAATTCAGCTTCTTGATCCGCCATTTCTGCTACACTGGGAGATAAAAAACCGAGTTAATACGACCAGCAACCCGGCTGGCATACACTGAGCTCTCCCTCTCACTGCAATAACTCCTGATCTGATGATGATCTACAAAGAAACCCCTAATCTCGAGATTTTTAGATCAAAGGTTCATGAACATTTAGAAATCATGTCGGGAGGTCAGTCACTAACCAGCTGGAGATAGATAGGTCCAAGGAGATCGGCCAGCCGAACTGGTTGCTCCTCCCCGGAGACGTGAAACCCTGGCTGGCTTTAGATCTGGAGTCTGGGCTGGGAAGGGGAACGGGAACGGGAACGAACACTCATTTCTTCCTTATCTCTGTACGCGTGAGTCAACAGTCTCTACGTGTGAGTCAACGGTCCACGCGGGTTCCCTTTTTAGCAGGATGATGAATGATCAGGCTGGTCGTAATATAGTATTATAGCTAGTATCATGCATGCCAACTAGACAATTTTAATAAGATGTTACGAAATTAAATAAAAAAAGGATCGAATATCATATTATGATACCATATCATAACAAATATTATGCTACTATGTGTCATACATGGCAATAAATAAAATACTACATCTCTATCTCTATCTCTACCTCTCTACCTATATATATTAATAAAACAAGTATTGCTTCTGGTCGTCCGTCTAAACATTACCCTCGAAGTTGCCATATATTACCCGCTATGCCATCTAAACGGAAAAAACGATTCGTTTTTTGTTAAGACACCGTCGCTATAAGTGTTTTATAGGTACGATACCCATCATTTAGCACATGTGAGCTGGTGGCGTAGTGGCAACAGCCTGTTTCTCCCACTTTGAAAGACCAGGGTTCAAACCCTGCGTTCACCATTTTTTCCAACTCCTTTTTCTCACCCACCTCATCCCCCCTGAATGTCTTCATGGGCCGGCCCGCGGGACGCGGCATCTCTATTTTTCTTCATCTTTTTGTCTTTTCTTTTCTTATTTCTGTTTTTTACTCTCTTTTTTGAGTTAATTCAAGATTGAAATTTTATAAAAAGTTGCAGATTTTGAAAAAAAAATGGTCGAGAAATCATAAAATGTCTACGAATCTTAAAAATGTTTGAAAAATCATAAAATTTTCGTGGTTTCAAAAAATGTTGGTAATTTTACAAAGATTTTGGAAAATTATAAAAAAAAATTACAATTTGGAAAACAATTGTCGGGAAATAAAACCATGTTCTTGATTTTGAAAAAATGATCATGTATACAAAACATATTCGCGATCACGAATCTAAAAAAATATCCATGAAATTTTAGAAAATTCTCAAAAAAAATCAACTTTTCTGCGAATTTTTCACTAATTTTAAAAAACCATTGATTCAAAAAATGTTCAGGAATTTAAAAAATATTCATGTGTTCAATAAATGTTCGTCTAAACAAAACAAATGTTTACGAATTTTAAAAATGCCCAATTATTTAGAAAAAATGTTTGTCAATTCCAAAAACTTTTTGACGTTTCAAAAGTCTTTTATGTCTACGTTTTGATCAGTGTTTGGAAAGTCTTTATATGTCTAGGCGTTGGGAGTAGTTCGTGGTAGATGAGATTTATTTTAAAAGTTTTAAACATTTTCTTGCGCTACACAATGACAAGTGTGTCATGCGGTGGCAAGCTCATTGTCTTGAGATTTACCATGTCGAATGCATTGTGATCATGTGGACATCACGTCCATCATCAGCTAGAGTCGGAAGAAAGGTAAATGTCAAAATGATGAGCCACCGTGTTAAAATAAAGGATGTTGATTGAGTCATACTTATTTGGCCAGAGTGTAATTTTTGTATCTACCGTTGCAACGCACGGACATGTTTGCTAGTGATACTAATACATAATACTATAAATTAGAAAGATAGTATTATAGATTAATATCATATACATGATACGTATATGATACTTCCCACTACAACCAGGTTCAGTGCCGAGAACCCAATGCGCAAAGTAGCTCAAAGTAGCTGCCACAGCGGAAACGCTCCTTGGCACGCGAGCGTTGGAACGAGCGATTTCCTTCCACGCGTTGTCGGTCGCCAGGGACAGAAGGGCCCATCCAAAGCTGCGTTTGAGATCTGAGGAAAAGCCTACATCACGGGATCCTTCCTTAACCTCTCTCCCTCCTGAACTTTTAATCTCACCACCGCCCCCTGATTCAACAGGTGGGGCCCGGGTGGGCTCAGTTTCCCTCAAACATCTCTCCCCTGATTTGCTAAAAAGGGAAAGTTCTGCCTGTCCGATTTTTTTTTTGCGAGGGCTTGTCCGAAATTGATCGTTTTTGTTTTTGAACGTCGTCCGAAATTGATCGTCGCAACGCGCGCGAGAGATAGCAACATGTTCGTACGCTGTTAATAACTCACGGTGGTACACTCGCAAAAAAAAAAACTCATGGTGATAGTAATCGTTTTCGTTTGAACATGACCATCTCGCGCGCGGGCCACTGATTAAGACATGTAGAAGTTTTAGAAGTTATAGAATGCAAAAAAAAACTATTTTTTATATCTCTGAGGCGTCAAAACCCATATCGAACAAATGATCACAACAACAACAACAACAACAACAACAACAACAACAACAACAACAACAACAACAATTTTTTTTAGTCCCAAACAAATTGGAGTAGGCTATAGATGAATTCCATAAGATCTCGCAACCAACTCATGGCTCGCACATGGATAGCAAGCTTCTACGCACCCCTGTCCATAACTAGTTCTTTGGTGATACTCCAATCCTTCAAGTCTTTCTTAACAGACTCCTCACATATCAAAATTCGGTCTACTCCGACTTCTCTTGACATTCTCGGCACACTTTATCCGTCCGCTATGCACTGGAGCTTCTAGAGGCCTGCGCTGAATATGCCCAAACCATCTCAGACGATATTAGACAAGCTTCTCTTCAATTGGTGCTACGCCAACTCTATTTCGTATATCATCATTCCGGACTCGATCCTTCCTCGTGTGGCCACGCATCCATCTCAGCATACCATCTCCAACAGATGATATAGATGCAAAAAAAATTAGGACATAAAAATCGCGGCCACGCGCCAACTGCCAACCGCTCTTATCTTCCCTTCCCCCTATGTCCACCCGCCACACAGCCGCCGCCGCTTGGATTCGCCGCTGTTCCCACTGCCGCTGCCCACCTGCGCCTGTTCCGGCCGTGCACCACCCCCGTCGCCCCTCCGCCGCTACTTCGGCGCTCTCCGCCTCGAATCGCCGCTACGCCGCCGCCCCGATTCGCCTCTCCTCTGCCCCTCTGCCGCTCCTTGTCCTCTCTCCACCTCGAATCACGTCGCGCCGCACCCGTGAGCTTGCCAGCGCTGACCCTTGTTGCCATCATTGCTAGAGCTCACGTATGCCGCGTTCGAGCATGCATTTGAACTCCTGGAGTTCTCAAGAGCCTGTAGCGCCCTTCATCCGACATCCCCGTGCCATGCAGCCTCGCACCCGAGCAAGCCGTGCTCCGGCACCGCGTCGACCTCGCTCCCGTCGAGTTTCGGCCACCCCAACTCCTCTTGTTTGCCCCAAAGGACGCACCTCGCTCCCAGCTATCGTAGAGCAAACGCCGTTGTAAACCGTCGCCCCAGAGCAAACCTAAGGCACTCCGCCGTGCTTGGTGGTTGCCGGTGGCATAACTAGTTTACATCTCAATTTGCATCATCTATTGGAGTTGCACTTTTACATCACCAATTTACATCTTATGTTGAAGTTGCCACTTTTTTGGATATGTAAAAAGCACGTTTTGGAGATATAAATTTTTACATCTTCAAATTTGCATCTTCTATTGGAGATGCTCTAATGCTAACAAGCAGACTTGCAAATTTTTTTAGTTGCGCAGACTCGCCAAATATTCAATGATGCGATCCTACCCACATACAAAACACGTGGGCCAGACCAGCTTAGATCATCTCCATCCAAACTCCTTCCCCCACTCCCATTTTGGAGCATCTACAACTAGGCATCCCATCGCCCCAAACGCTCAGCTGCCTGCCTGGTCACTGTCTTAGACCCAAAAGAGCATCTAACCGGCCTCCCGAAACATAGCACAAACACTCGAGCTGTCCGGCAACCCCAATACCCAGTCCATATATAGGGTGTATATGGGGAGGCCCGAATGTGCTCGGAAACCGTTGCCACGTCAGGCCGACCTAGTATGGCCTACCCCGCCTTCATCACTGTCCCCACAAAATCCTCGGCCGGTCGTCCGAACTCTAGTCAAAACACCCTCGTTCGAATCCTCTCGACATCCCCGCTCCACACCCATCTCCTCCCCTTCACCTCCCCAACCTCTCTCGTCCCCTCTGCCATGGCCGAAGGCAGATCATATAGCGTCTTCGATGATATCGACCAGGATAAGCTAGCCGTCGACTCCTCTAGCTCGTCAGCGTCGGGCGAGGAGGAGCCCATGCTCTGCATTGCTCTCCGCCGCTCGTGGATGGACTGGAGTCGGAGCTCCTACTCCACGGCACCGCTAGTGGCCAGAGTTGGTAGTTGTAGCTCCGCGATGCCCCGCGGTAGCATTGTTCGGTCATTGCCTTCCCTGGTGAGGAGGCAGGGTGACCATTAGCGGCCGGCACCGCCAGCACCATGATGACCCATAAGTATAGGAGAGTACAAGTCTTGGAGGGTGGTATTCACCTAAATTTATTGGTTCGACACAGGGGGGACATTTTTTATGATCCTTAGCAGTTGATTTGTCAATTCAACAACACCTAAGAGATAACTCTCTTGTAGCAATTTATTAGTAGCACAATAATATTCTAGTAGTGATAGAGAGTAACAGTAACATCAGTAGCAATAGTAACAAGTTTGTAACAAGTAGAGCAATAATGATTTTAGCAGAGACAATAGCAGAAAAGCATAGGCATGAAGTAGTGATGGGGTGTCGAAATGAGATTCAGTATGTAACAGTCACAATATAGAGCGATACAAAACTAGCTCCAATTCACCAAGCATATGTAGGTATGTACTCTGTATATAGTCATATGTATTTGCGATAAGAACATGCATAACATCTTTTATCCTGCCCTCACGTGTCAGCGGGGTCCTAATGCAAACTGAGGTTAATTAAGGCACTCCTCTTAACAGATAACCGGAACAAAGCATTAACAAATAATGAATACATGAACTTGTCAAATTACATTCATCCCCGTAGAGTATCCCAATTGTTGTCACCTTGGGGGTCTAGAGTTCAGAACAATAACATGTGAATACAACTTTTAGGTATGATCAAGAACACAAATATGTTCATGATAAAATAATAGATTTAGATCTTAAATCATGGCACTCGGGCCCTAGTGACAAGCATTAAGCATAACAAAGTCATAGCAACATCAATCTCAGAACATAGTGGATATACTTGGGATCAAGTCCTGACAAATTGACCACGATAACATATGAAATCTCATCCAATTCCCATCTACCTCCAGTATGCCTACAAAGGATTAATCACACATGGAGGTGAGCATCATGAGATTGTTGATGGAGAAGGGTTGGTGATGACGACGACAACGACTCCCTGGCTCCAGATCCACGAACGGACTCCTCATGAAGACCATGAGGTGGCGACGTCTCTGTATCATAAAATGCAACGAAATTTTCTCTTAGATTTTTGATAGGATGTGAATTTGTAGCATTGGAATTATGTCCAAGCGAGGTCTAGGGGCCCCGCAAGCCTGGGTGGCGCGTCCAGGGGGTCGCCGCGCCCCATGCCTTGCGGCTCTTATGCGCACCATGCCCCGCACTTCTTCGTTCTAGTATTTTTTTATTCCAAAATAAGCCTCCGAAAATCCTCGTCTAGTTCTCGGAACTTTTTTCTGCACAAAAACACCACCATAGCAATTTTACTGAAAACAGCTTCAGTCCGAGTTAATTTCACTCAAATCACGCAAATTAGAGGCCAAAATAAGAGCAAAGGCGTTTGGAAATGTAGATACTTTCGAGACGTATCAACTCCCGCAAGCTTAACTCATTGCTTTTCCTCAAGCAATTCAGCTGATAAACTGAAAGTGATAAAATAAAACGTTTACAAACTCATTTGCTTTGGTAAATGTACATAAATTTTGCTAGTGATCAGATTTCAACAATGATCATGGAGTAACCATATACTCCCTCCGTTCCAAAAATATAAGTCTTTCTAGAGATTCCACCAAGTGACTACCTACGGAGTAAAATAAGTGAATCTCCACTCTAAAATATGTCTACATAAATCTGTATGTTGTATTCCATTTGAAATTTCTAAAAATACTTATATTTAGGAACGGAGGGAGTATATGATCTCAAATATCAACACTTTATCAAAATAACGATGATACAATATGACAAAATGATATCTCACTAGCCTTTTCTGGAACCGCAAAATATAAATGCAGAGCACCTATGAAGTTCAAGCAACCACTAAACATTGTAATTCAACATAGAAAATATTCAGTCATGCTATCATCCAACATTAATATGACAAAATGCATGTTACACTAACAATAAGAAGGTGATGACTCAGCAACAATATTAAAAGAATGTCCCTTTGCAGAGGGAAGCATGGATTTCTGTATGTACCAGAGATCATTGTTTAAAACAAAGATAATTTCATTTTGAGGGGTGTACTTTTCAATCAACAGTTTATGATAGAGGATCTCATCATCTTATATGATAAACATGTGTGACCTCCTAAATTGTTCTCTCAAGAAAGGTAGCTCCTATACGTGGCAAAGTTTGTGGAGTGGTATTCAAACTTTCAAGAGAGGCAATGTTTGGAGAGTAGGAGATGGCACACAAATTAGCATATGGGATGATCCCTGGGTTCCTAGTAGCCCAAGCTGGAAGGGGATGATCCCCAGAGGTAATATAGTCATTACTAGGGTCTCTAAGTTAATCGATATAGATGAAAGACAGTGGGATGAGCAGCTCATCAGAGATATTTTTTGGCCTATTGACGCGCAAAGAATTCTAAACATTCCCTTAGCTATGGGGATGATAGAGGATTTTGTTTCATGGCACTACGAAAGAAGTGGAATTTTTTCAGTCAAAACTGCTTATCATATGGAGTGGGATTACCAACATGGACGGAAGTTGAGGCAAACAAACTTGATGTTGTCCTCAAGTACTAGTCCAGTTTGGAGGATTCTTTGGAAACTTCGAGTGCCCGCCAAAGTTAAGATTCACCTATGGAGGGCTTCGTATGGTGTGATTCCTTGCTGTGGCATCCTTGCGAACAGGCACATGATTACCAATTCGCAATGCCCAATTTGCTCTACAGATTGTGAAAGTATACATCACACTGTTTTTAAATGCACGCGTGTCCAACTCATATGGGGAAAGTTGGGTATGGCTGACACAATTTTTGAGTTGTGCAATACTGAGAGAGAAGGTGCTTCGGTCCTTGGTGACCTGTTGCTAATGCCGTGCACCAATATTCCATCGCTACCTGATGTTAACAGGAAGGATTTGATAGTAGTGGTTGTGTGGTACATATGGTGGGAAAGGAGGAGATTTACTCATGGGGAAACGTTACAAGAGCCCGCAAGTTCTGCACAAGCTATTGCAATTCTAACCAAAAAAATTGCGCGAGAAAAATATATGGGTACAGGTCGGATCAGAAGAAATAGGTGGAAAAGACCGTTGCGCAGTTTTGTCCAACTCAACGTTGATGAATCATTTGATATAGACAGCGGTACAGGGGGTTCAGGTGCTATTATCCGAGATGAATATATTGCTTTCATTGCGGCTTCATGCAGCAATATCCCCTTTGTAGAGGATGCAGCGACGGCCGAAGCTCGAGGATGGAAGGATGGACTCATACTGGAAAATAATGTTGGTTGCAACAAGATGGAGATCGAAGCTGACTGTATGGAGGTGACCGAAATCATGAAACACGGCGGAAACTGTCTTGGCCCAGCAGCAGCAATATATGAGGAATGTTACTTTCTTTGTCCTAATTTTACTTCTATTAGTTTTCATCATTGTCCTAGGGAGGCCAATATGGCAGCAGATGTGACGTCCGGATGATTAAGCTACAATAATTCCCTGCTAATTATGCCACGTCACCACGATTACTGTTGTTAAACTCACGTTGGTTCGAAACTGATTCAAATTCGAGTTCAAAATCAAGTCACAATAAAGGTTTTCAAATATTAAAACTATAATGTTTGGGATGTGCCAAATAATTTATAAGTAATATTGGTGGATAAACCAAGTCTTTATAAAAAGTTTAAATGCACTAAACTAAACAAAACAGTAGCAAATACAATTATTTGAATGCTTTTAAAATAATAAATGATGTCTACTACACAACCTTATTCTTGTAGACGTTGTTGGGCCTCCAAGTGCAAAGGTTTGTAGGACAGTAGCAAATTTCCCTCAAGTGGATGACCTAAGGTTTATCAATCCGTAGGAGGCGTAGGATGAAGATGGTCTCTCTCAAGCAACCCTGCAACCAAATAACAAAGAGTCTCTTGTGTCCCCAACACACCCAATACAATGGTAAATTATATAGGTGCACTAGTTCGGCGAAGAGATGGTGATACAAGTGGTATATGGATGGTAGATAAAGGTTTTTGCAATCTGAAATTATAAAAACAGCAAGGTAACTAATGATAAAAGTGAGTGTAAAGGGTATTGCAATGCGTTGAAATAAGGCCTAGGGTTCATACTTTCACTAGTGCAAGTTCTCTCAACAATAATAACATAATTGGATCACATAACTATCCCTCAACATGCAACAAAGAGTCACTCCAAAGTCACTAATATAGGAGAACAAACGAAGAGATTATGGTAGGGTAAGAAACAACCTCAAAGTTATCCTTTCTGATCAATCCATGGGGCTATTCCTATAAGTGTCCCAAACAGCCCTAGAGTTCATACTAGAATAACACCTTAAGACACAAATCAACCAAAACCCTAATGTCACGTTGATACTCCAATGTCACCTCAAGTATCTGTGGGTATGATTACACGATATGCATCACACAATCTCATATTCATCTATTCAACCAACACATAGAACCTCAAAGAGTGCCCCAAAGATTCTACCGTAGAGTCAAGACGAAAACGTGTGCCAACCCCTATGCATAGGTTCATGGGCGGAACCCCCAAGTTGATCACCAAAACATACATCAAGTGGATCAATAGAATACCCCATTGTCACGACAGGTATCCCACACAAGACATACATCAAGTGTTCTCAAATTCTTAAAGACTCAATCCGATAAGATAACTTCAAAGGGAAAACTCAATCCATTACAGGAGAGTAGAAGGGGAGAAACATCATAAGATCCAACTATAATAGCAAAGCTCGCGATACATAAAGATCGTACCACCTAAAGAACACAAGAGAGAGAGAGAGAGCGAGATCAAACACATAGCTACTGGTACATACCCTCAGCCCCGGGGGAGAACTACTCCCTCCTCGTCATGGAGAGCACCGGGATGATGAAGATGGCCACCGGAGAGGGATTCCCCCTCTGGCAGGGTGCCGGAACGGGTCTAGATTGATTGTCGGTGGCTAAGGAGGCTTCTGGCTGCGGAACTCCCGATCTATTGTGCTCCCCAAAGTTTTTTGGGTATATGGGTATATATGTGAGGAAGAAGTACATCGGTGGACCTCCGGGCTGTCCACGAGGTAGGGGGCGCGCCAAGGGGGGTGGGCGCGCTCCCCACCCTCGTGGGCAGCCCGGGACTCTCCTGGTCCAACTCTGATACTCCGTGGGCTTCTTTTGGTCCAAAAATAAGTTCTCCGAAGTTTCAGGTCAATTAGACTCCGTTTTATTTTCCTTTTCTGCGATACTCCGAAACAAGGGAAAAAACAAAAACTGGCACTGGGTTCTGGGTTAATAGGTTAGTCCAAAAAATAATATAAAAGTGCATAATAAAGCCCATAAACATACAAAATAGATACTATAATAGCATGGAACAATAAAAAATTATAGATACATTGAAGACATATCAATAAACAAATGTTAAACTAGTTTATTTAGTCAGCAAACTTTTTAAGGCAGTGGGTTATTCTGAGACATTAATTTAGGAGCTATTGCCATATTTCACAAAGCTAAAGAAACTAAAAGTAAAAAAAAGAAAAAAAAGAAAATACGAAAAAAAAGAAGAACCCCCTCTGCTGGGCCGTGGTCCAGCTGGCCTCTGGGCCGCCATGCCGGCCCAACCGCCCCCATCGCCCCACCTTATCCTGTGGGCGACCGAACCCTAGCAGTTTAACCCCCACTCCTCCCACACAATCCCCCACTCGTCCCAACCTAACCCACTCCTTCTCGTGTCTAGCGCGCGCCGCCACGCTCCTCGCGTCGACCCTTTCCACGCCGGACCCCCCACGCCCCGCCGGAGCGCCCACGCCCAGGGAACCATCGCCTCTGCCCAGCGACTCCTCCCTCTCCCCCAATTCTGGATTGGGGGCAACCGACGCTTGACGCCGTCGCCCTGAGCTCATCGCCCCGTCCCGGACCGCTTCCCCGCCTCCCCCTCGACGGCTCCACCGAGCCACGCCGACTCCCCTGCCCGTCAACACCGGTGAGGGCCACGCCCTCCCCTCTCTCCCTGGCTTGCGCGCTCGCACCGTTCACCATACCCAGCTTTCCAGCTGCACCATAGTCCCCGTGCCACGGTACCCCGCGTTCTCACCCATGGACGTCCACGCCTCCGGCCGTCCGCACCATCGCCCACACACGCACGCCTGGCCACTCCCTGAGGCCCCACTGCCGCCCGTCGACCGCACCCTGTGCACGCACCAACGACCCTCCTCCTCGCCTCACGTCCACGCCTGCCGGCGCGCACCCCCCGATGCTGCTACTGCTTGCTAAAGCTACTGTCGCACCTGCTACTGCCGGTCGAGCTGCCCCGCGCACGCACATGCTCGCCTGCGACGTCCGCAGCTCGCGCGCGCGCCCTAGACCCGGCCTCGCTCCCCTACTGCTCGCCCACGTGCAGCACCCACCCTGCTGCTGCCTTTGCTCACTATCGCCGCCATGAGCTCGCACCGGTTGAGCTCCGACCTCATCCCGCAGCCCTCGCTCTAGCTCCGCCGCGCCCTCTCGCCCTCGACCCTGCAGTCATCGTCCCAGCTCGCGCCGACCGTCGCATCGCCCGCAGCCAACTCTGGCGCACCGGCGTGCCTCGGCAACCGTCGCCCGCACACCCAGGTTCGCCCTGTCGGGGGCGCGCCCGCTAAGGCCCCTGGCCCATGACAAGTGGCCCCCCAGAATGAATATTAGAAATAATAAAAATAGATAAAAACTTATTAATTAATTAATTAGTTAAATAATTAATTAACATAATGAATCTAGTTTAATTAAACCTAATTAACCTGCTAATAAAACTAACTATTGTTAATTTGATAACAACCTATGACACGCGGGACCCACATGTGAGTTGACTGGTCAACGATCAACTTTGACCGCTGCCGTCATGCTGACATCATAAATACTTTTGGTTAAATTAATCTGTTAATTCTTGAAAATGATTAAAACTTTATAAATAAATAAAATAAACTGTAACTCGGATGAAAATACTTTATACATGAAAGTTGCTCAAAACGACGAGATGAATCCGGATATGTAGCTCGTTTCCGCCACACATCCCAAGCATAGCGAACACACAACTTTCGCCCTCTAGTTCAACTTTTCGAAAACACGAAACACCGAGGATACTTTCCCGGATGTTTTCCCCCTTCGCCGGTATCACCTCCTACCGCGTTAGGGCACACCTAGCACCGTTACTTGTCTTGTCATGAATCGACATGCATCTGTTTGCATTGTATTCATTGTTTCTTTCCCCTCTTCTCTCCAGTAGACTACGAGACTGATGCCGCTGCTGGTGCCCCGATCGACTACATTGTTGACGACCCCTCCTTGCCAGAGCAACCAGGCAAGCCCCCCTTGATCACCAGATATCGCATATTTTTCTCTCTACTGCTTGCATTAGAGTAGTGTAGCATGTTACTGCTTTCGTTAATCCTATCCTGATGCATAGCCTATCTTTGCTACTACTGTTGTTACCTTTATCTGCAATCCTAAATGCTTAATATATGATGTTAGTATTCCATCAGTGGCCCTACATTCTTGTCCGTCTGCCATGCTATACTATCGGGCCGTGATCACTCAGGAGGTGATCACGGGTATATACCTATATACATAATATATGATACATGTGGTGACAAAAGTCGGGCCCGCTCGTAGAGTACCCATGAGTGATTCACGGATTGGGACTGAAAGGACGTTAGTCCCGACGGCCCTCTAAGTAGATCTTAGTGGCAAAGCGATAGGGCAGGTTGAGACCACCTAGGTCAGAGGTGGGCTTGGCCCTGGTCGGCGTCTGTGGTTACATGAATTAACACGCTTAACGAGATCTTGGTATTTGATCTGAGTCTGGCCACTAGCCTATACGCACTAACCAACTACACATGAATAGTTATGGGCACTTGACGTCGTGGTATCAGCCGAAGCCTTCTTGACGTCAGCGACTGAGCGGCCCACGCCAGATTGGACCATAAGCATGCGCCTGTATTAAGGGGGCTAGGTCTGCTTTCGGCCCCGTACGCAACGTGCATGTGTGTAATGGGCAATGTGCCCAGACCCATGTGCGCATAGGATTTACACTAGCGTCCTGACCTCTTTGTTGTGCCTAGGTAGGGTTGCGACGTGTTGATCTTCCGAGGCTGGGCATAACCCAGGAAAGTGTGTTCGGCCAAAGGGGATCGAGCATGTTGGGAAATGTGGTGCACCCCTGCAGGGAAGTTTATCTATTCAAATAGCCGCGTCCCTCAGAAAAAGGACGACCCAAAGTTGTACCTTGACCTTATGACAACTAGAACCGGATACTTAATACAACACCCCCTTTCAAGTGCCAGATACGACTCGGTAATTGCTCTCTCATAGGGCGACGAGGAGAGGATCACCGGGTAGGATTATGCTATGCGATGATACTCGGTTAACTTACCATCTACTCTCTTCTACTTCTTCAAGATGGAGGCTGCCAGAAGCGTAGTCTTCGATAGGACTAGCTATCCCCCTCTTATCCTGGCATTCTGCAGTTCAGTCCACAGATACTACCCATTTCATTGATAACAATGCATATGTAGTGTAGATCCTTGCTTGAGAGTACTTTGGATGAGTACTCACGGTTGCTTTGCCCCCCTTTCCCCCTTCCTATATCTGGTTGTCGCAACCAGATGCTGGAGTCCAGGAGCCAGAGGATCCCGAGGATGATTCTACGTGGAGTTCGACTTCGAGGAGTAGTTTGGAGGTCCCAGGCAGGAGGCCTTGCCTTTTCGGTAGTTGCTACTTTTTTGCTAGCCTTCTTAAGGCAAACTTGTCTGTACTCAGATATTTTTGCTTCCGCTGACTCTTGTGTATTCGAGCCCTTGAGGCCCATGGCTTGTAATATAAAGCTTGTATTATTTTAATTTGTGTCTAGAGTTGTGTTGTGATATCTTCCCGTGAGTCGTTGATCTTGATCGTACACGTTTGCGTGTATGATTAGTGTACGGTCAAATCGGGGGCGTCACAAGTTGGTATCAGAGCCGACTGCCTGTAGGAATCCCCCTTCCACACTCCTTGGCCAATGTTGAGTCTAGTCATTGAAAAACTTTTACTAACATGGCTGTGTGGCTTACAGGCCCATGTCACCATTGGGTAGTATTAGGATCTTTTATTCCTCATCTATACTCTGGGACTCTGATCTCTCTTCTATTCAGGTTAAAATGAATTTACTAACTCTAACATTAGGATCACATGATCACATCCACCCAGAGAGCCCTTTATTACAGTTGATCGCCTGCTTCACCAGAACACTTCAAAGATATTCTCCGAGGTTCTCCCGAGAACATGCGCTCATCAATTTGAAAATTCCCGACCACCGATAAATCCTTATGGATAACTACTTACACTTGTCGTTCATACCTTCGATCCCAGTTGCCCTTGTTATTACTTGATACCCTGAAAAATTCTTCGTTGTTCCAAGAATCCTTTGTTCCCACTACTTTGCAGCCCTTTTTCGCATTAATACCCCTACGGATAATTCATCACACTTACCGAGCATCCGTTTTCCCTCGTTGTTCATATGATTCACAAGATACATTGGAATACTATCTGATCTCCCAGTAATCCTCTGTCCGCTGTTACTCTGCCAATACTTGTGTGTCTGCATTATGGTTAATTTCATACTTCTAGTAATCTCCGTTGACATCCTTTGTCATTATCATTTTGAGTCTGTTGATTCAATATGTTGCGAATGCTCGCAATCCTCAATCAGATCCTAGAATTCATCCTTCCGGCTCAGACGTCATTTTAACATGGACTGGATCTCGACCAATCAAATCGCCATCGATTGTACCCCTAAGCCTACTCCACTTATCATCCTTAATAAGAGCGTTTGCCTCTGATCCCTTGATTTGGAAATCGTAATTCTTTTGCATTTGAGCTTTGAGTTAATCAGTTGTTTCTATAATTTGGTCTCCTTGCATCCCTTCTTCTTCTGGTTGAGTACCAATGCTCACATCACCACCAGTTCCTTTGTTTGATTTTATCTGACAACGTCCCTCATATTCAATCACTTTGGGAGTTCTTTCCCTAATACAAAATGCCATTGGTAAATCCTATTCTCGGATTTGGCCAAACCATGCTCTGCTTTCGAGCTGGTTATATTTACTCTCGAAGCATGTGGTACATGTTTCTAAGATGCCCCGATTGGTTGAACCTATGCATTCCTTAATGTGTTTGAACTCGAAAGTTTACCAAGGTTCATACTCTTCTGGTAGTTCACCAGGTAGATCTTCGCACTGAAATCATTTTTAGTAAAGCAGAAAATGAAAGGTTATGCATTGAAGAAATGGGAGTCAAGCTTGAACTTTGTGTTCATGCCCATGGACACGATGTAGATCTTACCATTAAATCTTCTCTTAAAATAAATTATTCCCTTGGTATAAGTTCATCTTATATCTGGGATCAGGCCTTTTGCAATCATGGTTCCATCCATGTTCTCCTTTAAATACGATTTCTCAGACAAGTTGAAGTACTTGTCTTCTGCAGATCATTGCACCTGTCCAACCCTTACTTTGATCTACCGTCGAGTATTACACTCTGGTATCTCAAGAATATCATCGAACCACTTAACTTCTTATGGGTTCTTCATCAACTGTTATTTCTCACCGATTCCAATTTTCCTGGGTTCTGGGTTGTCGTCAATGGAGAACACCGATATGTGAACCGATTCTGCATTCTGGTTTGATAACCCTAAGTAATTTTCATTTCTTATGAGTTTAACAATCCTTCAAGTAATTCCTAGCCTGATCGGCTATATCATTATTGTGCTGATTTTAACTGTGCTACCTGGTCCTTAATCCCGGAGCACAACTTCCGATGTTGCACTAAGCTTACATCGATTTCCTCGTCTTATCATTCCACCTCAAACAACAAGCTTTATCCCGAGTTGGTGTTGTATCCGTGGATCCAATAATCTTTCGTTGCAATAGTGTCGGAGTAATGGGCCATGGGTAGCCTAGCCCGAGGCCCCGAACCTTTCAAAACATTGGGGCCGGCTGCGCCCCTCAAGACGGCAAGATGAAGCGCCGCCTTCTGGTGGCCGGCTAGCAGAATGGCTGACTGCCAGAAGACGACCATGCTCAGGAAGGCGACTCCAAGACGGGCTGACTCCTAGAAAGCAACCTCCAGAAAGGCCGGCTCCTAGTAGTCGGCCCATGGCGCCTTGAAAGTCTGTGCCCCCATTGAGAAGACAAGACGAGGTACGGCTACAATGCGAGCCTTCCCCCGAATCCAGGGACGGGCGTGGCCACAGTGCCCCGTACATGCGGAGATCTCTGCATGACGCGGCACTGTTGCCTCTCCCACCACACGTCACACTGACAGGCGGAGTCCTGTTCCCACAAAGGCCTGTCAGGTACGGCTTGCAGACGGCAGGCCCTACCTGGCAGCCAGAGCCCTGAAGTCGGAGGAGGACGGGGCAGTCGGACCTCGGAGGAGCCGGCTGCCAGCAGGCGGCCAATCCCTCCCTTGGGCCCCATATGCCATCAACCTGATGAGACACGGAGTGGCAACAGTGATCGCCCACCAGGCGGGACTGTAACCACGCCTCCCCGACCAAGCCTGCGTCATTAGCGTTACAGCTACAGTGATCAGCAGCCGGCAAGACCCGCAAGCGGCGGGAGTGGCTTGTCGGCTCCATACTAGACCAGGCGGTGGGGCCCACCAGGCGGCGGGCCCCAGCTGTCGGCCAAGAGGCCGACCACCAGAGAGAATGACGACCGGGCCCTACGCCCGGCCAGATTACCATTGTACCCCTGGGGGGTAGGCCTATATAAACCCCCTAGGGCACCCATGCAAAGGGTTCCGCCCTGTTAGGACTAGACTCATACCTAGAGGAGGAGAGAGCGTGCCTGCCTTCTTCCACCTCTAGCAAACAGCTCGAGGATCACCATTGTACCACTTACACACTAGTGATCATGCGGAGACCCCGCAGAGCAGGACTAGGGGTTTTATCTCCTAGGAGAGCCCTGAACCTGGGTAAAGTATGCCGGCGTTCGTGTCTACGCCTCATCCCGCTTCCAGGCACCGACGACGTTCTACTCGCTCCCACCATGATAAGCCATCCTTTGGCATATGTCACACCCAACCTCCGACAAACAATCCCTTTGCATGATGCAGTCGTCATTCGATTGCTTCTTCGTGGAGCCTCTCGATTTTTTTTGTCGTGATCATCATCAACCTTTTGGGTTCTGCCGGGATATCTATCGAATTATTGATGAGAAATACCATCCTTTCCCCTTGATGATTTGTGTTATCATCGGCATCTTTATTGCTCTCCCTCCAACACAAACCTGTTCATGTTTAGTGTAGTACCTTAGTTCCTTGCTATCCAACTTATGTTATGTTCTACTTGGAGTATTGCCATCTTTTACGTCAAGGATGTTATGAGAATTTCTCCACCTCTTAAGAATTCTTGAAATAGTGATACTTCTCACCATCACCATTCTTTCTTGGTTCCCGTGTTGATTCTAACCGGGATACCAACAAGTGAATGGTGTTGTTTGGATTCTGTACTTCCAGGAACCCTATTGCTTTGAAGTTAATGGCCGACCGTTCATTCTTAGACTATTGGTTATTGAATCACCTTTCTAACATTGATCATGCTACCTAAGACCATATTTCGGGTTCACTTTTCAACCAATGTTTAATTGTGTATGTTTTCCTCGAGCATTGATACGTCTCCAACGAATCTATAATTTTTGATTGTTCCATGCTATTATATTATCTGTTTTGGATGTTCAATGGGCTTTATTATGTACTTTTATATTATTCTTGGGACTAGCCTATTAACCGAAGGCCCAGTGCAAATTGATGTGTTTTTTTGCCTATTTCAGTGTTTCGCAGAAAAGGAATATCAAACGGAATCCAAACAGAATGAAACCTTCGCGAGTATCTTTTTTGGAACAAACGCAATCCAGGAGACTTGGAGTGGAGGTCTAGGAAGCAACGAGGCAGCCACGAGGCACGGCGGTGCGCCCCCACCCTCGTAGCTCCATCGACCTACTTCTTTCGCCTATATATACTCTTATACCCTGAAAACATCCAGGGGAGCCACGAAACCACTTTTGCACCGCTGCAACCTTCTGTACGCGTGAGATCCCATCTTGGGACCTTTTTCGGTGATCTGCCGGAGGGGGATTCGATCATGGAGGGCTTCTACATCAACACCATAGCCTCTCCGATGATGTGTGAGTAGTTTACCACAAACCTTCGGGTCCATAGTTATTAGCTAGATGGCTTCTTCTCTCTCTTTGGTTCTCAATACAAAGTTCTCCTCGATGTTCTTGGAGATCTATTCGATGTAATAATTTTTGCGGTGTGTTTGCCGAGATCCGATGAAATGTGGGTTTATGATCAAGATTATCTATGAACAATTTTTGATTCTTCTCTGAATTCTTATATGCATGATTTGATATCTTTGCAAGTCCCTTCGAATTATCAGTTTGGTTTGGCCTACTAGATTGATATTTCTTGCAATAGGAGAAGTGCTTAGCTTTGGGTTCAATCTTACGGTGCTTGATCCCAGTGACAGAAAGGGAACCGACACGTTTTGTATAGTTGCCATTATCGAGGATAAAAAGATGGGGTTTATATCATATTGCTTGAGTTTATCCCTCTACATCATGTCATCTTGCCTAATGCGTTACTCTGTTCTTATGAACTTAATACTCTAGATGCATGCTAGATAGCAGTCGATGTGTGGAGTAATAGTAGTGGATGAGAATCGTTTCAGTCTACTTGACACGGACGTGATGCCTATGTTTATTATCATGCCTAGATATTCTCACAACTATGCGCTTTTCTATCAATTACTCGGTAGTAATTTGTTCACCCACCGCAATATATATGCTATCTTGAGAGAAACCACTAGTGAAACCTAGGGCCCCCGGGTCTACTTTACATCATATAAGTTCCTGATCTACAATTCTAGTTTACTATTTATTTTGCAATCTTTACTTTCCAATCTATACAAAAATACCAAAAATATCATCTTATTATCTTTATCAGATCTCATTTTCACAAGTGGCCGTGAAGGGATTGACAACCCCTTTATCGCGTTGGTTGCAAGGTTCTTATTTGTTTGTGCGGGTACTAGGCGATTTGCGTGTAGTCTCCTACTGGGTTGATACATTGGTTCTGAAAAACTGAGGGAAATACTTACGCTACTTTGTTGTATCATGCTTTCCTCTTCAAGGGAAAACGAACGCATGCTTAAGAGGTAGCAAGAAGGATTTCTGGCGCCGTTGCCGGGGAGATCTACGCTCAAGTCTAGACATACCAAGTACCCATCACAAACTCTTATCCCTCGCATTACATTATTTGCCATTTGCCTCTCGTTTTCCTCTCCCCCACTTCACCTTTGCCGTTTTATTCAAGTTAAGACATACCAAGTACCCATCACAAACACTAAAAAGTTTAAATGCACTAAACTAAACTAAATAGTAGCAAATACAATTATTTGAATGCTTTTAAAATAATAAACAAATGTTAAACTAGTCTATTTAGTCACCAAACTTTTTAAGGCAGTGGGTTATTCTGAGACATTAATTTAGGAGCTATTGTCATATTTCACAAAGCTAAAGAAACTAAAAGTAAAATAAAACATGATAAAAGAAAATACGAAAAGAAAAGAAAAACAAAAAAGGAGATGAACCCCCTCTGTTGGGTCGTGGTCCAGCTGGCCTCTGGGTCACCAGGCCGGCCCAACCGCCCCCATCGCCCCACCTTATCCCCTGGGCGACCGAACCCTAGCGGTTCAACCCCCCACTCCACCCGCACGATCCCCGACTCCTCCTGACCTAACCCCACTCCCTCTTGTCTCTAGCACGCGCCGCCACGCTCCCCGTGTCGACCCTTGCTACGCCGGACCCTGCACTCCCCGCCGGCGCGCCCGTGCCCAGGGAATCATCGCCTCTGCCCAACAACTCCTCCCTCTCCCCCGATTCTGGATCGGGGGCAACCGATGCCTGATGCCGTCGCCCTGAGCTCATCGCCCCATCGCCGAACCGCTTCCCTCGCTCCCCCTTGTCGGCTCCACCGAGCCACGCCGACTCCCTGCCTGTCAACGCTGGTGAGGGCCACACCCTCCCCTCTCTCCCTGGCTTGCGCGCTCGCACCATTTTGCCGTACACAGCCCGCCAGCCGCACCACAGTCCCCGTGCCTCGGTACCCTGCGTGTTCACACTACAAGAAATATGTCAACTTATGATCTTCTGTCAGTGACCCTCGAAGAATTGGTCATAAATTTATGACCATTTTAGACCAATTGGTCAAAAGCTGTCTGGGGGGCTCTAAACCCTAAACCATAATGACCATTTTGGTCAGAAAGGTCATAATTTCATTAGAGGAAATGGTCATAAAGCAAACAGCGCTAGTCCGCTGCCTTATTTCTAGTTGTTAACGACCAATATAGATGGTCATAGCCTTGTAAATTGTGGTGGGTTGCTATGACTAGGCGCCACCTCATTAGTTTTGCCTATGTGTCATGTCCATGTGGTAGTTTTTGCCCTAGGTTGTGAAGCAACCTATATTTCTGTCATTCCCAAAATTCCCAAAAAAATCTCATAAATTCTTTGGGTCATATCTTCGTCAAATATGTACAAACCTTCCTTTCCTAGTTCAAAAATAATTCAACAATATTCATTTTCCTATTCTGTTCACAACAACAGTTTGTGAAGGAAGTACCACTTTGACATGTCCAAATAGTATCCATTTTCTACAGTGCTTTCCTATGCCCAAATAACCATCCTCCACCAAATGCCAGCTCAATCGATTCATTATTTTGAGCCGAGCTTCAACATTTGTATTTATGTCCTGTGTGGTAGTTTGCAAAGCAAGTACCACATAGGCTCCTCCTTTTGAGCTGAAAATTTGTGAAGACGGTCTTCTTAGTAAATGATCATACTCAGCCAAAACACACACCCATTAGCCATGTACATTTCGTGTACCGCTAATCAAACACTTGGCTGCTAATTCATGTTTGAGCATCGATCGGTCTCCTCGTGAGAATCTTATGTTGTAATTTTCTTCCTAGCACCTACCTGGGAAGTGCCCAACCCACTAGACATGCCTAGGCCACCCAGAACACATTGCAACGCCACGGTCACGCGGTGACCACGCGGCGGGCATGCGAGTTTATGCGCTCTAGAGTTGGAGCCCTCGGCCACCATCCAAACCTCGACGTATCGCCACCAAACCATGTATTTATGACTAAATAGGTGCTTATGTAAATATAAATGATTTTTGGAAAAAATAAATAGCAAACTGAGGCAGTTCAAATTTGACCCGCTTCCAACTGAATCGGCGGAAATTTGTCTTTTTCACGAGAGGTGGATCAAAACTTTTTACACCCAACCATTTTGTCAATTGTGCATTAAATATGTCCTAGTATTTTAGAAAAATGATTTGGTCCAATTTTGCAACAATCATTTTGGAGGTCCTTCACAAAAAAAACTCCTTTTGGGCACTCGAAAAATGGAAAATGGTTTTTTCGTCCAAAGAAAATGAAAACTTCCTTAGGCAACATTGTTTGCCATTCCAATATGCACCCTTGTGCACAATATGAGATCATTTGAACAAACTATGCCATGAATGTGGCCATAAGATTGATCATTTGGCTTGAAAGCCATTGATCTCCACACGTGATAGCTCGTTTCTGAGAACACTTTTTTAAAATAATTGCCGTATTACAAGTTTGTTGATTTTTCTGGGAACTTGGCCACATATAATGACACAATGCGAAGGTTTCCCAATTTTTAAATTTTTTTTGAATTTTTTATGCCCGTTTCAAAATGCGGTCAAAACGGCGGGAATGACCGTTCCTAGCTAGTGGTTGAATCTTGGAATTTTTTTGGTGTTTCTATAATTAAATAGATGCTTGTACCTAGAAAAGTTTTTTGGAAAAAATAAATAGCAAACTATGAGGCAGCTGCAGTTCAAATTTGACCCGCTTCCATCTGAATCGGCGGAAATTTGTCTTTTTCACAAGAGGTGGATCAAAACTTTTTACACCCCAACCATTTTGTCAATTGTGCATTAAATATGGCCTAGTGTTTTATAAGAATGATTTGGTCCAATTTTGCAACAATTATTTGGGAGGTCCTTCACAAAAAACCTCCTTTTGGGCACTCGAAAAATGGAAAATGGTTCTTTTGAGCAAAGAAAATGAAAACCTCCCAAATCAACATTGTTTGGAATTCCAAGATGCACCCCTGTGCACAATATGAGATCATTTGAACAAACTATGCCATGAATGTGGCCATAAGATTGATCATTTGGCTTGAAAGCCATGAATCTTCACGCATGAGAGCTCATTTCTGAGAACACTTTTTAAAAATAATTTCCCTATTACAAGTTTATTATTTTTCCTGGAAACTTGGTCACATAAATTGACACAATGCGAAGGTTTTCCAGATTTTTTTGATTTTTTTGAATTTTTTATGCCCGTTTCAAAATGCGGTCAAAACAGCGGGCTTGACCGTTCCTAGCTAGTGGTTGAATCCTGGAAAACATTTGATGTTTCTCTTATTCAATAGATACTTATGTATCTAGAAATGATTTTTGGAAAAAATAAATAGCAAACTATGAGGTAGCTGCAGTTCAAATTTGACCTGCTTCGAGCTGAATCAGCGGAAATTTGTCTTTTTTACCAGAGGTGGATCAAAACTTTTTACACCCAACCATTTGGTCAATTGTGCATTAAATATGGCCTAGTATTTTAGAAAAATGATTTGGTCTAATTTTGTAAGAAACATATGGTAGGTCCTTCACAAAAAACACATTTTGGTCACTCAGAAAATGAAAAATGGTTCTTTTGAGCAAAGAAAATGAAAACCTCCCAAATCAACATTGTTTGGAATTCCAAGATGCACCCTTGCGCACAATATGAGGTCATTTGAACAAACTATGCCATGAATGTGACCATAAGATTAATCATTTGGCTTGAAAGCCATGAATCTTCACGCATGACACCTCATTTCTGAGAACACTTTTTTAAAATAATTTCCCTATTACAAGTTTATTATTTTTCCTGGAAACTTGGTCACATATAATGACACAATGCGAAGGTTTTCCAATTTTTTGATTTTTTTTGAATTTTTTATGCCCATTTCGAAATGCGGTCAAAACAGCGGGCTTGACCGTTCCTAGCTAGTGGTTGAATCTTGGAAAACATTTGATGTTTCTCTTATTAAATAGATACTTATGTACCTAGAAATGATTTTTGGAAAAAATAAATAGCAAACTATGAGGCAGCTACAGTTCAAATTTGACCCGCTTCCAGCTGGATCAGCGGAAATTTGTCTTTTTTATCGGAGGTGGATAAAATCTTTTGACACCCAACTATTTGGTCATTTGTGCATTAAATATGGACTAATAGTTTATAAAATTTATTTCATCCAATTTTGCAATAAATATATTGTAGGTCCTTCACGAAAAAACTCATTTTGGGCACTCGAAAAAGGGAAAATGTTTTTTTGTAAAAAACTCATTTCCGACAACACCTTTTTAAAGATATTTATCTTATTCCATGTTGTTATTTTTTCTGAAAACTTGTTCAAATTTTGGTGACACAATGAGAAGGTTTTCCATTTGTTTTAGAATTTCTCAGATCATAAAGTAGCTTAATTAATTTTAACACATTATTTTAAGTCAACTACGACCAATTTAGATGGTCATAAAATCGTACTGCATTCTGATTGGTCCGTGGACATATCACGCGGATCGTGCATCCAACACCGTCGGATGCTCGGGGATCCAACGGCTGTCCTCGACCCATCCACACCAACCCCGAAACCCTAGCTATGTCCTCCGGGTCAATTTCCATCCACCCCCCCGCCTCCTTTCTTTCCCTCGCTCCTCTCGATTCCGTCCCCTTCCTCACCAGCGCAAACCCTAGCTCCTCTCGATCCCGTCCCCTTCCTCCCCGCCAGCTCCACCGATCCTTCCCTCGATCTCGTCGGTGGGAAGCGCCGCGGCGATTCCCCACCCCTCCCCTTCTCTCCCACGGCCGCGGTCGGATCCGCGCTCGTCCCTTCCAGATCGCAGCCGCCACCTCCTCCCTTCCAGATCGCGGCCGCCACCTCCCTCCGATGGAGCTCCCCCCATCCATGGCCTCCCCCACGCCCTCCTCTCTCCCTTCCCCTCCCTCGCGCCGCCACCACCACCACTCCTTCCGAGCGCGTGCACGCGTTCCAGCTGCGGGCTTCTCCTTCCGCTTGCTTCGTGTCGCGGAGCCGTGGAGGAAGACCCACGGGCGCGGCGCCACTACTGCCGCCAACGACCATCGGCGGCGGCTGCTGCGTCGTTGGTCAGTCCCGCCTTGCTCGTGCACTCCCCCCGCTTCCTCCTCCCTCCCCTCGCTAACGTCTCAGCCACGCGCAGGTAGTCAGGCAGGCAGGCAGGTGCGGATGCACCAATTCCGCTCCCCCACCCGCTCCGGCGATGTTGAGGAGGTCGACGGCGTGCGCTTCGCTCACCACCCGCTTCTCCTCCGCCGCCCCGCCCGCGTGGGTAAGTGCATCATCCTCTCCTCCCCCTCTCGCCTCCTCCATCGGCTGTGACGCGCGTGCGCCCACCAACCGGAGCACGGCTGGCAGATGGATGACGATTTTCATGTATTTTGACTCGGTTAGATCAGTCGATGCTTCCTAGTACATAATGAATGAGCGTTTGCTGCTGGATATTGCTCCTTCCCTACGGTTTTGTTCACCTTTGATTTCAGAGATGTTGTCAAACCAGAACCTCATCCAACCATCTGGAGTAATATCTTAGCGCGGTAGTTCCACAGCTGCTGCTACTACTAGGCTAATATTCTCATTCATAAACTTCCTGAAAAATGTCTTTTACGTACCTGCTACATGTGCATTGTCTCCATTGGAATTCTGCTCTTAAACTAGGCAATCATACACGATCTGCAACTTTGGGGTACCAAAATGTTTATTTTCGTAGACAGTACACAACTGATCTGTAAATTAGCTGAATAAATAGGCCCTGTAAACTGAGCATGGGCCTATGCCTGTTAATAATCTGCAAGTGGCAGTCACCACTGTTTCTCTGAATAAAAGCAACATTGCTTGACAAGTCCAGTGTCTTGATTCTGCAGATCAAAATCCGGTCAGTGAAGTTAACAAGGAAGTATCTGAGAAGGGTTTCCTCCGAGCTTGAGGCCACACAAGCATTGCCTGGCAGTATGCTTCAGGCACGCGTTTCTTGTGGACGAGCTTGAACGCTTCGAGACGGCCGTCAGCAAACGCGCCGTAGAGATGGCCATGGGCACATACAGGTTAATTCTGCAGCTCCAGCGCCCCGGTGGCTGGGATTCTATGTTTTCTGTTTTGATGCTGTGAGCCCCCGCCATGATTGGTTCTGTTGCGGGATTTGGTTTGATTGGGATTTATTTAGGTCGTGTGGATTTAGGTCGTATGATTCTAGCACTGTGTACTAGTAGAAATTTAATCTAATGACGACGGGACATGATCTCTTTTCTTTATCCTGTGTTAATAGGATACCGTAAACGTAGGCCGCCGACAAACATATCATAGTCTCAGTCAGTTCATTTTCTCTGTGGGGAATGAATTCTTAGCTCCTGCAAGTTTAGCAAATAGACACCGTACTCTTTTTTCTGTGTAAACATAGTTAGCACCTCTGTTTTTGAAGTAGTTCCTTACTTACCTCTGTTTTTGAAGTAGTTCCTTACCTCTGTGTAAACTGATTTTGGTTTAGCTAAAAAACTGCACTACCTGACTGTTTTGGGCAGCGAGCTTCTAACTAAAAAATGAGTTCATTATGGTCATAATTTCAAGTTGGCCTCTACATATGAGTTGTAAAGCATGTTCTAAGGTTTCCATAGAGTACTTGTTTGCTTCGTTTGGATGTACGGTTTGAGAGCAGCCATCTATTTAGTTTGCTGTCCAGAAATATATTACAGTTTGTAAAAGCAACCAATTCATGATAAGACTTGGTGAGGCTGATGCACATAGCTACTTTCAGTACCTTGTTAACAGTGTTGAGGACAAGTTAAATCCTGTATTGGGGTCCTGTTCTTGTAAACATTATGTAAAGCTAAAATTCTTCTGTGTCTTGCTTCCTGTGTCTTGCTCATTTGATATAAACATTATGTAGAGCTCTGTTTCTTCTTCTTTTGCTTCCTGTATGTATGTATGTGTCTGACGACGAAGTTGGTTTCTTCAGAATTGATCAAGTCTGACAAAGTTGTTCTGAACATTTCTTGAAACAGGGCGAGGCCGGTGATGTCCATGCGGTGATGTCCCTGGGGTGGCGCCACTGTGCCCGACGCTTGCCCTGGTCACCGCGGTGGTGCTTCGGCGGCTTCCAGACCCTCTCCTGGATGTGGTGATGGTCACACCACAGCCGTGGTGTGGCTGAGCCTCTGCTACGGCTACAATGTCCCTCTGGTGAGCTCCTCCCCATTCCTTCTTCTCTGATGTAGCTCCTGCATGGCCTTGGCCATGATTTGGGTTGGACGTGGGGCTGTACTAGTTGCTGCTAGATGCTGTAACCAAGCATCAACTCCTACTGGAGCTCTCTGGTGATAAATTCATGTGGTTCTAGGGTCTGTCAGTAGCTGCCCACGTGTACTTGCTTTACATATGTGCCCCTGTGATGCTCTGGTGATATGGAGTGGCTGATATCAAAATCATGGTGGTGTTGATGCTTATCTTGCGTGTCTCTGGTGGTGGTGGTGTTGACAGCAGTTACACACCTAGCTTGTAACTAATATCATTACTGCTAATTTACCTCAAGTTAATCTGAACATGGTTGAAATGAGCGCTGCTAATTTTGATGTCTAATATCAATTTTTACCCCAAGTCCTTAAGTAATTATTTTCATTACATCAAAGTTAGCTGAGAATATTGACTAGAATATTTTATGTATGACATGATGCATGTACACATACGGTTGAGAAAATACCGAGCTGCAGTGGAACAACCTGGAGTTAGAGAACTTCAAGGACAAGATCAACGAGGTGACCGGCGTTATGGTGGCTGTGTACGGCGGCGACCACAAGTTCTTCGGTGAGCTGGCAGTGTCCATATTGTGTGATATATGATGCTGCTCCGTTGTGCATCTCTCTTTTCTTGTGTGTTGCATCATTGTTGCTTGATAGAGTAAATGATTTCAGTTTTGGTTGTGTCCAATCTTTACTATGTACCATGCTTAGTGTTTACTAAACTGAGGCATTGGGCATTGGAATTTAGGCATTTATGTATAATTTTAGTTTTGGATGTGTCCAATGCAAACATTGCTGTCAACTGTCAAGTTGATTTTAAAATGTCTCGTTAACTTCATTATTCTGTTATTTATTGTTAAATATGCTGTTAGATTTACTTCTATTTTGTTCCTAAACATTTTGTTCTGTAACATGCAGATGCTGGGCTTTCATGTTTCTTCGTGAGCATCAGGACAAAGAAGTCGGAGGAAGCATAGTTCTAACATTGCTGTCAAGTGTCAAGTTTTGCATTAATGAAGCCCTTTATGCTGCTCCTATTTGTATGTGTGTATGATGTAGCAGAACCTGGCTCATGTGATTGTACACTTGTGGAGCTTGTTATCTGATTGTAAACTTGATGCTGATCACATTTGTATGTGTGTTATATGATGTAGCACTTTGATGGTTGATAATATTTGAAGTATTTCGTGTGTTTTCTGTGTGCCAATTTAAATATCAGGTATTTATTTGCGTGAAATAAAAAAATGAAGAATATTGCCCTGATGGCTAGGACCCAGTACTAGAACCTGACAATGGGGACCCACCTGACTAGTGAACCCAATTTTATAAAAAAAGAAAAAAATGAAACTGTTGAGAAAAAAGGCCATGGGCCAAAAATAAAAAGGCTGCAATGTTGGGCTTGGTCCATGAAGCTGACAAAAAATACACAGAAAAAATATAAATGGGCTGAATTAATGGGCTCAGCCCATATAAACACCGAATTGGACCAGGCTGAATCTTGTGCCACGTCAGATTGCCACGCTGGATGCCTACATGGCCTGGGGAGGTTGCTAGTGACCAAAACAAAACAATAGACATATTTTGGTCGTAAACGTCTTCGACCATTCCAGAAGAAAGGTCGCTATAGTCAGTTTATGACCGTCAGCTTTTGACCTTTTGTTTTTGGTCACAAAAAGGTCTCAAATGAAAAACCATGACCTTTCAGTGACCAATAGTGGTGGTCACAAGTTGACATATTTCTTGTAGTGTCACCCCTGGACGTCCACCCCTCCGACCGCCCGCACCATCGCGCACACGCACACCTGGCCACTCCCTGAGGCCCCATGATACGTCTCCAACATATCTACAATTTTGTATTGCTCAATGCTATTATATTATCTGTTTTGGATGTTAATGGGCTTATTTATACACTTTTATATTATTTTTGGGACTAACCTACTAACCCAAGGCCCAGTGCAAATTGCTGTTTTTTCCTATATCAGTGCTTCGCAGAAAAGGAATATCAAACGGAATCCAAATGGAATAAAACCTTCGGGGGAGTTATTTTTGGAACAAACGTGATCCACGGGACTTGGAGTGGAAGTCAAGAAATCAACGAGGAGGCCATGAGGCAGGGGGGCACGCCTACCTCCCTGGGCGCGCCCTCCACCCTCGTGGCTCCACCGACCTACTTCTTCCTCCTATATATCCATACACCCCGAAAACATCCAGGAGCACCACAAAACCCTATTTCCACCACCGCAACCTTCTGTACCCAAGAGATCCCATCTTGGCTCCTTTTCCGGAGCTTCGCCGGAGGGGAAATCGATCACGGAGGGCTTCTACATCAACACCATAGCCTCTATGATGATGTGTGAGTAGTTTACTTCAGACCTTCGTGTCCATAGTTATTAGCTAGATAGCTTCTTCTCTCTCTTTGGATCTCAATACAAAGTTCTCCTCGATCTTCTTGGAGATCTATTTGATGTAACTCTTTTTGCGGTGTGTTTGTCGAGCTCCGATGAATTGTGGGTTTATGATCAAGTTTATCTATGAACAATATTTGATTCTTCTCTGAAATCTTTTATGTATGACTGGTTACCTTTGCAAGTCTCTTCGAATTATCAGTTTGGTTTGGCCTAATAGATTGAGTCTTTCTTGCAATGGAGAAGTGCTTAGCTTTGGGTTCAATCTTGCCGTGTCCTTTCCCAGTGACAGCAGGGGCAGCAAGGCACGTATTGTATTGTTGCCATGGAGGATAAAAAGATTGGGTTTATGTCATATTGCTTGAGTTTATCCCTCTACATGATGTCATCTTGCCTAATGTGTTACTCTGTTCTTATGCACTTAATACTCTAGATGCATGCTGGATAGCGGTTGATGTGTGGAGTAATAGTAGTAGATGAAGAATCGTTTTGGTCTACTTGTCGCGGAAGTGATGCCTATATACATGATCATGCCTAGATATTCTCATAATTATGCAATTTTCTATCAATTGCTCGATAGTAATTTGTTCACCCACCGTAATACTTATGCTATCTTGATAGAAGCCACCACTGAAACCTATGGATCCCGGGTCTATCTTTTATCATATAAGTTTTCAATCTATTTTACTTTGCAATCTTTTACTTTCAAATTATATCATAAAAATACCAAAAATATTTATCTTATTATTCTTATCTCTATCACATCTCACTCTCGTAATTGACCGTGAAGGGATTGACAACTGCTTTATCGCGTTGGTTGCGAGGTTCTTATTTGTTTGTGTAGGTACGAGGACTTGCGTGTAGTCTCCTACTGGATTGATACCTTGGTTCTCAAAAACTTAGGGAAATACTTACGCTACTTTGCTGCATCACCCTTTCCTCTTCAAGGGAAAACCAACGCAGTGCTCAAGAGGTAGCACCCTATTGCCGCCCGTCGACCGCACCCTGTCCGTGCACCCACGATCCTCCTCCTCGCCTCGCTGCCATGCCCGCCGGCACGCACCCCCCGCTGCTGCTAGTGCATGCTAAAGCTGCTACCGCACCCGCTGCTGCCGCTTCAGTCACCCCGCATGGGCACACGCTCGCCTGCACCGTATGCAGCTCGCATGCGCCCCCGACCCGGCCTCGCTCCCCTGCTGCTCGCCCACGTGCAGCAACCACCCTGCTGCTACCTCTGCTCACTTCCGCCGCCATGAGTTCGCTTCGGTTGAGCTCCGGCCTCGTCCCGCAGCCCTCGCTCTGGCTTTGTCGCGCCTGCTCGCCGTCGGCCTCGCGGTCGCCGTCACAGCTCGCGCCGACCGTCTCCGCCCCCGCGGCCAACTCTGGCGCACTGGCGCGCCTCGGCGACCGTCGCCCGCACACCCAGATTTGCCTTGTCGGGCGCACGCCTGCAACCGCCTGCCAGCGCCCGCTAAGGCCCCTGGCCCATGACAAGTGGGCCCCCAGAACGAATATTAGAAATAATAAAAGTAGGTAAAAAGTTAATTAATTAGTTAAATACTTAATTAACTTAACTAATCTAGTTTAATTAAACCTAATTAACATGCTAATAAAACTAACTATTGTTAATTAGATAACAACCTACATGCGGGACCCACATGTCAGTTGATTGGTCAACGGTCAACTTTGACCACTTCGTCATGCTGACGTGATGATGAAATCATAAATACTTTTGATTAAATTAATCTGTTAATTCCTGAAAATGGTTAAAATTGCTTAGTTAGTATGCTTGAAGTATTATTATTTCTATGTCAATATTGAACTTTTGTCTTGAATCTTTCGGATCTGAATATTCATACCACAATTAAGAAGAATTACATTTAAATTATGCCAAGTACCATTCCACATCAAAAATTCTGTTTTTATCATTTACCTACTCGAGGACGAGCAAGAATTAAGCTTGGGGATGCTTGATACGTCTCCAACGTATCTATAATTTTTGATTGTTCCATGCTATATTATATTCTGTTTTGGACATTATTGGGCTTTATTGTACACTTCTATATTATTTTTGGGACTAACCTATTAACCGGAGGCCCAGCCCAGAATTGATGTTTTTTCCTATTTTAGGGTTTCACAGAAAAAGAATATCAAACGGAGTCCAAACGGAATGAAACCTTTAGGAACGTGATTTTCGGAACGAACATGATCCAGAGGACTTGGACCCTACGTCAAGACATCAACTAGGAGGCCACGAGGTAGGGGGGCACGCCTACCCCCCTGGGCGTGCCCTCCACCCTCGTGGGCCCCCTGTTGCTCCATCGACGTACTTCTTCCTCCTATATATACCCACGTACCCCCAAACTACCAGATACAGAGCCAAAACCCTAATTCCACCGCCGTAACTTTCTGTATCCACGAGATCCCATCTTGGGGCATGTTCCAGAGCTCCACCGGAGGGGGCATCGATCACGGAGGGCTTCTACATCAACACCATAGCCTCTCCGATGAAGTGTGAGTAGTTTACCTCAGACCTTCGGGTCCATAGTTATTAGCTAGATGGCTTCTTCTCTCTTTTTGGATCTCAATACAAAGTTCTCCCCCTCTCTTGTGGAGATCTATTCGATGTAATCTTCTTTTGTGGTGTGTTTGTTGAGATCGATGAATTGTGGGCTTATGATGAAGTTTATCTATGAACAATATTTGAATCTTCTCTGAATTCTTTTATGTATGATTGGTTATCTTTGCAAGTCTCTTCGAATTATCAGTTTGGTTTGGCCTACTAGATTGATCTTTCTTGCAATGGGAGAAGTGCTTAGCTTTGGGTTCAATCTTGTGGTGTCCTTTCCCAGTGACAGTAGGGGCAGCAAGGCGCGTATTGTATTGTTGCCATCGAGGATAACAAGATTGGGTTTACATCATATTGCATGAGTTTATCCCTCTACATCATATCATCTTGCTTACAGTGTTACTATGTTCTCTTGAACTTAATACTCTAGATGGATGCTGGATAGCGGTCGATGTGTGGAGTAATAGTAGTAGATGCAGGCAGGAGTCGGTCTACTTGTCTCGGACGTGATTCCTATATACATGATCATACCTAGATATTCGCATAACTATTCTCAATTCTGTCAATTGCTCAACATTAATTTGTTTACCCACCGTGAATACTTATGCTCTCGAGAGAAGACACTAGTGAAACCTATGGCCCCTGGGTCTATCTTCCATCATATTAATCTTCCAATACTTAGTTATTTCCATTGCCTTTTATTTTACTTTGCATCTTTATCATAAAAATACCCAAAATATGATCTTATCATATCTACCAGATCTCACTCTAGTAAGTGACCGTGTAGGATTGACAACCCCTTATCGCATTGGTTGCGTGGATTTATTTGTTTGTGTAGGTGCAAGGGACTCGTGCGTGGCCTCCTACTGGATTGATACCTTGGTTCTCAAAAACTGAGGGATATGCTTACGCTACTTTGCTGCATCACCCTTTCCTCTTCAAGGGAAAACCAACGCAAGTGCTCAAGAGGTAGGAAGAAGGATTTCTGGCGGCGTTGCTGGGGAGGTTCGCGCAAAAGTCAACATACCAAGTACCCATCACAAGTCCTTATCTCCCGCATTACATTATTTGCCATTTGCCTCTCGTTTTCCTCTCCCCCACTTCACCCTTGCCGTTTTAATCGCCCTTCTTTTGTTCGTCTTTCCATTTGCTTTGATGTCTAACTTGGCTCGTTTGCTCGTTTGGTTGGAATAGTTGTTTATTTATTACTAAACAGAGAACCTAAACATCTATGGATCCTCATCCGCTTGCTAATCTTTTTCAGAGATCAAATTTGATGAACCAATTGCTAGTGAGTTTTGTGCGCTAGATTATCTTTATGAAGTTTTGCTTGAAATTCATAAATCTGAAAATTGTGATAAAGTACTTTATGGAGTGATTCACGATGAATCTTTGAATAAAAAGCATGATTGCAATGATGATGGTATAAATTATATTAATGTCAATTGTGCTTATAATATGCAAAACCCTAAGCTTGGGGATGCTAGTTTTTCTATGTCTACTACTTGTTGCAATGATCATGATTGGGGTGATTCTTCTTTTGATCTTGAAAATTTATTGAAACCCCATGATGAATATGAGATTGATAATAGTGTTTGCAATGTTATTGAAAGTGGTTTTGGAAGAGTGTGAACTTTAGATCCCACTATTTTGGAAGAGTGTCAACTTTGCATGCATATGGATCGTGTTGAAAATATTTTGTGCGATAGCTATTTTTTTGAATTTTCTTATGGTCCCACATTCAATTATTATGAGAGAGGAAAATATGGTGGTAGAAAGTTTCAAGTTACTAAATTACCTCTCGTTATGTTGAGATTGCCATTGTTTCTTTCTGCTTCCTTGCATATGCTAGTTTTTGCTTGCCTTGACAATTTGTTTGCCTATAATATGCCTATGAATAGGAAGTATGTTAGACTTAGATGTGTTTTTCACGTGTTTTATTATGCTCTTTTTGTGATTCAATTCTTGTCTTTCATGTGAGCACCATTAAAATTATCAATGCCTAGCTTTAAGGATTTAAAGAAAAGCGCTTGTTGGGAGTCAACCCAATATTTTTACTTGCTGTTATTTAATAAATAATTTATCTAGCCTATGTTTTGGTTGTGTTTTTTGTGTTTAATTAGTGTTTGTGCCAAGTAGAACCTTTGGGAAGACTTGGGGAAAGTCTTTTTAATCTTGCTGTAAAAAAACAGAAACTTTAGCGCTCACGAGAATTGCTGCCATTTTTATTTGGAAAGTGCTATTTAGTTAATTATTTTTGTAGATGATTAATATATAAATTCCTCATGTCCAGCAATTTATTTTAGAATTTTTGGGGTTACAGATCTTGCGTTAGCTGCAGATTACTACAGACTGTTCTGTTTTTGACAGATTCTGTTTTTCGTGTGTTGTTTGCTTATTTTGATGAATCTATGGCTAGTAAAATAGTTTATAAACCATAGAGAAGTTGTAATACAGTAGGTTTAACACAAATATAAATAAAGAATGAGTTCATTACAGTACCTTAAAGTGGTGTTTTGTTTTCTTTCGCTAACGGAGCTCACGAGATTTTCTACTTTAAGTTTTGTGTTGTGAAGTTTTCAAGTTTTGGGTGAAAGATATGATGGATTATGGAACAAGGATTGGAAAGAGCCTAAGCTTGGGGATGCCCCGGAAGGCATCCCCTCTTTCGTCTACTTCCATCAGTAACTTTACTTGGAGCTATATTTTTATTCACCACATGATATGTGTTTTGCTTGGAGCGTCTTGTATGATTTGAGTCTTTATTTGTTAGTTTACCACAATCATCCTTGCTGTAAACACCTTTTGAGAGAAACACACATGATTCGGAAACTGTTAGAATACTCTATTATGTGCTTCACTTATATCTTTTGAATTATATAGTTTTTGCTCTAGTGCTTCACTTATATCTTTTAGAGCACGTCGGTGGATTTGTTTTATAGAAACTATTGTTCTCTCATGCTTCACTTAGATTATTTTGAGAGTCCTACAAAACAGCATGGTAATTTGCTTTAATTATGTTAGGCATTCAAGATTAATAATAATAAAAAATTCTTATGAGTGTGTTCAATACTATGAGAATTTTGATACTTGATAATTGTTTTGAGATATGGAGATGGTAATATTAGAGTCATGCTAGTTGAGTAGTTGTGAATTTGAGAAATACTTGTGTTAAAGTTTGTGATTCCCGTAGCATGCACGTATGGTGAACGGTTATGTGATGAAGTTGGAGCATGATTTATTTATTGATTGTCTTCCTTATGAGTGGTGGTCGGGGACGAGCGATGGTCTTTTCCTACCAATCTATCCCCCTAGGAGCATGCACGTAATACTTTGCTTTGATAGCTTGAAGATTTTTGCAATAAGTATATGAGTTCTTTATGACTAAGGTTTAGTCCATGGATCATACACACTTTTCTTCCTTCCACCATTGCTAGCCTCTCTAATACCGTGCACCTTTCGCCGGTATCATACACCCACCATACACCTTTCTCAAAGCAGGCACCATACCTACCTATCATGGCATTTCCATAGCCATTCCGAGATATATTGCCATGCAACTTTCCACCGTTCCGTTTACTATGACATGCTCCATCATTGTCATATTGCTTTGCAAGACCATCTAGTTGACATTGTATTTGTGGCAAAGCCACCGTTCTTAATTCTTTCATACATGTCACTCTTGATTCATTGCATATCCCGGTACACCACCGGAGGCATTCACATAGAGTCATATTTTGTTCTAAGTATCGAGTTGTAATTGTTGAGTTGTAAGTGAATAAAAGTGTGATGATCATCATTTTTAGAGCATTGTCCAAAGTGAGGAAAGGATGATGGGGACTATGATTCCCCACAAGTCGGGATGAGACTCCGGACGAAAAAACAGAGGCCATAAAAGAGGCCCAAATAAAAAAATGAGAGAAAAAGAGAAAAGGGACAATGCTACTATCCTTTTACCACACTTGTGCTTCAAAGTAGCACCATGATCTTCATAATAGAGAGTCTCCTATGTTATCACTTTCATATACTAGTGGGAATTTTTCATTATAGCACTTGCCTTGTATATTCCAATGATGGGCTTCCTCAAAATGCCCTAGGTCTTCGTGAGCAAGCGAGTTGGATGCACACCCACTTAGTTCCTTTTGTTGAGCTTTCGTATACTTATAGCTCCAGTGCATCCGTTGCATGGCAATCCCTACTCACTCACATTGATATCTATTGATGGGCATATCCATAGCCTGTTTATACGCCTAGTTGATGTGAGACTATCTTCCCCTTTTTTTTCTCCTCCACAACCACCATTCTATTCCACCTAAAGTGCTATGTCCATGGCTCACACTCATGTATTGCGTGAAGATTGAAAAAGTTTGAGAACACCAAAAGTATGAAACAGTTGCTTGGCTTGTCATCGGGGTTGTGCATGATTTAAATACTTTGTGTGGTGAAGATAGAGCATAGCCAGACTATATGATTTTGTAGGGATAACTTTCTTTGGCCATGTTATTTTGAAGAGACATAATTGCTTAGTTAGTATGCTTGAAGTATTATTATTTCTATGTCAATATTGAACTTTTTCCCTGAATATTTAGGATCTGAATATTCATACCACAATTAAGAAGAATTACATTTAAATTATGCCAACTAGCATTCCACATCAAAAATTCTATTTTTATCATTTACCTACTCGAGGGCGAGCAGGAATTAAGCTTGGGGATTATTGTTCCATGATATATTATATTCTGTTTTGGACATTATTGGGCTTTATTATACACTTTTATATTATTTTTGGGACTAACCTATTACCCGGAGGCCCAACCCAGAATTGTTGTTTTTTCCTATTTTAGGGTTTCGCAGAAAAAGAATATCAAACGGAGTCCAAACGAAATGAAACCTTCGGGAATGTGATTTTCGGAACGAACATGATCCAGACGACTTGGAACCTACGTCAAGACATCAACCATGAGGCCACAAGGTAGGGGGCGCGCCTACCCCCCTGGGAGCGCCCTCCACCCTCGTGGGCCCCCTGTTGCTCCACCAACGTACTCCTTCCTCCTATATATACATACGTACCCCCAAACTACCAGATAAGGAGCCAAAACCCTAAATCCACCGCCGTAACTTTCTGTATCCACGAGATCCCATCTTGGGCCTGTTCCGGAGCTCCGCTAGAGGGGGCATCGATCACAAAGGGCTTCTACGTCAACACCATAGCCTCTCCGATGAAGTGTGGGTAGTTTACCTCAGACCTTCGGGTCCATAGTTCTTAGCTAGATGGCTTCTACTCTCTTTTTGGATCTCAATACAAAGTTCTCCCCCTCTCTTGTGGAGATATATTCGATGTAATCTTCTTTTGTGGTGTGTTTGTTGAGATCGATGAATTGTGGGTTTATGATCAAGTTTATCTATGAACATTATTTGAATCTTCTCTGAATTCTTTTATGTATGATTGGTTATCTTTGCATGTCTCTTCGAATTATCAGTTTGGTTTGGCCTACTAGATTGATCTTTCTTGCAATGGGAGAAGTGCTTAGCTTTGGGTTCAATCTTGCGGTGTCCTTTCCCAGTGACAGTAGGGGCAGCAAGGCACATATTGTATTGTGGCCATCAAGGATAACAAGATGGGGTTTACATCATATTGCATGAGTTTATCCCTCTACATCATGTCATCTTGCTTAAAGCGTTACTCTGTTCTCTTGAACTTAATACTCTAGATGCATGCTGGATAGCGGTCGATGTGTGGAGTAATAGTAGTAGATGCAGGCAGGAGTTGGTCTATTTGTCTCAGACGTGATGCCTATATACATGATCGTACCTAGATATTCTCATAATATGCTCAATTCTGTCAATTTCTCAACAGTAATTTGTTTACCCACCGTGAATACTTATACTCTCGAGAGAAGCCACTAGTGAAACCTATGGCCCCTGTGAAAGAAATATGCCCTAGAGGCAATAATAAAGTTATTATTTATTTCCTTGTATCATGATAAATGTTTATTATTCATGTTAGAATTGTATTAACCGGAAACATAATATATGTGTGAATACATAGACAAACAGAGTGTCACTAGTATGCCTCTACTTGACTAGCTCGTTGATCAAAGATGGTTATGTTTCCTAAGCATAGACATGAGTTGTCATTTGATTAACGGGATCACATCATTAGGAGAATGATGTGATTGACTTGACCCATTCCGTTAGCTTAGCACTTGATCGTTTAGTTTGTTGCTATTGCTTTGTTCATAACTTATACATGTTCCTATGACTATGAGATTATGCAACTCCCGTTTACCGGAGGAAAACTTCGTGTGCTACCAAACGTCACAACGTAACTGGGTGATTATAAAGGTGCTCTACAGGTGTCTCCGAAGGTACTTGTTGGGTTGGCGTATTTCGAGATTAGGATTTGTCACTCCGATTGTCAGAGAGGTATCTTTGGGCCCACTCGGTAATGCACATCACTTAAGCCTTGCAAGCATTGCAACTAATGAGTTAGTTGCGGAATGATGTATTACGGAACGAGTAAAGAGACTTGCCGGTAACGATATTGAACTAGGTAATGGAATACCGACGATCGAATCTCGGGCAAGTAACATACCGATGACAAAGGGAACAATGTATGTTGTTATGCGGTCTGACTGATAAAGATCTTCGTAGAATATGTGGGAGCCAAATATGAGCATCCAGGTTCCGCTATTGGTTATTGACTGGAGACATGTCTCGGTTATGTCTACATAGTTCTCGAACCCGTAGGGTACGCACGCTTAAAGTTTCGGTGACGGTTGTATTATGAGTTTATGTGATTTGATGTACCGAAGGTAGTTCGGAGTCCCGGATGAGATCGGGGACATGACGAGGAGTCTCGAAATGGTCGAGATGTAAAGATCGATATATTGGACGACTATATTCGGACATCGGAAAGGTTCCGAGTGATTCGGGTATTTTCGGAGGTACCGGGGAGTTACGGGAATACGAGGAAGAAGTAATGGGCCTCATGGGCCAAGTGGTGGAAGAGAGGAGGCAGGGTGCGCGGTCCCCCTAGCCCAAACCGAATTGGACTAGGGGGCCGGCCCCCCTTTCCTCCTTTTCCTCCTTCTCCTTCCTTCTCCTTCTCCTCCTTCCTTTCCTCCTCCTAGTAGGAGTAGGAAAGGGGAGTCCTACTCCTACTAGGAGGACGACTCCTCCTCCTGGTGCGCCCATAGAGGGCCGGCTGGCCTCCCCCCTTGATCCTTTATATACAGGGGCAGGGGGCACCTCTAGACACACAAGTTGATCAGTTGATCTCTCCCAGCCGTGTGCGGTGCCCCCCCTCCACCATATTCCACCTCAGTCATATCGTAGCGGTGCTTAGGCGAAGCCCTGCATCGGTAGCAACATCATCACCGTAACCACGCCGTCGTGCCGACGGAACTCTGCCGTGAAGCTCTACTGGATCGGAGTTCGCGGGACGTCATCAAGCTGAACGTGTGCTGAACTCGGAGGTGCCGTACGTTCGGTACTTGGATCGGTTGGGTCATGAAGACGTACGACTACATCAACCGCATTGTGCTAATGCTTCCGCTTTCGGTCTACGGGGGTACGTAGACAACACTCTCCCCTCTCGTTGCTATGCATCACCATGATCTTGCGTGTGCGTAGGAATTTTTTTGAAATTACTACGTTCCCCGACAGTGGCATCCGAGCCTGGTTTTATGCGTAGATGTCATATGCACGAGTAGAACACAAGTGAGTTGTGGGCGATATAAGTCATACTACTTACCAGCATGTCACACTTTGGTTCGGCGGTATTGTTGGATGAAGTGGCCCGGACCGACATTACGAGTACGCTTACGCGAGACTGGTTTTACCGCCGTGCTATGCACACAGGTGACTAGCGGGTGTCAGTTTCTCCAACTTTAGTTGAACCGAGTGTGGCTACGCCCGGTCCTTGCGAAGGTTAAAACAGCACCAACTTGACAAACTATCATTGTGGTTTTGATGCGTAGGTAAGAACGGTTCTTGCTCAGCCCAGTAGCAGCCACGTAAAACTTGCAACAACAAAGTAGAGGACGTCTAACTTGTTTTTGCAGGGCATGTTGTGATGTGATATGGTCAAGATGTGATGAGATATAAGTTGTTGTATGAGATGATCATGTTTTGTTGAAGTTATCGGCAATTGGTAGAAGCCTTATGGTTGTCTCTTTATTTCATAAGATGCAAGTGCCAAATAATTGCTTTACTTTATCGCTATGCGATAGCAATAGTTGCAAGAGCAATAGTTGGCGAGACGACCATGTGACGACACATTGATATAGATCAAGATGATGGAGATCATGGTGTCATGCCGGTGACGATGGAGATCATGACGATGCTTTGGAGATAGAGATCAAAGGCACAAGATGATGATGGCCATATCATGTCACATATTTTGATTGCATGAGTTGTTTATCTTTTATACATCTTACTTTGCTTAGTTATGACGGTAGCATTATAAGATGATCTCTCACTAAATTTCAAGATAAAAGTGTTCTCCCTGAGTATGCACCGTTGCCAAAGCTCGTCGTGCCCAGACACCATGTGATGATCGAGTGTGATAAGCTCTACGTCCATCTACAACGGGTGCAAGCCAGTTTTGCACACGCAGAATACTCATGTTAAACTTGACGAGCCTAGCATATGCAGATATGGCCTCGGAACACTGAGACCGAAAGGTCGAGCGTGAATCATATAGTAGATATGATCAACATAGTGATGTTCACCATTGAAAGCTACTCCATTTCACGTGATGATAGGTTATGGTTTAGTTGATTTGGATCACGTGATCACTTAGAGGATTAGAGGGATGTCTTTCTAAGTGAGAGTTCTTAAGTAATATGATTAAGTAATATGATTAATTGAACTTTAATTTATCATGAACTTAGTCCCTGATAGTATTTTGCAAATAATGTTATAGATCAATTGCTCGCGTTGTTGCTTCCCTATGTTTTATATGTGTTCCTAGAGAAAACTAAGTTGAAAGATGTTAGTAGCAATGATGCGGATTGGATCCATGATCTGAGGTTTATCCTCATTGCTGCACAAAAGAATTATGTCCTTGATGCACCGCTAGGTGACAAACCTATTGCAGGAGCAGATACAGACGTTATGGACGTTTGGCTAGCCCAATATGATGACTACTTGATAGTTTAGTGCACCATGCTTAAACGGCTTAGAATTGGGACTTCAAAGACGTTTTGAACATCATGGACCATATGAGATGTTCCAGGAGTTGAAGTTAATATTTCAAGCAAATACCCAAGATGAGAGATATGAAGTCTCCAACAAGTTCTATAGCTAAAAGATGGACGAGAATAGCTCAAGCAGTGAGCATGTGCTCAGATTGTCTGGGTACTACAATCGCTTGAATCAAGTGGAAGTTAATCTTCCAGATAAAATAGTGATTGACAGAATTCTCTAGTCACCATCACCAAGTTAGTAGAACTTCATGATGAACTATAGTATGCAAGGGATGACGAGAACAATTCCCAAGCTCTTCATGATGCTGAAATCGACGAAGGTAGAAATCAAGAAAAGCATCAAGTGTTGATGGTTGACAAGACCACTAGTTTCAAGAAAAGGGCAAAGGGAAGAAGGGGAACTTCAGGAAGAACGGCAAGCAAGTTGCTACTCAATTGAAGAAGCCCAAGTCTGTATCTAAGCCTGAGACTAAGTGCTTCTACTGCAAAGGGACTGGTCACTACAAGCAGAACTACCCCAAGTATTTGGCGGATAAGAAGGATGGCAATGAACAAAGGTATATTTGATATACAGAGTATTGATGTGTATTTTACTAGTGTTCATAGCAACCCCTCGGTATTTGATACTGGTTCAGTTGCTAAAGAGTAGTAACTCGAAACGGGAGTTGCAGAATGAACAGAGACTAGTCAAGGGTGAAGTGACGATGTGTGTTGGAAGTGGTTACAAGATTGATATGATCATCATCGCACACTCCCTATACTTTAGGGATTAGTGTTGAACCTAAATAAATGTTATTTGGTGTTTGCGTTGAGCATAAATATGATTGGATCATGTTTATTGCAATACGGTTGTTCATGTAAGTTAGAGAATAATTATTGTTCTGTTTACATGAATAAAACCTTCTATGGTCATACACCCAATGAAAATGGTTTCTTGGATCTCGATCGTGGTGATACACATTTTCATATTATTGAAGCCAAAAGATGCAAAGTTAATAATGATAGTGCAACTTATTTGTGGCATTGCCGTTTAGGTCATATTGGTGTAAAGCACATGAAGAAAATCCATGCTGATGGGCTTTTGGAATCACTTGATTATGAATCAGTTGATGCTTCGAACCATGCCTATATGGTCCGATGAATATTGAGGCTCGCGACAGGTATCATTATTTTCTGATCTTCACAGATGATTTGAGCAGATATGAGTATATCTACTTGATGAAACACAAGTCTGAAACATTTGAAAAGTTCAAAGAATTTCAGAGTGGACTGGAGAATCATCATAACAAGAATAAAAGTTTCTACGATATGATCGCAGAAGTAAAATATTTGAGTTACGAGTTTGGCCTTCAGTTAAAACAATGTGAAATAGTTTCACTACTCACGCCACCTGGAACACCACAACATAATGGTGTGTCCGAATGTCATAACCATACTATTATTGGATATAGTGCAATCTATGATGTTTCTTACCAATTAACCACTATAGTTTTGAGGTTATGCATTAGAGACAATTACATTCACGTTAAATAGGGCACCATCTAAATCCATTGAGATGACACCGTATGAACTATGGTTTGGCAAGAAACCTAAGCTGTCGTTTCTTAAAGTTTGAGGTTGTAATGCTTGTGAAAAAGTTTCAACCTGATAAGCTCAAACCCAAATCGGAGAAGTGCGTCTTCATAGGATACCCAAAAGAAAATGTTGGGTACACCTTCTATCACAGATCCGAAGGCAAGATATTCATTGCTGAGAATGGATCCTTTCTAGAGAAGGAGTTTCTCTCGAAAGAAGTGAGTGGGAGAAAAGTAGAACTTGATGAGGTAACTGTACCTGCTCCCTTATTGGAAAATAGTTCATCACAGAAATATGTTCCTGTGACTACTACACCAATTAGTGAGGAAGCTAATGATGATGATCATGTAACTTCAAATCAAGTTACTACCGAACCTCGTAGGTAAACCAGAGTGAGATCCGCACCAAAGTGGTACGGTAATCCTGTTCTGGAGGTCATGTTACTTGACCATGACGAACCTACAAACTATGAGGAAGCGATGATGAGCCCAGATTCCGCGAAATGGCTTGAGGCCATGAAATCTGGGATGAGATCCATGTATAAGAACGAAGTATGGACTTTGATTGAGTTGCCCATTGATCGGCGAGCCATTGATATTAAATGGATCTTCAAGAGGAAGACGGACGCTGATAGTAGTGTTACTATCTACAAAGCTAGAATTATCGCAAAAAGGTTTTTGACAAGTTCAAGGTGTTGACTATGATGAGAGTTTCTCACTCGTATCTATGCTTAAGGCTGTCTGAATCATGTTAGCAATTGCCACATTTTATGAAATCTGGCAAATGGATAAACAAAACTGCATTCTTTAATGGATTTATTAAATAAGAGTTGTATATGATGCAACCAGAAGGTTTTGTCAATCCTAAAGGTACTAACAAAATATGCAAGCTCTAGCGATCCATCTATGGACTGGTGCAAGCATCTCGGAGTTGGAATATATGCTTTGGTAAGTTGATCAAAGCATATAGTTTTATACAGACTTGCGGTGAAGCATGTATTTACAAGAAAGTGAGTGGGAGCACTACAACATTTCTGATAAGTATATGTGAATGACATATTGTTCATCGGAGATAATGTAGAATTATTCTACAAAGCATAAAGGAATGTTTGAAAGGAGTTTTTCAAATAAAGACCTCGGTGAAGCTGCTTACATATTGAGCATCAAGATCTATAGAGATAGCTCAAGATGCTTGATAAGTTTTTCAATGAGTACATACCTTGACAAGATTTTGAAGTAGTTCAAAATGGAACAGTCAAAGAAAGAGTTCTTGCCTGTGTTACAAGGTGTGGAACTGAGTAAGTCTCAAAACCCGACCACGGCAGAAGATAGAGAGAGAATGAAAGTCATTCCCTATGCCTCAGCCATAGGTTCTATAAAGTAAGCCATGCTGTATACCAGACCTATTGTATACCATGCCCTGTGTTTGGAAAGGGAGTACAATAGTGATCTAGGAGTAGATCACTAGACATTGGTCAAAATTATCCTTAGTGGGATAAGGATATGTTTCTTGATTATGGAGGTGACAAAAGGTTCGTCGTAATGGGTTACGTTGATGCAAGTTTTGACACTGATCCAGATGACTCAAAGTCTCAATCTGGATACATATTGAAAGTGGGAGCAATTAGCTGGAGTAGCTCCGTGCAGAGCATTGCTGACATAGAAATTTGCAAAATACATACGGATCTGAATGTGGCGGACCCATTGACTAAACTTCCCTCACAAGCAAAACATGATCACACCTTAGTACTCTTTGGGTATTAATCACATAGCGATGTGAACTAGATTATTGACTCTAGTAAACCCTTTGGGTGTTGGTCACATGACGATGTGAACTATGGGTGTTAATCACATGGTGATGTGAACTATTGATGTTAAATCACATGGCGATCTGAACAAGATTATTGACTCTAGTGCAAGTAGAAGACTGAAGGAAATATGCCCTAGAGGCAATAATAAAGTTATTATTTATTTCCTTATATCATGATAAATGTTTATTATTCATGCTAGAATTGTATTAACCGAAAACATAATACATGTGTGAATACATAGACAAACAGAGTGTCACTAGTATGCCTCTACTTGACTAGCTCGTTGATCAAAGATGGTTATGTTTTCTAACCATAGACATGAGTTGTCATTTGATTAACGGGATCACATCATTAGGAGAATGATGTGATTGACTTGACCCATTCCGTTAGCTTAGCACTTGATCATTTAGTTTGTTGCTATTGCTTTCTTCATAACTTATACATGTTCCTATGACTATGAGATTATGCAACTCCCGTTTACCGGAGGAAAACTTTGTGTGCTACCAAACGTCACAATGTAACTGGGTGATTATAAAGGTGCTCTACAGGTGTCTCCGAAGGTACTTGTTGGGTTGGCGTATTTCGAGATTAGGATTTGTCACTCCGATTGTCAGAGAGGTATCTCTGGACCCACTCGGTAATGCACATCACTTAAGCCTTGCAAACATTGCAACTAATGAGTTAGTTGCGGAATGATGTATTACGGAACAAGTAAAGAGACTTACCGGTAACGAGATTGAACTAGGTATTGGAATACCGACGATCGAATCTCGGGCAAGTAACATACCGATGACAAAGGGAACAACGTATGTTGTTATGCGGTCTGACCGATAAAGATCTTCGTAGAATATGTGGGAGCCAATATGAGCATCCAGGTTCCGCTATTGGTTATTAACCGGAGACATGTCTCGGTCATGTCTACATAGTTCTCGAACCCGTAGGGTCCGCACGCTTAAAGTTTCGGTGACAATTGTATTATGAGTTTATGTGATTTGATGTACCAAAGGTAGTTCGGAGTTCCGGATGAGATCGGGGACATGACGAGGAGTCTCAAAATGGTCGAGACGTAAAGATCGATATATTGGATGACTATATTCGGACATCGGAAAGGTTCCGAGTGATTCGGGTATTTTCGGGGGTACCGGGGAGTTACAGGAATACAAGGAAGAAGTAATGGGCCTCATGGGCCAAGTGGTGGAATATAGGAGGCAGGGCGCGCGCCCCCCTAGACCAAACTGAATTGGACTAGGGGGCCGGCCCCCCTTTCCTCCTTTTCCTCCTTCTCCTTCCTTCTCCTTCTCCTCCTTCCTTTCCTCCTCCTAGTAGGAGTAGGAAAGGGGAGTCCTACTCCTACTAGGAGGAGGACTCCTCCTCCTGGCGCGCCCATAGAGGGCCGGCCGGCCTCCCCCATTGCTCCTTTATATACAGGGGTAGGGGCACCTCTAGACACACAAGTTGATCAGTTGATCTCTCCCAGCCGTGTGCAGTGCCCCCCTCCACCATATTCCACCTCGGTCATATCGTAGCGGTGCTTAGGCGAAGCCCTGCGTCCGTAGCAACATCATCACCGTCACCATCCCGTCGTGCTGACGGAACTCTCCCGTGAAGCTCTGCTGGATCGGAGTTCACGGGACGTCATCGAGCTGAACGTGTGCTAAACTCGGAGGTGTCGTGCGTTCGGTACTTGGATCGGTCGGATCGTGAAGACGTACGACTACATCAACCGCGTTGTGCTAACGCTTCCGCTTTCGGTCTACGAGGGTACGTAGACAACACTCTCCCCTCTCGTTGCTATGCATCACCATGATCTTGCATGTGCGTAGGAATTTTTTGAAATTACTACGTTCCCCAACACCCCGGGTCTATCTTCCATCATATTAATCTTCCAATACTTAGTTATTTCATTTGCCTTCTATTTTGCTTTGCATCTTTATCATAAAAATACCAAAAATATTATCTTATCATATCTATTAGGTCTCACTCTCTTAAGTGACTGTGTAGGGATTGACAACCCCTTATCGCATTGGTTGCGAGGATTTATTTGTTTGTGTAGGTGCGAGGGACTCGTGCATGGCCTCCTACTGGATTGATACCTTGGTCCTAAAAACTAAGGGAAATACTTACACTACTTTGCTGCATCACCCTTTCCTCTTCAAGGGAAAACCAATGCAAGTGCTCAAGAGGTAGCAACCTGCAATCCTAAATGCTTAGTATAGGATGCTAGTATTCCATCAGTGGCCCTACATTCTTGTCTGTTTGCCATGCTATACTATCGGGCCGTGATCACTCGGGAGGTGATCACGGGTATATACCTATATACATAATATATGATTCATGTGGTGACAAAAGTTGGGTTGGCTCATAGAGTACCCGTGAGTGATTCACGGATTGGGACTGAAAGGACGTTAGTCCCGACGGCCCTATGAGTGGACCTTTGTGACGGAGCGACAGGGCAGGTTGAGACCACCTAGGTGAGAGGTGGGCTTGGCCCTGGTCGGCATCTGCGGTTTCATCAATTAACACGCTTAATGAGATCTTGGTATTTGATCTGAGTCTGGCCACTAGCCTATACGCACTAACCAACTACGCGGGAACAATTATGGGCACTCGACGTCGTGGTATCAGCCGAAGCCTTCTTGACGTCAGCGACTGAGCGGCGCGCGCCGGATTGGACCGTAAGCCTGTGCTTGTATTAAGGGGGGCAGGTCTGCTTCCGGCCGCGTACACAACGTGGAGGTGTGCAATGGGCGATGGGCCCAGACCCCTGCGCTCATAGGATTTAGACCGGCATGCTGACCTCTCTGTTGTGCCTAGGTAGGGCTCTGACGTGTTGACCTTTCGAGGCTGGGCATGACCCAGGAAAGTGTGTCCGGACAAAGGGGATCGAGCGTGTTGGGAAATGTGGTGCACCCCCGTAGGGAAGTTTATCTATTCGAATAGTTGTGTCCCTCGGAAAAAGGATGACCTCGAGTTGTACCTTGACCTTATGACAACTAGAACTAGATACTTAATAAAACACCCCCTTTCAAGTGCCAAATACAACTGGGTGATCGCTCTCTCACAGGGCAATGAGGAGAGGATCGCCGGGTAGGATTATGCTATGCGATGATACTTGGTTAACTTACCATCTACTCTCTTCTACTGCTTCAAGATGGAGGCTGCCAGAAGCGTAGTCTTTGATAGGACTAGCTATCCCCCTCTTATTCTAGCATTCTACAGTTCAGTCCACAGATACTACCCATTTTATTGATAAAAATTCATATGTAGTGTAGATCCTTTCTAGCGAGTACTTTGGATGAGTAATCATGGTTGCTTTGCCCCCCCTTTTCCCCCTACCTATATCTGGTTGTCGCAACCAGACCTGGAGTCCATGAGCCAGAGGATCCTGACGATGATTCTGAAGGAAATATGCCCTAGAAGCAATAATTTATAATTCCTTATATCATGATAAATGTTTATTATTCATGCTAGAATTGTATTAATCGGAAAATTAGTACATCTGTGAATACATAGACAAATAGAGTGTCACTAGTATGCCTCTACTAGACTAGCTCGTTAATCAAAGATGCTTAAGTTTCCTAACCATAGGCATGAGTTGTCATTTGATGAACAGGATCACATGATTAGAGAATGATGTGATTGACTTGACCCATCCGTTAGCTTAGCACTATGATCGTTTAGTTTATTGCTATTGCTTTCTTCATAACTTATACATGTTCCTATGACTATGAGATTATGCAACTCCTGAATACCGGAGGAACACTTAGTGTGTTATAAAACGTCACAACATAACAGGGTGACTACAAAGATGCTCTACAGGTGTCTCCGATGGTGTTTGTTGAGTTGGCACAGATCGAGATTAGGATTTGTCACTCCATGTATCAGAGAGGTACCTTTGGGCCCTGTCGGTAATGCACATCACTATAAGCCTTGCAAGCAATGTGACTAATGAGTTAGTTCTGGGTGATGCATTATGGAACAAGTAAAGAGACTTGCCGGTAACGAGATTGAACTAGGTATTGAGATACCGATGATCGAATCTCGGGCAAGTAACATACCAATGACAAAGGGAACAATGTATGTTGTTATGCGGTTTGACCGATAAAGATCTTTGTAGAATATGTAGGAACCAATATGAGCATCCATGTTCCGCTATTGGTTATTGACCGGAAGTGAGTCTCGGTCATGTCTACATAGTTCTCGAACCCGTAGGGTCCGCACGCTTAACGTTCAATGACGATCGGTATTATGAGTTTATGTGTTTTGATGTACCGAAGGTAGTTCGGAGTCCCGGATGTGATCAGGGACATGACGAGGAGTCTCTAAATGGTCGAGACATAAAGATTGATATATTGGACGATGTTATTCGGACACCGAATGAGTTTCGGAGGTCACCGGATAAATATCGGAGTGTTGGAGGGTTACCGGAACCCCCCGGGGGAACTAATGGGCCTCTACGGGCCTTAGTGGGAAGATAGGAAGGGCCAGGAGGGTTAGCTGAGTTGTGTGAGAAACTAAAAAGCATGGCATCCACTATTCTAGGGTGGGGGACTAAAGAGTTTGGCGCAGTTAGACAGGAGCTGTGCGCACTTCGCAACCGGTTGGCTACTCTTCGGGCTGCTCCTGATCGAACTGGTCCTTCTTATGAGGAGATCAAGGTCGAGGAAAGGATTATTGAGCTGAGATTTAGGGAAGAAATAATGAGGCGTCAAAGGGCTCGTGTGTAGTGGCTCATGGAAGGTGATAAGAACATGAAATTGTTTCATCGCAAAGCGTCTAACAGGAAGAAAAAGAATAGGGTCGAGAGACTTACAAGGCCGGATGGGACTGTGTGTGAAGATCTAGCTGAATTGGAGAGCATGGCTGTGAATTTCTATGAAGAGCTATATACCTCGGAGGGTGTTGTGGGGATAGAAGAGGTCCTATCACATGTTCCTTGTAAAGTGACAACACCTATGAATGAGATGTTGAGTAAGCCATATTCTGAAAAAGAGGTGAAAGAAGGACTATAGCAAATGTTTCCAACAAAAGCACCTGGACCGGATGGTTATCCGGCGCATTTTTTTCAAAACTATTGGCATTTTGGTGGTGAGGAAGTTACAAAATTGTTATTCGGATTTTGTAGGGAGTTGACTCCCTAGCGGAGATCAACAAGACGTTCATCGTTATCATTCCCAAGGTAATTAGCCCATTACATCTTACTCAGCTTCGGCCTATTAGCTTGTGCAATGTGATCTACAAGGTCGCATCAAAGGTGCTTGCTAACCGTCTGAAGAAAATACTCCCGGAGATCATATCTGAAGAACAGTCGGTGTTTGTTCCTGGTTGGCTCATTACAGATAATGTGATAACAGCCTTTGAATGTTTGCACTTTATGAAAACTAACAGAAGTAAGAGAAACTCGCATTGTGCAGTCAAGCTGGATATGAAAAAAAGCATATGATAGACTAGAGTGGCAGTACTTAGAGGCTATTATGCTTAAGCTTAGATTTTGTCAATCTTTTGTGGATGCAGTTATGAGAGGAGTCAGATCAGTATTGTTCTCATTACTATTTAATGGGGCTCAAATTCAAGAGTTTCGACCAACTAGAGGCATAAGACAGGGGGACCCCATCTCCCCCTATCTCTTTCTGTTGGCAGGAGAAGGACTTTCATGTTTGCTCCAAAATGAAGCGAGTCTCAACCATAGAGAAGGCATCAAAATCACAGCAATAGCACCTCAAATACATCATCTTCTTTTCTTTGATGACTGCTTGTTATTTTGTAAGGCAACAGAGATGAATGTGAGAATGTGAGAAAGGCTCTTAAAATGTACTATTTTGCCTCCGGACAGAGAATCAACCTAGAGAAGTCATCCATCTATTTTCGTAAGAAATGTGCAGAACAAACTAGAACTCAGATCAAGTTTTTGCTACAGATTCCTAATGAGACTTTAATGAAGAAGTATTTGGGGCTGCCCTCAGACTTTAGCGGAAAAGTTGAAAAAGGGACAATGGTACTATCCTTTTTTCCACACTTGTGCTTCAAAGTAGCACCATGATCTTTATGATAGAGAGTCTCTTGTTTTGTCACTTTCATATAGTAGTGGGAATTTTTCATTATAGAGCTTGGCTTGTATATTCCAACAATGGGCTTCCTCAAATGCCCTAGGTCTCCGTGAGCAAGCAAGTTGGATGCACACCCACATAGTTTCTTTTGTTGAGCTTTCATACATTTATAGCTCTAGTGCATCCGTTGCATGGCAATCCCTACTCCTTGCATTGACATCAATTGATGGGCATATCCCTATCCCATTGATTAGCCTCGTCGATGTGAGACTTTCTCCTTTTTTGTCTTCTCCACATAACCCCCTATCATTATTCTATTCTACCCATAGTGCTATATCCATGGCTCACGCTCATGTACTGCGTGAAAGTTGAAAAAAGTTTTAGATTACTAAAGTATGAAATAATTGCTTGGCTTGTCATCGGGGTTGTGCAAGATGAGAGCATTCTTGTGTGACAAAAATAGAGCATGGCCAAACTATATGATTTTGTAGGGATGAACTTTCTTTTGCCATGTTATTTTGAGAAGACATGATTGCTTAGTTAGTATGCTTGAAGTATTATTATTTTTATGTCAATATTAAACTTTTGTCTTGAATCTCTCGGATCTGAACATTCATGCCACAATAAAGAAAATTACATTGAGAATTATGCTCGGTAGCATTCCACATCAAAAATTCTGTTTTTATCATTTACCTACTCGAGGACGAGCAGGAATTAAGCTTGGGGATGCTTGATACGTCTCCAAGGTATCTATAATTTCTGATTGTTCCATGATATTATATTATCTTTTTTGGATGTTAATGGGCTTATTTATACACTTTTATATTATTTTTGGGACTAACCTACCAGCCCACCAACCCAAGGCCCAGTGCAAATTGCTATTTTTTGCCTATTTCAGTGTTTCGTAGAAGACGAATAGCAAACGGAATCCAAACGGAATAAAACCTTCGGGAGAGTTATTTTTGGAACAAACGTGATCCAGGGGACTTGGAGTGGACATCAAGCAACCAACGAGGAGGCCATGAGGCAGGGGGGGCGCCTACCCCCTCGTGGGCCCCTCATGGCTCCACCGACCTACTTCTTCCTCATATATATATATATATATATATATATATATATATATATATATATATATATATATATATTCATATACCCCGAAAACATCCAGGAGCACCACGAAACCCTATTTCCACCGCCGCAACCTTCTGTACCCAAGAGATCCCATCTTGGGGCCTTTTCCGGAGCTCCGCCGGAGGGGGAATCAATCACGGAGGGCCTCTACATCAACTCCATGGCCCCTTCGATGATGTGTGAGTAGTTTACCCCAGACCTTCGGGTCCATAGTTATTAGCTAGATGACTTCTTCTCTCTCTTTGGATCTCAATACAATGTTCTCCTCAATCTTCTTGGAGATCTATTTGATGTAACTCTTTTTGCGGTGTGTTTGTCGAGATCCGATGAATTGTGGGTTTATGATCAAGTTTATCTACGAACAATATTTGATTCTTCTCTGAAATCTTTTATGTATGATTGGTTATCTTTGCAAGTCTCTTTGAATTATCAGTTTGGTTTGGCCTACTAGATTGATCTTTCTTTCAATAGGAGAAGTGCTTAGCTTTGGGTTCAATCTTGCGGTGTCCTTTCCCAGTGACAGTAGGGGTAGCAAGGCACGTATTGTATTGTTTCCATGGAGGATAAAAAGATGGGGTTTATATCATATTGATTGAGTTTATCCCTTTACATCATGTCATCTTGCCTAATGCGTTACTCTGTTCTTATGAACTTAATACTCTAGATGCATGCTGGATAGTGGTCGATGTGTGGAGTAATAGTAGTAGATGCAGAATCGTTTCGGTCTACTTGTCACGGACGTGATGCCTATATACATGATCATGCCTAGATATTCTCATAATTATGCACTTTTCTATCAATTGCTCGACAGTAATTTGTTCACCCACTGTAATACTTATGCTATCTTGAGAGAAGCCACTAGTGAAACCTATGGCCCCCGGGTCTATCTTTTATCATATAACTTTCCAATCTATTTTATTTTGCAATCTTTACTTTTAATCTATATCATAAAAATACCAAAAATATTTATCTTATTATTATTATCTCTATCAGATCTCACTCTCGTAAGTGACCGTGAAGGGATTGACAATCCCTTTATCATGTTGGTTGCGAGGTTCTTATTTGTTTGTGTAGGTACGAGGGACTGCGTGTAGTCTCCTACTAGATTGATACCTTGGTTCTCAAACTGAGGGAAATACTTATGCTACTTTGCTGCATCACCCTTTCCTCTTCAAGGGAAAACCAACGCAATGCTCAAGAGATAGCAGAGGTCTACGAATGCATGGTTGGAGAATTGGCTTCAAGAGACTATCGTCTTCGGCCCACATGTGCTATTACTACCGATCCTCCGCAGTTGGTGTCTGACTATATTGTTGCTGCAAGTAGAGAATTAATGGAACATGGAGGCTCTTGAGCAGCATATGCTTCCAATGGATGTTGAGGTAATCAAAAAAATCCCACTAAATTCTCTCGCTGAAACTTTATATCGACCAACATCTTGTACTACTAGTGGGTGTTTCTGACCCCCCAACACTAGAAGCTCATGCATGCAGGGAGGCATTGGCTTGGCTGAGGACCTGCAAGTACATAAAATTAATGTTTGCAACAGACTGTCTGAGAGTCGTGAATGAGCTTCAGGCTTCGGTTTTGTTAGGTCCCTACTGCATGATTTTAAAGGACATTAGCGATAGAGTTGCAAACTTTCAGTCTTGTTCATTCAAGTTTGAGCAAGGCGCTTGTAATGGTGAGCGCCATAACCTAGCTAGGATGGTAACTAGTCTAGATGTGGGCTGATATGTATGGTTGGGCGATCCTCCGGATCACCTATGTATTCCTCGCCATATTGAGTTTTGAATAAAGCGTTGTGTTACTCAAAAAAATTGGACTAGGGGAAGGGGGCGGCAGTCGGTGTCAAAACCGGCGGAACTCAGATAGGGGGTCTCGAACTATGCCTCTAGGATCAATAGTAACAGGAGACGGGGGACACGATGTTTACCCAGGTTCAGGCCCTCTCTACGAAGGTAATACCCTACGTCCTGCTTGATTTATCTTGATGAATATGAGTGTTACAAGAGTTGATCTACCACGAGATCGTAATGGCTAAACCCTAGAAGCCTAGCCTGTATGACTATGGTAATGAATGTATCATTTCCGGACTAACCCCTCCGGTTTATATAGACACCGGGGGGATCTAGGGTTTACATAGAGTCGGTTACATCAGAAGGAATCTTCATAGTTGGTCGCCAAGCTTGCCTTCCACGCCAATGATAGTCCAATCCGGACACGGGTGCAGTCTTCGGCCTTCATGTCTTCAAAGCCCATTAGTCCGGCCCATGAATAACAGGCCGGACACCCGAGGACCCCTTAGTCCAGGACTCCCTCGGTAGCCCCTGAACCTGGCTTCAATGATGAGGAGTCCGGCGCGCAGATTGTCTTCGGCATTGCAAGGCGGGTTCCCCCTTCCGAACTCCTAGTTGATCTTCAGATGTAATGATTGTATCCGGAATTGTATGCACAACCGCAGAGGACATGATATTTCATGGGTTCAACCCACCGACCACTTTTTGGTAATATGACACCACGTCTGCCCGACCACTACTTGCGAATCGTTTTAGTCGGCCCGTCGCCCCATGTCCCAAGACGTGGTCCTATTGGCGCATCTTATCCAAGTGGAGATCGTGCCTCCCTTTTTTAAGGGATTCCTATCAACCCGGACGTGGGTAACCAAACCGTCGCTGGGGGACAACTCCTTGAAAACAAGCAAGTTTTTGAGGCCCAAGAGGAGATGCTTGATATTTGCAGCCTTTATATAGGGGTACAGACCGGTCTTTTTCTTCCATGCTTGCCGCTTCCTCAACCCCTGCTATCCCGAGTTCCAACACCTGGGTTTCGGTCGCCACCAGCCCCAATCATGTCCGGATCCAGCCGTCAAGGCCGGTGGGTAGCTTCTTCTGTTACGGAGGAAGACATTGCAAAGCTTCGGGCGGCGGGTACCTGACCGCTGAAATCCATCATTGGCTTCCTGCCGAGGGGCAGGTTATTCCCACCCCCAGATCCGGTGAGAGGGTCGTGTTCGTGTCCCACTTCCTCTGCGGGTTGGGGTTTGCACTTAACCCCTTCGTCCGAGGGCTCATGTTCTATTACGGGCTAGACTTTCATGATTTGGCCCCGGACTCTATTCTTCTTATCTCGGCGTTTATTGCCATGTGCAAAGCCCTCCTCCGAACTCCTCTGCACTTTGGCTTGTGGCTCAAGACCTTCGATGTGAAGCCGCAATTGGTAGAGGGGGAGCAGGCCGAGTGCGGCGGCGCTACACTGAGCAGGCTTGCTAGCGCCGTTTGGCTGAAAGGATCCTCCGCCAAATCTTCCGATCTATGGAAGTAGTGGTGGTTCTATATCACCGAGCCCCGCAGCTCCAAGTGGGCAACTGCGCCCGCATTCCAATCCAGCCCCCAACTCAGCTTGCATCATTGATTAACAAGGGGCTGGATAGGGGATCAATGAATGATGTGCGAACTCTGCAAAGTCGCATCCGAAGCCTCATTAAGAGGGACATCGACATAGCCAATGTCATTCATGTAATGCTAGTTCGTCGGACCCTGCCGTGCCAGCGACGGCCTCTCCGCCTATGGGAGTTCAATCCATAAGGGCCGCGCACTCTTCAACACTTCTTCGGCACAACGCACGAAGGAATGTGGAGATTATTCTTCGGGAAACGAAGGCAATGGCCGGACACCACCGAAGATGTCGGCCTAGACTGTAACCATCCGGACACCCCGGTAAGTAGCCGTTTACCGAATACCTTATAATCAGATACCTAGTGGCAAGATACCAACAGTATCATCCTTTTTCAGGGCTGGATAAAGAAGGTGGAATTGATTAGGTGTCCGGCTCCCCTTCCCGAAGACTCAGCTACTCCTATGTTAACAAGGATGCTGGCCTTGGTGCCATACCAGGCACCAGCAGGGGAGGGCGAAAAGAACCAAGATGACCTTGGTTCCGGAGGTAAGTCGGACACTGAGTCCGGAGAAATCGACCTTTCCTCGCCCGAATACGGAGGCGGAAAAGGACCCAATAACCCTTCTCCAAATAGGAGGAAAAGGGCCGCCTCCGAAGATTGGGAGAGGCGGTCTTCCAAGAAGGGCAAGATGCCATCATCGACCAGCTTGGGTTTGGAAAGTGACGCCATTGAGCAGCTCCAACAAGGAGACAAGCCCTCGTCCAAAGCATAAGAGAATCCGGAGAACTTTGATAGCGTCCCGCTCAGTTATTGTTACTGAAGATACACGTAACGCATTTATGCATTTTTACAGGTCGGCACAGAATTTTTCTAGGTGATCCTCTTCTTCGGGGAGTCCCCACCCAGAGATGAGGGAGGGCGAGACGCCTCCTCCGACCTCCTCGCCCAATAAGGCGGATGACTCTGAAGTGTCATCGCGGAGGGTCCCTTTAGACCGGGGGACAGAAGAGGCAGTACCCAAAGGTGGATCTCCGGCCATCCGGGATTCTGGGGCTAATTATAACAAAGGCCCCGGACTGTATGGTTCACAGCTGATAGCGATTTTGAAGACGGGTGAGCCGATTCCTTCAAAGGATGATTGTGCTTTTGGAGCAGCTTCCAGGGACCTGTGGACTCCGAATATGTTGCGAGACATGTTGCGGAAAGCATCCGTGTCGGGGGAACAGCGTACCTTGATGGGTACAGTGATTGAAAAGATTTCATCTGCGAAGAGCGGATTAAATGAGGCCTTCATGAGCCTACTGAAGGCCTTCGAGGTTTGTGACATAATGTTTTCATCTATGTTTCATTTGCAAAGATGCGCCTGTGTATAGGTAGTAACCCCTGATACTCGGGTTGTCTTCCGCTGGGAAGCAAAACGGAGGATCGAAAAGGATCGTTTGAGGACTAACCTGATCAACTTTGAACACAGGCTTCTTCTCCCTTGGCCGTTTCCCGGACTATGGAAATTGCCGATTTGCAGCGGAAGCTTGATGTGGCAGGGGATGATCTTGCTTTAATCAATATGCGTCTTGACGAGTTGCAAGGTATGTATTCAGGGCAATCCTAATACATTTGTGTGCTATAAGCATGATGCTGATATTTAGATGCTGGAATATGCATGGCTGCAGATGGTGCTGCCGCCATTGAAGTTCTTCAAGCGGAACTGGCCCGGGCCAAGGAGCAGGCCCGTCGTAGTGATGTTGTTGCCGAAAAGGCATCGACTGAATTAAAATCCGAACAAGCTGCATAGCGCCAAGATGAGGAGAAGATATCCACTATGACGCTCGAACTGGAGAATGCTACCAGCCGCTGTGAATTTCTGGAGAAGGAGAGTAAAGTCTTAACGGCTGATCTGGACAAGGCCTTACAAGAGGCTAGGGCAGCACGGTCGGAATCCAGAGCAGCCCGTGAGGAGGTTCGACAGGCGAGGGAGATTGCGGCTGGAAAGCCCTTTCTGCTGCAAACTAAGTTCGGTGACCCGAACTATGCCCAACTTAACCAAGTATGGAGTTCTCCGGATGAGTTGTTAGACTTGCTGAAGAGTTCTGCCGATGCGGCACAGTATTACCAAGTGTGAGATGGATATGCAATGGAGAAACTTTTTTGGTCACAGTTTGGCACATCAAAGCGCCCTCTGTTACTCAATGAACAGATGTCCCAATGGGCCGAACTTCATAGAATATCCGGCACTGCCATGAAGGATGTCGTAATCCGGTTGTGGCCAACGGAGCCTGTTCCGAATAGCTATTTTGGTTTGGTGCAGAGGCTTGTTGACGCGGTGCCGTGCATCGATGCTGTGAAGCGATCATCATGCATTGATGGTGCGCAGATGGCTTTTGCCCGAGTCAAAACATTCTGGGGGAGGATGAAGGCCATCGATGTTGCGACGAAGAGTCCACTCAAAGGCAAGGACCGCCCGGAACTGGAGCATTATTTTGAAGACGTCCTAGAGGCCGCCCGCTTTATAGAGGGTCAGTGCTCGAAAGACATAATGTTCGAGTGAGGTGTATGAAAATTGTAAAAGACAATTTTATAGTTAATCTATTTGTGTTTTGCTTAAAAGCTTGAATTCCTCCTGTGCGTCCGTTTTTATATAATCTAAAAAATTTCCAGTCGTCGGCTTCAGCCCCCTCGTAGGAAGTACGGGGGTGTTCGGAAAGGCATTTAGTCACTCTTTATCCAACGTCTTGGTCCATGAAGGAGGTGATAATGTGGCGAACCAGGCAATCGGACTATAGGGCGTTAACGCTTTCACTTAGCCATAGGAGATTTATTGTGGGGCTACGTGATGTCTACTACAAAACCTTCTTCATGTAGACGTTGTTGGGCCTCCAAGTGCATAGGTTTGTAGGACAGTAGCAAATTTCCCTCAAGTGGACGACCTAAGGTTTATCAATCCGTAGGACGCGTAGGATGAAGATGGTCTCTCTCAAGCAACCCTGCAACCAAATAACAAAGAGTCTCTTGTGTCCCCAACACACCCAATACAATGGTAAATTGTATAGGTGCACTAGTTCGGCGAAGAGATGGTGATACAAGTGCAATATGGATGGTAGATAAAGGTATTTGTAATCTGAAATTATAAAAACAGCAAGGTAACTAATGATAAAAGTGAGCATAAACGGTATTGCAATGCTAGGAAATAAGGCCTAGGGTTCATACTTTCACTAGTGTAATTTCCCTCAACAATAATATCATAATTGGATCACATAACTATCCCTCAACATGCAACAAAGAGTCACTCCAAAGTCAGTAATAGCGGAGAACGAATGAAGAGATTATGGTAGGGTACGAAACCACCTCAAAGTTATTCTTTCCAATCAATCCGTTGGGATATTCCCATAAGTGTCACAAACAGCCCTGGAGTTCGTACTAGAATAACACCTTAAGACACAAATCAATCAAAACCCTAATGTCACCTAGATACTCCAATGTCACCTCAAGTATCCGTGGGTATGATTATACGATATGCATCACACAATCTCAGAGTCATCTATTCAACCAACACACAGAACCTCAAAGAGTGCCCCAAAGTTTCTACCAGAGAATCATGACGAAAACGTGTGCCAACCCCTATGCATAGGTTCATGGGTGGAACCCGCAAGTTTATCACCAAAACATACATCAAGTGAATCACGTGGTATCCCATTGTCACCACAGATACGCACGGCAAGACATACATCAAGTGTTCTCAAATCTTTAAAGACTCAATCCGATAAGATAACTTCAAAGGGGAAACTCAATCCATTACAAGAGAGTAGGGGGGAGAAAACATCATAGGATCCAAATATAATAGCAAAGCTCGCGATACATCAAGATATTATCACCGCAAGAACATGAGAGAGAGAGAGATCAAACACATAGCTACTGGTACATACCCTCAGCCCCGAGGGAGAACTACTCCCTCCTCGTCATGGAGAGCACCGGGATAATGAAGATGGCCACCGGAGAGGGATTGCCCCCTCCAGCAGGGTGCCGGAGCGGGTCTAGATTGGCTTTCGGTGGCTACGGAGGCTTCTGGGGGCGGAACTCCCGGTCTATTGTGCTCCCCGGTCGTTTTAGGGTATATGGAGATACATAGGCGGAAGAAGTACGTCAGGGGGGTACGAGGGGCCCATGAGGGTGGAGGGCGCGCCCAGGGGGTGGGCGCGCCCCCCTGCCTCGTGGCCTCCTCGTAGATCCCCTAACGTGCACTCCAAGTCTTCTGGGCTTCTTCTGATCCAAAAATAAGTTCCGTGAAGTTTCAGGTCAATTGGACTCCGTTTCGTTTTCCTTTTCTGTGATATTCTATAACAAGGTAAAAACAGAAACTGGCACTGGGCTCTGGGTTAATAGGTTAGTCCCAAAAAATGATATAAAAGTAATAAAGCCCATAAACATCCAAAATAGTAGATAATATAGCATGGAGCAATCAAAAATTATAGATACATTGGAGACGTATCAGCATCCCCAAGCTTAATTCCTGCTCGTCCTCGAGTAGGTAAATGATAAAAAACAGAATTTTTGATGCGGAGTGCTACTTGGCATAATTTCAATGTAATTCTTCTTAATTGTGGCATGAATATTCAGATCTGAAAGATTCAAGATGAAAGTTCATATTGACATAAAAATAATAATACTTCAAGCATACTAACTAAGCAATCATGTCTTCTCAAAATAACATGGCCAAAGAAAGTTCATCCCTACAAAATCATATAGTTTAGTCATGCTCCATTTTCGTCACACAAGAATGCTCTCATCATGCACAACCCCGATGACAAGCCAAGCAATTGTTTCATACTTTAGTAATCTCAAAACTATAAACTTTCACGCAATATACGAGCGCGAGCCATGGACATAGCACTATGGGTGGAATAGAATATGATGATGGGGGTTATGTGGAGAAGACAAAAAGGAGAAAGTCTCACATCAACTAGGCTAATCAATGGGCTATGGAGATGCCCATCGATTGATGTTAATGCAAGGAGTAGGGATTGCCATGCAACGGATGCACTAGAGCTATAAATGTATGAAAGCTCAACAAAAGAAACTAAGTGGGTGTGCATCCAACTTGCTTGCTCACGAAGACCTAGGGCACTTGAGGAGGCCCATTGTTGGAATATACAAGCCAAGTTCTATAATGAAAATTTCCCACTAGTATATGAAAGTGACAAAACAAGAGACTCTCTATCATGAAGATCATGGTGCTACTTTGAAGCACAAGTGTGGCAAAGGATAGTAGCATTGTCCCTTCTCTCTTTTTCTCTCATTTTTTGGGCCTTCTCTTTTTTTATGGCCTTTTTATTTTCTTCTTCTTGTTTTTGGGCCTTCTCTCTTTTTTATGGCCTTTCTCTCTTTATTTTATTCCTCACTTGGGACAATGCTCTAGAAAAAGATGATCATCACACTTCTATTTATTTACAACTCAATGATTACAACTCGATACTAGAACAAAGATGACTCTATATGAATTCCTCTGGCGGTGTACCGGGATATGCAATGAATCAATAGTGACATGTATGAAAGAATTATGAATTGTGGCTTTGCCACAAATACTATGTCAACTACAGGATCATGCTAAGCAATATGACAATGATGAATGTGTCATGATAAACGGAATGGTGGAAAGTTGCATGGCAATATATCTCGGAACGGCTATGGAAATGCCATAATAGGTAGGTATGGTGGCTGTTTTGAGGAAGATATAAGGAGGTTTATGTGTGAAAGAGCGTATCATATCACAGGGTTTGGATGCACCGGCGAAGTTTGCACCAACTCTCAATGTGAGAAAGGGCAATGCATGGTACCGAAGAGGCTAGCAAGGATGGAAGGGTGAGAGTGCGTATAATCCATGGACTCAACATTAGTCATAAAGAACTCACATACTTATTGCAAAAATATACAAGTCATCAAAAACCTCGGCACTACGCGCATGCTCCTAGGGGGATAGATTGGTAAGAAAAGACCATCGGTCATCCCCGACCACCACTCATAAGGAAGACAATCAAATAACACCTCATGTTTCAAATTTGTTACACAACGTTTAATATACGTGCATGCTACGGGACTTGCAAACTTCAACACAAGCATTCCTCAATTTCACAACTACTCAACTAGCACTACTTTGATATTATTACCTCCATATCTCAAAACAATCATCAAGCATCAAACTTCTCTTAGTATTCAAAACACTCATGAGAGAATTTTATTATTAATCTTGTATACCTAGCATATTAGGATTATTTAAGAAAATTACCATGCTATTTAAGACTCTCAAAATAATCTAAGTGAAGCATGAGAGATCAATAGTTTCTATAAAAAAAATCCACCATCATGCTCTAAAAGATATAAGTGAATCACTAGAGCAACAACAAACTACTCCGAAAGATATAAGTGAAGATCAATGAGTAGTTGAATAATTATGCAACTATGTGAAGACTCTCTAAAATTTAAGAATTTCATATCTTGATAATTTATTCAAACATCAAGCAAAACAAAAGTAAATAAAATGACGCTCCAAGCAAAACACATATCATGTGGCGAATAAAAATATAGCTCCAAGTAAAGTTACCGATGAACGAAGACGAAAGAGGGGATGCCTTCCGGGGCATCACCAAGCTTAGGCTCTTGGATATCCTTGAATATTACCTTGGGGTGCCTTGGGCATCCCCAATCTTAGGCTCTTGCCACTCCTTATTCCATAGTCCATCGAATCCTTACCCAAAACTTGAAAACTTCACAACACAAAACTTAACAGAAAACTCGTAAGCTCCGTTAGTATAAGAAAATAAATCACCACTTCAAGGTACTGTAATGAACTCATTCTTTATTTATATTGGTGTTAAAACTACTGTATTCCAACTTCTCTATGGTTTATAAACTCTTTTACTAGCCATAGATTCATTAAAATAAGCAAACAACACACGAAAAACAGAATCTGTCAAAAACAGAACAGTCTGTAGTAATCTGGATCACACATATACTTCTGGAACACATAAAATTCTCAAATAATTTTCTGGACCTGAGGGATTTATCTATTAATCATCTGCAAAAAGAATTAACTAAATATCACTTTCCAAATAAAGATGGCAGCAATTCTCGTGAGCGCTAAAGTTTCGGTTTTTTACAGCATGATCGGAAAGACTTTCCCCAAGTCTTCCCAAAGGTTCTACTTGGCACAAACACTAACTAAAAGCATAAAACCACATCTAAACAGAGTCTAGATGAATTATTTATTACTAAACAGGAACAACAAGCAATTAACAAAAATAAAATTGTGTTTCGTCCCAACAAGCGCTATCGTTTAACGCCCCTAGCTAGGCATGATGATTTCAATGATGCTCACATCAAGGATAAGAATTGAAACATAAAGAGAGCATCATGAAGAATATGAATAGCAAATTTAAGTCTAACCCACTTCCTATGCATTGGGATTTTGTGAGCAAACAACTTATGGGAACAACAATCAACTTGCATAGGAAGGCAAAACAAGCATAACTTCAAAATTTTAAGCACATAGAGAGGAAACTTGATATTATTGCAATTCCTACAAGCATATATTCCTCCCTCATAATAATTTTCAGTAGCATAATGAATGAATTCAACAATATAACCAGCACCTAAAGCATTAATTTCATGATGCATAAGCATAGAATTTTTATTACTCTCCACATAAGCAAGATTCTTCTCATTCGGAATAGTGGAAGTATCATAAGAAACTCGAATACTATAAATTGTTTCCACATTAAAAGAGTAATGTTCAGAAAAGGGGTAACCATAATCATGAAAAGTTTTATAATCACTATTTTTTATAGCATAAGTATCATCACAATAATCATCATAAGTAGGAGGCCTGCTATCATCATTATAAATTTGCATATCAAAACTTGGGAGACTAAAAATATCATCTTCATTAAACGTAGCATCCCCAAGCTTGGGACAAACATTAATTGTAGAAAATATATTCTAAAAAACATCATCTTCATCAAACATAGCATCCCCAAGCTTGGGCCTTTTCATATCATAAGCATAATCACTCTCATCATTAATAGTATGGATAGCACCAATAGTATAGCAATTATCATATTCTTCCAAACAAGTGCCAAAAAGATTTTCAAGATCATAAGAAGTATCATTATCTTCCATAATTATATTTTCATGAGGCACAATAGTAATAGGAGCAGCATTATTTGGGACATATATCGTTTTTACCTCACTTCCTTTTTCTTTTCTTCTTCTTCACCACATCATGTGTGGGTTCAATCCTCTTTTTGGAGCTCCTTATTAATGAGATTCATTGAATAGGAAGCTCCTCCTCGTTACCTGATTCATCATAAGAAATAATAGGAGGATATTGGCAAGTCTCTTCCCTTTCATTAGTATTCTCTTCATCTTCTATTTGTTTTGTTTTCTTTATGTAGTTGGCAATATAAGGATTTTCAATACAATTCACCGCACAATACTTTTCCTCTAGATCAAAATGAAGAACTCTATCATGGGCAAATTTTGGAATATCCTTAGTTATACGTTTCATTTCATCATAACCCAAGAACAAACTAAGTTCATTATGATGTCCAAGGGAATCAAGTCATCACAATTTTTGGACACGATACGATCATGAAAAAATTTGCATTGGGTATTGAAATGATCATGTTCATTGCAAAGCTCACAAGTATGGCCAAGATAATTTAAATTTTCAGCACATTCATCTAGCCTTTCTTGCAACAATTTAGTTTCTAAGTACTTATGCCTCTTGCAATATCTATCTTCCCTATTTGGTGTGTACTTACAAACCCAATGTACTCCACAAAAATTGACATGTTTATAGGAGACATCATAACTAGTGCAATCATCATTAGTATCATGGATATTCAAAGAATTCATACTAACAACATTGCAATCATGCTCATCATTCAAAGATTTAGTGCCAAACATTTTATAGACTTCTTCCAATAGCACTTGAGCACAATTTTCCTTTCTATCATACTCACGAAAGATATTAAAAAGATGAAGCGTACGAGACAAACTCAATTCCATATTTTTGTAGTTTTGTTTTATAAACTAAACTAGTGCTAAAACAAGAAACTAAAAGACTCGATTGCAAGATCTAAAGATATACCTTCAAGCACTCACCTCCCCGGCAACGGCGCCAGAAAAGTACTTGATGTCTACTACACAACCTTCTTCTTGTAGACGTTGTTGGGCCTCCAAGTGCAGAGGTTTGTAGGACAGTAGCAAATTTCCCTCACGTGGATGACCTAAGGTTTATCAATCCGTAGGAGGCGTAGGATGAAGATGGTCTCACTGAAGCAACCCTGCAACCAAATAACAAAGAGTCTCTTGTGTCCCCAACACACCCAATACAATGGTAAATTGTATAGGTGCACTAGTTCGGCGAAGAGATGGTGATACAAGTGCAATATGGATGGTAGATAAAGGTATTTGTAATCTGAAATTATAAAAACAGCAAGGTAACTAATGATAAAAGTGAGCATAAACGGTATTGCAATGCTAGGAAATAAGGCCTAGGGTTCATACTTTCACTAGTGTAAGTTCCCTCAACAATAACATCATAATTGGATCACATAACTATCCCTCAACATGCAACAAAGAGTCACTCCAAAGTCACTAATAGCGGAGAACGAACGAAGAGATTATGGTAGGGTACAAAACCACCTCAAAGTTATTATTTCCAATCAATCCGTTGGGCTATTCCTATAAGTGTCACAAACAGCCCTAGAGTTCGTACTAGAATAACACCTTAAGACACAAATCAATCAAAACCCTAATGTCACCTCAAGTATCCATGGGTATGATTATACGATATGCATCACACAATCTCAGATTCATCTATTCAACCAACACATAGAACCTCAAAGAGTGCCCCAAAATTTCTACCGGAGAATCACGACGAAAATGTGTGCCAACCCCTATGCATAGGTTCATGGGTGGAACCCGCAAGTTGATCACCAAAACATAAATCAAGTGAATCACGTGGTATCCCATTGTCACCACAGATACGCACGGCAAGACATACATCAAGTGTTCTCAAATCTTTAAAGACTCAATCCGATAAGATAACTTCAAAGGGGAAACTCAATCCATTACTAGAGAGTAGGGGGAGAAAACATCATAGGATCCAAATATAATAGCAAATCTCGCGATACATCAAGATCGTATCACCTCAAGAACACGAGAGAGAGAGAGAGAGAGAGAGAGAGAGAGATCAAACACATAGCTACTAGTACATACCCTCAGCCCCGAGGGAGAACTACTCCCTCCTCATCATGGAGAGCACCGGGATGATGAAGATGGCCACCGGAGAGGGATTGCCCCCTCTGGCAGGGTGCCGGAACAGGTCTAGATTGCCTTTCGGTGGCTACGGAGGCTTCTGGCAGCGGAACGCCCGATCTATTGTGCTCCCCGATCGTTTTAGGGTATATGGAGATATATAGGCGGAAGAAGTACGTCAGGGGGGGCACGAGGGGCCCACGAGGGTGGAGGGCGCGCCCCCCTACCTCGTGGCCTCCTCGTAGATCCCCTGACGCGCACTCCAAGTCTTCTGGGCTTCTTCTGATCCAAAAATAAGTTCCGTGAAGTTTCAGGTCAATTGGACTCCGTTTGGTTTTCCTTTTCTGCGATATTCTAAAACAAGGTAAAAACAGAAACTGACACTGAGCTCTGGGTTAATAGGTTAGTCCCAAAAAATGATATAAAAGTGTATAATAATGCCCGTAAACATCCAAAACAGTAGATAATATAGCATGGAGCAATCAAAAATTATAGATACGTTGGAGACGTATCACTACGACATAGTCCCTGGTATGTATGTGGCATATGGTGCCTTACATATTTGATCTGAAAAAGATCCCTCGTGTGACACGGAGAATCGCAAAAGATTCCAAGAAGTCATCAAGTGGTTGACCAGCTCACGCCGCATCATGACGGTCAATTTTCGGCTTTCTCTACTGAGGTTCTCGTCCGGTTTATACCAAGGCACAATCCCAGTAGTTCTTCCTTTACTACCCTAGCCGATGGAGCGGAACATAGGGTAGCAAGCACAGGAGCCGGGCAACCCAACTATTGACCCAAGACAATGATTCGGAGCTGATGCATATAAGGCCAAACTTGCGACGCCGAAGTATGCTATAGAGTTGTTCGGACTTTTACTAGCAACTCATTTGTTCCCACGCCAAGCCCCTGGCAAGTTATGCCAAGGTATTTCTGTGAAATAACCGTGGGAGCCATATTTGTTGGGGAAACAATGCAGGTGATTAGTTCGAATATTGTTTTAATGGGAACTGAGCGATATGCCAATGGCTATTTGACATGCTCGGGGTTGGAGGCGGAGGAACATGCATAGTACAGGCTCGAGAAATAGACAGTGTGGTCTACAAAAAGTTATTTTGGACCTCCTGTCGCACGTCTGCGCCACCAGTCCTCGGTGGGGGGAATCCTTGATGGAAATAGCCCCTTAGGTGAGTGTACGGATCCGGACTCCGATAGAGCCAGTTTCCGCTGTTTATCCTGTTCGTCGCCTGTTTTTAAAGGATAGCGAAGGAAGAAATAAAAAGAAAATAAATAATAATAAAAAGAGTTACCGGAATGTTTGCAGGCTTGTCCGTATTGTGCTTCCGCCAATGCCCATGGTATCTTGAGTGTGTAATGATGTATGTGTGGTACAAACTTTGTAGGTGTACGGAGTGGGCGGCGGAAGCCGGGTTGCTATTTCCGTTGTAGGAGTAGTTGATCCTCGGGTGGAGACTGCTTCTTACCCCCGATTTTTCGTTGGTGAACCTTTCCGTCATCCCTGTCGCTTGGCGGACTCCTCCCCCTGTGTTCGGCGTTGAGCTTGCCGGCCTATTTAAAGACCCAACAGTTTCTGTTGGTATGATTAGCTGGTTTATCATGGTGGCCATGAATCTGGCAGGGTGGGTCCAATATCCTGTCGAGGTTGGATGGTTCGTCTCGATTCGCCTTGAATGGCTTCTTCCGCTGACTGGGCTTGGGGTTGCTGAATCCGGCGTTGACTGCTGTCTCGCCTGATCTTTCATTGTCATTGCAACTGTTGTTTTTGCTTCCTAGTGGCTTGCCATTGGCGTCTCGGATTTCGGAGGTGCCCTGCTTGCTGGCGCTATTGCTTCTACGAGCGAGCCAGCTGTCTTCTCCCGCGCAAAAGCGAGTCATTAGAGCAATGAGGGCTGTCATGGATTTAGGTCCTTCTTGGCTGAGTTGGCGTGCAAGCCATTCGTCCCGGACGCTGTGTCTGAAAGCCGCAAGGGCTTCCGCGTCCGGACAGTTGACGATTTGGTTCTTTTTGACTAAGAGCCAAGTCCAGAGCTCATTGGCGGATTCATCGGGCTATTGGACAATGTGACTTAGGTCATCGACATCCGGTGGCTGGACATGTGTTCCTTGGAAGTTATCGAGGAAGGACTCTTCCAAGTCCTTCCAGCTGCCTATGGAATTTTCAGGCAAGTTGTTTAACCAGTACCGAGCTGGTCCTTTTAGTTTTAGTGGGAGGTATTTAATGGCGTGGAGGTCGTCTCCACGGGCCATATGGATGTGGAGGATGAAATCTTCTATCCATACCGCGGGATCGGTTGTCCCGTCGTATGATTCAATATTGACGGGTTTGAATCCTTCGGGGAATTCATGATCCATTACTTCATCAGTGAAGCAAAGAGGGTGTGCGGCACCTCCATGTTGGGCCACACTGCGACGTAACTTCGAAGGAGTCCCATTGCGGTTTTCGGCTCGGTCGTGGCGAGGTGTGACACGTCCGAATAGGTAGCCATCATCGCGTGTTGAAGCATGCTTTCGCGATTCGTAGATCGGTCTTTCTTTTCCTACTCTATTGTCCAAGTCCCTCTGCAGGTTGTCTGGGTAATCATGACCTGTGTTGTTCTTGCCTTTACGGCGAGGTGGGCGGTCTGGTGTTCGGCTTGAGTTGCATCTTTATCCGGACAGAGTTGTCGGCGACCTGCCACATTGTGTGACGATGGTATGGGCTCCAAGGCCCCGTCATCGGACTGGTATAGCGATATGTGCTTTAGGTGGCTTTTGGCTAGGCCACTAAGGCCGTATACTTCGGCGACCAGGACTTCGGTCCATCTGTCATTGTGTAGGTCTTGGTCAGCTTAAAGCTGTTGCTGCTTCTTTTTCAGGCTCCTTGCCGTAGCTATCAGCCTGCGCTTGAAGCGCTCCTACTCGAGGGCTCTTCGGGTACGATGAAGTCTTCGTTACCGAGGCTTACCTCATCTTCAGAGAGAGGAAGGTAGTTGTTGTCCTCCGAATCGTCGCTGGGCGGGGCCTGTTCATCGGGGCTGGCTTGCCCATTTTCCTATTCCTCCTGCTCGGATATTGCTCCCACAGGGTTTTCATTGCTTTCGGTGCCGTCCAGAGTACTATTTTCTCCAGTTCCATCATTGTTGCGGCGTGACTTGGGGCTGCGTTTGGGGCGCCGGAACTTAGACTGTGTCTCAGGAGTTTTAACTGGATCTCCCTTGTCCTTGTCGCGAGGCTTTTTAAGTGTATCAATCATGTACACATCATATGAAGGGGTGGCCATCCCACGCCTGATGACTGGCGGGTCTTGGCCTTGCTACTTATCAGCATCATTGTCTATACCGTCAATGTCTTCGGAGCCAGAAGCGGGCATGTCGGTTAAATCCTCGATAGTGGCTATGTAGTGGGTGGCGGGTGGGAAGCGAAATTTCCCATCCTCAGCCTCTGGCTCGAACCGAACATAATTCGGCTATGAGTCCTTCTCCAAGGACAAGTTCTTTAAAGAGTTTAGCACATCACCCAAAGGTGAGTATTGAAAGATGTATGTGGCGCTAAATTCGAAAATCGATAACCGATCTAGCCGGTGTTCGCAGGCATGCCCATTTCGGAACTCATAGCCGGAAATGAGTCCGGAGTTCCATTGATGCAAATATTGCGGGATGGAGAGACCATGTGTGGCCCCAACACCGCGGACTCTATGGCCTCGGATGGCACGATCTGCTCCAGTTCTAAGGCCATTGCAGCAACAGGGGCCATCTCCTGGATGTGATCCGATGACAGATTTAAGTCCTGTTCATCGGGGTGAGGGGGAGCGATCGATGCGGTCTCTAATCCTTTAAAGATCAAGTTTCCATGGATATCTGCGACATAGTTCAAGCTTCCAAATCTGACCTGGTGGCCAGGGGCGTAGCTATCGATCTGCTCCAGATGTCCAAGCGAGTTGGCCCGCAGTACGAAGCCGCCGAACACGAAAATCTGTCCGGGGAGGAAGGTTTCTCCTTGGACAGCGTCACAATAGACGATTGAAGGGGCCATCGAACCTTTCGTTGACGGCACAGTGGAACTCTCAATGAAAGCACCAATGTCAGTGTCAAAACTAGCGGATCTCGGGTAGGGGGTCTCAAACTGTGCGTCTAGGATCGATAGTAACAGGAGACGGGGGACACGATGTTTACCCAGGTTCGGGCCCTCTCTACGGAGGTAATACCCTACGTCCTGCTTGATTGATCTTGATGAATATGAGTGCTACAAGAGTTGATCTACCATGAGATCGTAATGGCTAAACCCTAGAAGCCTAGCCTGTATGACTATGGTAATGAATGTATCCTTTCCAGACTAACCCCTCCGATTTATATAAACACTGGTGGGATCTAGGGTTTACATAGAGTCGGTTACATATGAAGGAATCTTCATAGTCGGTCGCCAAGCTTGCTTTCCACGCCAAGGAGAGTCCAATCCGGACACGGGTGCAGTCTTCGGCCTTCATGTCTTCACAACCCATCAGTCCGGCCCATGAATAACAGGTCGGACGCCGGAGGACCCCTTAGTCCAGGACTCCCTCAGCGGCGCCCCCCTTTCCTTCCCTTCCCCCTCTTACTTCCTTCCCCCTCTCTCCCTCTTGATGGATTCCTACTAGGACTTGGAGTCCTTGTAGGATTCCCCTCTTGAGGGGCGCGCCCTAGGGCCGGCCAGCCTCCCCATTGCTCCTTTGTATACGGGGGCAGGGGGCACCCTAGAACACAAAAGGTGACAATTGTCTTAGCCGTGTGCGGTGCCCCCCTCCATAGATTTCTACCTCGGTCATATCGTTGTAGTGCTTAGGCGAAGCCCTACGTTAGTAACTTCATCATCACCGTCATCACACCGTCGTGCTGACGAAACTCTCCCTCGGCCTCAACTGGATCAAGAGTACAAGGGACGTCACCGAGCTGAACGTGTGCAGATCACGGATGTGCCGTACGTTTGGTACTTGATCGGTTGGATCACGAAGACGTTCGACTACATCAACCGCGTTTCATAACACTTCCGCTTTCGGTCTACGAGGGTATGTGGACATACTCTCCCCCTCTTGTTGCTATGCATCGCCTAGATGGATCTTGCGTGTGCGTAGGATTTTTTTTCTTTTGAAATTACTCGTTTCCTGATAGTGGCATCCGAGCCAGGTCTATGCGTAGATGTTATATGCACAAGTAGAATACAAAGGAGTTGTGGGCGTGGGTATATACATATTTCTTGCTGTCACGAGTCGATTCTTGGTTCAGCGGTATTGTTGGATGAAGCGGCTCAGACCGACATTACGCGTATGCTTACGCGAGACTGGTTCTACCGAAGTGCTTCACACAGAAGTGGCTAGTGGGTGTCTGTTTCTCCAACTTTAGTTGAATCGATTTCAATGAAAAGGGTTCTTTCTGAAGATCAAAAAGCAATCATTACAATATGTTGTGGTTTTGATGCGTAGGTAAGAACGGTTCTTACTAGAAGCCAGTAGCAGCCACGTAAAACTTGCAACAACAAAGTAGAGGATGTCTAACTTGTTTTTGCAGGGCATGTTGTGATGTGATATGGTCAAGACATGATGAGATATAAATTGTTGTATTAGATGATCATGTTTTGTTTAAGTTATCGGCAACAGGCAGGAGCCTTATGGTTGTCTCTTTATTGCATAAGATGCAAGCGCTATATAATTGCTTTACTTTATCGCTATGCGATAGCAATAGTTGCAAAAGCAATAGTTGGCGAGATGACCATGTGATGACACGTTGATAGAGATCAAGATGATGGAGATCATGGTGTCATGCCGGTGACGATGGAGATCATGACGGTACTTTGGAGATGGAGATCAAAGGCACAAGATGATGATGGCCATACCATGTCACATATTTTGATTGCATGATGTTTATCTTTTATGCATCTTATTTTGCTTAGTACGATGGTAGCATTATGAGATGACCCCTTACTAAAATTTCAAGGTATAAGTGTTCTCCCTGAGTATGCATCGTTGCAGTTTGTCGTGCCGAGACACCAAGTGATGATCGGGTGTGATAAGCTCTACGTCCACATACAATGGGTGCAAGCCAGTTTTGCACACGCAGAATACTCGGGTTAAACTTGACGAGCCTATCATATGCAGATATGGCCTCAGAACACTGAGACCGAAAGGTCGAGCGTGAATCATATAGTAGATATGATCAACATAGTGATGTTCACCAATGAAAGCTACTCCATCTCACCTGATGATCGGACATGGTTTAGTTGATTTAGATCACGTGATCACTTAGATGATTAGAGGGATGTCTATCTAAGTGGGAGTTCTTAAGTAATATGATTAATTGAACTTAAATTTATCATGAACTTAGTCCTGGTAGTATTTGCATATCTATGTTGTAGATCAATTGCTCGCATATAGCTTCACCATTTTATTTATGATATGTTCCCAGAGAAAACTATGTTGAAAGATGTTAGTAGCAATGATGCGGGCTAGCTCCGTGATCCGAGGATTATCCTCATTGCTGCACAGAAGAATTATGTCCTTGACGCACCGCTAGGTGACGAGCCTATTGCAGGAGCAGATGCAGACGTTATGAACGTTTGGCAAGCTCGGTATGATGACTACTTGATATTTTAGTGCGCCATGTTTTACGGCTTAGAACCGGGACTTCAAAAATGTTTTGAACGCCACAGAGCATATAAGATGTTCCAAGAGCTGAAATTGGTATTTTAGACTCATGCCTGAATCGAGAGGTATGAGACCTCTGACAAGTACTTTGCCTACAAGATGGAGGAGAATAGCTCAGCTAGTGAGCATGTGCACAGAAGGTCTGAGTACTACAATCACTTGAATCAAGTGGGAGTTAATCTTCCAGATAAGATAGTGATTCACAGAGTTCTCTAGTCACTATCACCAAGTTACTAGAACTTCATGATGAAATATAATATGCAAGGGATAACGGAAACGATTCCCAAGCTCTTCGCGATGTTGAAATTGGCGAAGGTAGAAATCAAGAAAAAGCATCAAGTGTTGATGGTTGACAAGACCACTAGTTTCAAGTAAAAGGGCAAGGGAAAGAAAGGGGACTTCAAGAAGAATGGCAAGCAAGTTGCCACTCCCGTGAAGAAGCCCAAAGCTAGACCTAAGCCTGAAAGGCTGAAACTGAGTGCTTCTACTACAAAGGGCATGGTCACTGGAAGCGGAACTACCCCAAATACTTGGCGGATAAGAAGGATGGCAAAGTGAACAAAATTATATTTGATATACATGTTATTGATGTGTACTTTACTGGTGTTCATAGTAACCCCAGGGTATTTGATACTGGTTCAGTTCCTATGATTAGTAACTTGAAACAGGAGTTACAAAATGAACAGAAACTAGTTGAGGGCGAGGTGACAATGTGTATTGGAAGTGATTCCAAGGTTGATAAGATCACCATCGCACACTCCATTTACCTTCGAGATTAGTGTTGAACCTAAAATAAATGTTATTTGGTGTTCGCATTGAGCATAATATGATTGGACCATGTTTATTGCAATACGATTATTCATTTAAGTCAAAGAATAATTGTTATTCTATTTACATGAATAAGACCTTCTGTGGTCATACACCCAAGGTGAATGGTTTATTGAATCTCGATCGTAGTGATACACATATTCATAATATTGAAGCCAAAAGATGCAAAGTTAATAATGATAGTGCAACTTATTTGTGACACTGCCGTTTAGATCATATTGGTGTAAAGCGCATGAAAAAACTCCATGTTTATGGGCTTTTGGAATCACTTGATGCTTGCGAACCACGCCTCATGGGCAAGATGACTAAAACTCCATTCTCCGGAACAATGGAGCGAGCAACTGACTTATTGGAAATAATACATACCGATGTATGCGGTCGATGAGTGTTGAGGCTCGCGGTGGGTATCGTTATTTTCTGACCTTCACAGATGATTTGAGAAGATATGAGTATATCTACTTAATGAAACACAAGTCTAAAACGTTTGAAAAGTTCAAAGAATTTCAGAGTGAAGTGGAGAATCATCGTAACAAGAAAATAAAGTTTCTACGATCTGATCGCGGAGACAAAATATTTGAGTTACGAGTTTGGCCTTCAGTTGAAACAATGTCGAATAGTTTCGCAACTCATGCCACCTGGAACACCGCAGCGTAATGGTGTGTCTGAACGTCGTAATCGTACTTTATTAGATATGGTGCGATCTATGATGTCTCTTACCGATTTACCACTATCGTTTTGGGGTTATGCATTGGAGACAGCTGCATTCACGTTAAATAGGGCGCCGTCTAAAAATCCATTGAGATAACACCGTATGAAATGTGGTTTAGCAAGAAACCTAAGCTGTCATTTCTTAAAGTTTGGGGTTGCGATGCTTATGTGAGAAAGTTTCAACCTGATAAGCTCAAACCCAAATCGGAGAAGTGCGTCTTCATAGGATACCCAAAAGAAACTGTTGGGTACACCTTCTATCACAGATCCGAAGGCAAGATCTTTGTTGCTAAAAATGGATCCTTTCTAGAGAAGGAGGTTCTCTCGAAAGAAGTGAGTGGGAGGAAAGTAGAACTTGATGAGGTAAATGTGCCTTCTCTCGAATTGGAAAGTAGCTCATCATAAAATCAGTTCCAGTGATGTCTGCACCAATTAGTGAGGAAGTTAATGATGATGATCATGAAACTTCAGATCAAGTTACTACGGAACCTCGTAGGTCAACCAGAGTACGTTCCGCACCAGAGTGGTATGATAATCCTATTCTGGAAGTCATGTTACTAGACCGACGAACCTACAAACTATGAGGAAGCGATGATGAGCCCAGATTCCGTGAAATGGCTTAAGGCCATGAAATCTGAGATGGGATCCATGTATGAGAACAAAGTATGGACTTTGATTGACTTGCCCAATGATCGGCGAGCCATTAAGAATAAATGGATCTTCAAGAGGAAGGCGGACGCGGATAGTAGTGTTACTATCTACAAAGATTGAATTGTCGCAGAAGGTTTTTGACAAGTTCAAGATGTTGACTATGATGAGATTTTCTCACTCGTATCGATGATTAAAAGTATGTCTGAATCATGTTAGCAGTTGCCACATTTTATGAAATCTGGCAAATGGATATCAGAACTACATTCCTTAATGGATTTATTAAAAAAGAGTTGTATATGATGCAACCAGAAGGTTTTGTCAATCCTAAAGATGCTGACAAAGTGTGCAAGCTCCAGCGATCCATCTATGGACTGGTGCAAGCATCTCGGAGTTGGAATATACGCTTTGATGAATTGATCAATGCATATAGTTTTATACAGACTTGTGGTGAAGCATGTATTTACAAGAAAGTGAGTGGGAGCTCTATAGCATTTCTGATGTTATATGTGGATGACATATTGCTGAACGGAAATGATACTGAATTTCTGGATAGCATAAAAGAATACTTGAATAAGAATTTTTCAATGAAAGACCTCGGTGAAGCTGCTTACATATTAGGCATCAAGATCTTTAGAGATAGATCAAGACGCTTGATAAATTTTTCAATGAGTACATACCTTGACAAGTTTCTGAAGTAGTTCAAAATGGAACAGTCAAAGAAGGAGTTCCTGCCTGTGTTGCAAGGTGTGAAGTTGAGTAAAGACTCAAAACCCGACCACGAGAAAATATAAAGAGAATGAAAAGTCATTCCCTATGCCTCAGTCATAGGTTCTATAAAGTATGATATGCTCTGTATCAGACCTATTGTATACCTTAGCATGATTTTGGCAAGGGAGTACAATAGGTTCTAGGAGTAGATCACTGGACAGCGGTCAAAATTATCCTTAGAGGACTAAGGGAATATTTCTCGGTTATGGAGGTGATAAAAGAGTTTGTCGTAAAGAGTTACGTCGATGCAAGCTTTTTACACCGATCTAGATGACTCTAAGTCTCGATCTAGATACATATTGAAAGTGGGAGCAATTAGCTAGAGTAGCTCCGTGCAGAGTATTTGTAGACATAGGAATTTGCAAAATACATACGGATCTGAATGTTCCAGACCCATAGACTAAACTTCTCTGACAAGCAAAACATGATCACTCTTTGGGTGTTAATCACATAGCGATGTGAACTAGATTATTAACTCTAGTAAACCCTTTGGGTATTAGTCACATGGAGATGTGAACTAATCACATAAAGATGTGAACTATTGTTGTGAAATCACATGACGACGTGAACTAGATTATTTACACTAGTGCAAGTGGGAGACTGAAGGAAATATGCCCTAGAGGCAATAATAAAGTTGTTATTTATATTTCCTTATAGCATGATAAATGTTTATTATCCATGCTAGAATTGTATTAACCGGAAACTTAGTACATGTGTGAATACATAGACAAACAGAATGTCACTAGTATGCCTCTACTTGACTAGCTCGTTAATCAAAGATGGTTAAGTTTCCTAACCATTGACATGAGTTGTCATTTGATGAACGTGATCACATCATTAGAGAATGATGTGATTGACTTGACCCATCCATTAGCTTAGCACTGATACGTCTCCAACGTATCTATAATTTTTTATTGTTCCATGCTATTATATATTCTGTTTTGGATGTTTAATGGGCTTATTTATACACTTTTATATTATTTTTGGAACTAACCTATTAACCGAAGGCCCAGCCCAAATTGCTGTTTTTTTGCCTATTTCAGTGTTCGCAGAAAAAGAATATCAAACGGAATGAAACCTTCGGGAGCGTGATTTTTGGAACAAACGTGATCCAGAGGACTTGGAGTGGACGTCAAGCAATCAACAAGGAGGCCACGAGGTAGGGGGGCGCGCCTACCCCCCTGGGCGCGCCCTCCACCCTCGTCGGCCCCTCGTGGCTCCACCAACCTACTTCTTCCTCCTATATATACCTACGTACCCCCAAACCATCAGAGAGCATCACGAAAATCTAATTCCACCGCCGCAACCTTCTGTACCCGTGAGATCCCATCTTGGAGCCTTTTCCGGCGCTTTGCCAGAGGTGGAATTGATCATGGAGGGCTTTTACATCAACACCATAGCCTCTCCGATGATGTGTGAGTAGTTTACCTCAGACCTTCAGGTCCATAGTTATTAGCTAGATGGCTTCTTCTCTCTCTTTGGATCTCAATACAAAGTTCTCCTCGATTCTCTTGGAGATCTATTCGATGTAATCTTCTTTTGTGGTGTGTTTGTCGAGATCTGATGAATTGTGGGTTTATGATCAAGATTATCTATGAACAATATTTGAATCTTCTTTGAATTCTTTTATGTATGATTGGTTATCTTTGCAAGTCTCTTTGAATTATCAGTTTGGTTTGGCCTACTAGATTGATCTTTCTTGCAATGGGAGAAGTTCTTAGCTTTGGGTTCAATCTTGGGGTGGTCGATCCCAATGAAAGTAGGGGCAGCAAGGCACGTATTGTATTGTTGCCATCGAGGATAACAAGATGGGGCTTTCATCATATTGCATGAGTTTATCCCTCTACATCATGTCATCTTGCTTAAAGCGTTACTCTGTTCTTATGAACTTAATACTCTAGATGCATGCTGGATAGCGGTTGATGTGTGGAGTAATAGTAGTAGATGCAGGCAGGAGTCGGTCTACTTGTCACGGACGTGATGCCTATATACATGATCATACCTAGATATTCTCATAACTATGCTCAATTCTATCAATTGCTCGGCAGTAATTTGTTCACCCACCGTAATACTTATGCTATCTTGAGAGAAGCCACTAGTGAAACCTATGGCCCCCGGGTCTATCTTCCATCATACAAGTTTCCAATCTATTTTATTTTGCAATCTTTACTTTCAATTTTATCATAAAAATACCAAAAATATTTATCTTATTATTATTATCTCTATTAGATCTCACTCTTGTAAGTGGTCGTGAAGGGATTGACAACCCCTTTATTGCGTTGGTTGCGAGGTTCTTATTTGTTTGTGTAGGTACGAGGTGACTCGCGCGTGGTCTCCTACTGGATTGATACCTTGGTTCTCAAAAACTAAGGGAAATACTTACGCTACTTTGATGCATCACCCTTTCCTCTTCAAGGGAAAACCAATGCATGCTCAAGAGGTAGCAAGAAGGATTTCTGGCGCCGTTGCCGGGGAGATCTATGCCAAGTCAAGACATACCAAGTACCCATCACATCTCTTATCCTTCGCATTACATTATTTGCCATTTGCCTCTCGTTTTCCTCTCCCCCACTTCACCCTTGCCGTTTTATTCGCCCTCTCTTTCCGTTCGGTTTTTCTTCGCTTGTTTTCTTGTGTGTTGGATTGCTTGCTTGTCACGATGGCTCGAGATAATACTAAATTGTGTGACTTTGCCAATACCAACAATAATCATTTTATTAGCACTTCGATTGCTCCTCTTACCGATGCTGAATCTTATGAAATTAATACTGCTTTGCTAAATCTTTGTCATGAAAGATCCGTTTTCTGGCCTTCCTAGTGAAGATGCCGCTACCCATCTAAACAACTTTGTTGATTTGTGTGATATGCAAAAGAAGAAAGATGTGGATAATGATATTGTTAAACTTAAGCTATTTCCGTTTTTGCTTAGAGATCATGCTAAAGCTTGGTTTTCGTCTTTGCCTAAAAATAGTATTGATTCATGGAATAAGTGCAAAGATGCTTTTATCTCTAAGTATTTTCCTCCTGCTAAGATCATCTCTCTTAGAAACGATATTATGAATTTTAAGCAACTTGATCATGAGCATGTTGCACAATCTTGGGAGAGGATGAAATTAATGATACATAATTGCACTACACATGGTTTGAATTTATGGATGATTATACAAAAAATTTATGCCGGGTTGAATTTTTCTTCTAGAAATCTTTTAGATTTGGCCGCGGGAGGCACTTTTGTGGAAATCACTTTAGGAGAAGCTACCAAACTCCTAGATAATATTATGGTTAATTATTCTCAATGGCACACTGAAAGATCTACTAGTAAAAAGGTGCATCCAATTGAAGAGATTAATGTTTTGAGTGGAAAGATGGATGAACTTATGAAATTGTTTGCTAATAAGAGTACTCCTACTGATCCCAATGATATACCTTTGTCTACTTTAATTGAGAATAATAATGAATCTATGGATGTGAATTTTGTTGGTAGGAACAATTTTGGTAACCATGCGTATAGAGGTAATTTTAATTCTAGGCCATTTCCTAGTAATTCCTCTAATAATTATGGTAATTCCTAAAACAATTCTTGTGGAAATTATAATAAGATTCCCTCTAATTTTGAATCTAGTATTAAAGAATTTATTAGTTCGCAAAAGAGTTTCAACGCTTTTATTGAAGAAAAATTGCTTAAGATTGATGAGTTGGCTAGGAACGTGGATAGAATTTCTCTTGATGTTGATTCTTTGAAACTTAGATCTATTCCACCTAAGCATGATATCAATGAGTCTCTCAAAGCCATGAGAATTTCCATTGATGAGTGCAAAGAAAGAACAGCGTGGGTGCGTGCAAAAAAGGCTTTCTTTGTGAAAGCGTGTTATTCTAGTTTTCATGATAATAAGGATGAAGATCTAAAAGTGATTGATGTGTCCCCTATTAAATCCTTGTTTTGCAATATGAATCTTGATAATGATGGGACAGGAGATGAGTCAACTTTAGTTAGAAGGCGTCCCAAAAATTCAGAGTTTTTAGATCTTGATGCAAAAATTGGTAAAAGTGGGATTGAAGAGGTTAAAACTTTAGATAGCAACGAACCCACTATCTTGGATTTCAAGAAATTTAATTATGATAATTTCTCTTTGATAGATTTTATTTCCTTGTTGCAATCCGTGCTAAATTATCCTCATGCTTATAGTCAAAATAAAGCTTTTACTAAACATATCGTTGATGCCTTAATGCAATCTTACGAAGAAAAACTTGAGTTGGAAGTTTCTATCCCTAGAAAACTTTATGATGAGTGGGAACCTACAATTAAAATTAAAATTAAATATCATGAATGCTATGCTTTGTGTGATTTGGGTGCTAGTGTTTCCACGATCCCAAAAACTTTGTGTGATTTGTTAGGTTTCCGTGAATTTGATGATTGTTCTTTAAACTAGCACCTTGCGGATTCCACCATTAAGAAACCTATGGGAAGAATTAATGATGTTCTTATTGTTGCAAATAGGAATTATGTTCCCGTAGATTTCATTGTTCTTGATATAGATTGCAATCCTTCATGTCCTATTATTCTTGGTAGACCTTTCCTTAGAACGATTGGTGCAATCATTGATATGAAGAAAGGGAATATTAGATTCCAATTTCCGTTAAGGAAAGGCATGGAATAATTCCCTAGAAAGAAAATTAAATTACCATATTAATCTATTATGAGAGCCACTTATGGATTGCCTACCAAAGATGGCAATACCTAGATCTATCCTCGCTTTTATGCCTAGCTAGGGGCGTTAAACGATAGCGCTTGTTGGGAGGCAACCCAATTTTATTTTTATTCCATGCTTTTTGTTCCTGTTTAGTAATAAATAATTTATCTAGCCTCTGTTTTGGTTGTGTTTTTTGTGTTTAATTAGTGTTTGTGCCAATTAGAACCGTTGGGAAGACTTGGGGAAAGTCTTTTTGATCTTTCTGTAAAAAACAGAAACTTTAGCACTCGCGAGAATTGCTGCCATTTTTTATTGGAGAGTGCTATTTAGTTAATTCTTTTTGCGGATGATTAATAGATAAATTCCTCACGTCCAGAAATTTGTTTCATAATTTTTGGGGTTACATAAGTATGCGTTTGATATATATTACTACAGACTGTTCTGTTTTTGACAGATTCTGTTTTTCATGTGTTGTTTGCTTATTTTGATTAATCTATGGCTAGTAATAGAGTTTATAAACCATAGAAAAGTTGTAATACAGTAGGTTTAACAGTAATATAAATAAATAATGAGTTCATTACAGTACCTTTAAGTGTTGTTTTGTTTTCTTTCGCTAACGGAGCTCACGAGATTTTCTGTTAAGTTTTGTGTTGTGAAGTTTTCAAGTTTTGGGCAAAGATTTGATGGATTATGAACTTGAAAATATTAGAATACTCTATGTGCTTCACTTATATCTTTTGAGCTATATAGTTTTTGCTCTGGTGCTTCACTTATATCTTTTAGAGCACGGTGGTGGTTTTATTTTATATAAATAATTGATCTCTCATGATTCACTTATATTATTTTGAGAGTCCTTTAGAACAGCATGGTAATTTGCTTCTAGGCATAATAAAAACTTTCATATAAGTGCATTGAATACTATGAGAAGTTTGATACTTGATAATTGTTTTGAGATATGGAGATGGTGATATTAGAGTCATGCTAGTTGAGTAGTTGTGAATTTGATAAATACTTGTGTTGAAGTTTGTGATTCCTGTAGCATGCACGTATGGTGAACCGTTATGTGATGAAGTCGGAGCATGATTTATTTATTTATTGTCTTCCTTATGAGTGGCGGTTGGGGACGAGCGATGGTCTTTTCCTACCAATCTATCCCCCTAGGAGCATGCGCGTAGTACTTTGTTTCGATAACTAATAAAATTTTGCAATAAGTATGTGAGTTCTTTATGACTAATGTTGAGTCCATGGATTATACGCACTCTCACCCTCCCACATTTGTTAGCCTCTCTATTACCGCGCACTTTTCGCCGGTATCATACACCCACTATATACCTTCCTCAAAACAGCCACCATACCTACCTATTATGGCATTTCCATAGCCATTCCGAGATATATTGCCACGCAACTTTCCACTGTTCCGTTTGTTATGACACGCCTCATCATTGTCATATTGCCATGCATGATCATGTAGTTGACATCGTATTTGTGGCAAAGCCACCGTTCATAATTTTTTTCATACATGTCACTCTTGATTCATTGTATATCCCGGTACATCGCCGGAAGCATTCACATAGAGTCATATTTTGTTCTAAGTATTGAGTTGTAATTCTTGAGTTGTAAGTAAAAAGAAGTGTGATGATCATCATTATTAGAGCATTGGCCCAGTGAGGAAAGGATGATGGAGACTATGATTCCCCCACAAGTCGGGATGAGACTCCGGACAAAAAAAAGAGAAAAGAGGCCAAAAAGAAAAAAAAAGGCCCAAATAAAAAATGAGAGAAAAAGAGAGAAGGGACAATGTTACTATCCTTTTTCCACACTTGTGCTTCAAAGTAGCACCATGATCTTCATGATAGAGAGTCTCCTATGTTGTCACTTTCATAAACTAGTGGGAATTTTACATTATAGAACTTGGCTTGTATATTCCAATGATGGGCTTCCTCAAATTGCCCTAGGTCTTAGTGAGCAAGCAAGTTGGATGCACACCCACTTAGTTTCTTTTGTTGAGCTTTCATACACTTATAGCTCTAGTGCATCCGTTGCATGGGAATCCCTACTCACTCACATTGGTATCTATTGATGGGCATCTCCATAGCCCGTTGATACGCCTAGTTGATGTGAGACTATCTTATCCTTTTTGTCTTCTCCACAACCACCATTCTATTCCACCTATAGTGCTATGTCCATGGCTCACGCTCATGTATTTCATGAAAGTTGAAAAAGTTTGAGAACATCAAAAGTATGAAACAATTGCTTGGCTTGTCATCGGGGTTGTGCATGATTTAATATTTTTTGTGATGAAGATAGAGCATAGCCAGACTATATGATTTTGTAGGGAAAACTTTCTTCGGCCATGTTATTTTGAGAAGACATGATTGCTTAGTTAGTATGCTTGAAGTATTATTGTTTTTAACTCAATATTAAACTTTTATCTTGAATCTTTTGGATCTGAACATTCATGCCACAATAAAGAAAATTACATTGAGAAATATGTTAGGAAGCATCCCACATCAAAAATTCTGTTTTTATCATTTACCTACTTGAGGACGAGTAGGAATTAAGCTTGGGGATGCTTGATACGTCTCCAGCGTATCTATAATTTTTTATTGTTCCATGCTATTATATATTCTGTTTTGGATGTTTAATGGGCTTATTTATACACTTTAATATTATTTTTGGGACTAACCTATTAACCGGAGGCCCAGCCCAAATTGCTATTTTTTGCCTATTTCAGTGTTTCGCAGAAAAAGAATATCAAACGGAATGAAACCTTCGGGAGTGTGATTTTTGGAACAAACGTGATCCAGAGGACTTGGAGTGGACGTTAAGCAATCAACGAGGAGGCCACAAGGCCGGGGGGCGCGCCTACCCCCCTGGGCACACCCTCCACCCTCGTGGGCCCCTCGTGGCTCCGCCGACCTACTTCTTCCTCCTATATATACCTACGTACCCCCAAACCATCAGAGAGCACCAGGAAAACCTAATTCCACCGCCGAAACCTTCTGTACCTGTGAGATCCCATCTTGGGGCCTTTTCCGGTGCTCCGCCGGAGGGGGCATTGATCACGGAGGGCTTCTACATCAACACCATAGCCTCTCCGATGATGTGTGAGTAGTTTACCTCAGACCTTCGAGTCCATAGTTATTAGCTAGATGGCTTCTTCACTCTCTTTGGATCTCAATACAAAGTTCTCCTCGATTCTCATGGAGATCTATTTGATGTAATCTTCTTTTGCGGTGTGTTTGTCGAGATCCGATGAATTGTGTGTTTATGATCAAGATTATCTATGAACAATATTTGAATCTTCTCTTAATTCTTTTATGTATGATTGGTTATCTTTGCAAGTCTCTTTGAATTATCAGTTTGGTTTGGCCTACTAGATTGATCTTTCTTGCAATGGGAGAAGTGCTTAGCTTTGGGTTCAATCTTGCGGTGCTCGATCCCATTGACAGTAGAGGAAACAACACGTATTGTATTGTTGTCATCGAGGATAAAAAGATGGGGTTTATATCATATTGCATGAGTTTATCCCTCTACATCATGTCATCTTGCTTAAAGCGTTACTCCGTTCTTACAAACTTAATACTCTAGATGCATGCTGGATAGCGGTCGATGTGTGGAGTAATAGTAGTAGATACAGGCAGGAGTCGGTCTACTTGTCACGGACGTGATGCCTATATACATGATCATACCTAGATATTCTCATAACTATGCTCAATTCTATCAATTGCGCGGCAGTAATTTGTTCACCCACCGTAATACTTATGCTATCTTTAGAGAAGCCACTAGTGAAACCTATGGCCCTCGGGTCTATCTTCCATCATACGAGTTTCCAATCTATTTTATTTTGCAATCTTTACTTTCAATTTATATCATAAAAATACCAAAAATATTTATCTTATTATTATTATCTCTATCAGATCTCACTTTTGCAAGTGGCTGTGAAGGGATTATATTGACAACCCCTTTATCGCGTTGGTTGCGAGGTTCTTATTTGTTTGTGTAGGTACGAGGTGACTCGCGCGTGGTCTCCTACTATATTGATACCTTGGTTCTCAAAAACTGAGGGATACGCTGCTTTGCTGCATCACCCTTTCCTCTTCAAGGGAAAACCAACGCATGCTCAAGAGGTAGCAAGCACTATGATCGTTTAGTTTATTGCTATTGCTTTCTTCATAACTTATACATATTCCTATGACTATGAGATTATGCAACTCCCAAATACCGGAGGAACACTTATAGTGCTATCAAACGTCACAATGTAACTGGGTGACTATAAAGATGCAATATAGGTGTCTTCGATGGTGTTTGTTGAGTTGGCATAGATCGAGATTAGGATTTGTCACTCTGTGTATTGGAGAGGTATCTCTGGGCCCTCTCGGTAATGCACATCACTGTAAGCCTTGCAAGCAATGTGACTAATGAGTTAGTTGCGGGTGATGCATTACGGCGAGTAAAGAGACTTGCCGGTAATGAGATTGAACTAGGTATTGAGATACCGACGATCGAATCTCGGGCAAGTAACATACCGATGACAAAGGGAACAACGTATGTTGTTATGCGGTTTGACCGATAAAGATCTTCATAGAATATGTAAGAACCAATATGAGCATCTAGGTTCCGCTATTGGTTATCGACCGGAAGTGAGTCTCGGTCATGTTTACATAGTTCTCGAACCCGTAGGGTCCGCACGCTTAACGTTCGATGACGATCGGTATTATGAGTTTATGTGTTTTGATGTACCGAAGGTAGTTAGGAGTCCCGGATGTGATCATGGACATGATGAGGAGTCTCGAAATGGTCGAGACATAAAGATTGATATATTGGACGATGTTATTCGGACACCGAATGACTTTCAGGGGTCACCGGATAAATATTGAGTGCCGGAGGGTTATCGGAACCCCCAGGGGAAGTAATGGGCCTCTATGGGCCTTAGTGGCAAGAGAGGAAGGTCCGGGAGGGGCTGGTCAAGCGCCCTCCCCCCTTGGGTCCTGACTGGACTAGGGGGGCGGCGCCCCCCTTTCCTTCCCTTCCCCCTCTTCCTTCCTTCCTCCTCTCCCTCTTGATGGATTCCTACTAGGACTTGGAGTCCTTGTAGGATTCCCCGCGCCCTAGGGCCTGCCGGCCTCCCCCTTGCTCCTTTTAAAACAGGGGCAGGGGCACCCTAGAACACACAAGTTGACAGTTGTCTTAGCCATGTGCGGTGCCCCGCTCCACAGATTTCCACCTCGGTCATATCGTTGTAGTGCTTAGGCGAAGCCCTGCATTGGTAACTTCATCATCACCGTCATCAGGCCATCATGCTGATGAAACTCTCCCTCGGCCTCAACTGGATCAAGAGTACGAGGGACATCACCGAGCTGAACGTGTGCAGATCATGGAGGTGCCGTACGTTCGGTACTTGATCGGTTGGATCGCGAAGACGTTCGACTACATCAACCGCGTTTCATAACGCTTCCGCTTTCGGTCTACGAGGGTACGTAGACATACTCTCCCCCTCTCGTTGCTATGCATCACCTAGATGGATCTTGCATGTGCGTTGGAACATTTTTGAAATTACTGCATTTACCAACAAATTCTACGTGGAGTTCGACTTCGAGGAGTAGTTAGGAGGTCCTAGGCAGGAGGCCTTGCCTTTTCGATCATTGCTACTTTTGTGCTAGCCTTCTTAAGGCAAAATTGTTTAACTTATTTCTGTACTCAGATATTTTTGCTTCCGCTGACTCTTGTGTATTTGAGCCCTCGAGGCCCCTGGCTTGTAATATAAAGCATGTATTATTTTAATTTGTGTTTAGAGTTGTGTTGTGATATCTACCCGTGAGTCCTTGATCTTGATCATACACATTTGCGTGTATGATTAGTGTACGGTCAAATCGGGGGCGTCATAAGTTGGTATCAGAGCCGACTGCCTGTAGGAATCCCCCTTCCACACTCATTGGCCGAAGTTGAGTCTAGTCATTGAAAAACTTTTACTAACATGGTTGTGCGGCTTACGGTCCCACATCGTCATTGGGTGGTAGTAGGATCTTTTATTCCTCATCTATACTCTAGGACTCTAATCTCTCTTCTATTTGGGTTAAATGAATTTACTAACTCTAACATTAGGATCACGTGATAACATCCACCCGGAGAGCCCTTTATTACAGTTGATCGCCTGCTTCACCAGAACACGTCAAAGATATTCTCCGAGGTTCTCCCGAGAACATGTGCTCATCAATTTGAAAATTCCCGAGCACCGATAAATCCTTATGGATAACTACTTACACTTGTCATTCATACCTTCGATCCCAGTTGCCCTTGTTATTACTTGATACCCTGGAAAATTCTTCGATGTTTTGAGAATCCTTTGTTCCCACTGCTTTGCAGCCGTTTTCCACATTAATACCCCTACGGATAATTCCTCGCACTTACCGAGTATCTGTTTTCCCTCGTTGTTCATATGATTCACAAGATACATTGGAATACTATATGATCTCCTGGTAATCCTCTGCCTATTGTTACTCTGCGAATACTTGTCTGCCTGCATTATGGTTAATTTCATATTTCTAGTAATCTCTGTTGACATCCTTTGTCATTATCATTTTGAGTTCGTTGATTCAATATGTTGCGAATGCTCGCAATCCTCAATCAAATCAGGGGCGTCACAGCAGATTTGTTGGCTACAAAGTCGGAGCCCTCACGAACAATTGTTTGGAATGAGGCTCCTGATATTTTGCTCGATGTACTTTCAAACGATGTAGCCCTTTTTCACATGAAATATAAAATTCCTTGAAGGCTTTTCCATAAAAAACATGTGTGAGAGTGATTCCCATGCTTATCACTCCCCCTCCATCTTTGTCTTTCCACAAACCATGGCTAGCTGAATTCACGGGTGCCTGCCAACATACCTCGGGAGGAGTGATTTTTATTTATTTTTAATTAATTTAGGACATGGCATCCCATTTACTAGATCTTTTTGTATGTAATATGAAGACAGCTAGATGACATACTTGTCAAGAGGAACAAATTATTTATCATAGAAGATGGTGCTCTACCCCACTGCTCAATGAGTTTTATGGGCACACAAAACAGATATTCATTTGAAGGTTTAGAGATGGCACATGCAAATTTACTTGGAACGCCGGAGTTATACCGTACATAGGAAGATATAGTGGACTCTTTACGGCATAACTTTGGTTCTACAGGATTTGGATGCACAAACATTATTTTCGCTTAGTACTAGTGAAGGCTAGCAATAGACTGGAAAGCGATCAACTAGAGAGCGACAATGGTCATAATCATGCATTTTGAATAACCAACATGAAATAGTAGCATGAGGAGGATATAAACATGATGAACATAAATATCATAAAGGCAAGATTGGTTTTGAATCAATTGCATGCGTGAACATGTGCCAAGTTAAGCCATTTAAATTCTTCAGAGAAGGATATCATCCTAACATACCACATCATAATTAGTTTAATGCATGTTGACACCCAAGATAACAAATTATCCACTCATAACTAATTAAGCATGGCATAAGATGATACGAACTCTGATTATCATCATACATATCCATAAGATGCTGAAACAAATCACCGAGATAAACATATGTACAAAAACAAAAACAAGTAGAGTTCATATAAGCTTTTCTTCACCGTGATCACTTCCACAAATCATCATCATTACTTCCTTTTATTTGCATGATCAAATGATGTGAAAATATAACATAGTGCAAGTGTCATCTGGATTAAGCTGAAATCTACAAACACTATTTACAAAGGAGAAGACATGGAAATTCTGGTCTTCCATTAGTTCAAAGGTAAAGCACATAAGATCCAATTGGAAATTCATTTAATTGTCAACTCCTTTTGAAACGAAACTCAATAAGACACAAAAATACGACGAAGAGAAAGAGCAAAAAGAAACAATCAAGAAGAAACGATAGAAATCCTTTTGTTCTTTTCACAATAGTTTTAACAACACAAGAAGAATTTAAAGAAACACACTGAAATATTTTTGAACTTTTTTGGGTTTTTTCTGAAGAAAGCAAATATAACTTCAAACAAATGACAAAAGAAGAAATAAGAAATTTTTTTGGATTTTCTTTTTATAAAAACAAACCAGCAAATAAAAGAGAGAAAACAAAAAAGAAGCAAACAAAAACCAAAAAGAAACAATGAGAGAAGCGACAAATATTTTTAGTTTTTTTAGTTTTAATAAACACACAAAGGAAACAAACAATAAAAGCGAAACAAAATGTCAAGCAGCCCATCATAGGAGACAAAGAGGCCTGTTAGTAGTAGCACTCAGCCACTTGACAGGGTACGCACAGATCGCTCATCTGTTCGTTGGCTGCTGCGATCGGATCTCTCGGTTAGGGCAGTTTCCTATCTAGTGCATCCCAGCTTCTAGCCCCAAGACCAAGACTGCCGAAGGGGCAAAGGCGATCCAGATGTTGCGCCGATGCACGGCCGGCCGACTAAGACTGCCGAAGGTGCAGAGACAATCCAGAGGCCGCGCGGATACACAGCCGGCCGGCCGGTCAGCCAGCCGCCACAACTAGCACGATCGGCGATGAGGGAAGGAAAACCGAAAAAGGACCAGGTCACTCTCGTTCCTCATTCTCTATATTTCATCCCTGGCTTAATTTTTAATTAGACTAATCCATGTCTTTACAAGTAAAGAATTATAACAGAAGAATCTGCATACATAAAATTATAATTAGGAATATTCATGACATGTCAGACAATGTTTTACATTGTTTATCCCCTTCGGTCGTAGAACTACTTAGTTATTTTTAACTTAGTAGAACTATTTAGTTCGTTAACATCTAAATTGATTTTGCATTTGTTTTATCACAACTTCTATTAAAAATTGAATTGTTCAAAGCCACCAACTATTTCTTTCTTTGATGAGGATTTTCTTTCATTTAACTTAGCTACAAAGGCCTCTGCACTATTTTTTTTCTTCCAATTAGTCTCCCCCCGCCTCTATGTTAGAATCCTGGCTCCATCCCTGTGTGTATGATAACATGAATGAAATGTCAGTGAGGAAACGTACCCCCCGCCCCCCCCCCCCCCCCCCCCCCCCCACACACACACACAAACAAGCTTACGTGGCCTAGCTTGTCTCATATCCATGGATCGAATCCTGCTGGTCCAGGAAAATATTGGTTATGCTGCACTGGTTGTGGTACATACGCCTCCCAGGGGTAAATCTCCTCATCATGTGCCAATGCATTCTGGTTGTTGATGATGTTAGTTGGCATAATAAAATATATTCCCCTGGCATGTGGATCAAATAATGCATGAGCATGCAAGGTAATAATTTCACAGGTAGGCTGAACACCAGGTTATAGGAACCTCTAACATTAAGGAGGAAAGTCACCTAAGCTATAGTGCAATCCAGTGCAAAACAAAGAAGGAAAGTCAAAGGCACTGTAGCGAATAATATATTTATCTACTGTAGAAAGTTATGCGTGTGGTTACTGTTCATGTAAATAAATTTAAAATTAATTTTATTGCATCATAATTCTGTTTGTATGTATTTTTTGTAAATATATATAATAGATTTGTAATTTGCAAATTAATTCAAGTCATTTTAGCTTTAATCATATGGTGTGAAGGAGGAAAGTTAAGAAATTGTAGCTTAGGTGACTTCTCTTCTTGATGTTAGAGGATCCACTTCCGTTCCCAGGTTATACGCTTCATAGAAGCAAAGTCTAAGTAACTCTCAGGCGGCTTATAATCATCATTAAATCTGATGGGTACATTAAGATGTGTAGCAAGGCGAGTAGCATAAGCACCGTGGTAAATAATATCCTTAGTTCTATTCTTCGGACAGCGTGCAACAATTGCTCCCAAACTGTAAGTCTTGTCATCAAAAAGTGCGCTACATAAAATAGTAAGATCAGGAGCGCTGAGCGTACCACTTTCTTGTCTAGCAGTCAAACATCTTCTTACCAATAAAGCAAAGTAATGCATAGAAGAAAAATGCAGACTAATGACTCTAGCTTTAGAAATTCCTCTAAACTCTCCTAGTATAAATTTTGCAAAAATTTCTCGAACTCCTCAGGTCGAGGTTCAGCCATACTACCATTCATACCACCTTAACACCTATCCATTGGAAGAGGCCTGAGGCCTAACTTTGCCGTCCGCCTAGTTTTCCGAGTGGCGGGCTAGTAGCCCCTACTTATGGGAGAATTTCTCGATTGTACTACTTTTTGAGAGCACCTATTTGAGCCTTCACGCGACAGGGATCACTTTTCCCGTACTCCGTGGTTGCTCGATTGCATGTTGACCCATTGACTTTTTGAAAAACTATGAACAAAAGGAAAAAATTCATAAAAAACCAAAAAACATTTGGTGAATTCAAAAAAGTTCATGGAATTTGGAAAAAAGTTCACAAACTTAAAACCAATTCACGAATTTAAAAAATTCATCGATTTTGAAAAGTTCAGAAATTTTGAAAAAATGTTCGCCAATTTTTCAAAATTGTTCAACAAATTTCGAAAAATAAACCATCTATTTAAAAAATGTTCATCAAAATTTTCAAAAAATTGATCGAATTTACAAAAGGTGCACTGATTTTAAAAAACATCAGAAATTTCGAAAAAATCTTTGATTTCGTAACAAACTTCACGAATTTGAAAAAAAATGTCCGCACATCTAGCAAAAAATGTAAAATATATAGAAAAAAACAAAACCAAAAAAGCCAGGACAAACATCTAACAAAATTCAACAAGCGAGGTGATTTGGGTGGTTACTCTAGCGGACATGCAACAGGAGATCCCCAGTTCGAATCACAACATGTGTGTAGTCTTTTGCATTTTTAAAACAAAAAAGAAGATGTCCTGGCCCAGCATGGACGAGGGCGTATGCACCGGTTACAGTGCTTCAAGCGCTGAATAGGAAACATCCTAAAAATTAGGAATTAGGACGTTTCCTATTCGGTGGCCATTGCGCCCGTTAACGTGTTAAATGCAAATCGGCGAACACGCCCCTTCAAGCTGGACAGGCCTATTTAGCTTTTTTCTGTTAAAACTACAAAAACCCAAGTGTGAGGTGGGTTTGCGGTGACTCAAACTGGCGACATCCGTGTACTAGATAAATTGAAGTAGCCGGCTGCGATTACTTCCCCCTTTTCATAATTTTCTTCTTTCTTTCCTTTTTCTTTTTTCCTTTTATTTTCTCTATATTTCACTTTAATCTTTTTTCCTTTTCCTCAATTGTGTTAATTTTTCGAACCCGTGAACTTTATTTCAAATCGATGAACTTTTTTCAGAATTGGTGAACTTCCAAAATTGATTAATTTCTTTTCTAATTTGTGAATTCGTTTTAAAAATGATGAATTTTTTTAAATTGATAAACGTTTTTCAAAATCAATAAAAAATCAAAATTGATAATTTTTTTTCAAAATATATGACAAATTTTAAAAATGTGTCAACTTTTTTGAAAATTGATGAACTTTTTTTTCAAATTCGATGAACTCTTTCCTAATTCGTAAACTTTTTTAATACATGAACATGTTTCTAATTTGTAATATTTCTTGAAAACTGGGAACATTCAAATTTTGTTCACATCTTTTATATATAAAAACACATTTTGTAAAATGTATGTTCAATAATTAGGGTGACATAGTTGTTCTTAAAGATTTTGCGCTGCAATCATTCGCGAGCGGCTAGTAGCTCTACTGGTTAGGCAACATGCACTGTATCTAAACGGCGCGAGCTCGATTTCTCACAGGAGGTGCGGTAGTGGACGCTAGTTGGCTGAACCGGCGGAGCTCCCTAATTTTTGTTTCGCAACTCCACCGGCGAGTCCGTTCCGAGGTTGCAGAGCGAGAGCGAGGATCGTAAACGCAGTAATGGAACTCGCAAAGTAGATGAACGCACACAAGTAGAGAAGGGACTTTCTTTATAAATGATTGATCTGTGTTACAATGGTTGCTCGGCATTTATTTATATACGCGTAGGGGGTCAAGGGGTAAATATCCACTTAACGTAAAATGTAGAAACCATGCAGGCTAAGAGGCGCACCCGCCGTAGCCTCTCCCGGCGCACCCTAGGTGGGCCTGGTTTCCCAACACCTCTCCTTGGTAATTATCCGTATATCCATGTCTCAAAATTTCGAAAAACCAAGTGAAACAAATATGAAGAAAAAGCGTATAGTATATGTTGTTGTATTGCACGAATTGTCTCGTCAAAGACCTCGTGTGAGAAACATCAGAAAAACTCACTCAAGGAAAAAATAATACAATCCACTCAACCATCAAGTTGAATACTCGATCATCGGGATTGAGATTTTAATGACGAGTTTGTGAAATTTGTACCCCTGAACCTTGCATCTCCCTAAGTCTCATCATACCGATTCCACGCACACACCTCTCCACGAATGATGCTAGTAATGATTTAGTGAACATACGGCAAGTTTGTCACATCACTTGATGCAAAATTCTCATCTAGTCCAACTGCTACAGCTCATCTGCCTAGAAAAACTTGGGACTAATATGTTTTGTAAGGTTACTCTTCACAAGAATCTGAACTTGTGCAACACAAGAATTTTTCTTCATAGATAATGGTAGAGGTTTGTACTGTGTTCAGCCCACAAGTTTGTTGAATGTGGCCAATCATCCGCCCAAGCGATACACACTCTTTTGATGCTTCCAATAGTGCCATGAGTTTTAAGTGGTTTTTGGAAGTTGATACAATAGTTTGCTTGGACGATTTACAGCAAACGTAGTTCCAGCACAAAGGAGAACAGATCCAGTATGTGATTTGTAACTATGTGGGTCCGACAGGTACCCAGCATCGGCATAGCCTATAAGAGATAGGTCTTCATCCCTTCTATAAAACATGACAAGATCTTTTTTGGTTCCTTGCAGGTGACGGGAGATGTCCTTGACACCTTTCCAGTGTCTCTTGGTAGGCTCAGAACTATACCTAGCAAACAAATTGACGGCAAACACAATGTCCGGCCGTGTACAATTTGCGAGGTACACGAGTGCTCCAAATGCACTCAAGTAAGGAACCTCTGGTCTAGAGTTTCCTCCCCCTCTTCCTAGGCCTGAACGGGTCCTTGTCTAGCTGTAAAGATCTCCAGACCATCAGGGTCTTCGAAGGATTTGCCTTGTCAAATCTAGAATCCTATCAGGCGAATGTTCAAGTTGCAGACTTAGATAGAACTTGGTTTTACCCAAATCCTTCATCTCAAATTCCCATATCATGTAGGTACTCGCTTCCTCAAAATATTCAGGTGCACCAATTATGTTTAAATCATCCAAGTACACCGAGATTATGCATAATTCATCTTGGTATCGCCGTATACAAATACATAGGAAATCTTTATTGCTCGTGCAGCGCTTCTAATGAAGGAAACCTCTTAGGCGATTATACCACATTCTACCAGGACGTCTGAGTCCGTACATTGCCTTTTAAAGTTGAACAATGTGTAGACCCCTGTTTTCTCTATAATGGTTCTGAATAAGGATAATTTGAAAACTTTCATGTGTATGTTTGAATCCAAGTTATCATATAGATAAGCAGTGGCAACATCCATTAATTTTATTTTGCAAGCCCATATTTACTGCCATTGAGATCAAGTATCTAAAGGTAACTCCATCCATGACCGGGGAATAAGTCTCCTCAAAATCGATATCATGTCATTGAGTGAACCCATGAGCGATGAGCCTTGGTTTGTATCATACCACCACATTATTTTCATCTCTCCTTCGAACAAAAACCCACCTACGACCAACAAGATGTATGTGGGGAGGAGTTAGACAAAATGGTCCAAACACCTTTTTTTTGAGAGATAATAATTCGGCAGTAATTGCCTCCTGCAAATCTTTCCAATCTGGTCTTTTTTTCTTGCAATCAGCAATGTATTAGGCTCATGGTCATGATCTAAGATTGAGGCAATTTTTGTAGCAAAGTTAATGTCGACAATCACCGTTGCTTAGTTCATGGACTCACCCTATAATTCATGGTCATTTTGTCATGGAGCGCATCTGGTGCTAACATTTGTTGTACCAAAATTCCCATTTTGGGAGCAAGGTCCTTTAGTTTTTCGGTGCCAATGTCTGCGCACACATCTCCACTGGGTGTTTCCTCTACGGCAAAGTTTAAGTCCGAAATTTCGTGCACTAAATTTTTCGTACCTGTGCCAGGTCTCAACTGGTTCCCCATTTCACTTTGGCGCACTTTGGCGACAGGTTGTGAAAAATCTCTCTTATCTTTTTCATCGGGCGTCCCCGAGTACTTGGGATTTGAGAAGCCAGATCTCTCGTCCTTTCAGGCCTTTGGACCAGAGCAGGTATACCATCATTTTTCTTTGGTATTTCGATAGTTTCGGTGCATTACGCACATGGACATACAACTTTGTCACGGTCTTTAAGTCATTAAAGTGATCAGATAGTTGATTTGCTAATGAATGCAAATTTATTATCTTTTGGACTTCTCTCTCTCCCCCTCCCTCCCTCCCTCTCCCTCCCTCCCTCCCCCCTCGCCCTCCCTACCTCCCTCTCTCCCCCTCTCTCTCTCTCCCTCCCTCTCCCCCCCTCTCTCTCTCTCTGCAGTGTGCAAATCGTTAGCTTGGATTCTAGTGGCTTGCCATGTGGCTCACCTTAGAAGGCCTCCCTAGTAGAGAGGTCTTGGTAAGCTTCTATGGACCAGCTCGGTCAGCTTGTAGAAGCTTTTGTGCATTTTTATTTATTTTTTTCTTTTGGTTGATTTCATGTTTTTCATCAGTTTTCTTTGGTTCTCATTGTTTTCTTCAACTAGTGTGGCTCGGGCATTTCATCGAACACCTCATGTGCATAGGAGGTGAGCTAGAGCACCCAAATGATCTCCCCTCGCCGGCCAGAAAAAACAAAGCAGTGTGGAGTGCTCTGCTGCGCCGATGGGGTATATTTAGGCAACTCATGTGTCCCGGTTCGTGGCTGGAACCGGGACTAAAGCCCAGGCTTCTGTCCCAGTTCAAGCCAAAAACCGGGACCAATGGTTGTGGGCCACGAGCGAGGCCCATTGGTCCCAGTTCGTGCCTAGAACCGGGACAAAATGGGTCCATACGAACCGGGACCAATGCCCACGAGGCCCCGACCGCCCCCCTGGGCTCACGAACTGGGACGAATGCCCCATGGGTCCCGGTTCGTGACTGAACCGGGACTAATGGGCTTGCCATGCTCGAACCAAAGCCATGTTTTCTACAAGTGTACATTACATAGTCTGAAGTCACCATTTTAGCAACAACTATCGCTACTCCTATCCACCAGATGAAGGGGTGCCGATAGTCCTAGCCTAATACCAAACAGGCATCGCACAAAAGCCTAACATCTAAAGACAAAGGCCCCAACCAAGCCACATACCCGGTTTGGGGCACAAACTGGTCCGACGCACTCTTTGTGTCGTCGCCGCCATCTTCCACCAATCCATCTTCAGAACAAAAACTAATGCATGGACCTTGCCAGGCCTCTTCTGCCATCAATGCCACCATGACGCCAAACATCCTGCTCCTCCTGCGTGAGTCCATCTCTGCTCACCGGACTCCGAATCTCCACAGCACCACGCCGCCGAGATCCGCCGACATCAATGTATAAGATGAAGTACCCCTCCTCCAAAGAAGTCGTCTTCTGTTCCCCAAGCCCGTGTGTACCTCCATGAATGACGGCCCAAAGGGGGAAACGACACCAGAGCGCCGCCGTCACCCGATCAACTGATCTAGCATTTTCCCCGGAGGTAGCAGAGAGTGGCCTTGAACTTCTCCACAACGATGCCTTCAAGAAGGGAACGACGCAGACAACGCCGCCACTGCAGGCCTTTGCAGTAGTCAAAAGCAAGTTTTCACCCAGATCTGTTCGAAGAAACTCCATCTCTCGTGCATGGGCCGCCGTGTCCTGCGACGTCCCCGGGAGCGGGATCCCAAAATCCACCGCCACCGATGCCGCCACAATATGGACCCACCACCCGATCATCATCCCTGAAGGGGACGACGCCACCACCGTGCTCGGATCCGGCATCACGCCAACGCCTTCGGCCGCCCCCAATCACATCAGTGAAGGAGGATAGCCAACGCAAGCGCCCACCACCGCTTAGGACCGACAGACGACCCCCAATCACATCAGTGAATTCCATTATCTAATCAGATAATATTGTCTTTGATGATTGTGCTTATATGAAACCAAGGTCGTGTATAATAGAAGAAATACTACATATGTTCTTGATAAAATATAAGTCTATGTTCTTAGTTATGTAAAAGTTACAAAATATCTTATGACCCTGTTCTTAGTGTCCTAAATAATTTATTAAATAGTATACTTTCAGGATTAGACCTGTTTATTAATGGAGACATTTGTACAAATAATATGCAGAACTGAACTATTGATATTTACATGTAGAACATTAATTAATTTTTTGAACATTAATTAATTCAAAGCGGTCCAAGTATATATGTAGTGGTATAAACTGGGGAGAGAGACGGAACAAAGTACCTAATGCACGTGTGCTCTGCTCATCAAGGATCTCTTATCCATATGTATTGCTTAGCTAATCAGTAATTTATTGAATTGTTTGCTCGGTTCCAAAATTGTATCCGCAACATGCAAGGCAAAGCATCAAGTCAGGCAGGCGTGTGTGGGCACTCAGGAAAGCTGCGGAAGATGGCACACAACATACCCTTCGTCTTGGTCACGATCAGTGCTCGGCAGAGGATTTCATGGATGGGCAACATAGATGCACGGACCTGCTACACGGGCAAAGCTGCAGAACATGGCACATCATTAATCCTGGTCATGTTCAGTGCTCCATCGAGCAGTTTCTTACGACGGGACAGATGTAACAACCTGCTAGATAGGTAGGATCATCATGTATCAAATAGTTGAAGGAAGATGCCAGCATCAGAGATCCCATATGGGCGCGGCAAGATATCTTGGCGTGGCTCATAGCCTGAACCTGAGACCGTCGACTCCATGTACAAGGTGGAGGCCTAGTCTAGATCGGGGCAGACCGGCGGCAGCGTGCAGCGTGTGGCGTTCATCAATACAGGAATCCACCCTAGCCCTAGTTTTTTTTTTTGTGGCGGCAGCTGCGTGCGTGAGGCAGGAGTCTCTAGGCCTATGTCTTCTTTCAACGATGGGGTCACGTTGTGGGAAAAACTAATCCATCGGATGGACATTTTTTCTTCTTCTTTTTTTACCATGGAGTCTCTATATCTAGTCTAGGTATTTAAAAAACTAATCGGTGACATAGGTGAATCGTACAAACGTGTGAAGAAAAATTAATGCCCATAGGCCTTCTATATAAGCAGATCCAATCCGTTAATTTTGTGTTTTAAGTTATTGGGTCCAGCAGATTAACGGACAGTAGTTTCTATTTTTTATGGTAATTTCTAGCCAATTCTCTTTTTTCTGGTTAACCCGTAAAGCACTTTAGATCCAATCCGTTAGTTTTGTGTTTTAAGTTATTGGGTCCACCAGATTAACGTCCAGTAGTTTCTAATTTTTATGGTAATTTATAGCCAATTCTCTTTTTTCTGGTTAACCCGTAAAGCACTTTTTATATATAAATAGATTCTTCTTGGTTTTTCTTTAGTGCTTTTTTTCTTTTTTCAGTACATGTCTACTTTTTTCAACACAAGTTGTAACATTTTGCTATATATTTTTAAGTAATGTATACACATTAATATTTTCAATTACATGATTGACATTTTTCAAATACATATTTTAAACATTTTTTCGAATAGGTGTTAGACCTTTTCAACTACATTCCGAAATGTTTTTGAAGTATGCGAATATTTTTTTAATCTTTATAATCATTTTGAAAAAAAACAATATGTACATTTTTTGAAACATATGTTTTTTTAAATGTAACATACATTTTTTTGAATATTTGTTTTGAATTACACAATTAGTATGTACGTTGCACATTCTTTAAAATGTCATGTTTATTTCTTTAGAATGTGTGAACATTTTTAGAATGTTACAAACATGCTTTTGAATGCTATCATTTTTTAAAATTACGACATTTTGAAAAGCAATTTTTTTAGTTATTAAGTATTTTTATGGGACATATATACATATACATTTTTTCAAAAATGTAAACAATAGAAAAAATTACGAACGAATGAAAAAGCAGAGAAAATTTTAACTTGCAGAAAGGAACTTGGACCGGCCCAATAATAGGGACGAGAGAGTAATGGTCGAGGCCAGAGCCACTCCGGGAGTCGCTTTAAGCGCCATATAGCCGGGTTGGCCCCTAATCGCCCAATCCAATTGATTCTCAGAATAAGGTCGGACACATTAAACTCGTGGGCGACATAACCATGCATCACGGTTGATTTTTAGCGGAAGGAAAACTTACGGTCCCTATCCTTAGGACGAAATAGTTTTTTTTAGCTTGTAAGTGAATGTTAATCTTTATCTTTATTTTTATCTTTACCTAATAATAAAGTATGGAGCCTTTCATAGTTCTCCATGCATCTCGTTTTATTTCCGTGCAGCAAACCCGATCTCCTTCCTTTTGATTCAAAATATTACCTCTTCGATCTAGAAACAAAAAAGTTCGTGGTCTACCTACGTTTTCCATCAGGGAGGGGAACGATTGATGTTGGGTGTGGGCTTCCATCCAAATAGGCTGCTGGCCCAGTCTGGAGAGAAAGTCCAAATCCAAGCACACAGCTAGCGATTCGATTCTAGACTAAAAAAAAGCAAGCGATTCGATCTACAACTCGGAGCAGCACTTCTCAAAAGAAAAAGAAAAACAACTCGGAGCAGCAAAGGGGATACATCCATGAAAGCTTAGGTTCATCTTCGATCCAAACATGGCGCCGGCTTTCTAGCCGTGGTGCTTGGTGCATAGAGAGCGGTCGATTGAGCAACCGGTTGCGCTTTGTGGCGGGTGCCCGCGTGACGATGTCGACGACCTCCTTAGAGATGAAGCCGTCTCTCCACCGCACAGATTGAGGCCGCGGTGTAGGGGGCACCGCGACCCATAGTCCGCGTTGGCGTTCCTCTGTGAAGCGCTTGAAGCCTTCTCCGTGCCTGGTCATCTCCACTAGGCGATCTCACATCCCGAACCCTATCTCCAGTTTCTTGCCCCACCGTCCAACTCTCAATGTCGGGGAACGACCTTCCCACCACAGGGGCACAGGGGGGCTCGCCTCCTCCGTGCACACCATGGACGCCGTAATGATTGACAAGGGGAGCATGCATGCATAGCGTTCCGTCGGCGGGATGACCCTGTTGCACATCACGGCAGGGATGTCGTGTGGTGGTGTGGTGGGCGTGTGCTCTGCTCGAGTTGGAAGCAGACGTGGAGGACGGATTCGGTTCAGATTTTTCATTATCCGGTTAGCTGATTACAAGACGGGCTCCAGTAACGTCTATTGCAGCGATGACGCCATGGTGGCTGCCACCGCCACATGCTGTAGCTGGTCGTCTTCTAAAAAAATGGTATTTGGCATAATTTTCTGTTGATTCAGGAGATCTCTGGAGTAGTTGTTTTTTGCAGACTTCATTACACAATCAGATGTATTAGATTGCACCTCTTAATCCTTTTATTCGATTTTGAGACAGTGTACAACATTTAGCATGTGCTGATTGTTTTCCTTAATCTGCTTAATCAGTGGAATGTCTGAACAAAAGGACTTGCTGTGTTCAATATTCGCTTGGAGTTCTAACTCTGTCAAACCGTCGAACCTCTGCAATGCAGCTGGCTGCCATCTCAATATCTCCTTGCTACGATAGGCAGCTAAATGAAAATAAAGAACAAGAACTGATTGATCGCGACTGAATCTAACATGTTTCATCGTCATGGATAAGTGTAATTGATAAAGCCTGAAAGTATGTGAGTTTTGCACTTTAGAGGAAACAAATGCCAAATGTCGAACATGCTAGAGGAGTAGCTCTAAAGGCGCAAAGCAGGGGCGTGCCACGAGAAATCGTGGATATCTCGGCAGATCCAGGATGCGATTTCAAGCAATGATCATACTGGTTTGCGAGTACGAGGGAGTACCGACGACGGAGTACTGAAAGGGGATGGACAAGGAGCAATTAGACATGACTCGGAGGATGTGTTGGAGGAGCATGTTGTCGACGAGCACGACTGGTCGTTGCCCAACAAGGAGTCCTTCCGGACAGGTAATTATGATCATAAATGAAACTGGGTTCATCGGAGATTCTCATGTCGTTCCTACCAAGGCATCAGTGAGCACCAAGGACACGCCCCCTCCTTCCACTTTCTGGGGGATGATATGGGGACGCCACCGATATTTGCACTGTAGGTAAACACTTCCTCGCTGCCGCCTTATTTTTGGTGTTTTTTTAGTTGCCTGAGGGCGGTTTCTTCTTTGCCAGTCTTTCTCCTGACTATGTTCACAAGGTGTATATTGTCTATAGTATTCGCTAAGTCTGATGGAATGTTTGAGACGCGACAACACCTTTTGAACGTCCGGAAATAAGTATAGGTATAACTGAATGCAAACTTTGTATGGATTGTGCTTGAAATAATGATGTTTTCTTCGGTCAAGTTAAAATTTCTGACATCACAGATGTTTGTTTTGACAATTGTTGAGTTACTCATTTCCAGCCTGTGATAGGTAAGTGCTTTGTATTGTCTTAACCTTTAACAATAAACATTTCAAAAAAGACTTTAATAATAATAATATCTTCAAGTTATTTTACTATATTTTGCTTGATACAGTTTAGTTATACTTATTCAATAGATCTGCATAGTTAGACAGAGAAATGATGGGATAAGTTAGTCACAATCAGTGTTCTTATATATAACAAACATGTCCTCTATATCTCGAAAACTGATAATGTGGTTAGGAAAAAATGGTAGTACGCGACCATCATCAATGGAGGTACGACATATCTTTTTGTGGTGCATAATTTATTAAAATGCGAACTTGATTTTTTTTGAAAAAGGGGTCAGATCTGATCTTTAAAAATGGTTGTGTAGCATTATTACCTAATATACGATCGTTCTTTGCGCTCCCGCCCCTATCATTTTATGAAGGATCTCTGTGTAAAGATTCGTTTTTCCCATTGCAATGTACGGACATATTTGCTAGTTGTTTCTCTAATTCTCTTTCAGTGTTTGTTGCTGGCTGCTCATATCTTTGTTTTTTTAACATGATTCATACGGCCATGTACATTGGTTGATACAACAATCTTAACTAAAATCTGCCACGTAATTCTGAGATGTCAATAAAAGCAAGATGTACAATGGATAATATTTTAGTTTTTATCTCTTTTTAGAAATGCAGGAGGACCCGGCCTCTGCATCTGGACGATGCATACAACTACTTTATTAATTATTCACACAAGATCTTAGAGCAACTCTAGCAGACCCCGCAAAATGCACGGCCCGCAAAAATTCCGGCGAGTATGTGGGCTCAGGCCAATTTTGCGGCCAGAACAGACCCCGCATACTCGCCCGGCCCGCAAAAACTTTTGCCGCAACCTGCAAACACCCCCCCCCCCCCCCCCCGAGCACTATAAGTGTGGTTCCGTGACCCTTTTGCGGGTCCAAACCCTATCCCCCCGCCGCCGTAAGCCACCCGATTCCCCTTTCCCCTCTCCCAATTTCTCGCCGCCGGCGACCCTCCGCCCCGCCTCCAGCCACCATGTGGGGGCGAATGTGGAGCTCCGGACACGGCTCCGGCAGCATATCCGGCCGGGAGAGGGACCCGGAGCGCGAGCGGCACGTCCGGTCCGACGACGCGAGAAAGCGCGACGCGCGGAAGTGGACCAACCACGGGCTATCGCCGCCGGCGAGCTTCGACCGCCGCGAGACGGAGGAGTACGACTGCCGGCGCGCGTCCTTCTCCTCCGCACGGTCTTTATACGCCGGATCCTCCTCCTCCTACGTCGCGGGCTTCCTCCCCGTGAAGAAGGAGTGGTCGGACGAGGAGGAGAAACCAGAGCCGCCGGCGCCGTTCGGCTTCGTCCCGGTGAAGAAGGAGCCTCGAGGAGCCCGCTCCGCTCGGCCGCCGCGGAGTCATCAGGCCCGAGGACTACGTCACGGATTTCGACGTCGTCGCCGCTGCCATCACCGAGCGAAGCGTGCGCGAGGAGGAGGAGCGCCGGCGCCACGCCGAGGAGCTCGAAGCCCTCGAGTGGCGGCAGGCGGTCGCCGACAACATCGCTGCCAACGAGAAGGCGTAGGAGTGGCGGCACATCCGCAAGGAGCAGTTGGAGAAGTACATCGATCTCTGCAGCTCCGGCGAGGAGGATTGAGCGTTCGGCTTCTCTTCGATGTCGTCGAGTTGCCGCGACCTCGCCACCGTGAAATCCAACCCCCTAGTACTAGTTTAACGTAGTATGTAGTATAACTATGCTTCTAGTTGTGATGAACTATGTAGTATGCCATGAACAATGTAGTATGTGATGAACTCTGTTCGTTCAATTTCTCCCGCGAAACATTTTTTTAAAAAATTATGCAGGTTTAGATACATGTTTTGCTCGGCCGCGTATGATTTTGACCCGCAAAAATGATTTTCGTGAACCCGCAAACGCGTTTTGCGGGTTGTATTTTTGCAGGGTCTGCTAGAGTTGCTCTTATAAGGTCATACACCAGTAAGACTAAAACCATCTTCTAGGCAACATCTGTCGCTACTGCTATCCAGTTGATGTAGGGATGCTGATAGTCTGGACCTAATACCAAACAGACCTCGCAGCCAAACCTAACATCTAAGACCTGAGGTCCCAACCAGGACGCCTGCCGGGTATGGGCACCCACCAGTCCGGCGCACTCCTCAACTAGGACGCCTGCCGGGTATGAGGCCGCCGCAGCCATCTGCCACCGATCCATCTCTAGTGATGTACGGATGCATCTACCTTGCCCGGTCTAGCTGCCGTCAACGGCAGACAATGCCACCATCTTGCGCTCGTCCATCATCACATGCCCACCGGCGAGACCCCACTGCTCCATGCTGCTAAGACCCGCCGCTATCGACGTGCCAGATGCCACGCCACTCCTCTGACGTGAAACACCACCTGCTGCCACTGGTCCCATCCCCTCTGCCTGCAGTCTCAAACCGAGCACCCAAACGCCCTAGGCGGCGCCTCCAAGAAGGGTACGACACACAGTGCCGCCTCCGCACAATCTAAGGAGATTTAGGGTTTTCACTCGGGCATGGGGTCGGGGTGGAGGGCAGGGATGTAACACCCAGAGAATCATGCTACAGTAACCTCACCCTAATGGTGCCCAGTCATCAAGTTTAACTAAGCCAAATTACCACTTATTAAAAATCAAAGTCATTTTCAAATTTAAAATGAAGTCAAATAAATTATTTCCTCAAACATGAAATCCAAAATGTTCGCTTTATTCTATAAATTCCCCTAATCATTTGTCATGTTGAAACCAACATCATTTGACTCACCAATTAATCCCAAGTAAAATATAAAGTGGTCCAAAAATAACAAAAATAACCATTTCAAAATAAACAAATGTTTATGTATTTCCATTTAAATTGAAACTTTGTGAGTATCATCATATCACTGCATTGCATTTATGTGCTAGGTTTCATATTTTACTAAAATCATTTAGTGCCTCAAATAAATAGAAAACAATGTCTAAAATAGAAAACAGTAAGAAAAAAGATAAAAGGAATAAAAACTAAAGTCTCCAGTGCACTTTGGCCCATCGTGAATAGTACATGGCCCAGCCCAATTGGGTCTTCCCTGACCTTTTGCTACAGTGGGAGGAGGGGGGAGCCGTGGCGGCAATCCCACGGCCATGGCCATGTGCTGGCCATCCCCTACCTCTTCGGCGCCTACAAAACGCCAACGCAAACCCTAGGCTACTCTCGTCCATCCTCCCCTCTTTTCCCCATCTGGTTGAAATCGAGCTTGGCCCCGATGCGGTGACCGCCCTCATCGTCGTCATTGCCGCGGCCACCATGGTCTCCCGTCGCACGGGAAGGTGTCCAAGAGCATCGCCACGGTCGACTTCATCCGTCCCGGGGACCGAATCAAGCCGAGGCGCCGCGTAGACGTCGCCATCGCCGGTGTTCTCCACCATGGCCACCACCACCACGTTGTCATTGCCTCTGCTACAGATCGCCCTGGCCTCCCGACCTCGCCATCGAGCTCGAAGTGAGCTTCTCCTCCATTTCCCCCTATTTTCCCCTTCGACCCATCGTCATATCGTCGTCCCCGCGAGCTCGGCCGCCATGGCTGAAGCTTCGCATCCACGAGCGCCCATGTGGCCCTACCACCTGGAGCCACACCCCTGCATCTGCCTGCACAAGCCCCGTGCGTGCCCGACAAGCGCCTCGCGCGCGCCCGCGCCGCGTGCCGTAGCCGCCGCCCTCGTTCCCCTGCATGCCCGCTGTAGCCGGCTCGCGCTCCTTGCGCCCCTGCCCGCCCCGTGTTTCGGCTGCTGCGCCCGGAGCTCAGCTCCCGCACGCGCTCGCGCTCGCTGCTCTGTGCCTCGCCTTGGCCGCGCCCGGAGAAGCCCCGCGCGAGCCCGCCCTTGCCCTTGCCGTGCCCTCTGTCCCGTGCGCTCGCGTGCCTGCTGCTCGCCGCCACCCCTCGCTATTGGCCGCCATCCGCGCGCCATCGCCGCCACCTCTGTCCGCCGCTAGCGCTGGCAGTCGCGGCCCAACCGCCCTTCCTCGCCGGCTCACCCTCACCACGCCTCGCCGGCGCCCGCTGCCGCTGCCATGGTGAGTGGCTGCGGCTGTTGCTCTCTGCCTCACACGAGGCCATGGCAATCACATCCTAATAGCCTGGCTGTGTCTCTGCCATGTAGGGCCAGCCCTATTTAGATTAGTGCTAAATTTTGGTTGGTATTAATTTAATTCTGAATTAGTTTAATAGAAAGTGACAGGTGGGCCCCTTGGTTATTTAAACTATTTAATTAAACTCTAATAGAAACTAACACAATGACAGCCAGGACCCACCTTCACTGTTCACCTTTTGACCAGTCAAATGTTGACTGGGTCAACTCCGCTGACTGGACCCCCTGGCCCCATTTGCATACACTCTGGCTAGAGTAGGACTAGGTGACAAAAGTTTTTACTATTTTAATTCGAATTAATATAATCCAGTAATTTCAGAAATTCAAATAAACTTTGAATAATCATATAAAATAATCGTAACTCGGATGAAAATACTTTGTACATGAAAGTTGCTCAGAACGACGAGACGAATCCGAATACGCAACCCGTTCACCCGCCACACGTCCCTAGCATAGCGAACATGTAACAATCCCCTCCGGTCCGTCTGTCCGAAAATGTCAAATACCGGGGATACTTTCCCGGATGTCCCCCCCCCCTTCGCTGGTAGCACCTAGTACTATGTTAGTTACCCATAGCACAAGCTATTTGCCGCGTCTTGCTTTGTGATGCATTGATTGCTCTGTTATTTGTTGTGTTCTCCTCCGTTACTTCTTTCCAGTAGACTCCGAGACCGATGCTGATGTCCGTTAGTTCGACTACATCAAAGATGACCCCTCCTTCTTGCCAGAGCAACCAGGCAAGCCCCCCCCCCCTTGATCACCAGATATCGCCTACTATTCTCTCTACTGTTTTCATTAGAGTAGTGTAGCATGTTACTGCTTTTCGTTAATCCTATCCTGATGCATAGCCTGTCTTTGTTGCTACAGTTATTGATACCTTACCTGCAATTTTAAATGCTTAGTATAGGATGCTAGTTTATCATCAGTGGCCCTACATTCTTGTCTGTCTGCCATGCTATACTATCGGGTCGTGATCACTCAGGAGATGATCACGGGTATATACTTATACATAATATATGATACTTGTGGTGACTAAAGACGGGTCGGCTCGAAGAGTACCCATGAGTGATTCACGGATTGGGGGTTGAAAGGACCTTTGTCTCGACGGCCCTCTGTGTGGATCTTTGTGGCGAAGCGACAGGGCAGGTTGAGACCACCTAGGAGAGAGGTGGGCCTGGCCCTGGTCGGCGTCCGTGGTTATTTCAAAATAACACGCTTAACGAGATCTGGGTATTTGATCTGAGTCTGGCCATTGGCCTATACGCACTAACCAACTACGCGGGAACAGTTATGGGCACTCGATGTAGTGGTATCAGCCGAAGCCTTCTTGACGTTAGCGACTGAGCGGCGCACGCCGGATGACTGGAACGCCTGCTCTTGTATTAGGGAGGCTAGGTTTGCTTATCGGCCGCGTTCGCAACATGCAGGTGTGCAATGGGCGATGGGCCCAGACCCCTACGCCATAGGATTTAGACCGGCGTGCTGACCTCTCTGTTGTGCCTAGGTAGGGTTGCGACGTGTTGATCTTGCGAGGCCGGGCATGACCTAGAAAAGTGTGTCCGGACAAAGGGGATCGAGTGTGTTGGGAAATGTGGTGCATCCCTGAAGGGAAGTTTATCTATTCGAATAGCCGTGTCCTCAGTAAAAGGACGACCCGGAGTTGTACCTTGACCTTATGACAACTAGAACCGGATACTTAATAAAACACACCCTTCCAAGTGCCAGATACAACCGGTGATCGCTCTCTCACAGGGCGACGAGGGGAGGATCACCGGGTAAGATTATGCTATGCGATGATACTTGGTTAACTTACCATCTACTCTCTTCTTCTGCTTCAAGATGGAGGTTGCCAGAAGCGTAGTCTTCGATAGGACTAGCTATCCCCCTCTTATTCCGGTATTCTACAGTTCAGTCCACATATGCTACCCTTTTCCATTTGATACCAATGCATACATATGTAGTGTAGCTCCTTGCTTGCGAGTACTTTGGATGAGTACTCACGGTTGCTTTGCTCCCTCTTTTTCCTCCTTTCTATATTCGATTGTTGCGACGAGACGATGGAGTCCAGGAGCCAGACGCCACCGTAGACGATGACTCCTACTACACTGGAGGTGCCTACTACTACGTGCAGGCCGCTGACGATGACCAAGAGTAGTTTAGGAGGATCCCAGGCAGGAGGCCTGCGCCTCTTTCGATATGTATCCCTGTTTGGACTAGCCTTCTTAAGGAAGACTTGTTTACATATGTCTGTACTCAGACATTATTGCTTCTGCCGACTTTTTTGTATTCGAGCTTATGTATTCGAGCCCTCGAGGCCCCTGGCTTGTAATATAAAGATTGTATTATTTTATTTGTGTCTAGAGTTGTGTTGTGATATCTTCCCGCGAGTCCCTGATCTTGGTTGTACACATTTGCGTGTATGATTAGTGTACAATCAAATTGGGGGCGTCACAAGTTGGTATTAGAGGCGACTGCCTGTAGGAATCCCCCTTCCACACTCCTTGGCCGAAGTTGAGTCTAGTCGATGAAAACTATTTTACTAACATGGCTGTGCGGCCCATGGGCCCACGTCTCCATTGGGTGGTATTAGGATCTTTTATTGCTCGTCTATACTCTGGGACTCTGATCTCTCTTCTATTCTGGGTTAAATGAATTTTGCTAAATCTAACATTAGGATCTCGTGATCACTTTCACCCGGAGATCACCATATTACCGATGATCGTCTGCTGCACCAGAAGATTCCGGGGTTACCTTACGATGTTCTCCTGAGACACTTATATCCTTATTGATAACTGCATACGCTTGCCATTCTTACATTCAATCCCATTGATCTTGTTATAACAAGATGTGCTGAACTGCTCTCCGTTGTTCCGGGAATCCTTTGAGCTTACTGCCTTGCAGTTCTTGCCACATGAATACCCTCTACGGATAATTCCTCGCACTTACTGTGTATCCGCTCTTCCCTTGTTGTTCATATGATTCACAAGACACATTGAAATACTATCTGATCTTTCGGTAATTCTCTGCCCGCAAATACTTGTCTGCTTGTATTATGGTTGCGTTCCATATGGCTAGCAATATTCATAGTATCCCTTGTCCTTATCATTTTGAGTTCCTCGATTCATCCTCCCAGCTCAGACGACATTTTAAACATGAGCTGGATCTCGACCAATAAAATTGCCATCGATTGTACCCCTAAGACTAGTCAACTTATCCATCCCTAATCAAAGCATTGCTTCTGATCCCTTGTATTGGAATTCATAATTCCTTTGCATTTGAGCCTTGAGTTACTCAGTTGTTTCTATAATCTGATCTCCTTGCATTCTTTCTTCCTCTTGTTGAGTACCGATGCTCACATCAGATCCCTTGTGGACCACCAGACCATTGTCAGATTTTATCCTACAATGTCCTTCATATTAAATAACCTTGTAAGCCTTTCCATGGGTATATAATGTCTTTGGTAAATTGTATCCTCAGCTTTGTGAACCATGCTCTACTTTCGAGCTTGTATTATTTACTCCGAAGTTTGTGGTATATGTTCCTAAGATGCTCTGATGGGTTGAACCTACGCCTTCCCTAATATGTGTGAGCCCGAAAGATTTCATGGGTCATACTTATCTGGTATTGCACCAGGTAAAAACTTTCAACAACCAATGTCATTTTCGAAATACGAGAGGTGAATGAAAGGTTATGCGTTGAACAAGTGGGAGTCGACCTTGAACCCTGTGTTCATGCCCATGGACACGATGTATATGTTATCATGGAAGCTTCTCTTAAAATAATTATCCCCTTGTTATAAGTTTATCTTGTATCTGTGGATGTGGTTCCGACCATGTTTCTCCTTGATTCCATTTCTCGTGCAAGTTTGAGCACTTGTCTTCTGCAGAGCATTACCCTAGTCCAACCTCTACTTTGATATGTCATCGAGTATTACCCCCTGGTATCTCGAGATTATCATGGAACTGCATAACTTCTTATCAGGTCTTCATCAAGTGCTACATTCTCACTGATTCCAATTTTTCACGGGCTCTGAGTTATTAAACACTCAAAGACACCGATAACTGACTCAAGTCCGCACCGCGATTAAACAACTCTTGGTAACCATCATTACTTACGAGTTTGAACTAGATCACGTCACTCCTAGCCTGCTTGGCTATATCCTTGTCGTGCCGATTTTAACTGTGCTACCTGGTCCTTCTTCCCGGAGAAATTTTTTTGACGGTGAGCTAATCTTACGTCGATCTTCCTCGTCATATCAATTGTCCTTGAACAACAAGCTTGATTTCAAGTTTGTGTCGTACCCATGGTTTCAACAACTTTTTGCTTCATCATTCCGTTGACTTGATGTCATCGCCGGTTGGTTACATCTTCTTGAAACCTCTTGACAAATGTGTCGTGATCATCATCAACATTCTGAGGTCTTCCAAGATATCAATTGAATTCATGATGAGAAACAACATCCTTGCCCTCGATGATTGGTGTTATCATCGACCACTTTATTGCCTTCCGTTCAACACAAACTTGTTCGTGTTTTGGGTATACCTGGAGATCCTTGCTATCCAGCATTTGTTCTCCTTTACCTTGGAGTATTACCTTCTTTTTATGTCAAGAATTTCATGAGAATTTCACCACCTCTAAAGAATTCTTGATATAGGTGATATTTTTTTCCATATACGTTCATTCCTTGGTCCCTGCATTGTTTCTAACCGGAAAACCGATAACTGAATTATGTTGTGCGAGTTCAAAACTTCTAGCAACCCTATTGCTTTGAAGTTAATGGTTGATAATTCATTCTTAGACCATTGGTTATTGAATCACCATTCTAACTTTGACCATGCTACCTAAACCCATATTTCGGGTGGACCTTTCAACCAATGTTTAGCTGTGTATGTTTTCCTTGAGCATACCTCTTTATATCATTTGATCTGACAAATGATATCTCCTTGTTCACATAAGTGTGGAAATCCATCTTTTGAAAATCTTAATGAATTGTCGTTGAGTCAATCAGCCACCTCCTCACCTCTCTTCGATTTAATGATGAACTCTTGTTTCGGAACTTGCTCCCACAGTTCAATTCCCGAGAATCTTACAATGTCAACTCGACAATTTGTGTTGCACCTCTCTTCTCAGGCATCTCGAGTCTGCGGTATCCTGATGCCAATCAGAACTAGATCTCGGTCAGATATAATGGTTGGAACATATTTCCAAGAGTTATAACATTGGTCTTTATATGACCCGGTAAGACGATGTCATGCCTAGCACACCTGGCCGGAGGACCTATTGTTATAGTTTCCTTTTTCAGCAAGGTTATCCATTCTTCCATGAGGAAATTGTAAGACTTATTCTACAAGTTATTCCTGATGGATCCTTTGTGTTTCCAAAGTCTGATCTTCACCTGTTAACCATGTCCATGCTATCTCGAAGCATGTCTGTGGTACTCCGATTTTCAATAAGAGAATTGAAAGCTCAATGCTAAGTTTTCCTTATCGATTATCCAAACACCGTTGTATGGGTAATGCCATGAAAATTCCTCTCCCATTACCTAAATGGTTTTCTACTTTCTATCCTGTCATGGATATCGTGCTCTGCTTGTCCTTGGGAAGGATATACCCCTGAAATATGTATTTAAACACATTTTCCTTTCAATTGTACTGTTTAATCTGATAATCACATTTTCCTTTCCATTGTTTTGTTTAACCTTTCCTGTAATCTACTTAACTAAGCAGTGATAATTCCCTGCTTAGGAAAGCACCTTGTCGTACCACTCTGTTAGTAAGACCCTCTTACTATTGTTGATGACATTCCGGTAACCATTGATGGACGAGAACTTTGCCTATTGATCCGCCTTGTTCAACAAGCAGGAAAATGGTTCTCTTCGTCCGTCGCCCTTGGTACCGATGTTGTTGTCGAGATAACTGTCAGTCTCTTCTCAGGCATGCCTTACTATCATGATTGTGCAAGATGACAGCACCCTCCCTACTTTAAACCCACATGGTGGGCCCATAACCCATAGTTCCACAGGATCGAAATCTGACTCTTTGATACACCCCCTGGTTTCCCAAGTTATTCCTAGCGTGTGGCCTCGTATGTAGTTCACGGGCCACCTTCCTAGTGATCTATTCTGGTAACATACACAATACTTAATCTCGTTGCTCTGGACCCATATCGCACTTTGTTTCAGGCATCGAACAATTGCCTCCCCGCTCGAAACTTCCCATGATACCTCCTTACTTTACTCTCGATATTTTCTTAAGTTTCAATTCGAGAGTTAATTTTCGCCACCTTCCCCGATGTTAGCTACCAGATAGTCAACCTTGCAGGTCCGTCCTCCCGGAATAACCCCCCCTCATTCTACCGTAAGGACGATGGAGTTCCTAAAGTAAGAACGACAACATCATCATGATACATCGATGCAGAGAAATGAAGACATCAACGAAAGGGATCAACTTCTTCGAGAAGAGCATATAGGAATGAGAAGATCCGTTAGAATTTCGTAACCAGAACTTTCCGCCTTACTCCACCTCTTAAATCTCGGGACGAGATTTCTTGTAGTGGAGGAGATTTGTAAAACCCAGAGAATCATGCTACAGTAACCTCACCCTAATGGTGCCCTGTCATCAAGTTTAACTAAGCCAAATTACCACTTATTAAAAATCAAAGTCATTTTCAAATTTAAAATGAAGTCAAATAAATTATTTCCTCAAACATGAAAACCAAAATGTTTGCATTATTCTATAAATTCCCCTGATCATTTGTCATGTTGAAACCAACATCATTTGACTCACCAATTAATCCTAAGTAAAATATAAAGTGGTCCAAAAACAACAAAAATAACCATTTCAAAATAAACAAATGTTTATGTATTTCCATTTGACTTAAAACTTTGTGAGTATCATCATATCACTGCATTGCATTTATGTGCTAGGTTTCATATTTTACTAATATCATTTGGTCCCTCAAATAAATAGAAAACAGTGTCTAAAATAGAAAACAGTAAGGAAAAAAGATAAAAGGAATAAAAACTAAAGTCTCCTGTGCACTTTGGCCCATCGTGAATAGTACATGGCCCAGCCCAACTGGGTCTTCCCTGACCTTTCGCTACAGTGGGAGGAGGGGGGAGCCGTGGCGGTAATCCCACGGCCATGGCCACGTGCTGGCCATCCCCTACCTCTTCGGTGCCTACAAAACGCCAACGCAAACCCTAGGCTACTCTCGTCCATCCTTCCCTCTTTTCCCCATCGCCTCCCTCCTCATCTGGTTGAAATCGAGCTCGGCCTCGACGCGGTGACCGCCCTCGTCGTTGTCATTGCCACGGCCAACATCGTCTCCCGTCGCACGGGGAGGTGTCCAAGAGCATCGCCACGATCGCCTTCATCGGTCCGGGGGACCAAATCAAGCCGAGGCGCCGCGTAGACGTCGCCATCGCCGGTGTTCTCCACCATGCCCACCACCGCCACGTTGTCATTGCCTCTGCTACAGATCGCCCCTGGCCTCCCCGACCACGCCATCGAGCTCGCAGTGAGCTTCTCCTCCATTTTCCCCTGTTTTCCCCTTCGATCCATCATCATATCGTCGTCCCCACGAGCTCGACCGCCATGGCTGAAGCTTCGCATCCACGAGCACCCGTGTGGCCCTACCACCTGCAACCACACCCCTGCATCTGCCCGCACAAGCCCCGTGCGCGCCCAATAAGCGCCTCACGCGCGCTCGCGCCGCGTGCCATAGCCGCCGCCCTCGTTCCCCTGCGTGCCCACTGCAGCCAGCTCGCGCTCGTTGCACCCCTGCTCGCCCCGTGTTTCGGCTACCGCGCCCGGGGCTCAGCTCCCGCGCGCGGTTCGCGCTCGCTGCTCCGTGCCTCGCCTTGGTCGCGCCGGGCGAAGCCCCGCGTGCGCCCGCCCTTGCCCTTGCCGCGCCCTCTGTCTCGTGCGCTCGCGCACCTGCTGCTTGCCGCCGCCCCTCCCTGTTGGCCGCCGTCCATGCGCCATCGCCGCCACCTCCGCCCGCCGCTAGCGCTGGCAGCCGCGGCCCAACCGCCCCTCCTCGCCGGCTCGCCCTCACCGCACCTCACCGGCGCCCGCTGCCGCTGCCGCGGTGAGTTGCTGCGGCTGCTGCTCTCTGCCTCACGCGAGGCCATGGTGAGCACATCCTAGTAGCCTGGCTGTGTCTCTGCCATGTAGGCCCAGCCCTATTTAAATTAGTGCTAAAGTTTGGTTAGTATTAATTTAATTCTAAATTAGTTTAGTAGAAAGTGACAGGTGGGCCCCTTGGTTATTGAAACTAATTAATTAAACTCTAATAGAAACTAACACAATGACAACCAGGACCCACGTTTACTGTTCACCTTTTGACCAGTCAAATGTTGACTGGGTCAACTGCACTGACTGGACCCCCCTGGCCCCATTTGCATACACACTGGCTAGAGCAGGACTAGGTGACAAAAGGTTTTACTCTTTTTAATTCGAATTAATATAATCCAGTAATTTCATAAATTCAAATAAACTTTGAATAATCATAGAAAATAATCCGTAACTCGGATGAAAATACTTTGTACATGAAAGTTGCTCAGAACGACGAGATGAACCCGAATACGCAACCCGTTCACCCGCCACACGTCCCTAGCATAGAGAACGTGTAACAATCCGCTCTGGTCCGTCTGTCCGAAAACGTCAAACACCGGGAATACTTTCCTGGATGCCCCCCTTCCCTGGTAGCACCTAGTACTACGTTAGGTTACCCCTAGCACAAGGTATTGCCGCGTCTTGCTTTGTGATGCTTTGATTACTTTGTTATTTATTGAGTTCCCCTCCGTTACTTCTTTCCGGTAGACTCTGAGACCGTTGTCGATATTCGTGTGTTCGACTACATCGAAGATGACCCCTCCTTCTTGCCAGAGCAACCAGGCAAGCCCCCCCCCCCCTTGATCACCAGATATCGCCTACTATTCTCTCTACTATTTGCATTAGAGTAGTGTAGCATGTTACTGCTTTCCGTTAATCCTATCCTGATGCATAGCATGTCTTTGTTGCTACAGTTATTGATACCTTACCTGCAATTCTAAATGCTTAATATAGGATGCTAGCTTATCATCAGTGGCCTACATTCTTGTTTGTCTGCCATGCTATACTATCGGGTCGTGATCACTCGGGAGATGATGATGGGTATATACTTATACATAATATATGATACTTGTGGTGACTAAATACGGGCCGGCTCGAAGAGTACCCGCGAGTGATTCATGAATTGGGGGTTGAAAGGACCTTTGTCTCGAAGAACCTCTGGATCTTTGTGGCGGAGCAACATGGCAGGTTGAGACCACCTAGGAGAGAGGTGGGCCTGGCCCTGGTCGGCGTCCGTGGTTATTTCAAAATAACACGCTTAACGAGATGTGGGTATTTGATCTAAGTCTGGCCATTGGCCTATACGCACTAACCAACTACGCGGGAACAATTATGGCCACTCGATGTCGTGGTATCAGCCGAAGCCTTCTTGACGTCAGCGACTGAGCGGCGCGCGCCGGATTGGACTGGAACACCTGCTCTTGTATTAAGGAGGCTAGGTCTCCTTACCGGCCGCGTTCGCAATGTGCATGTGTGCAATGGGCGATGGGCCCAGACCCCTGCGCCATAGGATTTAGACCAGCGTGCTGACCTCTCTGTTGTGCCTAGGTAGGGCTGCGACGTGTTGATCTTCCGAGGCCAGGCATGACCCAGAAAAGTGTGTCCGGACAAAGGGGATCGAGCATGTTGGGAAATGTGGTGCACCCCTGCAGGAAAGTTTATCTATTCGAATAGTCGTGTCCCTCGGTAAAAGGACGACCCAGAGTTGTACCCTGATCTTATGATAACTAGAACCGGATACTTAATAAAACACACCCTTCCAAGTGCTAGATACAACCGGTGATCGCTCTCTCACAGGGCGACGAGGGGAGGATCACCAGGTAGATTATGCTATGCGATGATACTTGGTTAACTTACCATCTACTCTCATCTTCTGCTTCAAGATGGAGGTTGCCAGAAGCGTAGTCTTCGATAGGACTAGCTATCCCCCTCTTATTCCGGCATTCTGCAGTTTAGTTCACATATGTTGCCCTTTTCTATTTGATACCAATGCATACATATGTAGTGTAGCTAATTGCTTGTGAGTACTTTGGATGAGTACTCACGATTGCTTTGCTCCCCCTTTTTGCCCCTTTCTATATTCGATTATTGCGACCAGACGATGGAGTCCAGGAGCCAGACGCCACCGTCGACGATGACTCCTACTACATTGGAGGTGCCTACTACTACGTGCAGGCCGCTGACGACGACCAAGAGTAGTTTAGGAGGATCCCACGCAGGAGGCATGCGCCTCTTTCGATATGTATCCCTGTTTGTGCTAGCCTTCTTAAGGCAGACGTGTTTACCTATGTCTGTACTCAGATATTATTGCTTCCGCTGACTTTTGTGTATTCGAGCTTATGTATTCGAGCCCTCGAGGCCCCTGGCTTGTAATATAAAGCTTGCATTATTTTATTTGTGTCTAGAGTTGTGTTGTGATATCTTTCCGTGAGTCCTTGATCTTGGTCATACACATTTACGTGTATGATTAGTGTACGGTCAAATCGGGGGCGTCACAAGGGACCTCGACGGTGCCTGCAAGTAGGAGAACGGCGACCCTGGTCGTCGCCACCGTCAGGATGAACGAGTCATCCGGAGTTTCCTCCAGTCCGTTGTCACCTCTACCAGCCCCCACGAACGCACCTAGGCCAACGACCGCGATCGTAAGCCACCAAGTGCAGCGGAAGAGAGCTTGCAGCACAGAGGAGATCCACCGGCGACTCACCTCCCACACGGTCTAGACGCCGTCCATCCACTCCCCGCGAAAGTCGCCACCCGAGGGCTCCGTCGCCATGCCAAATGGGGTGCCACCCCCGGTCCAGGTTCCTCCATGAAGGCCGGAGTGGCGAGATCTGCCGCAAGCGACGAGATCCGGCACTGCATGGCGGACGCCATCGCCCAAGCCCGGCGTCGACCGATCCCGCCATCGCCGGGAGCCCGCACGCTGCCGGGAGTCCCACACCCATGGATCTGGGCACCCGTGCACCGCCGCGAGTCCGCCGCCTCCGGGATCTGCCACACCGTCGGGAGGGCCGCACCCCGCGGATAGGACGCCTGCACCGCCGTGGATCCGGGAACGGGAGGAGAGACCCTCCGTCGCCGCCGTCACACGCTCGGGCTTTCCCCGGCGCCGACCATCGGCAGCGGCGGAGGGGGAGAAGGGCGCTGGAGGGACTAGGCGACGGCGGCGGCGGAGCCCCCGCTGGAGGGACGCGAGTAACCATATATGCCTAAATATGGGGTGACAAATATTATTGCTAAGTGATCATCTCTTAATTAAAAGGAAAGACAAGTATATATTTTTTGTTTCTCTTTCCTCCTTCTAAACATTTGGGCCCTCATAATTAGTGAACATTTGCCGGGGGATGACAACTGTAAATGAATTTGATGGCAAGTTGTGTTGTCCGAGAATGACAAATTTAGTTAGTAAGAACTAGTCGTCAACCCGTGCGCCTGCACGGGCTAGGAACTACTCTGTTTCAAATAATTTTTGAAACTAAAAACATTAGATCCCTGTGGTTTAAGTATGTAAATGAAACTGATTAGAAGGAGGGCCGCACATGTCTCTTTCTCAAAGCAGAATAAAGGCATACTTTGAAGGTATTAAAAAATATTCACTATAGTAGTATACATACTCCATGATGGTACATCTATTATAATTGTTTGATTCTATGGATACAATTTAAGCATAGTCAGATTTCTATAGATTCATCGATATAGAGATGGCATCATTGATTAATTTGTGCCTACTTTGAATGAAAACATAACTGAAAAAAAGTATGCAAGGAAACACAGTCAACATATACTGTTGTATCGAAAAATATTTCAAATTCCATGGATAAGTATAGTTTTAGACTGAATACATATTCAAATATGTATCAACCAACACCATTGGACATACCAATAAGCGGTATATACCATACTATAAGAAAACATCCCACAATGAAAATGCTTCTGATCTATTTCTTGGTTTTTTGAAAAAAATAACTGTGAAAATGTAGCTAATGTGTGCAATCACTTGATAACTAATACTTTTTTGACCCATATAAGAAAACAATTCGTGTGTCTATCACCAGTTGTTTCTCAGAATTGTATATATTACCAAAAATGAAGGAAACAAAGAAACGAAAAGGAGACAACTGGAGACATATTAAAAAAAATCAGTGAAACGAATAAAATAGCAGAATAAAAATAGAAGTTAGATTATACGTTCTCAAATTTAAATCAAGGAATGGTAATCATACATAACTGCCTTAACCAAAAAAACCATTGATATGCACACACGTCTGAATCTGGCACTTATAATTTTTGGATTGATATTAATGGGCCATTATTATTTTACAAATTTATAATAGAGAAAAAAGATCTCAGATTTATTATATGACAACCATGCAATAGAATAACAAATAGGTATACAAATCTCTATATGGTTTGCAGATAAACAAAGTGCTTTTAAAAGATCTTTTTTTTGGGGATCTTCTAAAAGATCTTGACCATCAAATTTAAAGGAAAGAAGGCATGTTTTTTTCTGGTTATTCAGAACCAAGACGTGGGTGTTTTTTTTTGCAGCTACCTTAGACGTGGGCGTTGTGGAATATTTTTTGTACGTGTGACCTGTTAACTCCTAGAATATCTCCTATCCTCCATGATCTCAAGATATTTTAGCGTTAGAGAGAGAGGACGCTAAATGTAAAAGCAAATTATTTTTGACTCCTTATTTTGGACGTGAGGCTTCAGGTCCCTTTTTATGTATGTGCGTGGCTTTTGCTTTTTCCAAACTGATATTTGGACTCACTTTCTATGTGCGGCTTCAAGAGTTATTGTCTGTGTGTGTGTTTTTTTTTAACACCTATCTTTGCTGGTTTTTTAAGGAAAGATGGCATGCAATTTTTTGTTTTTCAGAACATAGAGGTGGGCGTGTGGGATCTATTTTTTGCGCGTGTGGGCTGAATCCTAGCACGTTCTAATATATCTTGACCACCAAATTTTAAGGAGGCACGTTTTCTTTACAGAACCTAGACCTCTGTGTTTTTCCTTTGCAACTAACTTAATTGTGGGCGTTGAGAGTCTTTTTTTAATCTACTAGCACAAATGCCCGTGCGTTGCAAAGGGAGAAAAAAGATAATATCACACGTCTTTTCTCGTTTATTACAACTCGTATTACAGTGATAAGTAGAATTATTTTTTGCCTCCATAAGTAAACTTGCTGAAATGTCTCTTATGTTTCTCTTTCTCCTAATTTTTTGCACAAAGCTCTTCCATGAATCTGCACATTCCTGGTAGCTAGCACACTGTTTATAATAGGTTTTGTGGGAAGTAGTACCGCCGTGCCCCGTGCATGGAGCTCCTTGGTGCAGCTGATATGGTTGCACACCTAGAAAGAACACAATGAAATAATATTCAAGGGATATTGCTCTAAAATTCAAGGGATATTGCTCGACGCCAGCTCAGGTGCTTCACACTAAGGGAAGACCTTGGGCTTGGACATGTCATGCACTGTTCCAGAATCTTCATCATGCTAATGCTACAACGGCCAATAGAACCTGACTGAGGAAGCGTCGTTTTCCTTCTCAGTCCTCTGGTGATGTTTGGTGGGGCAACCTATTGTTGTTGTAGGTACATTATGTAAAGCATGTACTCTTTTTTCTTTCATTATTGTTCAGCTGCAGTTGCAAATCATCAAATGGGTAGGATGTATTTTTTTTTGCCATGCCGAAAAAGGATGTAGTTATTTACCATCCTACTATCATCGGGTTACACGGCGACCATGATTAGGAGAAGTAAAATATCCCCTTTGGTGAAAAACAAAACATTTAGAAGTAGTAGTCCGGCTTGGACCATATTTTCTTATTGATAATCTAATATTTCTTGAAATGTAAAGCTTCTCTACTTTCACGTCCAAATATTGGGAAGCACCAAACAATATTATGTCTGTACTGGAGAAAGAAGTAGAAAACCTAAAAGGATTAAGTTATTGATGCTTGAAGGTCGTCCAGGTAGTATCAGGTAAGAATAGTAGGAACAGAATTGCATCAAGTGTTACCATCTGGAAAGTTCTGGCATGCATGCCTTAAGATATTCAATTAACTAAAGTCCTAGAACTTACAAAGAGGAAATCTAACAAGATAAGAAATGTTCAACTTTCATAAGTAAAATTGAACCTGACGATATAATTATCTATGTTGTGTGAAACTAAATCAATCAATTTTGGTTATTACAGGCAAAGCAATATGATAAAATGCTCATCTCATCTCCAACTTGTCTGGCCTTTATAGCAGCTAAAGTAGCACTAATTACCTCAACCTCTGCAGCAGATGCTTCAACCAAATAATTAGCACATTTGCACTATCTTCTGCACACACACACAAAATAAGTTCGAAACACATCTCAGTACGCGGTAGCTCACATTTAATATGAACAGAAGACCATCCATAGAAAGATGGTCTGCACAAGTCTAGGACAGAAATAATGCAAACCTCGGTGTCACTGGACCACAACATTCTCAGGGCTGATATCCGCATACACATCCCCATTAACAGGAGGAGCAACTGGGTTTCCAAGAACCACAGCTCCATCAGCTGTTGTTTCTGCAGTCATTTGCATGTTTGTTCATCATCGTAGCAAATATGCCCGGTGCTCATCCAGCTTGCATGTTAGCAGGAGCTGCAGTTACAAGCATTTGTTGTTTCAGCAGCAAGAAGGTCATCTAGCAGCACACCTGCGGTTACAACTACATATTAATTTTTGCGTCAACAAAAAGTAAACTAATGAACCTACAAAGGACGGTGGATATCATATTCAGAGTCCATGGGAGAAAGGGAGAAAGCAAACTGCATGCATTATGGATTATATTGCTACAATATAGTGCAAGCAAGGCCATCCTTAGGTCCATACCTCTTAGGAACGTCCAGGGGCATGGTCCCCTGCAGATAGCTTGGCCTCGTTGAGTAGGAGGTTGTCAGGTGCAACATTGTAGTTGGGAGGGTTATCTGTAGTTGACGTATTTATAGTATAGTATTATTTACTCTTCATTCTCTTGAATCCATCAGACTTGTATGTAAGACATATCTTAAGAAAATAAAATGAAACAACATCAGATACATGTAAACATGAAGGAAACACATTTGTCTAACTAAAATAAGACAAAGAAGAGATCCTTACTGTAATTGCATTCTCAACCAAGTGAAATACTAAGCCTTGCATGCCTATGAGCTCATCAAAAGGGACATCCTCGGCACCATCCATGTCATCCAGACCATCTAACATATGCTCAACTTGGGCCTATTAGAGTGATTTGGATGTTTGTCAGAAAGCTTCTTCACCCAGCTGGCAAGTCTTCAAACCGAGCATGCAAATGTAGATTCGCTTCCTTTAAAACGTTTCATGCATGATCAATAATCTATAGTCCGATGATTCTTGCCAAAAATCAAATATCAAAATTAATCGCAGGTTAATTAAGCAGTGTAGAAGTAAAGCAACAGACTATCAGTTACACAAATCGTTTCAGGTTTTCAGCCACAACAATGTACAAAAAACATCAGATCTCCAGACAAATTGCCATTGGTAAGTAGCTCTGTCTAACATATGTTTAACACTAACTACTTCTTTTTGCGCCAAAAAGAAAACAGTAAATGCAATTCTGACTTTTAAAGCAAATATACTAATCCAAAATTACAAATAGATATTTGATCTACAGGAACACAAACACTAATAACCGGGACAGATCATTCCAAGCTCAACCATTTCTGATATATAGGTTGTACATCAGAAAAAATCCCCACTACATTATCTAACCATGTATAAGACACCACTTCAGAGTTCAGACCATCAGTTCAAGAAAGTAAATTATGCAAAACTATTAAAAAGCAGATGAGATGCGAGTTTGGCTTCAACAATCATTAAGATATATCAGGAAATTACAAAGTTTGCTTCAGTGAATACCTAAGTGCAGAACCAACAGATGGAGTTCCGACGAAGTGTGGAGCAAGGGTGAACGGCGGGTGGTGTGCCGGCAGCTCGATCCCCACCTCATTCCCTCGTGTGCCGCACCAGGAGAGCACACTCATCCCATACATTCCTTGGGTCCTTTGCAAACTCATCCCAGTACTTTCTCTTGATTTTTCTCCATTGCGACCCGTCAGCGGGTGCTCTCAACTTCCCATCTTTCTTTCGGTTCTCACTGTGCCATCGCATCAACTTGGCATGCTCTTCGTTTCTGAACAGACGTTACAACCGTGGTATTATAGGAGCATACCACATCACCTTCGCAGGAACCCTCTTCCCGAGGGGCTCGCCGTCAACATCACCAGGGTCATCTCGTCTGATCTTATACCGCAATGCACCACATACCGGGCATGCGTTCAGATCCTTGTATGCACCGCGGTAGAGGATGCAGTCATTAGGGCATGCATTTATGTTCTCCACCTCCAATCCTAGAGGGCATACGACCTTCTTTGCTGCATATGTACTGTCGGGCAATTCGTTATCCTTTGGAAGCTTCTTCTTCAATATTTTCAGTAGCTTCTCAAATCCTTTGTCAGCCACAGCATTCTCTGCCTTCCACTGCAGCAATTCCAGTACGGTACCGAGCTTTGTGTTGCCATCTTCGCAATTGGGGTATAACCCTTTTTTGTGATCCTCTAACATGCGATCAAACTTCAGCTTCTCCTTTTGACTTTCGCATTGCGTCCTTGCATCGACAATGACCCGGCGGAGATCATCATCATCATGCACATCGTCTGGTTCCTCTTGATCTTCAGCAGCTTCACCCGTTGCAACATCATTGGGCACATCGTCTGGTTCCTCTTGATCTTCACCAGCTCCCCCCGTTGCAGCATCACCGTATTCAGGGGGCACATAGTTGTCATCGTACTCTTCTTCTTCGCCGTCTTCCATCATAACCTCTATTTCTCCATGCCTCGTCCAAACATTATAGTGTGGCATGAAACCCTTGTAAAGCAGGTGGGAGTGAAGGATTTTCCGGTTAGAGTAAGACCACGTATTCCCACATTGAGTGCATGGACAACACATAAAACCATTCTGCTTGTTTGCCTCAGCCGCATCGAGAAACTCATGCACGCCCTTAATGTACTCGCGGGTGTGTCTGTCACCGTACATCCATTGCCGGTTCATCTGCGTGCATTATATATAATTAAGTGTCCAAATTAATAGAAGTTCATCATCACATTAAAACCAAAGTGCATACATAGTTCTCATCTAACAACATATAGCTCTCCAGAGCATCTAATTAATTAAACCATACATTAAAACTATGTAAAACATTTCAATTCAAAAACAAATGCGATCATAATCGCAACCAAGGTAACAATTGATCCAACGGTATAATGATACCAAGCCTCGGTATGAATGACATATTTTCTAATCTTTCTAATCTTCAAGCGCATTGCATCCATCTTGATCTTGTGATCATCGACGACATCCGCAACATGCAACTCCAATATCATCTTCTCCTCCTCAATTTTTTTATTTTTTCCTTCAACAAATTGTTTTCTTCTTCAACTAAATTTAACCTCTCGACAATAGGGTCGGTTGGCATTTCCGATTCACATACATCCTACATAAATAAAATCTATGTCACGTTGGTCGGTATAATTTTCATAAACAATAAATGAACCAATAGTTATAAAGATAATATATATACCACATCCGAATCATAGACAGGACGAGGGCCGACGGGGGCGGATACCAAAACCATCGCACTATATAAGATGCAATAATAAAAGTAAGAAAACAATACAAGTATTTGTGTAAACATACAAGTAAGAATATTTTTCCTTTTAGAAAGAAGATAAGAACAAGAGGCTCACCACGGTGGTGCCGGCGATGAGCTCGGCGCGGGTGATCGACGGCGGTGAAGACGGGGTCGGGACGTGACGGACCGCTAAACCTAGACAAATATTATGGAAAATGAAGTTTGGAGGTCGAGCTTGGAGAGGAGAAAGCTTAAGTAGTGTGGCTCGGGCATTCTATCGAACACCTTGTGTGCATAGGAGGTGAGCTAGAGCACCACCAAGCCCTCTCCCCCTCGGCCAGAGAAAAACAGAGTACTGGGGTGCTCTGCTCGCGAGCGAGGGGTACATGTAGGCACCTCATTGGTCCCGGTTGGTGACATGAGCCGGGACTAAAGGAGAGCCTTTGGTCCCGGTTCAAGCCACCAACCGAGACCAATGGTGGTGGGCCAGGAGCGAGGCCCATTGGTCCCGGTTCATCCTACCAACCGGGACCAAAAGGTCCAGATGAACCGGGACCAATGGTCCACGTGGCCCGGCCGGCCCCCTGGGCTCACGAACCGGGACTAATGCCCACATTGGTCCCGGTTCTGGACTGAACCAGGACTAATGGGCTGACCCGGCCTGGACCAAAGCCCTGTTTTCTACTAGTGGGCACGCCCGCATGCACAATCAGCAGTTGGAGATTGAATAACCGTGGGAGAAAAGAGAGTTGGTGGACAAATATTACGGAACGTCCAAGCATCCTAGAAGGCAGACTATTATATCCTTGAACGAATAAAACTACTTCGTTACCTTTTCCAGACCAAAGCACCAGCGGATCTGGCTCAAAAAGGAGATCACAGCCATGGGACGCAGCGACGGCTATCGTAAAATCTGAGTTGGACCAACAGAATGGCTTCCGATTCAATCAAAGTTCTCAAAGGACCTACTCCATCGTTGCATCAACCAACATAAATTGCAGTATGTTGGGGGCACGTAGGATTGTACAGTTGGAGAGAAGGGAATCACCAAGGCCGTATTGTAGCGTGGTAGTTTATAACGGCATGGGGATCTGACAGGAGGACAACAGGGAGGAGACGTCAATGTTTCCTGGCCCGTAAAGATTTTTTTTATTTGAGATGGCCCATGCAAGAATTGGCTACCGAGGCATGCATGTGGGATTTCTCAAAAAAAAAAGGCATGCGTGTGAGACAAAAGGCATGGACTCTATATAATTCATCTAACGGTTATAGATAACTTTCATGGAGATCAGATGGACAGTAATTACTTTTTATGAGAATTAACGTGGAGCTTTCGTTGGTGCTTCCGATTAGTAAATATACGATATACGATATAAGATATAAGATATAAGATGGCAACTCCGCTTCAATTTATATTTTTTTACCATCCCAACAATAATATAAATTGCCATAAAAACATTCGCAATAGCGATCTCTCTCGACGAACGTCAGCTAAATAACATCATCCAACATCTTACGTGACACTTTTAAAAAACAACAAAGTGTACGTGCTTTAACTGCAATGATACCAGGTGTTTGATCTAAGAGCAACTCCAATAGGAGGACCCATTTTGTCCGTTTGGGTCATCCGGATAGAAAACTTGGCCCAACGGGGCGATCCAAACGAACGTCCGTGTCCGCCTGCTGTCCGTCCCCGACCCAAACCTGACCCAAATCTGGGAACAAATGGGTACGAAGCGGACGGAAGCGGACACTCTCGTCCACCGCTGTCGCCCACTCGTGTCCGCCCCTGGTCCCATATGTCAGCCATATGTCAGAGACTGCAACGCCCACAGCAAGGCCACCGGTGCTGGTCTCCACTGCGCGCTCGGCCGCTCCTCCGCACCATAGCAAGGCCACCGGCACAGGTCGCCGACGCGCGCTCGGCCGCTCCTCCACGCCGCCGCGAGGCCACCGGAGCAGGCCGCTACGGCGCGCTCGGCCGCTCCTCCACGCCCCAGCGAGGCCACCGGCGCAGGGCTCCTCCGCGCGCTCCTGCTGAGGCTCGAGGCCCAGACGGCGGCGCGAGCAGAGGGTGGCTGCAGTAGAGGCGCGAGCAGAGAAAAATCTCGCGGGGGAGGGGATCCGCGAGGAGGAGAGGAGGGGCGGCGCGAAGGAGAGAGAAGGGGCGGGCGGCGCGAGGAAGAGAGGAGGGGGCGGGCGGCGCGAGGGAGAGAGTAGGGGGCGGACGGCGCGAAGAGTTTGGGTCGACGTGCGTTGGATACATGGCTTGTCCGCCCCATGTTCATTAGACGAACATGTGACCCAAATGGATACGAAACGGACAAAATCGGTGTCCGTTTGGATCCTTGCGTTGGAGTTGCTCTAATAGAATTGGTGTCGCATCGCATCAGTGAGATGCAGATACGCATAGATGAATGGAATACAGAGGTGTACCCAGTGATTAGACAGTCTGTGGTGAGCCTGGAGGCGCAGGCGCCAACAGGCAACACACGAAGGTTCTCGGCTGCAATCATGGAGACTTGCCACGCATTGCACCGGCCACCCCACAGCCACAGGACGAGGTTCCATCTTCCAAACCGGACACCGGCACCGGTGCTGTCTCCTAAAAAGAATAAACTAATGCAAAGCTAAACTACACCCCACCCATCCTCGGACGGCATGGCGCTGCATCCTGCATGGTGACCGGCTCGCCGGCGGCGTCACGAAACGGACGTTCTCGAGGACCGGGGACCAGCCCGTCGGGACACGGGCTCACGCTGGGATCACGGGACCCTCGAGCGGAGACGATCGAACGTGGGCAGCAAAAGGACGACGAGACCCCACCCGTGTCCGTCCGGCGCCACGAGCAAGCAATCACGCAACCTTGTCTTGCAAAAGCTCGCACCTACCGCCCTAGGGTTCCCACAGCTCGTACTGACCTATGCTCCTAGTTAGTTGATGGCGTTCACGCGTAGGGTCCGGTCACCCCTTATTTTTCGTCCACGGAAACAATAAACTTCAAATCTCATCTTTTTTCATACTACACACCATGCAACGTAAAGTAAGCTACGTACTGCCTTTTCTGTTTCTAAATATAAGTCTTTTTAAAAATTTTACTATAAACTACATACAAAACAAAATAAGTAAATCTACACTCTAAAATATGTCTGTATATATCCGTATGTAGTTTATAGTGAAATGTCTAAAAAGACTTATATTTAGGAATGGAGGGAGTACATACTACTGGCAGTGTCGGACGGACCGGGCTACTGGTTGTTGGCCACGGCTCGCATCTTCAGTTCCTCATCGAACTCCATGTCCGCGAAGACTTCCTCCAGCTCTGTATCCGCCTCGTGAAGATAGCGGCGGTTTGCCTTGACCTCGAGATCCGACTGGATTGAATCGAGGATACTCCAGGGCTTCCTCCGCTTGGGCTACCTCGAACTTGGCCAACACATCGTCCATGGTGAATCCGGCCGTAGGAAGCACCGGATCCGCCTCGCCGCCCACCACCTCCTCATCCTATATCCTTCATCACCACGCCCGGCGTCGCCTGCTCCGCCTCCTCCTGCTCCGCCTCGTTCTTCTCCAAAGAGTCCGAAGGCAAGCCGATGGCGAAGCGAGTGACGCCCCGTGCGTCGATCTCCGCCAGGATCTTCACCCAGCGCTGCGCAGTGAGCCTCATGTATGCGATGATCCGCTGACGGACCAGCTGCCCGCGGACGCCAAGCTCCGAGCGAATTGGAGTGGACAGCGAGCTTGGAGCTTGGGAGTGGTGACGCGGATGGGAGAGAGAAGGTGGAAATGGAAGTGGCTAGGGTTGAGGCTCACCACCCGACTTAAATAGCCAGATTTGCCCCCTTGAGCGGCGTGCCGGAGCAGCGACATGAATGCGTCCTCATTGGACCGATGGTTTTTGACGCGTGTCCTGCCTATAAGTCCGATGTAACAGACACGTCCAGACGTCCTCATATCCACCCCAGATATGAGATGAATATGGGGGATGTCGGTCAGCCCTGGCGTATAGGGCTGGTTTGAGGAGTCTGACTAGATCGTGATTTTGTGCCCGGTCACTGACCGAGCCGTCCATCCGAGCATATAGGCGGCATTTGAGGAGCCCGGTTGTAGATGCTCTCAGGTTACTTTTGGCTTAAAAACACGGCGCGTCAGAAAAAATGGGTCCTTATTCGATTCATAGTAGAGGACCGGAAACACTGCGTCAAACATGAACGTAAACAAGGTGTCTATTGTATACTGGTACTTTTCTGAATCAAACTTCAAAAGTTTGCCCGAGTTTATAGAAAAAGATATCAAAATATACAACATAGGAATACATTTCATGACTTTCAAAAAAAAAGGAATACATTTCGTGATGTATGTAATGCTATTAATTTTGTATTATGTCATTTTAGTTTCGTTCACATCAGCTAAAAAAATGAAAATAAGTTCTTAGCCAAAATTTATAGATTCATAGTTTATCAGCACAAGCACATTGAAATATTTTTTATGTGTAAAAGAGTTTATTTCAACGCAATAGTGTTACGATTTATTGATACAAGATCTAGAGGAAAATGTGACCCTCGCTGTAACCAACAAGTGGTATTACGAGCCGTGTGACCATAATTAGCAAGACGGTGAAAAACGTTGATTTGTGACCGGGCTATTTTAACTAGAACAAACTCACGCTCCAACATGAGCAACTTAATTTCCTGTAACAAGTGACCATAAGACAATTTGGCGAGGGATGAATTTGACAACGAAGACAGAGCGCCCACCCAGTCAGACTGCATCAAAATAGGGAGATTAGAGCGTTGTATTGCCAAGGCCATTCCCTCTCGCATTGCTAGCATTTCCGCCTCTAGTGCATCATTGTAGAAGAAGAGCACGTGGCAAGCTGCAAAAATAATTGTTGCTGTCACGAAGCACATTGAAATTTATGTCTTGAAAATTGGATGTATTTTTTCACTCTAACCATGTTTCTCCTACATTATTGGCTTGACTCACTTTTTCCCTTCGACTATTTTTATGTCACTTGACTCTCCCAAACTATCATATATGCATTTAACTCCTGATTCATTTCTTAGGAAGTATGAAATTGTGTCAACAAGTTTTCAAATCAAGTTTTTTTTTTACAATTTAGCTTAATTGTAAGTTTCCTTTAAAGATAAAAGCATTGCAGCCTAAAAAAAGCACACTGTTTTATATACTCTGCCTTCAACAAGTATGTTTTTTTCCATTTTGTTTTTTGGAAAAGTTGGAAGCTATGGTATGTCTTTACATGAACTGGACATGGGTTAGAACCATCATATAGGATAGTTTAGGGGTCCTATTTGAAAGGGAAATTTTTGTTGCCCAAGTGTATGTACACTAGTGGAGAAACAACCTTTAGTCCCGGTTGGGAACGGCCTTTAGTCCCGGTTCACCAACCGGTACTAAAGGGTAATGGCCCCCACCCTTTAGTCCCGGTTGGCCACGCCCCGGGACTAAAGGCCCACCATGTGGCCGCTAGCGCGCGCCGGGGGCTGGGGACCTTTAGTCCCAGTTGGTGACACCAACTGGGACTAATGGTTTAGGAATTTTGAAATAAAAATAATTATGGATAACCACAAAAAAAGCAAGCAATGTGATAATTAACTAGAAAATTAAGTGTTGGATGCCTTAGTCTTATTTTGTCCAAAACACAACAAATAGATATTTTTGAGGGAAGGCTGTCATGCCTAGATTTATTAATATCGAAATACGTTTACATCGTCTACGAGCTTACTGACCAGACAATCAGGAGGCTCGTCGAACTAACTAAAAGAAGACCTATTACAAAAACTAAAGTTTGCTAGTACATGAACCGCTTGGTTACATGAACGAGTACAATTCTTAATAATTACCTTCCCAATCACCAATATCCTTGCACTCTGCGAAGATTTCCGTCGCCGAATCCCACCAACTAGTTTATCCAGTGCAAAAGTTAATAACTTGTAGGGAGTCTAATTCCGCCTTCACTCGATTGAATCCAAGAGAATTAGCAAGAGCAATCCCATCTTCATAGTCCTCACTCCTATGGTGATCACATTTGCTGCAAACAGAATAAATTTACACTGGGCTGCTACAAAATTACCTCTCTCATCCCGGAGTATGTAGTCGTAGCTCCTACTCCTTCAGATGAGAAAAACGATGCATCAACATTTAATTTAGTAAAATGAGGGTCTGGCTTACTCCACCTTGTTTCATGCTTACTTGGTGACCGAGATGATGAGCTCTGATGATTGCTTGCAATTGAAGAAACCGAGAGTGATCATCTCCATGCTGGCGGGACCGACTCATTGTGAGTAATTTGTCTCCGGATCCACCCCAAGTACCATCCTTCTACTGCTATGACTTGCTTGAAATTCAACCTTGTATGTATAGCCAGTTGTTCATCTGGAAGTGAGAGGATGTGTTCGAAGATTTCCAAACCCGATCTATCCATGGGAAGAATTGGTCAACGATCTGGATCACCCCAAGGCGGGTCCATAGGTCTCGCGCATGTGAGCACACGAACAGTAGGTGTTGTATGCCCTCCGCACCCTGGTGACAAATAGGACAAGAACCGTTTGAGCCAATACTCCCTTTAGGTAAGATAGCTCATAGAGGGATAATTCCATGCAAAAGTCTCCATCCAAAATTTAAACTTTTTGTGGAACTTGAAGTTTGCAAAGAGTATTCCAAACTGCCACAGGTGTAGAGACACCAGTTCACTCTATCATGTTTGCATGCACTCGAAAAGTATGTATCTACTGCATATGATAAACATTTCAGAATGAAAAAAATCCTGTTTTATTTGGATGCCATGCTATGAAATCATCGAAGGATTGAAAGTGAATCGGAATTTGCAAAATCCTTCGGAATCTACTGGGCTAAATGTGTTCAAGAATTACTTCCATGTTGATCACCATTTTTCCAAGGTTTTGTTTGGTTTAAAATCTTGTGTTACCAACAAACATTTGAACATAAATATACTCCTCGTTTGTTCTTCAGGCTCAAAATCTTCAAATTATAGCTTGTTTCCATTCTTTGCGTCCTCTGTTACCTTATTTCGATTTGAGTGGGCTGGTGACTTCCATTTTCTTGTCATGTATGTGAACATGCACCTTCTCCCTCCACGCACCAACTTTCCATGCAGACTTGCTTTCTCTGCTCCGCCCAAGTGGTACTTCTCCAAAACCCCACTATGTCACTACAATTCGTGTTCCAATCCTCATCAATCAAGCGTCTATATATTTCCTTCATCATTGGCATGACTTCCCCCTTCCTTTTAATCGATCCACAAGCCATGTCATTGTGTCCGGTGATACCATAGGTAGGCATAGAAATATTCTATCAAGAAACAAAACATTCCTTCTCCTTTTTTTCCCCCTTGATAGCCTCACCAGTACTTCACCATCCTCATTCTCCTTCTCTTATCATCATCTATGAGAATGATTATGCATCTTATCAACATGAACATCTAAGAATATCTAGGCTTGGAGATGTAAAGCCTAACTTTATTTCTCATGTACACTCCAGTAAATAAATCATTTCCAACAACATGAACATATAAGACTTCCTCAATTCGTTTCCCCATTTTTTTCAGCCGACTCCTTGTTCATCATTCCTCCTAGAATGTCGTAAGCTCTGAACTATACATCATGTGATTAAATTTATACACCTCCATGGTTATGTTGATTTAGAATGTTCCATTACCAACAAATATTCATTGAAATGTCGATACACTCCTACATGGTTCTTTGGGCTCTAAATATCAAAACTCAAGTCTTTTACATTCTTTGTATCCATTGTTACCTTATTTTGATTTGAGTGGGCTAATGACGTACTTTTATTCTACTTTATGTGAGCATGCATCTTCAGAAACATTGTTCCTCATGTACTAACTCTACTAGTAGGCTTGCCTTTTCTACTTCCCCCACGGGTCCTTATCCAACACTGTGATTATTGTAGCTCTAGAGAAGGGGGTGAATAGACTACTTAAAATATATATGACACTACAACCTAGAATACACTTTCCCAAATTTAGAAAATTTAAACTTATGTAGTGATTGCCTAAAAAAATAACACACATGCAAGTCTACGAATAGTAAAGAGCGGAAGCAAAACTTTCCGAAGTAAGAAGGAGAGGCTAGGAGATTGCAAAAGTGGGGAGAATCAACGATGTTTTACATGGTTCATATAGTTGGTGCTATCCTACTCCGTGTTTTGATGGAGTCTTCAAATCATGAAGGTTATAAGAATATTGAGATCATGGTTACTAAGTAGAATGAGGACAACACCCATAGAGTGTTGTCGGTGTCAAAACCAGCGGATCTCGGGTAGGGGGTCCCGAACTGTGCGTCTAGGCAGATGGTAACAGGAGACAAGGGACACGATGTTTTTACCCAGGCTTGGGCCCTCTCGATGGAGGTAAAACCCTACTCCTGCTTGATTAATATTGATGATATGGGTAGTACAAGAGTAGATCTACCACGAGATCAAGGAGGCTAAACCCTAGAAGCTAGCCTATGGTATGATTATGATTGTTGTTCGTCCTACTGACTAAAACCCTCCGGTTTATATAGACACCGGAGAGGGCTAGGGTTACACAGAGTCGGTTACAATGGTAGGAGATCTACATATCCGTATCGCCAAGCTTGCCTTCCACGCCAAGGAAAGTCCCTTCCGGACACGGGACGAAGTCTTCAATCTTGTATCTTCATAGTCCAGGAATCCGGCCGAAGGTATAGTCCGGCTATCCGGACACCCCCTAATACAGGACTCCCTCAGTAGCCCATGAACCAGGCTTCAATGACGACGAGTCCGGCGCGCAGATTGTCTTCGGCATTGCAAGGCGGGTTCCTCCTCCAAGTACTTCATAGAAGATTTTGAACACAAAGGTAGTGTCCGGCTCTGCAAAATAAGTTTCCACATATTGCCATAGAGAGAATAATATTTACACAAATCTAATCTGCTGACGTATTCTGTAGCGTGACATCACAGCACGGCCAAGTCTTTATTCGAATCGTTTTACTATCCCACCTCAGCGAGTTTAGCGAGGCGGTTTCCTTTGCACGTCTTGTCAAAGCAGATATCGTGTCCCCTTATTCCGGGATTCTCATCAATACGGGCGTGGGTAACCCAGTCGTACCCGTTGGTATGTTTTCTCGATCAAAGGCGAGTCCCAAACGGTCACGGGGAGGGCCCTTGGTATTCAACCTCTTATAAAGAGACCAAGGTCTTACTCCTTTCTTTCAATCTCAAACGAGTTCGCCCTTCGCCTCGAGTTCCAACACCCAAGGCTTCAGATTTCAGGCGCTTCGGACCTTCGACAATGTCCGGTTCCGACCTTCGAGGCCGATGGATGCCCTCCTCTGTCACGGAGGAGGACGTGCTGAAGTTGAGAGAGGCCAGATTCTTGACCGGCAAAATCTGGCATAGGTTGCCTGCTCAAGGGCAGGTCATTCCTACTCCCAAGCCAGGTGAGAGTGTGGTGTTCATGTCTCACTTCCTTCGGGGGCTAGGCTTCCCGACGGATCCCTTCGTGAGGGGGCTCATGTTTTATTATGGGCTGGAATTTCACGACTTAGCACCAGAGTCCATCCTCCATATTTCCTCATTCATCGTCGTGTGTGAAGCCTTCCTCCGTATTACTCCTTACTTCGGACTATGGCTCAAGACCTTCAAAGTAGAGCCGAATATGATCAAGGGACTGCACGCAGAGTGCGGAGGTGCTTTTATAAGCAAGAATGTTGGTGCTCCATGGCCCGAGGGCTCTTTTCAAGAGGAGTCCAGCTTATGGCAACGAGAGTGGTTTTACATCACCGTTCCCAGGGGCACCAAGTGGGTGGCGCCACCTGCCTTTCGCTCGGGTCCCCCACCACAGCTAGGGTCATGGGTCAATAAAGGACTGGACTGGGGGCCATCCAAGGACATGCCCTTGTTGTAGGGCCGCATTCGAGATCTCTTAGAAACAGACATTAGCCTGGTCATGGTGACGCAGGTCATGTTGATCCACCGAGCCTTACTCGGCAAATGTCGCCCCCTTCGCCTGTGGGAGTTCAATCCGGAGGGACCACGAGCTCTCCAGCATTTCATGGGCGCAACGCCCGTGGAGATGTACAAATTGTTCTTCGGATCACAAGAAATGTGTCCGGACTTGACCGAGGACGCAGGCCTGAGCTGCAATCACCCGGATACTCAAGTAAGTAGCCTTGTGCCCGGACTCGCTATCCGTATATTTATCATAAAATTTCCCCTAAAAGAGTTGTCCTTTAAACAGGAGTGGATAGCGAAAGCAAAGCTAATCAGGTGTCCGGCCCCCCTCCCCGAGACCACGCCGGGTCCCGTGCTAGTCAGGATGTTGGAGGTTGTGCCTTCGAAGGAAAGCGAGGGAGGGGACAAGGAAGCTACAGCCTCCTCAAAGGAGGTTGTCCGGAAGGGAGGAATCGAAAATTCCTCTCCTCAGGGAAGAAGAGGACCGCCTCTGACGACCCGGAGACCATGGCCTCAAAGTGGGGGAAGAAATCTTTGTCAGAGGGTCCTGCGCCGGGGGATACTTCAGCCGAATTATGCCCTCAAGGGGATCAGCCCTCCACCGAGCCGTAAGTAGAGAGGAGTTTTTCTTTTTAAGAAATGAGAGAAATCCTTGCGTTATATCTGAGAAGAGTAATCTAGGGAGAGCATCTATCTCAGAGGAGCACCGTGCATTGATGGGTACGGTGATTGAGAGGATTTCATCCGCGGAGAGCGGATTGCACGAGGCCGTCAGGAGTTTATTGACAGGTTTTGAGGTACACAAAATAATGTACCCTTTTTGGACAGTTGCACATAAATAAGATGTGCCCTGTGTAGATAGTAGCCCCTGAGACTCTGTGCATTGTCAAAAGTGACAACGCGCAGAGGATCATAATCCCATGTCTAATATGCCGCCTCCATACGTAGGTGGCGAAGTGTCGGGTGGCCAGCCGGACTGATGAATTTGCCGAGCTAAAGCCACAACTTGGCGTGGCAGATGCCGACATCGCGCTTGTCAACAAGCGGCTTGACGAGGCACAAGGTATGTAATTACTCCGGCGGCACCTGGTAAGAGGAGCTTTATGCCAGTATCTTACAATGTGTGCGCTTGATGCAGATGGTGCTGCTGCCATGGAGAATATTTGGGCGGAACTTGCCCGAGCCAAGGAGCAAGCCAGGAAAAGTGATGCGGCTGCCGGAAAGGCAATTGAAGAGCTGAAAGCCTAACAGGCTGCTCACTGCCAAAGTAAGAAGGAAATGGCCGAGATGGCTGTGAAGCTGAAGAGCGCTGCTGACCGTTGCAAGCTTCTTAAAAAAGAAGATCAGGCGGAACAGACGGACCTGGAGAAGGCCGTTGCCGATGCCAAGGATGCTCGCTCTGCGATGAGAGCTATGAAGGAGGAGCTGCGTCAGGCCGGAGAGATCGTGGCTGGAAAGCCCTTTATGCTGCGGAGGAAGTTCTCTGATCCTAAACATGCTCTGTTACACCGGATGTGGAGTACGGCGGACACCTATCTGGATTTGGCAGCGAGTGCCGCAGATGCGGCCGAACACTTCCGAGATTAAGAAGATCGCGAAGTGGAAAAGCTCTTTTGGTCGCAGTTCCACAATCCGGAGCGTCCACTGTCATTAGCCGATCATTTGATCGAATGGGCCGAGCTAAATAGGTTGTCCGGACGTGCCATGAAGTATGTCATGAGTCATTTATGGCCAGAGAGGCCAGAACCGAAAAGTTATTTCAACTTGGTGCAGCAGTTCCTTGGTGCGGCGCCGCATATCAATGCGATGAAGAGGTCAGCGTGCATAGAGGGTGCGCGGATGGCTCTTGCCCGTGTCAAGACATACTGGGCGGAAATGGAGGCCACCGATGTTGCATCCCTAGACTCGGATGGAAGCCGAGTACCTACCAAGCACTATTTTCAGGAAGTTCTACAAGGCGCTCGTTTAATAGAGACGCAGTGCTCGAAGGATACTATATTCGAGTAGCATATATTATTGTAAAACAATATTTTTATAAATTGTAGAAGCGTTTTATACTTGTGCCTGCAAGTATTATAATACCTCCTGTACGGCTGTTTAACATATATGTATATATAATCTGAAAGATGGTAGTCGTTGGCTTCAGCCCCCACGCACATAATGCGGGGGTGTTCGCAGAAGGCGCATTTTCACACTTGATCCAATGTCTTGGTCCTACAAAGGAGGTGATAGCGCAGCGAACTAGGCAATCGGACTATGATGCTTTATCACTTTCACTTAGCCATAGGAGTTTGACAGTGAGGCTACTTATATAGCCCCTGGTGGCGCCTGCGCTCGCCCGAACTCGGGGCGCGTATGTGCCTGGCCGGGAAGCGGCCCTTCGTTAATGCGGAGGAATCCTAAAGATTCCGGTAAGTCATCGAGTGGTTGACCAGTCTCACGCTATATCATGACAGTCAGTTTTCGGCTTTCTCTACTGAGGTGCTCGCCTGGCCAAACCGGGGCACAATCGCAGTAGTTCTCCTGGTGCCGCCTTAGCCGATAGAGCGGAACGTAAGGCAGCAAAACACAGGAGCCGGGCAAACCCAACATTTGACCAAAGACATGATTCGGAGCTGATGCATATAAGGCCAAAATCGCGACGCCAAACACTCCCTAAGGTATTCGGTCTTTATGAGGGCGGGCGGGACAACGCCCTTAGTAATAAGCCCCTAGTGTCCAGGTATGCGCAAAACTCTGACGTGGCCACATGCCAAAATGCCAGCCTCCTCCTTGGTTATACCAAGAAACCAGGGGATGTGTATCAACAAGAGACAATAAAAAAGGTTTATGTAGGGTCTTAATCTGGAAAGAATCCTTGGAACGGGTCCCTGCTACACGTTTGCGCCTGTGTCTCCGTTGTGCCGTATCCTGGACGGGCGTAGCACGGTGTTCATCTGTAAAAGAGAGGAGCTTAGTTGAAGAAAGATCGTGCCGAACATGAGTTATACTAAATAAACAAAGTATAAATCGAAATGGGTGACATTGAGCTTTATTGTCTCTTATTTTATATGTGCGGAGCCCCTAGTACAGGGGTATATGGCTATTAAGCCTTTATCAATTGTATGTTTATGCCGGACTCGTCTAGCCGTGTCTGTGGTCTTGGCGACCTGTTTAGGTGCTTTGGCTGGTGAAACCGCTTTATTGTGGGGCTGTCAAGGCAGCCGCACTGTCTTCCGCGCGGGAGGAACACTCAATGTTTTCCCTTTAATGAGATGATGCCTCGTGGACCGAGCATCTTAAGCGTAAGAGATGCATAATGCGGTATTGCGTTAAAGCAGGCAAAAGCTTTGCGTCCCAGCAGTGCTTGATAGCTACTCGAGAATGGGGCGATGTGGAAAGTTAGTTGTTCGCGACGGAAGTTATCGGGGGAGCCGAACATAACTTCTAGCCGGAGAGAACCCATGCAACGGGCATCCGGGCCTGGCGTTACCCCTTGAAAGGAGGTTTTGCTATGGCGAATTTTTGTTGGGTCTATCCCCATGTTGCGGATTGTGTCCTGGTATAACAGGTTTAGACCACTGCCGCCGTCCATCAGGACATTTGTAAAGTGGAGTCCGCCGATTATTGGATCTAATACCAAGGCAGTCCAGCCTGCGTTCTGGATACTTCTAGAGTAATCCTGATGGTCGAAGGTGATTGGTTTTAACAACCATTGGCGAGACTCCTTTGGGATAGGCCATATGGCGCGTATCTCTGTTGGCGCCATTCTGTTTGTCACGTGAAGTAAGTTTACTGTTTTGACTTCTTGTGGGAAATCCTTTTGTTTCCTGGTGCTCTGCTTGTGGGGTTCATCGTCCTCCTCACTTGGTGTGACGAGCCCCTTGTGTTTGGCATTGAGTTTGCCGGATTGCTTGAAAACCCAACAATCTCTGTGGGTATGGTTCGCAGGCTTCCCGGGAGTACTGTGTATTTGACATATCTTGTCCAAGATTTTGTTTAAGTTGGATAGCTCGTCCCTGTTATCCTTGAGGGGCGGCTTTCTCTGATTCTGTCGTGAGTTTTTGAATCCGGCGCTGACCGCCGTGCTCTTTGGGCTGTTTCCCTTATTCCGGCGCTGGTCCTTGCTGCGTCGGGGTTTTATGTTTCGATCCCTAACTTCGGATGTACTTGGGTCGCTGGTGCTACATCTTGCCAACCAGCTGTCCTCTCCTGCGCAAATGCGGGTCATGAGGCTTGTTAATGCGGCCATTGTTCTTGGATTTTTTTGGCCGAGGTGTCTGGCGAGCCATTCGTCACGAACGTTATGCTTAAAAGCTGCTAGGGCTTCGGCGTCCGGACAGTCGACTATCTGATTCTTTTTAGTAAGAAATATGTTCCAGAATTTCCGGGCTGACTCTCCGGGCTGTTGAGTTATGTGACTGAGATCGTTTGCATCCGGAGGGCGGACATAGTTCCCTTGAAAATTTGCCTGGAAAGCATCCTCAAGCTCTTCCCAACTTCCAATGGTGTTTTCGGGAAGGCTTTTGAGCCAATGTCGGGCTGGCCCTTTAAGCTTGAGGGGTAAGTACTTTTTGGCGTGGAGGTCATCTCCTCTGGCCATGTGTATGTGGAGGATATAATCCTCGATCCAGACCCCAGGGTCTGTTGTTCCGTCGTACGCCTCTATGTTTACGGGCTTGAATCCCGCTGGAAATTCATGGTCCAGCACCTCATCGGTGAAACATAGGGGGTGTGCGGCACCCCTGTATTTCGGTGTGCCGTGATGTTCGGATATTTCTTGTGTTGCATTGCTTACTAGAGCTTGCTTTCTTGGCCCGTAGATAGATCTGGCTGGGCCATCTTTTTGATGCGGATCCATTGGTGGATCGCGTGCCGGCTTGTGTGCGGCGCCGCTTGCCGCTCCATGCTGGCCATGCGGTCGTCTATCCGACCGGGTGGCTTTCCTATTTTTGACTGCGGGGGCTCTAAGGCCTCCTCGTCAAATTCAGGCAATAGCTTTCGCTTTGGATAGCTTTTTGTGTGGCGACTGTCGCCATATTTGTCTGCGGTGTTGTGTACTTTGCTCCATCTGATTCTGAGTGCATCTTCCACAGTTTTGAGCTTTCACTTCTGCTTTTTCAGGCTACGCGCAGTGGCGACGAGCCTTTTGTAGAGGTTCTTCTGCTCCATGAGCCTATCCGGCGTAAGGTCGTCTGGACTGTTGTTTTCACCGGGGACGGGGTGTTCGGTTTGTTTATCCAAGTTGCCCTGTTCGGACGGTTGCTCGAAGGCATGTTCGTCATCCGCCGGCTCGTCCTGCTCTATGGGCTGGGTCTGTATGGCTGCTGTCTCTGTCGAGGTGGGGCTTGGAGCGGCGCTTACGTCGCTGCTTTGATTGCTTTTCGAGTGAATGATCCCTCGTTGCATCCCTGTGTTCCTCGTCGTCGCTTCCTTTGGGTGTGTCCACCATGTATACATCATGAGATGAGGTGGCTGTCCAGTGCCTTATAGGCGTTGGTTCATGTTGATCTCCTACATCGTCGTCCATACCGTCGATGTCTTCGGAGTCGAAGTCGAGCACGTCGTTTAAATTATCGACAATGGCTACGAAGTGGGTGGTGGGTGGGCTTTGAATTTCTTCATCGTCCGCATCCCAACCTTGCTGACCATAGTCCGGCCAGGGCTCTCCTGATAAAGAGAGAGACTTTAGTGAGTTCAGAATATCGCCGAAGGGCGAGTGCTGAAAGATGTCCGCGACGGTGAACTCCATGATCGGCGTCCAATCGGGTTCGATCGGTAGGGACGCGGAGGGCTCGGAGTCTAGAGAGGAGTCCGGCTCCTTGGAGTCACGGGCTTCGCAGAGAATAGGGCTGGTGTTCGGCTCGATCGCCTTAGAGATTGCAACCCCCAAGGTGGTTTCCAACCACCCATCCTCGATTGGCGCAGTTGGCTCCGAATTAAGGGTCGAAGCTGATGCGGGTGCGGCCTCCAGGGCACTATTCGGCGGTAGAGCTAGATCATGCCCATCGTGACAGTGCAGCGTGCTCGGCTGCGGCTCGAATGTCGAAGATCAACTCTCCGCGGAGGTCGGTCGTGTAGCTCAAACTTCCAAATCTGACCTGATGGCCAGGGGCGTAGCTTTCGATCTGCTCTAGATGGCCAAGCGAATTGGCCCGCAGTGCAAAGCCGCCAAATACAAAGATCTGTCCGGGGAGAAAAGTCTCACCCTGGATCGCATCATCTTTGATGATCGGAGGAGCCATCGGGCCTAAAAGTGACGACACAGAGGAACTCTCAATGAAAGCACCAATGTCGGTGTCAAAACCGGCGGATCTCGGGTAGGGGGTCCCGAACTGTGTGTCTAGGCAGATGGTAACAGGAGACAAGGGATACGATGTTTCTACCCAGGTTCGGGCCCTCTCGATGGAGGTAAAACCCTACTCCTGCTTGATTAATATTGATGATATGGGTAGTACAAGAGTAGATCTACCACGAGATCAAGGAGGCTAAACCCTAGAAGCTAGCCTATGGTATGATTGTTGTTTGTCCTACGGACTAAAACCCTCTGGTTTATATAGACACCGGAGAGGGTTAGGGTTACACAGAGTCGGTTACAATAGTAGGAGATCTACATATCCGTATCGCCAAGTGTCGGTGTCAAAACCGGCGGATCTCGGGTAGGGGGTCTCGAACTGTGCGTCTAAGGTGGATGGTAATAGGAGGCAGGGGACACGATGTTTTACCCAGGTTCGGGCCCTCTTGATGGAGGTAAAACCCTACGTCCTGCTTGATTAATATTGATGATATCGGTAGTACAAGAGTAGATCTACCACGAGATCAAGGAGGCTAAACCCTAGAAGCTAGCCCGTGGTATGTTTGTTGTATATGCTATCGACTAGCCTGGCCCTGGTTTATATAATGCACCAGAGGCCTAGGTTAACAAGAGTCCTAGCCAAATACGCCGGTGGGGAGAAGTCCTTGTCTTGACGGCCAAGTCTTTGTGGAATCTTCCTTGTATGCAGCAGCTGTCCGAACTGGCCCATGAGTATACGGCCATGGGGGGCCTCGGCCCAATCTAATAGATCGGGAGACGACGTGGTGAGTACCCCCTAGTCCAGGACACCGTCAGTAGCCCCCTGAACCGGTCTTCAAGTTAGGGACGCTCCTCGATTCTTCTGAACTGTTCTTCATCTTCGGTCGTCAGCCTTGAAAACTGGTTCAACAAATCTTCTCATCTTCGATCTTGAGGATCGCCGAAATGCATTCGACGAGTTTATACGCCGGGTATCCGAGGAGCCCCTTTAAGTTTCCGGCCTTTATCAATGCCTTATTATTTTTATGCCACACCTCGGGTTTGAAGTTGTTCCCGGGAGGCAGTGTCCTCTTGCGTCCGAGCTCTAACGCCGGACTGTATTCGAGGTATCTTTTGCAGCCGAGCACCAATGCCGGACCGCTTCCCAGCTCTAACGCCGGAATGTATCCGAGCTCCAAGGCTGGACTATGTATCCGAGCTCCAACGCCGGACTATATCCGAGGTGTCATATCACCTTGGTTCAAAAAAGTTTGAAGGAGTTTAGCCGAGCTTAACACCGGAAATGCCCTCTATGGAGCCAGCCACTAGCGCCCGAGCTTTATGTGGGACTGCTTCCGAGGTGGTGCACCACCCCGAATGTGGGCCGATTTTTGTGAATATTTTTTATTGGTGCAATTTATTCTCTGCCGAGATATATAGCCAGTAGCCCTCAAGGTGTGTATCGGTCTAAAACCCGAGATGCACCTGAAGGATGACGTAAGACTGCTGATCCTAGTATCCGCTGAGACTTAGGTTGATTTGCAAAATCGGCCTGAGGATCAAGTCCAAGCTCGGCAGAATACTTCGGTACACTAAAAGTGGCGTGCTCAGTCTTCGAGACTCAGGTTGGGTGCGGCCGACCAACCTGAGGATCAAAATCTCCTCAGAAACTATATTACACATAAAATTTTCTGCATTGGACAAGCAATGCAGTAGCCCCCGAGACACTGGTCGGGTGGCAACACCAGATCAGGGGATCGATGTGCCCCTTTAATATTTGTAAATAATAAGCCCGAAGCCCAATAGCCCTCGAGCCTTAATGCGGGCACGGGTGGCCGAATTAAGGATCAATATCCATAGTAAAATCACAAATTATGTGTAATGACTCTATGTATCCAAGTACTTTACGTCATTAATGCTCAGATCCGCATTGTACAAAACTTTGTTAACCGACCATCGGCTTCCACCTCCTCGGCCAGTAGCCGAGGAGTGTTTGTCCTACTTTATAAAACCTTTATGAGGGCAAAGATTTACAACAAACAAGGCAATCTGGCCATACGGTTTTATAAACAAAGGTACGCAGAGAGTTATATTACTGTTTAACAGAAGAAATGTCTTCCAAAGAAAATAGTCTCGCTATCGGTTCCTTTCTTTGGGTTGTCATGCTAAGCATGATCATTAAACCTCAGCTCTAATGTAAGAGCAAAATATCGAGGATTTATTTTGGGAGGCCAGTTAATAGCCCCCGGTAGTGTTTGGCGACAGTCGGGGTCAAGCCGTAAACACTTCGGCCAATGTTATGAACGGCCCGTCATTTAACATAGTCATCGGATTGCTGACCAGTTTACGCTTATTGTGACACTCAGTTTTTGGCTTTCTCCACTGAGGTGCTTAACCATGTGAGCTGGAAGCACAATCGCAGTGGTTCTCCCTTTGCATGCCTAGCCGAACAAAACGGAACGTAGGAAGCAAGTGCAGGAGCCGGGCAACCCAACTATTGACCGAAGACACAATTCGAAACAGATGCATATATAGCAATATCTGAGAATGTATTTACCGAATCCCCAAAGGTGTCCGGCGTTGCACTGCGAGACTAATGCTGGAAAAGCACAAATAGTTTAAAAGTGCCAAAAAGCTTGGAAAACCAAGAAACGTCAGTAAAAACATGACGTCCGAACAATATCAAGTGTTCGGTGCCAATCCAAAAGTTGGTCTGAGAAAAAAAAAGTGCTTCTGTCGTGCTTTAACATGATACATCCTATCTCAAGACTTCGAGTTGGTCAGCCTACGGCTTCAACCTCTTATCTTGTGGCCGGAGTACTTCTTATCAGGCCAGTTTAGCAAACTAAACTCTAGCGGCTTTGATAGAGAAATTAGGCTCCCCGGCTAGTGACCGCACACTCGCGTCGAAAAAAGGAGTGATAAATAATAATAATAAAACTTTGCAATGACTAAGAAGAAGAACACTTATTATAAAACGGCTCAAATAAACTTAAGAGCCCCCAAGTGACTTGAGTAAAAGAATGATTCCATGTACCGAAGTACTTATATCATATCTATGTTCAACCGAACTTTAAATGCGTCTTAACCGACCGTCGGCTTCTCCCTCTTCGGTCAAGGACCGAAAAGTGTTATGTACTCCATCTGTCGAGAATATCGACGGTGTTTCCAATAACCAGGCAATCAGGCCATAAGGCTGTAACAGACAAAGCGCGCTTAGGGAACTTATGCTATATTATCGTGAAGTGTAAGAAGCATCTTCGAAGAAAATAGTACCCCCACCGATACCTTTCTTCGGTGCTCATTGTTATTATGAGACTTGTGCAATAGATTTTTTGTACTCATGAGTTCCGTTGTGTGCCGACCATCATTGAAAACTATAAGAGCGCTAGCTTTCGGCTTCACCCAGTCTGAGGTCCGGCTCGGGCGACCCGATCGCGACAATCGCAGAGGTGCTCCCTTTACTCCCTAGCCGAACAATCGGGAACATAGGGGTAAACACAGGAGCGAGGCAACCCAGCTTGCAAATCGCTTAAGTCAATATGGTGCATATTGTGGCGTAATACACGAACAAGGAATGAAGCCGTACAAGTATAATCATATGCAAGTGGAAAAGCTTCATGAAGGAAGCCCCCAAATGAATTGGGTATTTGAATTTATGCGTCACAAACAAAGTTTGGACAAGGAAATTTTTTACAAGCAACTTTTTTCCAAAAAAGTATAATGCTTGGTCGAACCGAACACAAGTTAGAAATTAAAGCTTTGAGCATGAAATCGACTTAGCTGGTTAATGTGTTCGGTATTGATGACGCAGTCCGAGCTTGATGCGGGGCAAGGTTCCATCCCCCAAGTTGGTCCTGAGGTGGCGGAGCGGAGAGCTCGACACGCCGAAGTGGTGACATAGCACGGTCAATGCAGACCGGCAGGGTGACGCCGAAGTCCCCGGATCATTTTCCTGTGCACAAAAAATAGTGCAAAACGGAGATAATGGTAATAATGATAATTAAAAAAAATGTGGTGAATAATAAATAATTTATACAAAGTGAGGAATAGAAGAAATATGGCCTGGCGCCAAAGTCAATGTCGATGCAGGGCATCGGCGTGATGTAGTAAAGGCGTGGCAAAGCCTGAATTCACAAGTCAGTCCGAGCTTCGGATGCGGCGTTCGCCGGACTATGTACGGAAACTGATCGAACCACCAGGCGACCGTCATTAATGCGGTCACCATTTGATAGACCTGTGTACATATGATGGACAAACCAGAGTAATAATTCCTTGGGAAAAATGAACCCAAACAAGGAAAAAATACTGGGATTAATAGCACCTGGTTTATTTGTTGTAGCAATCCGAAGGAAGGTGATTCCCAAAATTGGGACTCGCTCCGCACACCCATTGCCTGATGGGCGATAAAACGACGGCATGGCAATGCTGGTAAAGGTTGACTCGCCGAGGCAAAGCCCTCGGCCCAGCTAACGTGACGAAGTTGGTCGGCTAGTGATGCCGAAGTGTCCGGAGTAGTTTGCTGAAGAGATGGCGAAGCCCCCGGTCCAGCAGAGATGTCGAAGCCTCGACGTCAGCCGATGAGTCGAAGCAGGTCGATGTGACGGACACTAGATTGAAGAAGCAATAGTGCGGCCTTGTCGATGCAGGTCGTGACGTGGTTGATGCCGGCTTGATCAAGCGACCGTGCGGTGATGCCGGTATGCCCGCTCCGTGTAATCCGTGGGGAGGCGATGTTGATGATGATTTATTCTTCGCGATGCCGGACTCTTGTTCGGCTTGCCGAGATGATGATCCGAAGAAGTTGAGCTCGGCTAAAGTGACGACGTGTCTAGCGCAGGTCGGCAGCTGTGGAGTAATATTGTCGGACTGATTTGACACCAGCATGATGTTGAAAATCATGTTCAAACGATATTAAAGTTAGTGGGATGTGTTCGGGAACGAAACACAATACCCCATACAAAACTTCCTTCAAAAGGGATGTCCGAAATCCTGTTCATAAAAAAGACGAACTCGGGTCGGATTCGTTTTCGCGCAGAAAACAGATCTGAAAAGTGATGCACTAATCAGAAGGTTCCCGGAGTTTGGACGGTCGGATCGAGCTGAAATTTTGAGAGGTGGTAGATATAGGAATTCCGCAGCCGACCAACGGTTGGATCTTTCAAAGGACGTCCGAGCTAGAAGCTGGACACCACGGCCTAAACTCATCCAGATTCCCGTCCAGATTTGACAGGGCTCCGGTATATCATAGATTGCCAGAGATTCCTCCATCGGAACTCGACAAAATTTTCCAGTGTTGTTGTAGACACGATTCCGCACAATTCCACTGAAGCGATCGTTAAAGCGATGCTCGAGCAGGCGGTGGCGGCGGATACGCGTTCGCTGTTTGGAAAAATAGCACGGTCGCTTGAGGGCAATGTTGACGTTGAGCCCCTGAGCTCCATAGATGATTCCTCCATGATCTTGATAGAGATCGGAGTTGATGTTTGATGAAGGCCCTCATCCGAACATGGTGATCCGAACACGGGGCGCAATTCTTGGTCGAACCAAGGTGACCAGTCGAGCTGGTGACGAAGATGCCGAAGTCGCAGTTGATCTGCAGGCGAGCCATCGATCCTTTTGTTGATCACACAGCGGAACTCTCAATGAAAGCACCAATGTCGGTGTCAAAACCGGCGGATCTCGGGTAGGGGGTCTCGAACTGTGCATCTAAGGTGGATGGTAACAGGAGGCAGGGGACACGATGTTTTACCCAGGTTCGGGCCCTCTTGATGGAGGTAAAACCCTACGTCCTGCTTGATTAATATTGATGATATCGGTAGTACAAGAGTAGATCTACCACGAGATCAAGGAGGCTAAACCCTAGAAGCTAGCCCGTGGTATGATTGTTGTATATGCTATCGACTAGCCTGGCCCTGGTTTATATAATGCACCAGAGGCCTAGGTTAACAAGAGTCCTAGCCGAATACGCCGGTGGGGAGAAGTCCTTGTCTTGATCGCCAAGTCTTTGTGGAATCTTCCTTGTATGCAGCAGCTGTCCGAACTGGCCCATGAGTATACGGCCATGGGGGGCCTCGGCCCAATCTAATAGATCGGGAGACGACGTGGTGAGTACCCCCTAATTCAGGACACTGTCACCAAGCTTGCCTTCCACGCCAAGGAAAGTCCCTTCCGGACACGGGACGAAGTCTTCAATCTTGTATCTTCATAGTCCAGGAGTCCGGCCGAAGGTATAGTCCGGCTATCCGGACACCCCCTAATCCAGGACTCCCTCAAGGGTCAACAAAGTTTGAATAGCAACCAATATATTACATAGTGGGTTACGACCACAAAGGTCTATCCGCACTCAGAGTAGATCTTCCCAAAGTAGTCGATCTCTAGGCCTAGCCAAACTTCTTGGTTCCTTCACACTTTGAAGGCTCCCAAGCAAACCTAGTCGATCTAAAGGCACACACACCCTTCAAAAGTAATAAGATTGAGGTATCATGGTGATACACCCTAAACTTATCTATGATTTTTGTATTGGGCATGCCTTATTATTATCAAATATCTAAAGTTTTACAATGTTTTTGGCTTTAGCGAAAAAATAAATATTTTCACTTATGAAAAAGAAATACATATGCAAGTTTCAACTCACAAGGGAGCACGAGGACCCGACAAAAGCATCCATGGAGGCTTAGTGTAGGTGCCTCTGCCTAGGCGCCTAAAGCCCCTGAGACACCTAGGCCCACGAGGCTCCCCTGGGTCCACCTTTGTTGCACCTAGCTTATAAATTAGCCCAAAAATCTTTGTCATATTTTTTCGCCTTTGTCATTTCGTGACCTGATACGTCTCCGTCATATCTATAATTTTTGATTGTTCCATGCCAATATTTTACAACTTTCATATACTTTTGGCAACTTTTTATACTATTTTTGGGACTAACATATTGATCCAGTGCCCAGTGTCAGTTCATGTTTGTTGCATGTTTTTTGTTTCGCAGAATATCCATATCAAACGGAGTCCAAACGGAATAAAAACGGATGGAGAATTATATTGGAATATTTATGATTTTGGGAAGTAAAATCAACGCGAGACGGTGTCCGAGGGGGGCACGAGGTAGGGGGGCGCCCCAGGGTGTCAGGCGCGCCCCTGACCCTCGTGACCACCCCATAAGGCGGTTGGTGCCCTTATTTCGCCGCAAGAAAGCTAATTTCTGGATAGAGATCGTGTCAAAATTTCAGCCCAATTGGAGTTACGGATCTCCGGGAATATAAGAAACGCTGAAAGGGAAGAATCTGAGAACGCAGAAACAGAGAGAGACAGATCCAATCTCGGAGGGGCTCTCGCCCCTCCCGTGCCATGGAGGCCATGGACCAGAGGGGAAACCCTTCTCCCATCTAGGGAGGATGTCAAAGAAGAAGAAGAAGGAGGGGGCCTCTCTCCCCCTCGCTTCCGGTGGCACTCGGCCATCATCATCACCGCGATCTACACCAACACCTCCGCCATCTTCACCAACATCTCCATCACCTTCCCCCCTCTATCTACAGCGGTCCACTCTCCCGCAACCCGTTGTACCCTCTACTTGAACATGGTGCTTTATGCTTCATATTATTATCCAATGATGTGTTGCCATCCTATGATGTCTGAGTAGATTTTCGTTGTCCTATCGGTGGTTGATGAATTGCTATGGTTGATTTAATTTGCTTGTGGTTATGTTGCTGTCCTTTGGTGCCCATCATATGATTGCACGCGTGGATCACACCCTAGGGTTAGTTGTATGTTGATAGGACTATGTATTGGAGGGCAAGAGTGACAGAAGCTTCAACCTAGCATAGAAATTGATGCATACGAGATTGAAGGGGGACCAATATATCTTAAAGCTATGGTTGGGTTTTACCTTAATGAACATTAGTAGTTGCGGATGCTTGCTAATAGTTCCAATCATAAGTGCATAGAATTCCAAGTCAGGGATGACATGCTAGCAGTGGCCTCTCCCACATAATACTTGCTATCGGTCTAGTAAAGTAGTCAATTGCTTAGGGGCAATTTCGCAACTCCTACCACCACTTTTCCACACTCGCTATATTTACTTTATTGTTTCTTTATCTAAACAGCCCCTACTTTTTATTTACGTACTCTTTATTATCTTGCAAACCTATCCAACAACACCTACAAAGTACTTCTAGTTTCATACTTGTTCTAGGTAAAGCGAATGTCAAGTGTGCGTAGAGTTGTATCGGTGGTCGATAGAACTTGAGGGAATATTTGTTCTACCTTTAGCTCCTCGTTGGGTTCGACACTCTTACTTATCGAAAACTGTTGCGATCCCCTATACTTGTGGATTATCAAGACCTTTTTCTGGCGCCATTGCCGGGGAGCAATAGCGTGGGGTGAATATTCTCGTGTGTGCTTGTTTGCTTTATCACTAAGTAATTTTTATTTGTTGTTCTTAGTTGTTTTCTATCTTTAGATATGGGTAGGAAACGCAAAATACCAAAAAATTAGTTGTACCTACTGAACGAATGGTTGAAGAACCAATCAAAATTTATCACACTGCTGAAGCTTATTACTTGGATCATCTTCGATCCCTATGTGCTCGTGCTGAAACCCCAACTAGCTTAGTTGAGGGAAAATCCTTAGATGAGCATGCTTGTTATGTGCGACACCGTATATCTGAAAAAGGGAAACTATTATGGGGTCAAATTCAACGTTTGCAATGCTATGCTTGGAATTTATGTGAAATATATGATTTTACTTGTTGTTCTGAAAACCCTAAGAAACACCTTCCCTATCAATGCGAGTTTAGTGATAATGGAATCGTATCTTACTATGCTAAGGGTGTTTACAATTACTATGATGTTCAAGAAACTGAAGAATTTGTTGCTTTTAAGGGTGCTTATGAAATTGCTTCTTTGATTGAAAACTATGATGCTACTCTTTACAAATCTGAAAATTTTTCCATACTTAAATATTTCTATGATAATTATGCTTCTAATGCCTATGTTGAACCATATATTGAGTACTTCTCCGCTGTCCAAGAAGAGACTAATATTTTGCAGGAGTCTATGGAAGAAGAAATTAATGAAACTGTGAGCTCATTGGATGAAAAAGATGATGAGGAGAGCGAAGAACAAAACGAGGAAGAGCGGATTGATCACCCGTGCCCACCTTCTAATGAGAGTAACTCTTCAACTCATACATTGTTTAATTCCCCTTCGTGCTTACCGAAGGATGATTGCTATGATGACTGTTATGATCCCTATGATTCTTTTTAAATATCCATTTTTGATGATGCTTGCTATGCTTGTGACCAAGATGCCAATATGAATTATGCTTATGGAGATGAAATTGCTATAGTTCCTTATGTTAAACATGAAATTGTTGCTATTGCACCCACGCATGATAGTCCTATCATCTTTTTGGATTCTCCCGACTACACTATATCGGAGAAGTTTGCACTTATTAAGGATTGTATTGATGGGTTGCCCTTTACCGTTGCACATGATGATTTTGATAAATATAATATGCATGTGCTTGCTACTCCTACTTGCAATTATTATGACAGAGGAACTATATCTCCACCTCTCTATGTTTCCAATAAGATAAAATTGCAAGAAACTATTTATACTATGCATTGGCCTTTACTAGGTGTGCCTGAATTGTTCTTTTATGACATGCCGATGCATAGGAAGAGGGTTAGACTTCGTCATTACATGATATATGTTGCTTTGTGCTCACTACTAAATTACAAATCATTGTTGATTCAAATTGGCTTTGATATACCTTGGGATCCGGGTGGATCCATTACTTGAGCACTTTATGCCTAGCTTAATAGCTTTAAAGAAAGCGCTGCCAGGGAGACAACCCGGAAGTTTTAGAGAGTCGTTTATTTCTTTTGAGTGCTTTCATATAGTTTAAAAATAACAAAAATAAAGAGGGGAACCCAAAACCTTTTCAAAAAGGAAAGTGAAAGTGAGAGAGACAAGCATTGTTGAAGTGGGAGCTAGCCTTGGACTTTGTTCATGCTCACGGAAACTTTGTGAATCTTGATTACAGAAACTTTTCAACAAAAATAATTATGCCCTTGTACAATTCCATTGTATTATAAAAATAATGTGCCAAGGTTTGCCTTTAGGATGTTTACATTTGCTTGATGGTTTGTACGGTGCAGGACAGAAACTTTGGCTGTAGTGCGCGATTTGAAATTTTTAGCTGGAACGTCAAATAGTTCTGATTCTTTTTGCACTGTCTTCCTATACAAAGTTTTTATTTTTACTAATTTTGGTAGAATTTTTCAAATATCAGAAGTATGGTTAATGTTCAGATTGCTACAGATTGTTCTGTTTTAGACAGATTCTGTTTTTGATGCATAGTTTGCTTGTTTTGATGAAACTATCAATTTATATCAGTGGATTAAGCCATGAAAAAGTTATACTACAGTAGACACAATGCAAAAACAAAATATGAATTGGTTTGCAACAGTACTTATAGTGGTGATTTTCTTTATTATACTAACGGATCTTACCGAGTTTTCTGTTGAAGTTTTGTGTGGATGAAGTGTTCGATGATCGAGAAGGTCTCGATGTGAGAAGAAGGAAGAGAGTCAAGAGCTCAAGCTTGGGGATTCCCGAGGCACCCCAAGTAAATATTCAAGGATACTTAAGCATCTAAGCTTGGGGATGCTGGGGAGGCATCCCCTCTTTCTTCAACAAGTATCGGTATGTTTTCGGATTCGTTTCGTTCATGCGATATGTGCAAGTCTTGGAGCGTCTTTTGCATTTAGGTTTTTATTTTTCTTTTTATGCACCATGCTGGTATGAGATAGTCCTAGGTTGATTTATAGAATGCTCATTGCAATTCACTTATATCTTTTGAGTATGGCTTTATAGAATGCTTCATGTGCTTCACTTATATCATTTGAAGTCTGGATTGCCTGTTTCTCTTTACATAGACAACCGCCATTTGTAGAATGCTCTTTTGCTTCACTTATAATTGTTAGAGCATGGGCATATCTTTTGTAGAAAGAATTAAACTCTCTTGCTTCACTTATATCTATTTAGAGAGATGACAGGAATTGGTCATTCACATGGTTAGCCATAAAATCCTGCATAAAACTTGTAGATCACTGAATATGATATGTCCGATTCCTTTCAATAGTTTTGCGATATAAAGATGGTGATATTAGAGACATGCTAGTGAGTAGTTGTGGATTGTAGAAATATTTGTGTTGAAGTTTGTGATTCCCATAGCATGCACGTATGGTGAACCATTATGTGATGAAGTCGGAGCATGATTTATTTATTGATTGTCTTCCTTATGAGTGGCGGTCGGGGATGAGCGATGGTCTTTTCCTACCAATCTATCCCCCTACACTACTAGAAAATAGGCTATAGATGATATAGACACTAATGGCGCATTATACATGCGGTGCGCCACTACTATATAGTAATGGCGCACCTATACATAGTGCGCCATTAGTATCTAAAATAGTAATGGCGCACCTAGTAAAAAGTGCGCCATTACTATGTTTGACCAAGCTTTGACCCACTTCTGAGCATAGTAATGGCACACTTTTCCCTGATGCGCCATTGCTATTTTTGATACTAATGGCGCACGTTTCCCTGCGGTGCACCATTGTGGTTTTGTAGGTAAGTGCCGCAGCCTGACCGCCCACCATCTCTCTCCTCTCTCTCTCGCACGGAACCCTGTCCTCTTCTTCCTCACCCCATGCACACACACACACACACACGTCTCTCAGCCTCGCCCCGGCCCCGATCCATGCCGCCTCCCAGTGCTCCCTCCTCTTACTGCGCGATGGCCCTTGCCCTCCTCTCTCTTTGGTCCCCTTCGCGCCTCCTCGCGGCAGTCGCAGCCAAGGAGCCCGAGCTCGGCGGTGACGGATCGGAAGGCAGCGTCGGCGCTGGATCTGGGAGTGGTGGAGCCGCCACCATCTCCACTCGCCGGGAACTGGCCAGATCCGCCCCACGAGCTTCACAAGTGCCACCCCCTCCACCACCAGCCATGGTGGCCTCCCCCGCCCCGTATCGGTGTGGATCCAGCCGCCATCTCCCGCAGCAACGGCGGCCTCGCCCTGCTCCACCCCCGCTCCTCCTCCTCCTCCTCCGCGCCTTCGCCTCGCTCCCCATCCCGGCCGCCGTGAGAGGCGGCCTCGACCCATCTCCCTCAGGTTCTCTCCGCTCTCACACCCTCCGTGTCTGTCCTCTGGATTCCGTTTCCCGGGGCCTTGAGCGCAGCGACGCACGCCACGCTTGCTGGACCGGCGACCGATATCGTACATGTGGCTAGCTCGATAGGACGCGGATCCGTTAGTTGGCTTGAATTCGTGGATTATGCCGCTGTTATTCACGGACTGGGACTGGTGTTAAGACAGACTGTCAGTGCACTGGCAGTGGCAGTGATGAAGAGCAAGAGCTCTCCGGATGCATGATTTGGAGTGACTCCTACACTAATTCGCAAACCTAGATTCCTGAAATGGCACATATCTTCTCTCTGTCTGTCACCAAACTTGCTCTATCAGTCAAGACTATGCATCCATTTGCCACTTGATGTCCACATGTTAATTCAGCTCCCGCAATTAATGTTACCAAATGAATATCTTCTCTGTTTCCCCAAACTCGCTTTATCAGTCATGGCCGCATATCGATCTGCCACTTTCCTGCCATAGATTAATTCAGCTCCTTGAAAAAATAAGAATAGGAAAAAAATCAGCATCGATTTGGTCGTCTATTCATTCTTCATAAACTTCACATGCAATTTCTATCATATGGTGTTCACCCAAGTAATAATCCGCTATTGTTAACCAGGTATCATCGATGAAAAACAAGGGTCGTTTTCGCGTACTCTTCTTCAGGATAAGCTTGAGATCACGTATGCTTCGTAATCAAAGCTTTCACTTTCTATTCATGTTCTTCTTGCGAGGGAATATTTGTTGAAACATGCCCCGCAATGGTTTTTCCAACAAATTTAGGGAAGAAATGATTCGTGGGTATATGAGCAATTCTGAACTTGAGACTGTTATACAAGACTTTGGGTGGCGCTGTGCTAATGTCTCCAGGATATACAGGTATATGATGTAATACTTTGCTCCCTGTCAATGAGTACGCTCAGAGTTTCTCGAGCATTTTTTGTGATCGTCAATTTGTTTAGCCATGTCATATAGATATTGTTATGATTGGTTAATATCCAACTGTGGTAGGTAGACGATAGAAATAAAATGCATTACTGATCTAAATGGGGTTCAGTAGGTCACAGTTACACTCATTGAGAGGTAATATAACTTAATATCAGTTTAATGTGTATGACTGTAACTTGCGGCGGAGGAGCAGAGGCGGCAGCCCGCGCGCAGGGCGGCTGCTCCGGCCATCCCCTTCGACTTCTCCACCATGATGAACTTGCTGAATGTAACCAAGAGCTTATACTGAATTCTCTGAATGAAGCGTTTACAGTTTCATACTCTGTTTTGTTCTGTTCATTTCCAAACGCGAGTTCTTGGAGGATTTTACATATACTACAGGTTTGAATCGGTTGTTAATTTGGTTGGGTTTCACTAAAGATATTCGCGTCCATTTTAACATATTCGAACTTGCTCAATGTAACCAAGCTCTACTGAAGCATTTTATAGTTTCTGCAAAACTAGAAATACTCTGCTCTGTTCTCTCCATTGTCAAAGTTGAGTTCTTGGGAAGATTTATTTATACAAGCTCGAATTTCCTATGAATTTGTTTTGATTTCATGGGAATTTGTGTGAAAATTAACTTGAATCGTGGATTTTGTTGTGGCGTGGGCGCAGGACCCGAGCATCAAGGAGATGGCGGAGCAGATCGCCAAGGACCCGTCCTTCAGCGAGATGCCCCGTAAATCTACTGTATGATCAATCAAAACACGTTTTGTCCAAAGTCCAAACTTAATGGTAAACAAGAGGCTAATCTTGCTATTTTTGTTTGTTATTTGGTTTGCACTTTCTGTTTCCTTGAACAGTTTATAGTTCATCTAATTTACATTTTTATGTTAACTTTAGCAATTAATTTACCTCAAACAAGGTAATTAATATGATAATTATCCCCTGTGTATACCGCAAGTAAGTAACTTACTGTAATTATGTTAAGAAATTAGAATGTTTGTGACCGACTGTTTAATAAGATGCTCTTTTCACAAGGTGTGATATTGTGGCATATTTACCCTGGAGCTAGGATATATATGGAGCTGACTTTGTTCCTGGAGGTGAGCATATATTGTTGATCTTCTCATGTCAATTGCGGCAGTTCCTTGATTCACAATTTATATAGTGTGGTATAGTGGTTATATCTGGAGGTTTATCCCTGTGAAATAATCACCGCTGCAGCTAATGTGTTATGCATAAGCTCAGTGTGTTTGCTCAATTAGCTACTGCTCAATTAGAATTGGTGACCTTCCATTGATGATAGGTTTAGAAATTATGCATTGAGTATCTGGACCTGACCTGGAGTACTTGGTTAATTCAGTGATCTTTTAACAAAATTTTAACTGAATTATTTTGGGCAATGGAGTACTGAATTTTAACTGAGTAACTTGCACTTGCATATGCACTAGACCACTTGTAAATTCTTTGGCTCCTCTTTAATCTGGTGCAATTACTTAACTGACCGTAATAGCCCTGACACTTGTAAGTAACCATATCATTCAAACATCCAATTAAATCTATTCTACTCCATTTCCTGAGATGAAATTGTGATGATGGGAGTGACATTAAACAGCTTGAACATCTAATTGTGCATGTACTCCATTGTTATATACTGATCCATCTTGTCTTTGCCCCATGTTAACATTCAAATTGTTAATTGCATTCAAAGTATTAATTGCAGGAGCAGACACAGAGGAGGAATCTGCTACCTCAAAGCAGTTGATTAACGCCGGGAGGGTGGGTACGTGATGTCGGAGGCTGCCGGGAGGGTGGTGACGATCTACCGAAGAGATGAGTTCTGGCTCTCCTCGATGCCAGGACGAGGCGCTGCTACCGATCGGACGTGGACTCGATTGATTTTGATTTTAAATATGACGGGTTGTAATGTAAAATGCACTTCAGTTCAAAATTTCCTCCCCTTGCGAGAGGTATTCTTGGACGGAGGGAGTAGAAGATTAGTTATAGGATTTTGTTTTATTTCTGTGCAATTTTCTTTTTATTGGATACTTGTAAAGACATGGTAATATTCTTGCTATAATAAAAATTATGGTTCTATTTCATTTTTTGTTTTTAAATTATTTTTTCTTATAGGTTGTTTTTTGTAAATTTGTATTTTTTTGTTTTCCAAATATACTATTAGTGGCGCATTTCAGCATTTATTGGTGGTGCACCTAGCTTTTTAGCTAGTGGCGCACCTCTAAGGTTACTAGTGGCGCACTTGGCTTTATTACTAGTGGGCACCTAAGGGTTAGTAATGGCGCACTATTAGGTGCGCCATTACTGTCTGGGATAGTAATGGCGCACCAAATGTGCGCCATTACTAAAACTTACTAATGGCATGCTAGTAATGGCGCACCTAATGTGCGCCATTAGTAACCAAAATAGGTGCGCCATTAGTAACCCGTTTTCCAGTAGTGCTAGGAGCATGCGCGTAGTACTTTGTTTCGATGAATAATAAATTTTTGCAATAAGTATGTGAGTTCTTTATGACTAATGTTGAGTCCATGGGTTATACACACTATCACCCTTCCACCACTGCTAGCCTCTCTAGTACTGCGCAACTTTTGCCGGTACCATAAACCTGTTGGAAATATGCCCTAGAGGCAATAATAAAAGCATTATTATTATATTTCCTTGTTCATGATAATTGTCTTTATTCATGCTATAATTGTGTTATCCGGAAATCGTAATACATGTGTGAATAACAGACATCAACATGTCCCTAGTGAGCCTCTAGTTGACTAGCTCGTTGATCAACAGATAGTCATGGTTTCCTGACTATGGACACTGGATGTCATTGATAACGAGATCACATCATTAGGAGAATGATGTGATGGACAAGACCCAATCCTAAACATAGCACAAGATCGTATAGTTCGTTTGCTAGAGTTTTCCAATGTCAAGTATCTTTTCCTTAGACCATGAGATCGTGTAACTCCCGGATACCGTAGGAGTGCTTTGGGTATGCCAAACGTCACAACGTAACTGGGTGACTATAAAGGTAGACTACGGGTATCTCCGAAAGTGTTTGTTGGGTGACATGGATCAAGACTGGGATTTGTCACTCCGTATGACGGAGAGGTATCACTGGGCCCACTCGGTAATGCATCATCACAATGAGCTCAGAGTGACCAAGTGTCTGGTCACGGGATCATGCATTACGGTACGAGTAAAGTGACTTGCCGGTAACGAGATTGAACGAGGTATTGGGATACCGACGATCGAATCTCGGGCAAGTAACATATCGATAGACAAAGGGAATAGCGTACGGGGTTGATTGAATCCTCGACATCGTGGTTCATCCGATGAGATCATCGTGGAGCATGTGGGAGCCAACATGGGTATCCAGATCCCGCTGTTGGTTATTGACCGGAGAGTCGTCTCGGTCATGTCTGCTTGTCTCCCGAACCCGTAGGGTCTACACACTTAAGGTTCAGTTACGCTAGGGTTGTAGGGATATGTATATGCAGTAACCCGAATGTTGTTCGGAGTCCCGGATGAGATCCCGGACGTCACGAGGAGTTCCGGAATGGTCCGGAGATAAAGATTTATATATGGGAAGTCTTGTTTCGGGCATCGGGACAAGTTTCGGGGTCATCGGTATTGTACCGGGACCACCGGAAGGGTCCCGGGGGTCCACCGGGTGGGTCCACCTGTCCCGGGGGGCCACATGGCCTGTAAGGGGGTGCGCCTTGGCCTAATGGGCCAAGGGCACCAGCCCCACATAGGCCCATGCGCCTAGGGTTTAAGGGGGCAAGAGTCCTAGGAGGGGAAGGCACCTCCTAGGTGCCTTGGGGGGGAGGGAAACCCCCCTTGGCCGCCGCACCCCCTAGGAGATTGGATCTGCTAGGGCCGGCCACCCCCCCTTGGCACCCCTATATATAGTGGGGGAGAGGAGGGACTTCATACCTGAACGCCTTGGCCTTTGGTTGCCTCCTTCTCCCTCCCCAACACCTCCTCCACCTCCATAGTGCTTAGCGAAGCTCTGCCGGAGTACTGCAGCTCCATCAACACCACGCCGTCGTGCTGCTGCTGGTGCCATCTCCCACAACCTCTCCTCCCTCCCTTGCTGGATCAAGAAGGAGGATACGTGGCTGTTCCGTACGTGTGTTGAACGCGGAGGTGCCGTCCGTTCGGCGCTGGTCATCGGTGATTTGGATCACGTCGAGTACGACTACATCATCACCGTTCTTTTGAACGCTTCCGTGCGCAATCTACAAAGGTATGTAGATGCATCTAATCACTCGTTGCTAGATGAACTCCTAGATGATCTTGGTGAAACGAGTAGGAAAATTTTTGTTTTCTGCAACGTTCCCCAACAGTGGCATCATGAGCTAGGTCTATGCGTAGTTCTTCTTGCGCGAGAAGAACACAATTTGTTGTGGGCGTAGATTTGTCAACTTTCTTGCCGTTACTAGTCCTTTCTTGCTTCAGCGGTATTGTGGGATGAAGCGGCCCGGACCAACCTTACACGTACGCTTACGTGAGACCGGTTCCACCGACTAACATGCACTAGTTGCATAAGGTGGCTGGCGGGTGTCTGTCTCTCCTACTTTAGTTGGAGCGGAATCGATGAACAGGGTCCTTATGAAGGGTAAATAGAAGTTGACAAATCACGTTGTGGCTTTAACGTAGGTAAGAAAACGTTCTTGCTAGAACCCTAATTCAGCCACGTAAAACTTGCAACAACAATTAGAGGACGTCTAACTTGTTTTTGCAGCAAGTGGTTTGTGATATGATATGGCCAAAGTTGTGATGAATGATGAATGATCTATATGTGATGTATGAGATGTTCATGCTATTGTAATAGGATTCATGACTTGCATGTCGATGAGTTTGACAACCGGCAGGAGCCATAGGAGTTGTCTTTATTCTTTTAATGACCTGCGTGTCATCGAGAAACGCCATGTAAATTACTTTACTTTATTGCTAAACGCGTTAGCCATAGTAGCAGAAGTAATAGTTGGCGAGCAACTTCATGGAGACACGATGATGGAGATCATGATGATGGAGATCATGGTGTCAAGCCGGTGACAAGATGATCATGGAGCCCCAAGATGGAGATCAAAGGAGCTATGTGATATTGGCCATATCATGTCACGTTTATTATTTGATTGCATGTGATGTTTATCATGTTTTGCATCTTGTTTACTTAGAACGACGGTAGTAAATAAGATGATCCCTCACAATAAATTCAAGAAGTGTTCCCCCTAACTGTGCACCGTTGCGACAGTTCGCTGTTTCAAAACACCACGTGATGATCGGGTGTTTTATTCAGACGTTCACATACAACGGGTGTAAGACAGATTTACACATGCAAACACTTAGGTTGACTTGACGAGCCTAGCATGTACAGACATGGCCTCGGAACACAGAAGACCGAAAGGTCGAGCATGAGTCGTATAGAAGATACGATCAACATGAAGATGTTCACCGATGTTGACTAGTCCGTCTCACGTGATGATCGGACACGGTCTAGTTTAACTCGGATCATGTAATACTTAGATGACTAGAGGGATGTCTAATCTAAGTGGGAGTTCACTAATAATTTGATTAGTTGAACTTAATTATCATGAACTTAGTCTAAAATCTTTGCAATATGTCTTGTAGATCAAATGGCCAACGTAGTCCTCAACTTCAACGCGTTCCTAGAGAAAACTAAGCTGAAAGACGATGGCAGCAACTATACGGACTGGGTCCGGAACCTGAGGATCATCCTCATAGCTGCCAAGAAAGATTATGTCCTACAAGCACCGCTTGGTGACGCACCCGTTCTCCCTGCGGAACAAGACGTTATGAACGCTTGGCAGGCACGTTTCGATGACTACTCCCTCGTTCAGTGCGGCATGCTTTACAGCCTAGAGCCGGGGCTCCAAAAGCGTTTTGAGAGACATGGAGCATATGAGATGTTCGAAGAGCTGAAAATGGTTTTCCAAGCTCATGCCCGGGTCGAGAGATATGAAGTCTCCGACAAATTCTTCAGCTGTAAGATGGAGGAAAACAGTTCTGTCAGTGAGCACATACTCACTATGTCTGGGTTGCATAACCGCTTGACTCAGCTGGGAGTTAATCTCCCGGATGATGCGGTCATTGACAGAATCCTCCAGTCGCTTCCACCAAGCTACAAGAGCTTTGTGATGAACTTCAATATGCAGGGGATGGAAAAGACCATTCCTGAAGTATTTGCTATGCTGAAATCAGCGGAGGTAGAAGTCAGGAAGGAACATCAAGTGTTGATGATCAATAAAACCACTAAGTTCAAGAAAGGCAAGGGTAAAAAGAGCTTCAAGAAGGACGGCAAGGAGGTTGCCGCGCCCGGCAAGCAAGCTGCCGGGAAGAAGCCAAAGAATGGACCCAAGCCCGAGACTGAGTGCTTTTATTGCAAGGGAAGCGGTCACTGGAAGCGGAACTGCCCTAAGTACTTAGCGGATAAGAAGGCCGGCAAAACCAAAGGTATATGTGATATACATGTAATTGATGTGTACCTTACTAGTGCCCGTAGTGGCTCCTGGGTATTTGATACCGGTGCAGTTGCTCACATTTGTAACTCAAAGCAGGGGCTGCAGAATAAGCGGAAACTGGCAAAGGACGAGGTGACGATGCGCGTCGGGAATGGTTCCAAGGTCAATGTGATCGCCGTCGGCACGCTACCTCTGCATCTCCCTTCGGGATTAGTTTTAAACCTTAATAATTGTTATTTAGTGCCAGCTTTGAGCATGAACATTGTATCGGGATCTCGTTTAATTCGAGATGGCTACTCTTTTAAATCTGAGAATAATGGTTGTTCCATTTTTATGAGAGATATGTTTTATGGTCATGCTCCTATGGTGAATGGTTTATTCTTTATGAATCTCGAACGTGATGCTACACATGTTCATAATGTGAGTACCAAAAGAAGTAAGGTTGATAATGATAGTCCCACATACTTGTGGCACTGCCGCCTTGGTCACATAGGTGTCAAACGCATGAAGAAGCTCCATGCTGATGGACTTTTAGAGTCTCTTGATTATGAATCATTTGACACGTGCGAACCATGCCTTATGGGTAAAATGACCAAGACTCCGTTCTCAGGAACAATGGAGCGAGCAACCGACTTATTGGAAATCATACATACTGATGTGTGCGGTCCAATGAGTGTTGAGGCTCGCGGTGGCTATCGTTATGTTCTCACCCTCACTGATGATTTAAGTAGGTATGGGTATATCTACTTAATGAAACACAAGTCTGAAACCTTTGAAAAGTTCAAGGAATTTCAGAGTGAGGTTGAAAATCAACGTGACAGGAAAATCAAGTTTCTACGATCAGATCGTGGAGGAGAATACTTGAGTCACGAGTTTGGGGCACACTTAAGAAAATGTGGAATAGTTTCACAACTCACGCCGCCTGGAACACCTCAGCGTAATGGTGTGTCCGAACGTCGTAATCGCACTCTGTTAGATATGGTGCGATCTATGATGTCTCTTACCGATTTACCGCTTTCTTTTTGGGGCTATGCTTTAGAGACTGCCGCATTCACTTTAAATAGGGCTCCGTCGAAATCCGTTGAGACGACACCGTATGAATTATGGTTTGGGAAGAAACCTAAGCTGTCGTTTCTAAAAGTTTGGGGATGCGATGCTTATGTCAAGAAACTTCAACCTGAAAAGCTCGAACCCAAATCGGAAAAATGCGTCTTCATAGGATACCCAAAAGAAACTATTGGGTACACCTTCTACCTCAGATCCGAAGGCAAGATCTTTGTTGCCAAGAATGGGTCCTTTCTGGAGAAAGAGTTTCTCTCGAAAGAAGTAAGTGGGAGGAAAGTAGAGCTTGATGAAGTATTGCCTCTTGAACCGGAAAATGGCGCAACTCAAGAAAATGTTCCTGAGGTGCCAGCACCGACTAGAGAGGAAGTTAATGATAATGATCAAGATACTTCTGATCAAGCTCCTACTGAAATTCGAAGGTCCACAAGGACACGTTCCGCACCAGAGTGGTACGGCAACCCTGTCTTGGAAATCATGCTGTTAGACAACGGTGAACCTTCGAACTATGAAGAAGCGATGGCGGGCCCGGATTCCGACAAATGGCTGGAAGCCATGAAATCCGAGATAGGATCCATGTATGAAAACAAAGTATGGACTTTGACTGACTTGCCCGTTGAGCGGCGAGCCATAGAAAATAAATGGATCTTTAAGAGGAAGACAGACGCGGATGGTAATGTGACCATCTATAAAGCTCGGCTTGTCGCTAAGGGTTATCGACAAGTTCAAGGGGTTGACTACGATGAGACTTTCTCACCGGTAGCGAAGCTGAAGTCCGTCCGAATCATGTTAGCAATTGCCGCATTCTATGATTACGAAATATGGCAAATGGACGTCAAAACGGCATTCCTTAATGGTTTCCTTAAGGAAGAATTGTATATGATGCAGCCGGAAGGTTTTGTCGATCCTAAGAATGCTGACAAAGTGTGCAAGCTCCAACGCTCGATTTATGGGCTGGTGCAAGCATCTCGGAGTTGGAACATTCGCTTTGATGAGATGATCAAAGCGTTTGGGTTTACACAGACTTATGGAGAAGCCTGCGTTTACAAGAAAGTGAGTGGGAGCTCTGTAGCATTTCTCATATTATATGTAGATGACATACTTTTGATGGGAAATGATATAGAACTCTTGGACAGCATCAAGGCCTACTTGAATAAAAGTTTTTCAATGAAGGACCTTGGAGAAGCTGCTTATATATTAGGCATCAAAATCTATAGAGATAGATCGAGACGCCTCATAGGTCTTTCACAAAGCACATACCTTGATAAGATATTGAAGAAGTTCAATATGGATCAATCCAAGAAAGGGTTCTTGCCTGTGTTACAAGGTGTGAAATTGAGCTCAGCTCAATGTCCGACCACGGCAGAAGATATAGAAGAGATGAGCGTCATCCCCTATGCCTCAGCCATAGGTTCTATTATGTATGCCATGCTGTGTACCAGACCTGATGTTAACCTTGCCGTCAGTTTGGTAGGAAGGTACCAAAGTAATCCCGGCAAGGAACACTGGACAGCGGTCAAGAATATCCTGAAGTACCTGAAAAGGACTAAGGAAATGTTTCTCGTTTATGGAGGTGACGAAGAGCTCGTCGTAAAGGGTTACGTCGACGCTAGCTTCGACACAGATCTGGATGACTCTAAGTCACAAACCGGATACGTGTATATTTTGAATGGTGGGGCAGTAAGCTGGTGCAGTTGCAAGCAAAGCGTCGTGGCGGGATCTACATGTGAAGCGGAGTACATGGCAGCCTCGGAGGCAGCACATGAAGCAATATGGGTGAAGGAGTTCATCACCGACCTAGGAGTCATACCCAATGCGTCGGGGCCGATCAAGCTCTTCTGTGACAACACTGGAGCTATTGCACTTGCCAAGGAGCCCAGGTTTCACAAGAAGACAAGGCACATCAAGCGTCGCTTCAACTCCATTCGTGAAAATGTTCAAGATGGAGACATAGAGATTTGTAAAGTACATACGGACCTGAATGTAGCAGATCCGTTGACTAAACCTCTCCCTAGAGCAAAACATGATCAACACCAGAATTCCATGGGTGTTCGATTCATCACAATGTAACTAGATTATTGACTCTAGTGCAAGTGGGAGACTGTTGGAAATATGCCCTAGAGGCAATAATAAAAGCATTATTATTATATTTCCTTGTTCATGATAATTGTCTTTATTCATGCTATAATTGTGTTATCCGGAAATCGTAATACATGTGTGAATAACAGACATCAACATGTCCCTAGTGAGCCTCTAGTTGACTAGCTCGTTGATCAACAGATAGTCATGGTTTCCTGACTATGGACACTGGATGTCATTGATAACGAGATCACATCATTAGGAGAATGATGTGATGGACAAGACCCAATCCTAAACATAGCACAAGATCGTATAGTTCGTTTGCTAGAGTTTTCCAATGTCAAGTATCTTTTCCTTAGACCATGAGATCGTGTAACTCCCGGATACCGTAGGAGTGCTTTGGGTATGCCAAACGTCACAACGTAACTGGGTGACTATAAAGGTAGACTACGGGTATCTCCGAAAGTGTCTGTTGGGTGACATGGATCAAGACTGGGATTTGTCACTCCGTATGACGGAGAGGTATCACTGGGCCCACTCGGTAATGCATCATCATAATGAGCTCAGAGTGACCAAGTGTCTGGTCACGGGATCATGCATTACGGTACGAGTAAAGTGACTTGCCGGTAACGAGATTGAACGAGGTATTGGGATACCGACGATCGAATCTCGGGCAAGTAACATATCGATAGACAAAGGGAATAGCGTACGGGGTTGATTGAATCCTCGACATCGTGGTTCATCCGATGAGATCATCGTGGAGCATGTGGGAGCCAACATGGGTATCCAGATCCCGCTGTTGGTTATTGACCGGAGAGTCGTCTCGGTCATGTCTGCTTGTCTCCCGAACCCGTAGGGTCTACACACTTAAGGTTCGGTTACGCTAGGGTTGTAGGGATATGTATATGCAGTAACCCGAATGTTGTTCGGAGTCCCGGATGAGATCCCGGACGTCATGAGGAGTTCCGGAATGGTCCGGAGATAAAGATTTATATATGGGAAGTCCTGTTTCGGGCATCGGGACAAGTTTCGGGGTCATCGGTATTGTACCGGGACCACCGGAAGGGTCCCGGGGGTCCACCGGGTGGGTCCACCTGTCCCGGGGGGCCACATGGGCTGTAAGGGGGTGCGCCTTGGCCTAATGGGCCAAGGGCACCAGCCCCACATAGGCCCATGCGCCTAGGGTTTAAGGGGGCAAGAGTCCTAGGAGGGGAAGGCACCTCCTAGGTGCCTTGGGGGGGAGGGAAACCCCCCTTGGCCGCCGCACCCCCTAGGAGATTGGATCTCCTAGGGCCGGCCACGCCCCCCCCCCCTTGGCACCCCTATATATAGTGGGGGAGAGGAGGGACTTTATACCTGAACGCCTTGGCCTTTGGTTGCCTCCTTCTCCCTCCCCAACACCTCCTCCACCTCCATAGTGCTTAGCGAAGCTCTGCCGGAGTACTGCAGCTCCATCAACACCACGCCGTCGTGCTGCTGCTGGTGCCATCTCCCACAACCTCTCCTCCCTCCCTTGCTGGATCAAGAAGGAGGAGACGTGGCTGTTCCGTACGTGTGTTGAACGCGGAGGTGCCGTCCGTTCGGCGCTGGTCATCGGTGATTTGGATCACGTCGAGTACGACTACATCATCACCGTTCTTTTGAACGCTTCCGTGCGCGATCTACAAAGGTATGTAGATGCATCTAATCACTCGTTGCTAGATGAACTCCTAGATGATCTTGGTGAAACGAGTAGGAAAATTTTTGTTTTCTGCAACGTTCCCCAACAAAACCCACCATATACCTTCCTTAAAACAGCCACCATACGTACCTATCATGGCATTTCCATAGCCATTCCGAGATAGATTGCCATGCAACTTTCATCATCACCATATACATGACTTGAGCATTCATTGTCATATTGCGTTGCATGATCGTAAGATAGCTAGCATGATGTTTTCATGGCTTGTCCGTTTTTTGATGTCATTGCTACGCTAGATCATTGCACATCCCGGTACACCGCCGGAGGCATTCATATAGAGTCATATCTTTGTTCTAGATATTGAGTTGTAATATTGAGTTGTAAGTAAATAAAAGTGCGATGATCATCATTATTAGAGCATTGCCCCAGTGAGGAAAGGATGATGGAGACTATGATTCCCCCACAAGTCGAGATGAGGCTCTGGACCTTACAAAAAAATAAAAGAGGGCAAAGAAGCCCAAATAAAAAAGAGGCCAAAGAAGCCCACCAAAAAAATAAATAAATAAATGAGAGAAAAAGAGAGAAGGGGCAGTGCTACTATCCTTTTTCCACACTTGTGCTTCAAAGTAGCACCACGTTCTTCATATAGAGAGCCTCTTGAGTTATCACTTTCATATACTAGTGGGAATTTTCATTATAGAACTTGGCTTGTATATTCCGATGATGGGCTTCCTCAAATGCCCAAGGTCTTCATGAGCAAGCAGTTGGATGCACACCCACTTAGTTTCAGTTGGAGCTTTCATACACTTATAGTTCTAGTGCATCCGTTGCATGGCAATCCCTACTCACTCACATTGATATCTATTGATGGGCATCTCCATAGCCCGTTGATACGCCTAGTTGATGTGAGACTATCTTCTCCTTTTTGTCTTCTCCACAACCACCATTCTATTTCACCTATGGTGCTATGTCCATGGCTCACGCTCATGTATTGCATGAAAGTTGAAAAGGTTTGAGAACATCAAAAGTACGAAACAATTGCTTGGCTTGTCATCGGGGTTGTGCATGATTTGAATATTTTATGTGGTGAAGATGGAGCATAGCCAGACTATATGATTTTGTAGGGATAACTTTCTTTGGCCTTCTTATTTTGAAAAGACATGATTGCTTTATTAGTAGGCTTGAAGTATTATTGTTTTTATGTGAAATGATAGACTATTGCTTTGAATCACTCGTGTCTTAATATTCATGCCATGATTAGATATGTGATCAAGATTATGCTATGTAGCATTCCACATCAATTTTTTTTATCATTTACCTACTCGAGGACGAGCAGGAATTAAGCTTGGGGATGCCGATATGTCTCCGTCGTATCTATAATTTTTTATTTTTTCATGCCAATATTTTACAACTTTCATATACTTTTGGCAACTTTTTATACTATTTTTGGGACTAACATATTGATCCAGTGCCCAGTCCCAGTTCCTCTTTGTTGCGTGTTTTTTGTTTCGCAGAATATCCATATCAAACGGAGTCCAAACGGAATAAAAACAGACGGAGAATTATTTTGGAATATTTATGATTTTTGGGAAGTAAAATCAACGTGAGACGGTGTCCGAGGGGGGCACGAGGTAGGGGGGCGCGCCCCAGGGTGTCAGGCGCGCCCCTGACCCTCGTGACCACCCCGTAAGGCAGTTGGTGCCCTTCTTTCGCCGTAAGAAAGCTAATTTCTGGATAGAGATCGTGTCAAAATTTCAGCCCAATTGCAGTTACGGATCTCCGGGAATATAAGAAACGCTGAAAGGGAAGAATCTGAGAACGCAGAAACAGAGAGAGACATATCCAATCTCGGAGGGGCTCTCGCCCCTCCCGTGCCATGGAGGCCATGGACCAGAGGGGAACCCCTTCTCCCATCTAGGGAGGAGGTCAAGGAAGAAGAAGAAGGAGGGGGGCTCTCTCCCCCTCGCTTCCGGTGGCACCGGAGTGCCACCGGGGGCCATCATCATCACCGCGATCTACACCAACACCTCGCCATCTTCACCGACATCTCCATCACCTTCCCCCTCTATCTACAGCGGTCCACTCTCCCGCAACCCGCTGTACCCTCTACTTGAACATGGTGCTTTATGCTTCATATTATTATCCAATGATGTGTTGCCATCGTATGATGTTTGAGTAGATTTTCATTGTCCTATTGGTGGTTGATGAATTGCTATGATTGATTTAATTTGCTTGTGGTTATGTTGCTGTCCTTTGGTGCCCATCATATGATTGCGCGCGTGGATCACACCCTAGGGTTAGTTGTATGTTGATAGGACTATGTATTGGAGGGCAAGAGTGATAGAAGCTTCAACCTAGCATAGAAATTGATGCATACGAGATTGAAGGGTGACCAATATATCTTAAAGCTATGGTTGTGTTTTAACTTAATGAACATTAGTAGTTGCGGATTCTTGCTAATAGTTCCAATCATAAGTGCATAGAATTCCAAGTCAGGGATGACATGCTAGCAGTGGCCTCTCCCACATAATACTTGCTATCGGTCTAGTAAAGTAGTCAATTGCTTAGGGGCAATTTCGCAACTCCTACCACCACTTTTCCACACTCGCTATATTTACTTTATTGTTTCTTTATCTAAACAGCCCCTACTTTTTATTTACGTACTCTTTATTATCTTGCAAACCTATCCAACAACACCTACAAAGTACTTCTAGTTTCATACTTGTTCTAGGTAAAGCGAACGTCAAGTGTGCGTAGAGTTGTATCGGTGGTTGATAGAACTTGAGGGAATATTTGTTCTACCTTTAGCTCCTCGTTGGGTTCGACACTCTTACTTATCGAAAACTGTTGCGATCCCCTATACTTGTGGGTTATCAAGACCCGAAGCGATCTCATCTACAACCTGGTTCTGGTACATTGCTGGAGGGTGAATTCATCGCCTTCTTAATCAACATTGATTCCTTGTCCCTCCAAGATGAGCTTTTAGTAGTTCACGCGAAGGACTATGGGCTCATTGCGGTATCCAAGATATAATCTCTCCTCTAATTCTCAGTACAGTGGGCACGAGAGTTTCCTATCATTATTGTATTGCATCTCACGTATTCTTAGTGGTGATGATGTTGGTCATGTGTTGAATTACTCCTTTATGATCAAAAAATTTAATGCTTATTTTTTGTTTATAAATTCATATTTCCCTCTGATTTTTCTTCTCTTAGTAAGTTTATATGGGTAATATGCATAGTGAGTTGTGTGCACTAGTTGGGTTTAACCTTGCAAGAAAACTACTATAGTGACAATAAGTGGAAATGGCTTGTAGTGTTATAGCCACTGAGGATAAATGGTTGCATGAGGGCTTTAATGAAATCATGTACATCAATAGTATGTCATCCTGCCCAAGCAATAGTATGTTTTAGGGGTAATTAATTTGATGACCCTAGTTGGGTCACACTCGGCAGTTTTGCCCCTAGTTTCCAAAAAACCTCGGTTCTGACCACGCCATTTTGTTGCGCTTATGCTTTTGCCCTTTGAGCATTTGATCATGACTTTGAAAACTTCAAAAGAAATTCATACTAAATCAAAAAATGGCAAATAATATATCAAAATGTTCAGAAAACATCACCTATATGTGCATGTCATTTGCATTCATGGCAAAAGTGTTGAAAAGTACCCATCCCAGTTTGAGCTCATATGATCACGGCATGAACAGTAAATTCAGACAAAAAAATAAAAACATTCTACTTTTTTGTGGCAAACATTGAAAAATGTTTTCAGCTCTTGCAAAGTTTCATCACGTAGTGACATTGATGAAAAAACAAAATTAGCAGTCCAAAATGCTTTTGTTTTGGAGCATCAAATTTTCTTTGCCACGACTTCCACGAATATCATTCCCTGATGAAACTTGACAAGAACTCAAAGAAATGGTCAATGTTTTCCACCAAAAAATTGTAGAACTTTTTGCTTTTCCATACAAATTTTCTGATTTCCTGTTAAGGCAGAGATCATATGAGCTCAAACTAAGACGGTGGCTTTGCAACATTTTTTCTACGAATGCAAATGACATGCACATATAGGTTATGTTTTTCTGAACATTTTGATATGCTATTTGCATTTTGCTGATTTAGTGTGAATTTATTATGCAATTTTCAAAGTGAAGGTAAAACGGTCAAAGTGCAAAAGCATAAGAGGAGAAAAATTATCCCTATCACTACAAAAAAAGACACATCCGTGACATTTTGGGCCGAACAATTTTTTTTCTATCATACTTATGACACTTCTATGATGATAATTGTGACAAAACCCGGTATCATCATAGATGTAGTGGGGTCCTACTTCTATGACAAAAAATCATGATAGAAAATGGGCTTTTCGTCCTGGGTGGGCCGGAGAAGCAGCTGCATGACATTCTTTGGACCGTCCATGATGGAAAAAACCGTGGTAGAAGCGAGGGCTAGGAAAATATCGGGGAGTTTTCGGTTATGGTGGGTGGTCAGGGGCTGAGCGATGCGTGTTTTTCTCGTACGTACGCGTGTGTGTGCAAGGCGTTGCGCTCTAACTGAACCCGAGTGAGGCGTTGGGCTCTAACTGAATGCGAGTGATTGCACTGCAAGCTACACGTTACTGAACCCGAGCGATCGATCGATCCCTTGCTGTTAACTGAACCTGAATGATTCCTTTGCTACTGCTGCTAACTGAAGCCGATCGAACACTACTGCCTCCTTCCCTTGATGAACAGTGAGCGCTGTTGGGGGGTGGATGAACAGTTCCTGGTGGGGGTTGGATGAACAGGACCCCGTGGTAGTAGAGGCTGTTGCCGTTGGATGAACAGGACCCCGATTGATCGAGCAGGTGGATGAACAGGACCCCGTGGAGGGGTGGATGAACAGGACCCGGTGGAGAGCTAGATGAACAGGACGACCCCCTGGAGGGCTGGTTGAACAGTAGCCGGTGGAGGGCTGGATGAATAGTAGCCCGTGGAGGGTGGTTGAATCGGACCCTATGGAGAGGGTTGGTTGAACAGTAGCCGCGGTGGAGGAGCGCACGGTGGAGGCTGGATGAATAGGAGCCCGTGGATGAACAGTCGCAGGTGGAGGCTGGAGGAGGTCGACGGTGGATGAACAGTAGCCCGTGGAGGCAGTCGACGGTGGATGAACAGTAGCCCCGTGGAGGCAGTCGGTGGTGGAGACGAACAGTATCCCGTGGAGTCCCGTTTTGCGGTACGCCACACCCCTCCCGATGAACAGGACCCCCGTTTCGACCGTAGCACTCAAACACAAGTCCGTTTCCTCCATTTTGCGGTACGCCACACACCTCCTGATCAACAGGACTCCGTTTCCTCCATTTTGTGGTACGTCAGACCCCCTCCCGATGAATAGGATCCCGTTTCAACCGTGGCCGGTCGAACACAAGGTTGTTCCCTCCGTTCTGCGGTACGCCAGGCCTCGTTTCCATCGGTTGTTCCGTCCAAGCCGGTTGGCTCCCGATGAACATGACGACGCATTCCGTTTCGACCCAGACGGTTGCCTCCCCATGATCACGATGACGGCGCAGCTTATCCGTTCCGACTCAGCCATGTACATGATCCTTGGCCATACATATGCGCGAGTAGGCATTCGAGACCCCACCCGTATGTACGCACGTGACCATATTTTCTTTCTTGCATCCTGACCGATGTACGTACGTGTACATGCTACATGCGCGCCTCTACTACGACACATGCGCGCCTCTACATCGACCAGTATGTACGTAGATGTTCGCGACCAGAATGACAATGCTACGTACGCATCGATCAGGTGGGTCCCGACTGTCAACACTTCCTTGCGTGCAAAGATGTAGATGATGGGTCCCAGCAGTTAGGGGGCTAATCATTTTTTCCTGTAATATGGACGCACTTCCTTGCGTGCAAAGATGTAGCTGGTGGGTCCCAGCAGTCAGGGGAAAACGTTTTCTCGCGAAACACGGTGGCCCGTCCGGTGGGTCCCTGCTGTTAGGTGGAGGAATAATTATTTTGCGCGTAATAAGGAGGCACTTCCTTGCTGCGGCTGTGGACCCAGCTGTCAGCCCCTCCACATACAGTACTCTTCCGATGGAAGTCGGTCATTAACCACATTTACCACGCCGCACCGAGAGCACCAAGGCAGTGGACGACGGCGAGGCCTTGGAAGGGGATGATGCAGAGCCAGGGAAGACACGGTCGTGGATGCCCACACGGAGAGAAGTACGAGGGTTCACTGGTTCGGCTGTGGTGAGAGGCTGCCGTCACTGTGGGGCCTGGCCAGCGAAGGGAGTAGTAGGGGGTGGTGAGGCCTCCGCGGCAGCACAGCCGGCCACGGGAGGCAGGAGCAGGCGGCACAACCGGCGCTGCTTTGGGCGGCTGGAGCAAGAAGACCAGAGGTTGAAAAAGCACTACGGCCGTTGGATGGACATCGTACAGTCACTTGAGCTAGAATTGTTCATATTGACTAAGTTGACAAAGCCCTTCGTCCCTGTCAACTTAGTAGGCCCACATGTCAGCCTCCCACTATGCTGGGTCCTAGCTAGCAGGGGGGTATTCATTTTTTTGTGCGTAATAAGGAGACACTTCCTTGCGTGTGAAGATATAACTAGTGGGTCCGACCTGTCAGCAGGGGGGAACATTTTTTCGTGAAATATAGAGGCCCTTATGGTGGGTCCCAGATGTCAGGTGGAGGAATCATTATTTTGCGCGTAATAAGGAGGCATTTCCTTGTGTGCGGCCGTAGACCCAACTGTCAGCCTCTCCACGTAAAGTCCACGTCCGATGGATGTCGTTCGTTGGCCACGCTGACCACGACGCGTCGAGAACACCAGGGCAGTGGATGACGGCGAGGCCTAGGAAGGGAACGACATGGGGCCGGGGAAGACACGACAGTGGCTGCCCACGCGGTGGGGAGTATGACGGTTGACTGGTTCGGCTGTTGTCTTCAGAAAATAACAGGAGGTGTGGGTGAGTAGAGGGGTAACCAGGTCAGGGATGCGAGTATGGTGGGGCCGTGAGGCCTGCCCGGCAGCACAGCCGACCACGGGAGGCGGGAGCAGGCGGTTCCACAGGCGCTGGTTTGGGTGGCTGGAGCAGGAAGATCAGAGACTGAAGAAGCACGATTGCCATTAGATTGACATCTAATGGTGTGACGTTGGTAGAGTCGATTGTTGACTAAGTTTCTTTTTTTGAGAAACCTTGTGTACGCATGAACTTAGTAGGCCCACAAGTCAGCCTCCAAATCTGTGGCAGACAACATAGGGCCCATTTTCTATTTTTTTAATAATTTGCAGCCCATTTGCTAATTCTTCAGTAATTTATTACAACCCATTTTCTGCCCAGGACCACGGTCAAAGAGTTTAACCTTATTTTGCATATTTTGGTGGAGTCCGAACTATTGTAATCCCGAAATGATAAACTTTTTTGAAGAACTTATTGATTTACCAAAAAAATTGTTTTCTTTTTGTAAGCAAACAAGACGTGTGACAATTGAGTTAGTTTAAGGAAAAACCAGTGGTAAAAAAATCAGCACTGGGAGGGAAAACAACAACAAAAATAAGGATGTAAATATGAAAAAGGAACTTTATGTATTTTCAATATAATGATATGTGTATATGAACTAGTAAAACTATAGGTAGAGATTAGAAAACGGAAGTAGGACAAGGTGTTTCAAGAGGAAAATAGAACTAGGCTGTGTGTTTGATTCAGTAAAAAACTTCCTGCGGATGCTGTAAGAAAAAATATAACTAACGCTGGCGGGCCAGAGGCCAGTAGATAACTGCTGGATCTTTGTGCCCCGTTGTCGTCACGGGCTAGGCCTGTTAAAAACAAAACCAAGCCTAGGTAGTCTACAGCCCAGTTGAAACTTGCTCGACCTGAAAAAACAATATGCTTGCTCAATAATCGAGAGAATTCTGCAAGTACAGACTGATAAATGGGATGCAGCATGTATATTGTTTTTTCATCGTGATAATAAGTGCATGCACTTGTTTCAAAAAAATTAGAGAACTAAGAATTCGAACGGCAGGTGCTTATGCTACCCATCAAATAAAAATTCGTTTCGGAACAAATGGTTCATCTTTATATCCACGCCTACCCTCGGCATGATGGTTGGAAGCAAATGCCAAGTTCATACCGAAAGATCGTTAACAGCAATACCAACTTGCGGACGACAAGGTAGTACAAGTACCAATACCAAACTAACTTATAATCTTTTTAGTCCTGGCCCTAGTGATCGTCGGATAGAAAATCTTGCAGAGGACCAGCTCCTGCTCCTTCTCTTACTCTAGGTCCCCGAGGTGGTACTGGTGCATCACCCAGTTGGTCCTCTGCTGGTCGAAGTTCTTTTTTTTACGGGAATGGTCGAAGTTCTTGTTGGTGTGTAGCACCAGAATTTTTTGTGGCCCGTCTGCCGACCATTGACCATCACTGGCAAGGTATTGCCGGTCTTGTGCCACATCGCGTGCATGCCGCACTCCGACTATATCTTGCGACACGTCCACGTGCCCCTTTTGAACACCATGGAATTGCGCTGGAAGAAATGCTTGCTTAGGCCACTCAGTGTGATACCTGCAGTATTGTCGAATACCGGTTTTAGTGTACGTAGTTTTCATTTTCATAACATCTTTGGCATGTTGCAGTCACTTGTTTCACCTTTTTACAAACTGTCAAACTGTAATTGCTTCACTAGGTTCACGTCTAAAAAATAGAGCTATAAACAAAGGAATATGTTTGTGCAAATAGATGGCCGATCGGTGTCTTACCTTGAAGTTTCTCAGGATGGGTGTAGCATATGCCGTGCTCGCTGTCGATGGTTGGTATGAACAAATCGATGAGAGGGTGAGATCTCGTGCTGTCAGCACTCACTTTGGCCTCAAGGTGCTTGATCAGCTCCTGATCCGTGGGACCGAACTTGACACCAGCTGGCAGCACTGGCCAATCCTTCTTGAAGTTGCATCGGTTTATTCCAGTTATATGGTACTCAATGTATGATCGATCGACTATTTGAAGTGAGTGATGAAATATTTCGACAGATAAGTGGTAGTACTCCAAATCTGAAGTCCACAATACCCGAACACGCCGCCGAGATTCTTGTGTTACCTCATGTGCAGCGTGCTGTCACGTCAATTCAATGTGAGGACATGATGAATAATTTGACCGACGTATACTAGTACTGCTACTGTACTACTTACTAGTCGTATTTAGTGTCACATTTTAACCATAGGTTTAACTAACAAAATGTCAGTGCATGTCACCGAAAGTTATTCCATTGGAAACTATGCTCAAATACGAATAAAACAATATAATTTTTTATGACATGCATTAACATTTAGTTAGAGAAAATTATGGTCAAAATTTGACACAAATTACGAAGGGGACCAGTAAACCAGGAGGGAGGTAGTAGTACGAGTAGTGCAATATACGGTATAAAGGACTAGTACAAATTTAGAAATGTGGTAAGAAGTTACAAGGCTGTGCGCCAGACTTTGTAGGCTACATGAGTAATACAAAATATAATTCCTATTGGACAACACTTTCACTAACAAGTACACACTTGAAGCCTAATTGATATATATTGATATATATATGGCTTCTGCACAGCATCTCCATCATCATTATCAGTACATCCTATGCAGGTGAGTTAGGATGCACTTGACCCCAGAAAGGTATCTATCTTTCAAACCAGAGGAGTGCTTCAAACTGACAACAGTACATAATATCCAACAAAAGAGGGTCATGCTACAGTAGCGGGATACATGGCTCAGTTTAGATATCAGTACAAATCAAGTTGTGCATATTTTCTCTTGGCATGAACCACATCGCCGCATGTCGAGTTTGCAAAAGCCATCCATCGCATGGAAGCTTGATGCTTTTCACACACTAAAGATTATTTGGCAACAAGCTGTGTCGACGAATCTCTGAATATGGTGATTCATGAAACCCATGGTATGATGTGTAAACACAGTTCCCCCTGGCGAATGGAAGTTGCATAGCACGGTAATCATCATCGGTGATATGATCGATGATTGGTTGGATGATCGGATAATTGAGCCCGAGGAACATGGAGTAGTTGCCGAGGCTGTAAATTCATCTCCAGTTGAATACGCCTGGCCCAACAGAGCTGGGATCTTTCTCGAACACGAAGAAGCCATAGCCATCAATGTCACGAACACCCCATGCATTGTCCTGCATGTGGTTTGATGAAATGGTTTGGTCAATTTGGTACATGGAAATGAGCATCAAATGACCGTCGTCAGCTGAACGAGCGATAAACCACCACCCATCGACTGGTATAATTCAGGTCCTGGAATCATGAAGGCGGCGCATTTGCGTCTGCTGTGACAATTCAAATTGGAGACCAAAAGGACAAAAATAAACAATCATGTTCAGAGTATGTGTGGAATTAAGATTATTATAACAGTGACACATATTATAGACAGAGAATTGCAATGTCGTGGTCATAATCATACCCCAAGTTAAAAAAAATAAGCCAATGGCTTTCATATTCTAGCAATATATCATGGTTCAAACATCATGTAACAATGAGAGGAAAACAGATATGACAGGGCCTACTCATATTCTACCATAGCACTTACTACAGTTATCATATCAACTCTGAGCAATAACATGCGTTGTTATAAAAATCCTGGAAATGAGAGTAACATATAGCAATCATGAGGTTATACTCATAATATCTATTCTAACAATCATTAGATGCCAATTGTTCTCATATCAACTCTAACAATAACATGTGTGGTCATAAAAATCTAGGAAATGAGAGGAACATATAGCAATGATGTGGTTATAGACATAACATAGGCCTGCTCGGATTCCCTCCTCCTCCACAACTCCGTTCCGGGAGATGGAGGAGTCGCAGTTTAAAATCGCATAGTGGGGAAGGAGGCGCTCTACAAATTCTCAGATTTCACAGAGCGGGAGAATTACCGAACAGGCCTATATATATTCTAAATTTGTAACAATGAACAGGCAGTCGTATTCATAAGGTAAAGATGAGATGAGATAGAACAATTACACAACGATAGATTCCACCAGTATAGGAAGCCAATCTGTGCGTCGACCGCGTAAACAATGCCATCATGCACTATAGCATCAGACAAAAATGTTGGCCGAGGGGGATTGACGATGAGCCATAACCATGTATGGCGACCGGATTCCAGATAGACTAATCCTATGTTGAACACGACAATGAGCTTGTAAGCCATGTAGTCTTCTGATGGTGTGGGCACTTCGCAGATTACAACCTTCAGCAAACAGAGGTCAAGCCAAAAGCTCGACGCATCTCGTGCGTAGTAGGCAGGAGTGTCCGGCGAGCCACGAGGTTCGATGGCGACGGTATCCAACGATGGAAGGGTGATCTCTCGCTGGGTGTAGATATCCACGAGACGCCACGGACTACCGGATTGGTGGATGAGGACGATCCAGTTGGCCTTCATGCCCGCCCAGTAGTGGTCGCGCATGAAGGATAGGTGGACGGGTAGTGGTAGCATGTCGAGGGGCACCACTGCAACCTCCGTAGGATCATCAAGTCGGTGTCTGGACCACCTGCGAGGATTGGGCATTAGCAAGCAGGGTGTCTTGAAAAGAGCCGGTCGGTTGCAGACGAGTAGACGGTACAAAGACACCGAGCATGCGGCCAGACGGACGGTGATGAGCAGGTCCATACGATTACAGATCTGCTCCAAGAGAACATTGGGGAGGGAATTCCAATCGCGGCTCTGCATGTCAGTCGCTTCTGCCATAAGGTTTTTTAGGGCGTTGAGTGACTGGGGTTTTCAGTGCCTGCGAGCCAGCGGGGAAGTTGATTCGGGCGGGCGAGCGAAGAAGATGGCGTGTGTGGCCGAGCAGTGAGCGGGGGGCAATGGTGTGCGGCCGATGATGGGGAAGAGAGGAGTAAGAAGAAGAGAGGAGGAAGAAGAGTGAAAGACGGGGAAGAAAGTGCATTAAATCTCAATTCTACTAGTACTACTACCAGGATATACCGTCCTTCGGAGTGTAAATAGTTACGCCGATGACATGTGGGTCTACCTCAAGAGGGCCCATATGTTAGTTAATGGAGGAGATAGGTGCATAGTCGTATTTGCGGAAGCGTGATCCACCGACAAACATGATGACTGTACTGGGTAAGGCTGATTAGTAACACCAACATGCTGGTTCAGCTTATTAATTAAGTGTACCATCTGCAGCAACGTGTATTGTCACTTCACTGTGAAGACTAGTTGAATAGTTCTCTCTGGCCGAGATGGGGGATAATGGATTGCGAAGACTTCCTATCTACAATATCCCTATGCATGTACACTCAGGCCCCTCCCAATGCTCTGCCTTGTACATGTGCTAAGGCTGTCATGTAGGCAAAAAGTCTGATGTGGCAAGGTAATTAAGAGGAGAGAGATAACTGTGGTGACCCCAGTACTAAGCGCGAGAACCTAGACAAAAGACTTAAATGGAAGAATCCCACCAATGCATGAAGAACTTTAGTTACAAAATCATTAAATAAAGGATGCTTAGCACCAAAAAGTTAAGCACCTATGCATTGGGAGCTTTAGTTGCTAAAGTTTTTAATGTGCTTAGCACCCCATGTAAGCACTGATGCATTGGAAGTAGCCTCATCCTGTCCAACAAGATGAAACATTGGCCAAGGCACCCGGCGCCAATAATGTAGGAGTACTAGTACTACCTCCTTTCCAGTTTATAAGGCTCAATTCAAAAATCTCATCAACCAAGGTAGAAGATGAGTGGTGGAATAATTTTCGTAGTTTGCAAAAACACTCAATTAATGCACTCGTTTTCCTCAAAAAGTTATGTTTACCAATGCTTTAGTTTTGTGTCAAACTTTGACCATCTACTCCCTCCATCCAGGTGAATAAGTCATCTTTGGTTGTGCACCGTGACCAAGGAGGGAAAAACAAGAGAACATAATGTTTATTTGCTACTCCCTCCGTTCCTAAATATTGTATTTTTAGACATTCAAATGGAATACAACATACGGATGTATGTAGACATATTTTAGAGTGTAGATTCACTCATTTTACTCCATACGTAGTCACTTGTTGAAATCCCTTGAAAGACAAATACTTCGTATTTGGGAACAGAGGGAGGCTTTGACTCCGTATTTGGTAACAGAGGGAGTATCACCATATGGAGGGAACATAGGAAGCTTGAAATATGAACATGTCAATGGGAGGGAGTAAAAGCCTCGTGCATACATGCATGCAACATGCAACACTCACACGTACACAAAGACGCACGCAACACTCACGCACCCATGCGGCACACATCACACTACGCAACACACACGCTCACGCTCAAGTGATCAGCCTACTCCCTACGTCCGTGAAAGACTGTACATTTAGAGATTTACACATTGACCAGGGAATAATTAATGCCGAAAAGTAGTAGACTTATGTGTGCATGCGACCATTGAGAGAAGAAGATTAAATGAAGGTTGTTGCATGTTGTAATTAAGGATAGACATGTAGCCTATAGCTAGAGCACAAGTTGGTGCATTAGTTAATCAATATCGATTTTAGATTAAAGGCTAAATGCATTGGAAGTGTAGATGTATACTCTTTGTTGTTTAGCCGATATACACTCTTTGTTGGAAGACCGAGGGAGTACACATGCATGCATTCATATATACAGCCAGGGTGGTTCGTGCGCAAGGGTTGGACTCCTGTTGCGCATGCGTAAAGTTTTGTTTAACTGATTTCTTTGCTCTGCCAACTGACAGGTGGGACCCAGAAACCAGATGATAATTTAACCAGTCAACAAAGTGCCACGTCGAGTATGTGGTCGGTCAGTAGGGTGCAATACGGTGCTCTACGATGAGCTAGTGATCGTATAATCACCGCAAAACTATATATAGTGACCGTAAAGAGCATATTGTTACATACGTTGAATGCCAGTGTATTTTTCTTGTTTCATATTAAGACATATTAACTGAAAAGACTAGTACTAGTACTACTTTGATGTTTCCTGTCAACTCGCCGAACGAGGAGAAGCTTTCTTACTACGCGTCTCCCTCGCCCACACGCGCGGTGGCTCGTAGGACAAGGAGAGGGTTTTGACTACAACGCCCTCTCCCTCTCCCTCGCCCTCGCGGTGGACGTGCAGCAGTTCAATCGGTGTCAGATTGCCAGAAGCATATTGTACTGTAGTATCATCACTGCTGGACCTTACGAAGAGGCGAAGAGCCAAGTACACGGTTCACACGAGTACGAACTGTTGAACCTCTCGAAGAGGCAAAGAGCCAAGCGTAAGGTTTTATAGGAGTTGTCGTCCTAGTAGGAGTATTACAACTATAGCGAACGATGCTACTATATGATGCCACCACGTCACCTATATCCAAAGTTGTGCCACCTTTTTTTCTCAAAGAGCATGTTGGAGCCCGTGCAACAACCAGACAAGTTGCACGTACACATAACACATTTACTATAATAAATTCTAAAGGAAAAATGCCAGTATGCCACACAAGTTCATCTCCAATTCATGTGATAAATTTGTGCACGACTAGTCTACATATATTCACAGCACTACCGTTCACAATTTACCATACTCCACTTACACGTTATAGATGGGCTACATGTCCTCCTCCAGGTTCCAGTCACAGGTGTTCTTCATGGATGGCTGATAACCCACAAGTATAGGGGATCAATTGTAGCCTCTTTCAGTAAGTAAGAGTGTCAAACCCAACGAGGAGCTAAAGGTAGAACAAATATTCCCTCAAGTTCTATAGACCACCGATACAACTCTACGCACGCTTAACGTTCGCTTTACCTAGAACAATAAGTACTTTGTAGGTGTAACGGGATAGGTTTGCAAGAATATAAAGAGCACGTAAATAAAAACTAGGGGCGTTTTAGGTAAAGAAGCAATAAATTTAGTATATCGAGTGTGGAAAAGTGGTGGTTCGAGTTGCGAAATTGTCCCTAAACAATTGACTACTTTACTAGACCAATAGCAAGTTTTATGTGGGAGAGGCCACTGCTAGCATGTCATCCCTGACCTGGAATTCTATGCACTTATGATTGGAACTATTAGCAAGCATCTACAACTACTAACATTCATTAAGGTAAAACCCAACCATAGCATTAAGATATATTGGTCGCCCTTCAATCCCGTATGCATCAATTTCTATGCTGGGTTGAAGCTTCTGTCACTCTTGCCCTCCAATACATAGTCCTATCAACTTACAACTAACCCTATGGTGTGATCCACGCGCGCGCTCATATGATGGACACCAAAGGAGAGCAACATAACCACAAGCAAATTAAACCAATCATAGCAATTCACCAATTACCGACAGGACAACAAAAATCAACTCAGACATCATAGGATGGCAACACATCATTGGATAATAATATGAAGTATAAAGCACCATGTTCAAGTAGATGGTACATCGGGTTGCGGGAGAGTGGACCGCTGTAGATAGATGGGGGAATGTGATGAAGATGTTGGTGAAGATGACGGAGGTGTTGGTGTAGATTGCGGTGACGATGATGGCCCCGGCGGCGGTCCGGCGCCACCGGAAGAGAGGGGAGAGCCCCCCTTCTTCTTCCTCTTCCTTGACCTTCTCCCTAGATGGGAGAAGGGTTTCCCCTCTAGTCCTTGGCTTACATAGGATGGGAGGGGCGAGAGCCCCTCCGAGATTGGATCTCTCTCTCTCTCTCTCTCTCTCTCTCTCTCTCTCTCTCTCTCTCTCTCTCTCTCTCTCTCTATGTCTGTCTCTGTCTCTCCATTTTTGTGCTCCAGATTATGGCCTTTCACCGTTTCTTATATTCCCGGAGATCCGTAACTCCGATCGGGCTGAAATTTTAACACGATTTGTATCCGGATATTGGCATTCTTGTGGTGAAAGAAGGGCACTAACCACCTTACGGGGTGGCCACGAGGATCAGGGGCGCGCCCCCCTGCCTCGTGGCCCCCCTGGCATCGTCTCGCGTTGATTCTTCTTCCCAAAAATCACATATATTCCAAAAAATCTCCGTAAGTTTTTATCCCATTTGGACTCTATTTGATATGGATTTTCTGCGAAACAAAAAACATGCAACAAACAGGAACTGGCACTGGGCACTGTATCAATATGTTAGTCCCAAAAATAGTATAAAAAGTTCCCAAAAGTATATGAAAGTTGTATAATATTGGCATGGAACAATCAAAAATTATAGATACGATGGAGACGTATCAATGGCACGATCCATAGCGGTGGGCAACGGGAATCATTGTCGCAGCTTTCTAGTCCGGTCCCACGCGATGGAGACTCATCCAAGCTGAGGCGGCATAAATCAGTGATAGCATAACCCGAGTGACCTCCTACCTCCGGCCCGTCCACCTAGTCATCCTTGGCCATGGGATGCAGCTACCGCCGCCGGCAGAAGGCGAGGTTAAAACCGTCGGCGATGCACAGCCCATCTTGCGGCAGCCCGGATGCCAGCTCCGTCCGGCGCCCGCTGCCACGCTAAGGCCAGCCATCTGTATCGAGCAAGGGCCAGCGCGGTGGCTTGCTCGCGTGTGATTCACGCTTGGGCTAGCCTGCCAACCCATGTGGAGCCCAGCGCGGTGTCCGGCCCATCCGACGAAGCGGCGGCCAACTCCCTCATCACCGGCGCCATCAACGAACATGCATCGATACTGTTTGAAGTAATGTTTAGGAAAAATAATGATTTGAGGGGGAATATAACAGGATAGAAGGTCAGATGTGGGTCCCTCGTGTCAACAGTCAAATAAAATGTGTTGGTTTAAGTTGCCGCGTCAGCACGGACGTGTGGGCCAACCCTATCATAAACTGGTTTAAATGAGCCTAATCGACACTAGGTAGTAGTTTTTGGCACGGATTAAGAAATTTTGGGTATGTTTTTGCTATTTTTTGTGCAATAGTTTCTTCCTAGGGTTGGTTGAAAGTGGTAGTTTTTTTTAAATACTCTACATATTGTAAGTAGGAGTGAAAGTTAAGCTTTGGAAGCCAATAAGCAAGGCTACTTACATAGTGCCTATGTATACGTGATTGAAAGTAAATATCGACCATGAGTGACTAATATCTTGATGGAAAACTCGAAACTATGGAAATACTAGCATTTTTTTGGAATGGCTGGAAATACTATCAATGTTCACGTGCGTTGCAACGGATCATAATTAGAATAATACTTATTCACAAACTTGATACAAAACACTCTAATTTTGATATACATATATCACTAGAGATATATTATGTTTCAATCAGAAAATATTCCTTGGGCTGTTTTGGTGAGGTGAGGGAGGGGTGTGGTTGGTTTTAAGATACTAATTATGGGTTTTTCCACAGATTGGTAGAGAAGTAGTGGGATGTTGGTGAGAAAAGGCAACTAACTTACCTCACAGTCGTTAGATGTAGATCTAATGGTCAGAAATGACGGATGGCACACACACCATCATCACCAACTTAGTCTTCTATAGGAGTACTAGCAAGATGTCCGTGCATTGCACGGAACATCAAGATGCATATTTTTATAAAACACTTGTTGTGATTGACCCATGCAGGAGTAATCCCATGTGTAAAAACTAATGATATCTCGAGAAAGAGGATAAAGGTGAAGAGGAGTGGGGCGTGGTGGTGATTGGTGGTCGGACTGAGCGGAGGCAAGGGGATGGACGACGCCGGCAGCGGCCACCAGGCCAGTTTGTTCCAAAGGCTTCCTTTTTTAATTGCTCAACAATGAGGTTGTTGGAGATAAGGATGAACGAGGGAAGGACTTGTCTGCAAATGTGGAGAGAGGTGCGGGTATCTTTTAGTTTAATTTCCATCCGTCAGATATAGATCGGATGGTCTATTGCAAGATGGCACGCATACCATCATCACCAACTCGGTTTTTTTATAAGAGAAGAAATATAAGTATCACTACAAGAAATATGTCAACTTGTGACCACCACTATTGGTCACTGAATGGTCACTGTTTTCAATTTGTGACCTTTTTGTGACCAAAAACATAAGGTCAAAAGCTGGCGGTCGTAAACTGACTATAGCGACCTTTCTTCTGGAATGGTCGTAGACATTTATGACCAAAATACGTCTACTGGGGCGTTTTGGTCACTAGCAACCTCCCCAGGCCACGTAGGCATCCAGCATGGCAATCTGATGTGGCACAAGATTCAGCCTGGTCCAATTCGATTTTCTACATGGGCCTAGCCCAACAATTGGGCCTTTTCAATGTATTTTTTCTGTGATTTTATTAGCTACATGGGTCTGGCCCAACAATTCAGCCTTTGATTTCTTTGCATGGCCCTTTTAACAGCAGGTTTTCTTTTGAGCTTTGTTTGGGCCATTATATTTTAGAGCTAGTCCCACCAATCAAATGGGTGCCACTTGTCATCATCTCACACATTGGGCCCACTTGACAGAAATTTCAAAATTGCTCAAATTATTTTCATAAATGGGTCCCATAAGTCAGGTATCCATTCCACAAACCAGATTCAATGCCAATATATTTTCCAGTACAGAAATGCATTTCAAGTAAACAATATTATTCTAAGAATATGTACATAACTCCCAGCATTTGAATAACAATTAGCAAGGACATATACATCAAATTCTCAGCAAAATCAGGAGTACATCCAAATTCCAAGGGCAACATTACAACAAAGTCATGCATCTCCCTAGGAGCAGGAGGGATAAGAGAGCATGCATGCATGCCTAGATCCTGCATGCCTTGCTTCTTCCAACTTCGTCCCAGAGCTCACGTCAAAACATGAATGAAGGCAATCATCTGCATGTTATAAAACAAAATGGTTATGAACAAAATGTATGAACTGAAAGGAGCAAGCTATTTTGTATTTGAGAAACTGAAAAATGCACAAACAATTTTTCAGAAGATAACTGAACTTTTGTGCATGCATTTAGACAGGAAAACAAGGGCCTGTAGTATACATATTAATTAGAACAGGATCGCAAGACACAAATATAAGCTAGAATTGACAAGTACACATTAATTTTAACATAGCATCACTAGCTCTCTTGTTGTCTGCATATTAAACCATACTGGAAAATGCTCAGGAGTGGGATTTTTGTTGGAAGGGACTTACGGTGGCCACCGACTTGTTCTTGGGGTTCTTCTGCTTGAACTCCACGCGGAACTCGCCCCTGACAATAACCAACCAACAAACAACAAGTTTAGAACAACGACCGCCCGGAAACCACGGGGAAACAGGAAGGTGGTAAACATAAGGGCATGTGAAACTAATAATTAACATCACAGGAGAGAAAACATAGATTGACTATATAAGAACAGTATATTCCTTAGCAAAAGATGCCGCTAGGACCTATACAGATTGACTGAACAGTATATTCCAACGCAAACACATGACAACAAAATCCTCTTCAATTTAACATGAGATATATAATACGTAAGTCATATCTAGCAACCTGTATAGACTCTGGACATGATAAGTTGCACCAAGATTTAGCAAGGTGCGTACCTCCAAGTGGATGAGCCAGCTCCGAGACCCACTCCCTGACCCTCTCCGCAGATGCTCCCGTCGAAGCATACTGCATCATAGCAAGCACAAAAATTTAGAAAACTACAGCTGGTGTAAAGATGGACCAAACTATAGTTTAAGTAAAACTATAAGAACACAAAATAAAACTACAGTTTCAGTAAAACTATAAATTAGTTTAGATTGTGAGAGCATACATGGAAAGTCAGCACCATCAGCAGTAACCATTAACAAAAGAAAATAAATTATGTCGAGGCTGGAAATAACATCTCTAGAGTAGTTTTAATTGAAAAAATCTATAGAATACTCCAGTAATTAGAGTACAGAGCTAAGATGCTGGAAAGAACATCACACATGCAGGACAAACTACTCCATCTCTGCACTACAGGCCGGAAAAACTACAGGAGTATACAGCTACTCATACAGGAGTACTATGGGCAAGACAAATACAGGAGTAAGATGTTGATCATGCTGGAAAGAACATAACTACTCCAGGTACTACATGAGTACAGGAAAGAACACTACAGGCACCAAAAAATGCATCCATCTCGCTTACAGTATTACAGGAATGAACACTAAAGCGAGCTCACAAGCCTCACACACAGTAAGTCTTTCCTGTCACAACCAAATTATAGGAAAAATGCATCCATCTCACTTACATATCAAATACAGTTAGTCTTGCTTGGCACCACAAGCACCACCGTCGGCGTCGGCCTGCAAGCACAGCATAGGATTGGAACTCTGAATCGAACGACAACTAAAGCAAACCAATCGATCATCGACAGTAAAACTCTAAAGAAATGTTGATCCTTTTTTCTACTGCTGCTGCTTGGTTGCTACTGAATAGATGTTGACAACTAAAGAGCTTCGATGGGACACAGAACCTTGAGGCCCTGTTATGGTGTTGTGTGTGATGAAGATTTTATAGGGTTTCTTTTAGTGGATAACTTAATTTTAGACTGACACATCCAGCTAATGTAAGTGTGGGTAACCAGAAAAATTGAAAGGGGGGTAGCCACACGGGTTTAGTACCTTGGGAGAGGGAGCACCAGTAGGTGGAGTCAACAGCGATGCAGGACTGGAGGCGCGCTGACGCGACCGCGGTGTGCAGGGGCAACGGTGTCTTGAACGGATTCCTTCAAAGGCAGGCAACCTGCAAACAAATAATTAAGTAGACCAAGACATGTTCATTTCAGAATCGGAATTCACATGATGGAACACAGAGCCAATGTTTGTCATTTGTTGGAAAATGCACAATGAAGGTAGTGACTGGTAATTACCGGAAATTCCAGATTGAGGTGGTGGTGGGATGAGATCCTAGACTCCACATTAGTCCAACTTATGGCAATTATGTCCGACACGTTCTTTTATAATGTTGAATTACTCAGGACTAGAAGCATTTTATTTCATGATATTTCCAGAGAAGCCAGGTCAGCTACTACCAGTTTGAGATTAGTCCATTGGTCATTCCTAATTGTGTTTTGTGGATTGCACCTGCGACTGCCATCACTAGCTTGGAAGCAATAGGCACAACACTGGTAGGATAGGAATCATCCTGGTTGTGTGTTAACAAATCACCTGCAATGCTGGAGCAGCGCCGGGTCGAGCCGGTCCTTGTGGTTGGTGGTGAAGATGAGGATCCGCTCATGGCCACTACTGGACTAGAGGCTGTCCACCATATTGATCAGTCCGAACACAGTGACCTCGCAAGGAAACACACATCTTACTTGGTAAGTGACAATCAATTTGCAAACCACAGGAAATGAATAATAGCTCTGGTAAGGCAACTGCTCTGGTTGGAAAGATCAGATAAATAGGGTGAGTTCTTAGATTCAGACTATCACTGGTAGTGTAATTTTCTACTACATAGACATCTACTGAACCAATGGTGAATAATAGATTATTGTAGGCAAAATCATTTGGATAACAGTAACTTGTTCAGATAGCCGGAATCAATTAAGCTGCTTAGGCATCTGTGTACGTGATTGTCTTGCAAAGAATCGATCAAAATCACAAGCAACAGACTGGGGCTTGATGCCACTAACTACTAAGAACTACAGCAACTTCCAAGAACTACAGCATCAGATCTGACACTCTGTAAAAATGGGAAGAATGGAAGTATACCTTGCTCTTGGTGACGTTGATGGCGTGGAACAGGAGAGTGCCGGACTCCTGCATCTGCTTGATGCCAGTGGTGGTCTCCTCGGAGACGCCGATGAGCCTCTCCTCCATCTTGCGGTACTTGTGCGGATGATGGCAAGCAAGACGGGGTTGTCAGTGGACTCCGGGTGGGCGACTTTGTCGGACTCCTCGGCGGCCTTGACGCCATGGAGGATGAGCAGCGGGGCGTCGTCGAGGATGAGGTCGGGGCCGCCGCCGATGCCCCAATCGAGGCAGCGCTCGGTGCACCACCAGCACTCCTCGAGTGCCGTGGCTATGATTCCGGGCACGCGCGAGGAAGGAGAGAAGGTTGGAGGGTGCTATGGCGGTGGGAGGAGGCGCCTCCTCCTCCTTTGCCGACGGATCTGGAGGACACGGCCAGCCTAGGTCGAGCCATTCTGGAGGGGAGGGGAGGGGAGGAGCAGATGGTGGGGGGAGCCGGCAGCGGGGTAGAGGGCGGAGTCGCCGGCGGCGACGCAGATGTGCTCGGCGGAGGGGATGGTTTTGGGGCACAGGAGGAGGAAGAAGGGATACCGAGGTGGTGGAGAAGCGCCTGGATGCGGCGGCGGCCTTTCCCTCCCGGCGGCCCCGCGACACGCGGCTGCGCCACATCTCACAGATCGGGGCAGCCCCTGGCGCGCGCGCATGTAGGATTCGGCTGTGGAGCGCGGGTGGGATTGGAGAGGAGGGGATCTCCAGCCAGGAAGGGGAGGGGAGGGGAGTGGAGGTGGCGCCGGCGGCGGAGTGGATGCGGTCGCCAGCGGCTGGTTCATGGGGATCCAGATCGTGGGGGACGGCGGCGGCGCGTCGGTAACGAGGTGAGGGTGTGTGGTGGGCTGGTTGGTTCGATTGGTGGTGAGGGAAGGGGAGGGGCGAGAGGAGGGGGCGTGGAGGAGGCCATGAATGACGGCGAGCTCCGCTGGAGGGAGGTGGCGGCGGAGATGGATCTGGAAGGGAGGAGGCGAGCTCTCTCCATCAGGCGAGACAGCGAGGAGACGGGGGATCTTGAATGGGATCGATGGATCTGAAACTTGAAAGAAAGGAGGCGGGGTGGATGCAAAATGACCATCTAGGGTTTCGGGGTTGGTGTGGAAGGGTTGAGGACGGCCGTTGGATCCGCGAGCATCCAATGGTGTTTGATGCATGATTCGCATGATACGTCCACAGACCAATCAGAATGTAGTACGACGTTATGACCATCTAAATTGGTCGTAGTTGACTAAAAATAATTTTTGAGTGCCCGAAATGAGTTTATTTTGTGAAGGACCTACAATATATTAATTGCAAAATTGGACCAAATCAATTTTCTAAAATACTAGGCCATATTTAATGCACAATTGACCAAATGGTTGGGTTTCAAAAGTTTTTATCCACATATGGTGAAAAAGACAAATTTCCGCCGATTCAGCTGGAAGCGGGTCAAATTTGAACTGTAGCTGCCTCATAGTTTGCTCTTTATTTTTTCCAAAAATCATTTCTAGGTACATAAGTATCTATTTAATCAGAGAAACACCAAAAAAATTCCAAGATTCAACCACTAGCTAGGAACGGTCATTCCCGCCGTTTTGACCGCATTTTGAAACGGGCGTAAAAAATTCAAAAAAAATCAAAAAATTGCAAAACCTTCGCATTGTGTCATTATATGTGGCCAAGCTACCAGGAAAAATAATATACTTAAAATATGAAAATTATTTTAAAAAAGTCTTCTCAGAAACGAGCTATCATATGTGGAGATCAATGCCTTTCAAGTCAGATGATCAATCTTATGGCCACATTCATGGCATAGTTAGTTAAAATGATCTCATATTGTGCACAAGGGTGCATATTGGAATGGCAAACAATGTTGCCTAAGGGAGTTTTCATTTTCTTTGCACGGAAAATTCGTTTTCCATTTTTCGAGTGCCCGAAATGAGTTTATTTTCTGAAGGACCTACAATATATTTATTGCAAAATTGGACCAAATCAATTTTCTAAAATACTAGGCCATATTTAATGCACAATTGACCAAATGGTTGGGTATCAAAAGTTTTTATCCACCTCTGGTGAAAAAGACAAATTTCCGCCGATTTAGTTGGAAACGGGTCAAATTTGAACTGCAGCTGCCTTATAATTTGCTCTTTATTTTTTACAAAAATCATTTCTAGGTACATAAGTATCTTATCTATATCTATACTAATACTATACTAATACTAATACTAATACTAATACTAATACTAATTACACTAATTACAGACTCCCTAGAAATTATGGCGTTAATCAGTAATTAGGAGACATTAATCTGGTGGGACCCAATTATTACGGTGTAGATCTCTCATAAATCTCTCCCAAAAAGAAAAAACTCTCATGTTAATCAGTAATTAGGAGCCATTAATCTGGTGGGACCTAATTATTACGGTGTAGATCTCTCATAAATCTCTCCCAAAAAGAAAAAATTCTCATGGATATTTCCCTCACGGTTGAAATCCCTCAAGTATAAAAAAGCGCTCACGTACTTATGTCTCTCCCACAAACTCTAACAACCTCAACCTCTCAAATATATCTTCAAAAAGGATAAAACTCTCACGATTATATCTCCTTCTAAGTCATATAGCTCTACCATGTGGTTGTTGGTCAATGGAGACCATGGACGTAACTCTCTCTCTCTCTTTGTCTCTATCTCTATCTGCGACACTACTAATCCCCTACGCCCAGCCAATACTACTTCAGGTAGCTCCGATTAGCATCAACTCAGGAGAAAATCAACTGTGATCTACTTCCAATCTACCACGTACAACCCTACTATTACTGCCTTTAATCACTTTATTTAATCGCAGATCGAGGAAACATAGATTGGAAACTGACAGGTCGTATCAAATTGCAGAGTAGTTGAACATCAAGAACGGGTGATGGCTTCTAGCGATGGCTATGTCGGCTGCCACTGCGGACGAGCACAGCGACACCCTGCGGCAGCATCGCGGATGCGGCTCTATGCGTTGATGGATGATCTGGGAGGAGGGTTCGTGCGTGATGCGTGGGGCTGGTGATCTCTCTCTCTCTCTCTCTCTCTCTCTCTCTCTATATATATATATATATATATATATATATATATATATATATATATATATATATATATATATATATTTTAATCTATCATTTACATATATGGCCGGTGCGCTGATCCACCAAGATCATGCATCAACGCAACAGTTTTTCATCTAATTTGATCTTGATATGTCACGTGCTTCAAGTAAACTAAATCTCTCACATCCCCTCTCTCTCATTATACATGCCTTTGTAGGGTTTGGCCACCAGCGCATCCATATCGATTCATCTAATCTGGCCTTCCTGCCTCACGTGCCTATATAGTGGCCATCACAGCAATCCTTCATATCTCAGGTTAAACTTCCTTCAAAACTGATGATGTTGAATTGATAGGTCAATCTGGTGCAACATAAGAAGCAAGTATTCAGGAAATTTATGATACATATCATGTAATTTGATCAAATCAAATATTGTAATCGTGCAAGCCTTGGACGAGAAAATAACTCGAGGATGAGCTTTTTTCTACTTAAGTACTATACATTATTTACTTATTTTCTCCAAATTTTCTACAGTATACACAGGTTGCGGCACCAGAATAGTTAACCAATGAGCTACCACTAGCCTATCATTGGAGTCGCCCGCGTCGATGCATCAGTATTTTTTGACAGAGAAAAATCTGCAGCTACGTACCATGGGCATTTGACCCATACGTGTCCAATCATGCGTACATACACAGAGGAGATTTACAGAACAGCTTTACCTTGATCGATGGATGCATGGCCAATCAAATCATATGGTGACAGGTAAGATCTCAATGGTGAGGTCGTGGATGTTCAAGCCATAAAAGTTTTCTACTATTGGCTCTTACAACAACCGAGTATCATACATATACATTTATTTCCAGGCTTCCTTTTATCCTTTCTCTCCTCAAACCCGTGCTAGAAAGATTTGGACCGGATTATTTTTATCTTATATGATAATAAATCTAACCTTTGGTACGACCATATTTTTTAAGCTATGGTCTTTTTCTGTACATCATCAGGACCCAGTTATGCCATATATGTTGTATGAAAGGCACAGGGAGTTTATTGTGGCATGTACTAACAACAGTCTCTTATGTACCAAAGAAAAATATGTGTATCCTTAGCTAAATCACATGTTGTCATATGTTGTTTTTCAATCAAGTTATTATTATTTTCTAGCAGAAAATGGGACTGGGAGAAAGGAAACCAACGTTGTTTTCATGTTGCATGGGCTTATAGTTAGTTCTATGTCTTAGTCACAGCCATGTGGTCTATCAAAACATGTTCACTTATTCTAACCTCTCTGCCATTAGATATAGTTGTACAACATAGTGATAGATATTGTATATCTTACTCATTTTGAACAGTGTAATTAAATAGATTTTTGTTACCAGCTGATTTCAATCCCTATAAGAGTGATTCATTTTACTAAGGTTTAGAAACTCGCTCTAAGTGGTAATATTCTGTATCTTGAGGGCTAGATAGCTTCCTTGACTAACACATATTTTCAAGTTGTCTTTTCATAGAACTTATTTCACTTAATTTATTCAACTGTAACTTGCCCTTTTCTATCTGGTATTGATCTTACTCTGTAGATGCGGGGGTATATCATGCCATCACAAATATTTTGGGGTTGCATCCATTCTCTGCAATACACATATGATATTGTATTGTGCTATATTTCCTAATGTACGACTGATTTTGTCAGAAATCTTCGATTTTCAGTACCCTTTTATGCCAATCACACGATGTGATTTTCCCATGGATGTATATGTGTTTCATTTTTGTTGAAATATATCAAAACAGGCGCTTTCAGTTTTTAGTATGAAATGTTCATTTGCAGGAAAATAATAATTCATTAATGCTATACCGATACTCCTGGTTGTTTAACACACTAAACTGGAGAATCATTTGTCCCTACAAAATTAAGCCAGACAACACTTTATAGTTAGTTGTTTTCTCGCTCGCAGCCATGTGTGTGGGGGTCTATTTGAATAAGTTCATCTATTGCATTCTAACTAAACTTTCATTAGATATATTTCTACGGCACAGCGGGCGGTATTGTATCTTTTCAATTTTCAGCAAGGCAGTTAACATTTTTTTTGCCAAGTGATTTCAATCCCTATATGAGGAATTCAATTTATTAGGATTGCTATACTAAGTGATTAGGAAGCTGATGTTAGCTTTTATGGAATCCTTGATGTACCATATTCAAGTAGCACTAAGTTGTACTATTCTATATCTTGACGAGTAGATTACTTTGGTACTTCACTCATTTTCTCCAGTTGTTTTTGCATAGAACTTATTTCACTAAATTTATTCAACTATTACTTTCCCTATTCTGCATGGTATTGTTCTTGCTCTGTTGGTGTGGTTGTTAGTGCGCGGATATAGCAGGGCACAATGAATACTTTCGGGTTGCATGTTTTCTTTGCAATAGAGATATGACAATGTATTCTGATTTATTTGCTTTTGTATGACTAAATTTGTTATGAGTATTTGATGTTGCCATGGATGTATCTTTGAGTTATAATTTTTCTTTGCTTAGTATTGATCAATAATTTACATTCAATTTTTAGTGAGATATTAAATATTCATTTGATCAATGTTATTATCATACTTCACATGGTTTTACACCTTTATACGACTATATCAAGATTGGAAAATCATGTGCACATAGAAAAATCGATCCATGAACTCATCAATGAAACAAAATTCCCTTCGACATTATGTGTTTAAGAAACTCCTGGTATTTTTTAGTAATAACAAAAGGTCATCCCAAATATATTCTCACCATCATTTCTTTTTCCATGTTTATTTGAAACAATGACCATCCTTCTTTTAATATTGCTAGCCCATGCGTAAGTATCTTATATCTTATATCTTATATCTTATATTTACTAATTGGAGGCACCATACGAGGCACCATTAGATTAATATATAGGGTTTGTCTAGGTCTCAATCGACTTAGACTTCGCGAAGTCTAAGTCGATCATCTCTAAACTAGTCGCACGTTAATTTCGGTTCGCTCGGCTGGAGTTCGCATTCCCTGTTGGCCTGCGTTGGCCTGTGTTGCCTCACCACGTGTGCTGTTGTTGGGCTGTATTGTTTTTTCCTTTTTTTTATTTGTGCTTTTTACTGGATCGCTAGAACATTGTCCCATTAGGTGTACTGCTATACAGCAGGATGTAGTTCGTATTTTTTTTACGCTAGCGTTGCTAATGCTCTGTTCCTTCTTTTCTTTTCATCTTGTTATTTTTTCGTTTATTTATCATTTTTCAAAATATTATTTTTATTTTTAAATGATAAAGAAATCTTTAATGTAACAAAGAAAATAAATAGGAAAACAAACAAAATGAAAAGAAGAAGACAATTTAGTTTCATGTGATCGACATATAAGCAACTATATCCGACTAATGTGCACATGTGTATAGTTTTTGTTCTACTTTTTTGCGTGTTGTCTAACTTTCCTTTCTATGTCCTGGGTTTTCTGATTCAATTTTTCCTGTTGTTTGTTCAATGTTTCTATTATATTTCATTTTTAGTTACATGTTCACCAAAAAAAGGAAGCACATTTTTGCATTCGTCGTTATACTTCAGAAAAAGTGTTTGTACATTTCAAAAAACTGTCCATCGTGTATTGATAAAATAGTTGTGTAGTTATAAAAATATTCAAAAAGATTTAAAAATATTGACCATATATTTTAAAATATAAAAATGTATTTTTAAAATATCCAATGTGTATTTGAAAAGATAATGAAGGTGTAGGGAGCGGCTAGTTGCTGGTACTTGTATCCCTTGTTGTGGGTCATGTTACACCATGTAGTTACGGTTGAGATATGGCGTGCAATAGTTTTTTCATAAAAAAAATGGCAGAACGCCACTAAGTTGCAGTCGTGTTGAAAGAATGCAGTTGCAGCCAGGATCCACACTTGAAGTTGCATTCCTAGTGTATGACATGCAATTGGCCTACCCCCTCTCCCGCTGCCCCCATCGACAAAACAAAGGTCCAGTTGCAACCAATGTTGGGGGACATGCAGTTGCGGTCCGGTGCGGCCCTTGCAGCTGCGGGTTGTTGTCGGGCTTGCAACTAGCCCGCCCTCTCGACAAAACAAAAAAGTCTAGTCGCGGTCGGGTTACAAGACATGTAGTTGCGCTCAGGTGCGACACTTGCAGTTGCATGCCTAGTGTCGGACTGGCAACTGGCCCGCCCCCTCTCCCGCCGCCCCCTCCGACAAAACAAAGATCTAGTTGCAACCATGTTGGGGGACATGCAGTTGCGGTCGGTTGCGACGCTTGGAGTTGCGGGGTTGTTGTCGGACTTGCAACTGGTCCGCCCCCTCCGACAAAATAAAAAAGTCCATTTGTGATCGGGTTACAAGACATGCAGTTGCAGTCGGATGCGACACTTGCAGTTGCATTCCTAGTGTTGGACATGCAACTGCCCCGCCCCCTCTCCTGTCGCTGCCTTCGACAAAACAAAGGTCCAGTTGCAACCATGTTGGGCGACATGCAGTTGCGGTCAAGTGTGGCGCTTGCAGTTGTGGGGATGTTGTCAGGCTTGCAACTGGCCCGCCCCCTATATCGGTGCCCCCCTTCGACATAACAAAAAAGTTCAGTGGTGGTAGGTCTAGAAGACATGTAGTTGCGGTTGGTGCGACACTTGCAGTTGCATGCCTAGTGTCAGACATGCAACTGGCCCGCCCCCTCTCCCGCCGCCCCCTCCGACAAAATAAAGGCCCGGTTGCAACCATGTTGGGGACATTGCAGTTGCGGTCAGGTGCGGCGCTTGCAGTTGCGGTCAGGTGCTTTCGAGCTTGCAACTGGCCTGCCCCCTCTAGCGGTGCTCCCTCCTACAGAACAAAAAAATCCAGTTGTGGTCGGGTTACAAGACATGCAGTCGCGATCGGGTGCGACACTTCCTGTTGCATTCCTAGTGTCGGACATGCAACTGGCCTGCCCCCTTCGACAAAACAAAGGTGCAGTTGCAACCATGTTGGGGGACATGCAATTGCAGTCAAGCGCGACACTTGCAGTTGCATGCCTAGTCTCAGTATGCAACTGCCCCCTCTCCCGTCGCTCATCTAAAACAAATGTTAGTTGCAGTCATTTGAGTAGACATGCAATTGCACTCGAAGACGACACTTGCACTTGCATGCCTAGTGTTAGACATGCAACTGCATGTCTCCCTAGCCGTCCTCCGATAAAACAAAGTTAGTTGCGGTCGAGGGAGACACTTGCAGTTGCATGCCTAGTATCAGACAGACAACTTCACCATCTCTCACCGCCCACCACCGAAGAACACCAGGTGACCCTTCCTCAGATTGATGTCTGCAACAAAGCTTCTCCACCATCTTCCATATGTTGCACTTTGTTGAGGACCCTCATTTTACACTGTACGATCATGAACTGGCCTCAAAGTGTGAGATTCTCTCCCATTACCTTGTTGGAACGACCACTTTTGTTACATTTTACAACCTATTTTGTTGAAGACACACAAAAAGGTAAAAAATATATCATGACAAATAACTTTAAAATAAGATAAAAAGAAAAAAATTAAAATTAAAAAATAGATTTGCTGAGTTAGTGCTGCGTTTTTAAACTCTCATATATAGATGCCAAAACCGTTACATTTACTCTTATGGTTACAACGGTTCAAGCATACTTCATACACCATCTCTTGAGCGCATAAAATAACAAAAAAAATAGGGATATCGACAGACATGCAACTACCCCATCCCCGACGAGATATTACATAGTTGCATGCCTAGTGGTAGACATGCAATTGTGTACCAACTCCCCCCTCCCCTGATGAAACACCATATAGTTACAGTCGGGTTGAAGACGTACAGTTGTAATCGAGGCGGCTTGTCGTTGCATGTTTAGTGATAGACATGAAGCTATGCCCCTCACCCCTGAAAAAAACACCACTGAGTTGCAGTCGCATTGAAGACATGCAACTGCAGTAGGGTGCAATTGAGCAACCACAAATTTCAAAATAAAAACTATTTTTAATAAAAATATTTAAAACAAAATTACAAATGTATAATTTTTTAATAAAATAAAAAATAAAATAAAAATACAGTTGAGACAAATAATCAACATGACAAGGAACACAGGGAAAAAAATTGAACAAATAATCAATGCAGCCACATGTGGATGGATGTACACGTAGCTGATAGTATGATTTTAAAAATGACAAAAATAAATGTGAAAAATTAAGAATTAATAAAAAATGAAAAAACACACAAACATACTTCAAAGAAAGAATTATGAGAGAAAAGAGAACAAGAAAAGAATGAGAAGAATGGAAATAAGTAATAGTTTCAAAAGAAGCAATAAAAATAAAATTCGAAAGGAAAACTATCCTTGTAATCCAAAATGAATTGGCTCAAGCCATTTTGGAAAAAAAATATAAACAATATTGCGACCGGGAAAAGGAAATGCAACACAAATTTGCACCAGTCTTGGTGCATAAATTAAACGGTTTATCATATAACCAAATCTTATATGAGCAAATCTTGACATACATCATGGAGGAAAATAAAAAAAACGTGGAGAAAAATTAAGAGTGTGCATTGATCATGACATGCTAAAAGATATAGGGAAAGGCACTGAGCTTGGAGGACACACATGCTAGTCTAGTAGAAAAAAATGAGAAAAAACAAGACAACACGCTTCCTCTTTGCGCTTTGCACGGTCTATTTCTAACCACAGCCCGACAAATAAACAAAAAGAAACAGGCTGGACGCATCATCCTAACAGGCCGATTTAAACCTGACAAGCAGCTAACATAAAAAATATTCAATGGAGACATCGACTGAGACTTGGATAGAAATCAGTCGACTGATTTTTAGTCCCTCCGTAATATATAATGTATCCGTAGCCATTAGATGAAACATAAGAGATGTGTTGTGTCATATTGCCACGTACGGGAGGCTTACTCCTTTGGGACTCTCTCCGTTTGCTAGAAAAAGGGAAAACTTTCTTTAAAAAAATCTGAGCGGCCATATCAATTATATGAAACGCAAAGATTTGATGTCCTATGCTACCACGTATGGGAGCCTTCCTTCCTTGGGTCTCTCTAGAAAAAAAGAAATCTTACTTAAAAAACAGAAACCAGGAATTTTATTATGAGAAATCACTTAAGGCTAATATAAGTACAAAAATCTTATATTTACTAATTGGAGGCACCTTTCAAGCTGTTTAATTAACCCACATCATCAATATTAATCGTAGCGTTGGATCATAAAATTTACGGCCAGGATAGAAAGAAAAGTTGCGTAATAAATATGGTGCAGTAAAATAGGATCTGCCACGTCCATGGGTAGTGAAAAAAAAATTAGAAGCCTACACGCATGAAAACCCCACAATGTCCACTGTTCGTTGGAAAAATAGAAACCCCCCTCTTGAAAACTCCACGATAGATGGAAAAGGAAAAAGGAATCCACGAATAGAGACCTCCACGGATGAGAACTCCACGATGTCCACCGATAGTAAAAAAAAACTTCCACAAGTGAAAACTCCACGATAGATATAAAAAACGAAAAAAGATCAGGGTGCAGAAAAATATTCCACGACCATCTAGAGGGCAGGTACGTCCTCCCCAACTATATTGCGGATAGAAAAAAAATCTGCAGATTAAAAAAAACTAGGAGTAGTCCTGCACACGTACTCTGCCAAATCGTTAGAAGGGCAGAGATGGGAGGCGTGTGGATTCCGACGAACGCACAGACCGAGGACTCTCCCTTGCCATCCATGGAAACAATGATGCAGAGGCCATCGAGGACGAGAGGAGGCCATCGCGGACGAGAGGAGGCCATCGAGGATCAGCAATGATAGGGCGTCCTCGGCGTGGAGACTGGCGGACGCAGATGCAGCAAGAGGCGTCGGCAGACGTGACCCACTCGCCGCCAGGGTAAAAACGTGCGACAGTGATGGGGTAGGTGTGCACAATGTAGGCTCAGGCGTCGAGATCGATGTGGAGGCCTCGGCAGATGATGCAGCGGTCAGCGTAGTAGACAATCTGAAACATACCTCCTGCGCCTCAAGTTCTTCCCCGTCCTCGTCATCTCCCCGTTGACGCTACCATATGAAACTGGACGTAATTCGACCATGCTCAACTGGCTCGGTATTCACACTAGGCCCCATGTCTACTCAAATCATAGCTCCACTGCCTGCAGCCGCTGGATAGGAAACCTTGAGACGCTGCATATTGCTGCCATCAGTTCAGTTCACGAGTTGAGGTAAATATCACCCTTGATCTGTTGGTGAATTGCTTCCAGCAGACATCACACTACCTCTCATCTATTGGTTTGGTTCTATCACGGGCAATTAAGAACTCCAGCTCACCAGCAAGCAATAGCTACGCATCATGTTTACCGGAAAGATTGTCTTTGCACACTGGCAACATGTTCGCATGAAATATCATCTTTCGGAGATGTCTCGAAGATGTCTTTCAGAGATGTCTCTTAGACTTACAATTTCACATGAAGATGCAGAGGCGAGCAGATGAGATCTAGATCATAATCGACAGTACGTGTAAGTTAATTTGTTGACCTTTCTCCTATTACCCGTGGCATGATTTTAATGTGATTGATGATTTTTATCAACTTGATGACAAATTGTGGCCAGAGCTACTGTTAGGTTTAAAGGATATCATGTGAAGTTTGGAAACAGATTTACATCTGCGACTGATTACCTGATCAACTAGTGTTGAAGTTCTAAATAGGTTAATATATGTTTATTTAGAGATGTCGGTAGATGTAGAAAGAAAGGGAAACCAATTTTTTTTCTCAAATTTAGTCGCTCAGGCCACGTTTTCCCTGAATGTACGAGACATTTGATGGCCGGATACTGTTTTTACATGTGTTTCCCGCGTAACGAGTTAAGTGGATGCTCTACTTCTAAGATTAGTAATCTGTTTGGGAACCTGTTCCTGCGGTCAACTGCTTGCACAAGGTTTTAATAGTGCCACAACGAGGTTTGTGCATTTTCTATCTCCCATTCATAGTATTTCAGCATAGATCGAACCATGATATATAACAGTGTGTACGCTCCTCTATTTTCGTTGAATGCGGACAATTAGTCCGCAAATATCATTCTCTTCGCCACAAAATTTTCTTTTTTCTCTACCATAGCGGAAGCGAAGAAAAAACTGTTGGGGAAAGTTACATCACAAGCATAATATAGAGTACTTCACAGGTTGATCGAGGTCTCATCGTCCTCACTTCTTCCTACCTCAAATGGTTAATTCTCATCCCATTTGTTGATTTCAAATATAGCTATGTGTCATGAATGCGTGCTTCCCATTTGTTGATTCATAGTAAATAATTATTTTCTCATGAACAAGATTCTCTAAAAAGGAACTATTTTCTCCCCTAAGGGTTAAATCACCTAATCATATTCTCCCGTTGAACAGATAAACTGATTCTTGCATAAAATTTCCAATGTTTTTTAAATAGTCCGCTTCTCCTTATTGATCTTGGGGGCTATGAAATAACAATATTTGCTAAATAACTCAAAACTAGAAATTTGTAGTGTACGATTGAGATAATATCCTGCTCACCACTTGCAATCGTCTTAGAATTGGTCTGTGCATTTATTTAACCTTCCAATTTGACACCGTGGAGTCATTAGAGTGAGTAACTATGTTCACGCTCCCTCAAAGCTTAACAATATTTCAACTATGGCCTATTTACTATCTACTTGCGACTTTTGTGTTACATACATGTATAAGTTTCTCTCAAAATAAAAATAACCATAGCAAGACAATGCTAAATAAAAAAGATCAAAGTTTCCCTGTAGTAAGACAATTGAAATCATAAATGTAGTTGAAACAATTGCAGAGCCCAACAAAAATCCTAATAAAAATAAGTAGGAAACACAGGCATTTCCGATGTCCTATTAGTAGTGCCAACTAAATTGATACAAATCACCCAAAAGTGCTTGCAAAGGATTTTCTACACTCCCAAGTATGAAGATACGCTAACATAATGAGTTAATTTCATTTCCTTAAAATAGCTAGCCCGTGCAGGTGCACGGGTAGATGACTAGTCTATTTAATCAGAGAAACACCAAAAAAATTTAAGATTCAACCACTAGCTAGGAATAGTCATTCCCGTCGTTTTAATCGCATTTTGAAACGGGCATAAAAAATTCAAAAAAATTCAAAAAATTGCAAAACCTTCGCATTGTGTCGTTATATGTGGCCAAGTTACCAGGAAAAATAATAAACTCAAAATACGACAATTTTTTTAAAAAGTGTTCTCAGAAACGAGCTATCATGTGTGGAGATCAATGCCTTTCAAGCTAGATGATCAATCTTATGGCCACACTCATGGCATAGTTTGTTCAAATGATCTCATATTGTGCACAAGGGTGCATATTGGAATGGCAAACAATGTTGCCTAAGGGGGTTTTCATTTTTTTGCACGGAAAATTCATTTTCCATTTTTCGTGTGCCCGAAATGAGTTTATTTTGTGAAGGACCTACAATATATTTATTGCAAAATTGGACCAAATCAATTTTCTAAAATACTAGGCGATATTTAATGCACAATTTACCAAATGGTTGGGTGTCAAAAGTTTTTATCCACCTCTGGTGAAGAAGATAAATTTCCGCCGATTTAGTTGGAAACGGGTCAAATTTAAACTGCAGTTGCCTTATAGTTTGCTCTTTATTTTTTACAAAAATCATTTCTAGGTACATAAGTATCTATTTAATCAAAGAAGCACCAAAAAAATTCCAAGATTCAACCACTAGCTAGGAACGGTCATTCCTATCATTTTGGCCGCATTTTGAAACGGGCATAAAAAATTCCAAAAAATCAAAAAATTGCAATTTCGCATTGTGTCATTATATGTGGCCAAGTTACCAGGAAAAATAATAAACTTGAAATACGGCAATTATTTTTAAAAAGTATTCTCAGAAATGAGCTATCATGCATGAAGATTCAGGGCTTTCAAGCCAAATGATCAATCTTATGGCCACATTCATGGCAAATACATTTTCCATTTTTCGAGTGCCCGAAATGAGTTTTTTTGTGAAGGACCTACCATATATTTGTTGCAAAATTGGACCAAATCAATTTTCTAAAATACTAGGCCATATTTAATGAACAATTGACAAAATGGTTGGGTGTCAAAAGTTTTGATCCACCTCTGGTGAAAAAGACAAATTCCCGCCGATTCAGTAGGAAGCGGGTCAAATTTGAACTGCAGTTGCCTCATAGTTTACTAATTTTTTTTCAAAAATCATTTATAGTTACATAAGTACCTATTCAATCATAAATACATGGTTTGGTGGCGATACGTCGAGGTTTGGGCGGTGGCCGAGGCCCCCAACTCTAGAGCGCGTAAACTCGCATGCCCGCCATGTGGTCACCGCGTGACCGTGGTGTTGCCATGTGTTCTGGGTAGCCTAGGCATGTCTAGTGCTAGGAAGAAAATTACAACATAAGATTCTCATGAGGAGACCGATCGATGCTAAAACATGAATTAGCAGCCAAGTGTTTGATTAGCGGTACGGGAAATGTATATGGCTAATGGGCGTGAGTTTTGGCTGAGGATGATCAGTTACTAAGAAGACTGTCTTCACAAATTTTCAGCTCAAAAGGAGGAGCCTTGGTGGTACTTGCTTTGCAAACTACCACACTGGACATAAATATGAATGTTGAAGCTCGGCACAAAATAATGAATGGATTGAGCTGGCATTTGGTGGAGGATTGTTATTTGGGCATAGGAAAGCACTGTAGAAAATGGATACTATTTGAACATGCCAAAGTGGTACTTCCTTCACAAACTGTTGTTCTGAATAAAATAGGAAAAAGAATATTTTTGAATTATTTTTAAACTAGGAAAGGAAGGTTTTTTACATATTTGGCGGAGATATGACCCAAAGAATTTATGAGATTTTTTTGGGAATTTTGGGAATGACAGAAATATAGGTTGCTTCACAACCTAGGGCAAAAACTGCCACATGGACATGACACATAGGAAAAACTAATGAGGTGGCGCCTAGTCATAGCAACCCACCACAATTTACAAGGTTATGACCATCTATATTGGTCATGATCAGCTAGAAATAAGGCAGCAGACTAGTGCTATCTGCTTTATGACCATTTCGTGTAAGGAAATTACGACCTTTCTGACCAAAATGGTCGTTATAGTTTAGGGTTTGGAGCCCCCCGAACAGCTTTTGACCAATTGGTCTGAAATGGTCATAGATCTATGACCAATTCTTCCAGGGTCACTGACAGAAGGTCACTAGTTGACATATTTCTTGTAGTGTATGTAGATACAAACGTATTATCCATACTTGTTTCCGTAAACTAGGATCTACATTCTATTCAACGGCTCAGCATGTGGGGCCTTAGCACAATGACTTCTCGACTATGTAAAACAAAGGTTTTCCCATCGCCGATAAGGAGGGGGAACGGCGTACCCCCTTTCAGCTTGCTCTAGTCCTAGTAGTCATACTAGGTGGTCTACGCATGTGTAGATTTTTTTTCTTTTTCACGTCTCGTGTTCGCCGTACTGCCACGACTGTTGATGAACATATGGTAAGTTATTCACGGGGAAACTCTTGTTGAGCGTGTTTGCGAGAAAGAGAGAGAGAGAGAGAGAGAGAGAGAGAGAGAGAGAGAGTGGGTGATATGTCTAGAGACTGAGGCAATGATAAGAGATTCTTTCTGTCTATGTGTGTGGAGGATAGAGAGAGACGTGTACATGGAGCTTTGTGTTGTGTAACATGGAGACACATAGACATAATCAGAGAGTGAGTGTGTGAGATACACATGCGGACATGGGGAGAGATGTGTGAGTTAGAGAGAGGGAGAATTTTGGTGTGCATCTGAGCTAGAGAGGGGGGCATATATACATATCTAGAGCTGTAGAGAATATGCAAGGGTGTGTGTCTTAAAAGAAGGATCCAGATAGCTAGATGGGTGTTTGTGTGTGTTTGTGCATGCGTTTGTGTGTGAGAGGGAGTGTGTGTATGTGGAGTAGAGAGACCACTAATGATGTAAACCTAGTATAAGGGATGGGGGAATGGTGTGACATGTGTGTCAAAGAGAGACAAAGGCATGTGTAGTAGCGGGATAGCATGGGTGCGGGCAGGGAGCAGACTATTTTGAAGAGACATCGAGTGTGTGCGGGAGAGGGGTGTGAGAGCGAGCGAGAGAGAGAGAGAGCTAGCGATGGAGGTAGAGAGGGAAAGAGGGGGGAGAGAGGGGTCGTTTGTGTCCATATGTGGCGTATAGATAGGGAGAAAGTGTTGATGTTGTTCGAAATTGGCCTATGTACGGAGACGCAAGGGAAGCGAGTCATCGTGTGTGTGATAGGGACTTCATGAGAGATCTAGAATAGATGGTGTAGAGAACAACATGAGAGATTGAGAACGGTGATACATTAGGGAGCTATGGAAAGAGTCACGACATTAAGGAGCTGGGGCGGGTCCGCAGGTGGGAGAGATAGAAAGAGGAGAGTGGTGCACAAGGAGACAAAGTGTGCTTGTTTGTAGTGGGGGTGGTGTGTGAGGTGAGTGTGCGAGAACCACATAACTAGGGAGATAGACGTTTGGGGGTGACATTTTGTGCGTATGGGAAAGATACATTCTACATAGTGCGTGTGCTTGGGAAAGAGAGATGCCGGAAGACCTGGAGAGTGGGGGAAGAGATGTGTGCATACCCGAGAGAAAAAGTGATATTGGGGTCCGGACTTTAGAAGAGGGGGTGTTAATGTGCTCGTCTGTTCCTGTCTGTGGGAGAGAACGGCGTGTGTGTGGGGGGCGACAGGGGGGTGGTTGGCTTCAGATAATGAGTTAGGTGTCTATATTTGAGGGACTTTAGCGTAATTGAGATATATATGGTCAATAGTGTGTGCACTCATGGTTGATCAATTTGTTTCACAGTTTGGACTATGAGATAACGACACTTTTGAACATGCGTGATATACCTTGATGTACCAGAATTACAAACCTAAGATTGGAATTTTGGAATTCGACTCCATCATTAGCTTTTGTAATTCATTTAAATGGAGGTACATTTTTTAAGTCGGGATTTCGTGATTTCAAATTCATATATCAAACCTAGAGATATACACATACGGGCATGTTCAAACTTTATAATCATCCAATTTATTCAGACACATACACATTTTTGCTTTTGTCATCATATTTAGGACAAACACATTTGGAATTTCATTTGAATTGGACCGTATGATGGTATTTGATTGTACTAGCTCAATTATCCATATTTGAATTGAATGGACAATCTAAGTTTCGAGTAGGAGACATTGATTTTCAATACTTGCACTTTTTTGCGTGCAAAACAAATAAATTCTCAGCCATGATATCATAGTCGGCCGTACAAGAGCAGAACACTTATAATTTCAAGCTCCAAAAGCTTTCAAACTTCCCGCTCACATCGAAATATCTCGCCTTGAAAGTTTAGCCATACGATATTCCTATTTTACCCATACCACATGAACGGAAAAGGGCTGCTTTGGTAACTCCATTGTTTTCCCCTCTTTGCCCCCAACATTCTTCCCAAGAGCCCCTCCCCTTCCCTTCCCCGACCGCCCCCAACCACGGCAAGCCACCGAATCTAGTCCTCCGCCGTAGCGGTGGACCTCACACCCCGTCGGATGTACCTTCCACACCTTGGAACCCCCAACTGTCAACTCACCACTTCATCGGGGCCGCTTCACCGATTGGCTTGTCCACCGCTCCAGATCTCTTTGATCGCCATCATGGTCCACCGCATCGGATCTGCTTAATCAGCACCCTCATCCACCACAGTGTAGTCCCTTCACTGACTCCCTCGTCCGCCCCATCGCTGGCCCTTCATACAAGCCCTTGTCCGCCACAACAGATCCGCCTCATCGAAAGCACTATACACCGCGCCCGCCGAAGCCTTCGTCCACTGCACCGGACCCACTGCACAGACGCCATATTCAACTCCACCGGCCCTGCTTTACTGACGCCGCAATCTCATCAGGTTTTTTCGATTTGTACTCCTTCGATTTTTCTCTTCTTTATCGTGCAACTGTTCACTTACCACAGATGAGATTTCTTGTATGTCGCCAGGCGCCGCAACCAAAGCACCGGAGCCACTTCAGCGATGGCGACAAACGGCCCAAATTCAACCACAACACGAGCACCATCGATGATCCTTAGCTATCAAGTATGACAATGATACCCATACGCCGCCGAGAATCAGGTACTATTGTCCAACAGCCGGTGCCTACGTTCACTTTCTTAGCATAAGCACCGCACCTTTGAATTTCTTCAGTGCATCATTAAATTTTTCATGAGACATGTTATTCTGCTTGCACCTGTAGGGCCATACTTCTAGCAGTGAACATGTGCTAAATTACATACCAGTGCACATATAGTTAATATGCTTTAGTTTTGTCCTAAGTATTACTGTACTTCCTAGATATCACTTCCTACAATTTTACTTCATGCATGCTATATTTATGATAATGGTGTTGTTCTAATGCCACCTGTTGGTTCCATTAGACTGCTTCATGTTCTCTATGCTTAATTACACATAAGCAAACTATCATGTGGTTCTGCTGCTTTTTGTTCGTTTTACCCTACATTTTCTGATGCTAGCTATTACATCACTGCTCCGAGCCTCTGTTCATTAATTTTTTGTGTGTTCTTGATCTTCCCAAGTTGCATGACTAATTTGATGCTTCTATTAATTATGGAGCTGCCAACCCCGTCAAGCAAAATATTTGTTCTTTTGGGGCTGGCACCTCGAACAAGCATAAAAATAGAGTGAAGCAGATATATTGTCGTGTAAGCACACATGCTTCTTTCATTAGTTTAGATGAACCATTGATGATCAATTCGAACCAGTGCATGTGATTAAAATTAATTTTACCTAAATAGAGGGTCCAAAATAAACTACAACTACTAGATTTGCAACCACGGGATGCTGACGATATCTCCAAAGAACATTGCAACAGCAGCGAGGCTTCACAGCAACATATGGTAAGCCTGTGTGTTTTAGTACATGTGAAATGTAATGCATGTAGGCTGCTTTCTTGGCTTGTGGCCTCAACCTGTAATCCTACAGAATTACAAATACTTCAGTTGTCTAGTTGTTGTATTGCTTGATTCGGATGCTTGTTTGTTACTTGTTAGGCTATACCTGAGTTGGCCAATATGTCAACACTGTCTGTTGTACTATCGTAAAGAAATGCATGCCTAGTTCATTTGAGTCCTTAACTTTTCCTCTGAACTTCACCATAAGACTGTCTTCGTAGTTTATATGAGGCCACACTGTTAAGTGCTTTCTCAGATTATTTGAACTTCTTAGATGCATTGGCAACTTAAATATAGCGGTGGTACACTCCCTTTCAACTAGGGATGTCAACTGGGTCCTGTTTAATCCCGATTAAAGTCCACTAGTGGTATGATAGTTCAAAAGAGTTTTTTATTTTTTGAGGAAAATGAACTAGGGAGCTAGCAAAAACTAACTAGATGGGACTGGCGGATGTCGTTTATTTGCCACTTACATCCCTAGTTTCATCTTACCATTTTTATTTCTTTTCGGCTGATGCTGCTTTGAACCATTTAAATATAGCTTGCCATGATCGGCAATAATTCGTATGTCGTTTACCATGTAAGCTTATTGCCTGGATCATGCGATAACTATCTCTTACTTATGTCCAGCAGAAACCTTTCAGGATGCCGTTCACACTAGGACACAATGTACAACCCCAGAATCTATTTGTGGAAGCATTGCGCCATCCATGTTCCCAGATGGTAGCAGTTCAGAGGCAACACCGCCGGAGAGCAGTCTGAGCACAAATATTATAGTTCTTGAGGCTCTACTGGAGGCAGAAAGAGATGGTGTGGCTGCCATGAATGAGGTCATCTTGATCTTGAGGCTGGAAATTATGCAATTAGTTGCACACATTATGCAAGCAACCTAAGAATTGGAGGAAGTAAGAATGCTACATTTGAAGACGGAGGAGGTCCTGCTGTTTCTGCTATCTGAAGCCTAGGGTAATCCCAGTTCTTCTTTAGACACCAATTGAAATTGTCAATAGATTATTGTACTTGCATGTTGTGTCATGTCTCTGAATGGATTATGTTGTAAGTCCCCCTATGTTGTCCATGTGTTGTAATGATACGAATTTTTTAAGTTAGGTAATCCTCGGTACTCGTATGATTGGCATAAGGTGAACTGTTTTTCGTGTGAGCATATTGTATTGGATGAAATAACTGTTTGACTCAAAGTGTATCCAACCTACTGAATTTGAAGATCACGGCATTAATAAATCATAATCATATATAAAGGTGGAATAAATCTTTGTTGTGGTTTTGAAGAAATAAATAAAAAAACATAGAATTATCGATGGATATTCGTAATCGAATACAAATTGGATTTGAATTTAGTTGCCAGGGCCCAGGGCAAATGCGAATGCTAATTCTCCCAAGTTTTGAACGAAGCGGCTAAACACCCACTATCATTTGTGGGCTGCCCGAAGCAAGTGTTTGCGAGATGGAAATTACTGTCTACCCCTGACACTTGGACATCCTTATCGACCGGATTTACACTACTCTCGATAGGGGTAGAGTAGTAACTTCAATCAGACGTGACATGACCGCCTTTGAGCCCATTCAGACACGATGGGCGCCAAACATGGGCGGCAAAACACATTTGATTCAAGATCATCCGAAAGACATGTGTCTCTCCCTCCATTTCCCCATTCATACACGGTGGGCGGCAAAACAAACTCTCCTCGCCCGAAATCGATGTAGGCAAATATTTTAAATAGGGCAGATGTGTAACTTCCCTCAGACGTGACACAACCACCCTACCTGTCAGCCCCGTTCGTACACCATGGGCGGCAAAACACCCTCTCCTCGCCCGAAATCGCTACAGCCAAATATTTGGGAGATGTGAAATTACCGTCCTATCCCCAACCGACCTGATGTCCGAAATTTTAAACGGGGGATAAGTTCGTAACTTTCCCACATTTCAGACAAGTGCATCCCAAAGTTTGAGATCCACACCCTCCCCCTCCATTTCCCCATTCATACACTGTAGGCGCCACAACAACCTCCCCACTGCGGCCAGCCTCCTCCGTCCGCCACCGCATCCTCCACCTTGCCGGAGCCGCTACCCCGTCGTCCACTACAAGAGATGGACGTCTCTCATCCATGGCGCTGGACCAGGATCCTTTCATCGCGTCCTCTCGCTTCATCGGCGGCGGCGTCCACCTTGTTGTTGCCGCTCCTACGACCGCCTCGTCCACGGCAATAGTATTTATCCGCCGACCCGGCCGTCTATCGTCTAAAGTCTTCTTCCTTGCCGCCGACAGCCATCGCATCTGCAATACCCTCAACGTATCAGCAGGGGCCTGCACAGTGTCGCAAGAGAGTTGGTACTCTTCCATATGTGCTTAAGTAATTGATCTTAGCCGGAAAATAGATCGTAAATTGTTTACTGTACTTTTCTTGTCCATACCAAATCGTAGTGGCTAGTTGAAAGCAAACATTGGTTGCGAAGTAGCTTTGTCTGGCTTGCACCTTCAGATCCGCCATTGCATGGTGACTATATTCATAAAGCTTATGGTTTTCCCCCTTTATATTCACTACCATCATCGTAGGTGCTTCGTGTCGTGTTAGCACTTCTCCTCAAGACCTCAACCCATCAAGCGAAACAACATGCCACTCATAATTCCAAAGCTTAGGTGTTGAAATACGAATCTAATATGATGCTCATATTACTAAAACAGAGAACGTTTAATTGGTCACCTAATGTTCCTATATTCGTTTCAAAAAGCATGTGCGCCACCCACTGGTCTAGCTAGTTCCACTTTCATGATTTTACTCTTGATGCTTAGGGTTTTCCCCTTTTATCTACTCTACTATGATCTGCATAGGTGCTTTCTGCCGTACTAGCATTATTCCACCCTTCAAGCTAAACAACACAAAACTCAAAATTCTAAAGCTTAGTTGTTCAAATATGATTGTGATATGATACTAATATTAGTTAACAGACACATTTAATTGGTTAGCTAAAGGTCCCACTTGAGTTTCCAAATGCATGTCGTGACATATAGAGAGACAACAGAATTGCATTTCTTTGTCACTTGTTGATTATACTTTCTTCTACCAAAACTTAGTTGTTATTTCAAAGCAAACATCGCTTGCTAACTAACCTTTTCGCGGGTTGCAGCTTCAGATCTACCATCCCACTGCCACGGTCAATACTATACTCATCATGCTTACGGTTTCCCCATTATATGATGACCACGACCAGCCTACGTGGTTCGTGTCGTAATAGCACTTCTCCACCCATCGAGCTAAACAAGCTTAGTTGAACAAATTCAAATCTGATATTAGTAAAACTGATAGATGTTTAATTGGTCAGCTAAATGTTCGTACTTTAGTTTCGAAATGCATGTGAGCCACATATGGAGAGACTGGAAGGAATACTATTTCTCTATGCGCTCTGGTTCATCATGGGTGGGCAACCGACATTGTATAGAAAGATTTGTAATATCTTCAATCTGCTTGCTCTTTTGCTCTTCTTTAAGATGATCCTCTTCTCTTCTTTAATAAGTATGTTCCTTGTTGGGAAGAGTAGCAGATACATTTGCGGTCGAATGGTTAGGTCGAGTTGTTCTCCCTTAGTATATTTTGAACTGTCAGGTCAGGTCGACTTGTTCTTCTTTACTATATGTTGAAGCTATCATCTATGAAGTATCATCACTTCTGGAGCTCTCATATTTTGAGTAGTGGGCCACATTATATTAATGCACACACCAAGTTACAGCATGCATGGCATCTCTCAGAAGAATTGCAGAGATGTCACAAAAGGGTTTACAGGGAGGCAGTATTGGATTAGAATCACTTCTGCATTACAAATATAATCTCACTTGTTTTTATGTTTTCATGCATGTCAGGTACTGAACATTATCAAAATGAATATGAGAATGGACGCACGAAAGGAATATTGCGGAACAATCCACTGGCTAACAAACTTGGCATGGTGGAGGATGGCCTATCTTATTCACCCATCAAGGTGCTTGCTCTAACTTGGCAAGGTTGTATTGGTCGAACATATTTTGCATCTGACCTCTTGCATTACTTCTACTTTGTTGCACCATCTGCTTAGTTTAAGCATCATATATGAGTATATGACATACCTATCCATTTTCTTTACCTATTCCATGTGTCGTCATACTATGTTTTTCCAGTCAAATGTTGTTCTTTCGTAATAGATGTCCAAAAGGAAGAGGGTGAGTGCAGATCCTCAAGGAGTACAAACTAGGTATTTGGAAAAGGTAGTGATACCTGATAAATCAGATAGATCAGCAGTCACAGAAAACACAGGCCCAACTGTACCATATTCTACCCCTACTCCACTGGCCAAACCCCTATTAGAATTGCTGAGAGCCCAACGTCAGGTACTGTCTATGATATCAATTCAAAATTTGAACTCCTAAATTTCTGCATGTGCCTTACCTTCTCTCTTGTATGAAAACTAATTTCAGATGAAGCTCCTTGCTCAAAGGATCATAGGATCTCACAACAATACTGGGCTCAGCATTGCTCTTGTCAGTACCTCCTGGCCTTTGTCAGCATACTTACACTCATTGCTGTTTGATTATGTAGCATCACTGTAAATGTTCGCTTCTTTATCCTTCCTTTGCTTGATATTATAAGATCTATGTTTACTCTTAGATAAATGTAGAATTAACACAATGGTTATGAAGTTTTGGATTGCTCATGTAAGTACCTGTTGTCATGTACTCCCTCTGTATCGAATTAATTATTGATCAATTGGATGTATTTAGAACATAATAGTGCTAGATACATCCATTTGAGCGACAATTAATAACGGATGGTGGTGGTATTACTGTACTTGCATCACGAGATAGTTGATTGTCTAGCATTACTCTACATCTTATCTGCCCTGCCCTCCACTATCTCCAAATTATCATATCTACATTTACCCTTACCAAAATGTTGAATAAAGCAAATGCCACTGCACACGTTGATGTCTGCATTCCTCTTGTCAGTACCTTTTGCCTCGTAACCCTGTACTTAATTAATTGCTATTTGATTATGTATCATCAGTCTGCATATGAACTTCATTATCCTCTGTTTCTTCCAATATTATTTGATATATATTTACTCTTTGCAAAATGTAGAAAATGGCAATGTTTATAAAGAATCTTCTTTGGGGAATTTATTGAATTATCCTTCCATCAACATGGAGATGGGCTTTGTCCAGCCCGTGTTAACATGTAATGTAAGTTCATCCTTCTCAAGCCTTCAAACTTTGTTCTAGTATAGTGTTGGTTAGGCATCATTTCCTCCACTGCTGTTTACTTTGTTGTTTACATCTGATTGGATTTTTGCAATAACTACCAGTTTTAAATTGTAGTTGTAAAAACACGTTCCTTATGCAGAACAAATCCATTTATTTGCTTATATAATTGTGAAACCTGTTACGTGTCTCCTTGTTTCTATTTCAGAGTCGTATCTCTTATGCAGAAAATCAACTGTGATCTACTTCCAATCTACCACGTACAACCCTACTATTACTGCCTTTAATCACTTTATTTAATCGCAGATCGAGGAAACATAGATTGGAAACTGACAGGTCGTATCAAATTGCAGAGTAGTTGAACATCAAGAACGGGTGATGGCTTCTAGCGATGGCTATGTCGGCTGCCACTGCGGACGAGCACAGCGACACCCTGCGGCAGCGTCGCGGATGCGGCTCTATGCGTTGATGGATGATCTGGGAGGACGGCGTACCCCCTTTCAGCTTGCTCTAGTCCTAGTAGTCATACTAGGTGGTCTACGCATGTGTAGATTCTTTTTCTTTTTCACGTCTCGTGTTCGCCGTACTGCCACGACTGTTGATGAACATATGGTAAGTTATTCACGGGGAAACTCTTGTTGAGCGTGTTTGCGAGAAAGAGAGAGAGAGAGAGAGAGAGAGAGAGAGAGAGAGTGGGTGATATGTCTAGAGACTGAGGCAATGATAAGATATTCTTTCTGTCTATGTGTGTGGAGGATAGAGAGAGACGTGTACATGGAGCTTTGTGTTGTGTAACGTGGAGACACATAGACATAATCAGAGAGTGAGTGTGTGAGATACACATGCGGGCATGGGGAGAGATGTGTGAGTTAGAGAGAGGGAGAATTTTGGTGTGCATCTGAGCTAGAGAGGGGGGCATATATACATATCTAGAGCTGTAGAGAATATGCAAGGGTGTGTGTCTTAAAAGAAGGATCCAGATAGCTAGATGGGTGTTTGTGTGTGTTTGTGCATGCGTTTGTGTGTGAGAGGGAGTGTGTGTATGTGGAGTAGAGAGACCACTAATGATGTAAACCTAGTATAAGGGATGGGGGAATGGTGTGACATGTGTGTCAAAGAGAGACAAAGGCATGTGTAGTAGCGGGATAGCATGGGTGCGGGCGGGGAGCAGACTATTTTGAAGAGACATCGAGTGTGTGCGGGAGAGGGGTGTGAGAGCGAGCGAGCGAGAGAGACAGAGAGCTAGCGACGGAGGTAGAGAGGGAAAGAGGGGGAGAGAGGGGGCGTTTGTGTCCATATGTGGCGTATAGATAGGGAGACAGTGTTGATGTTGTTCGAAATTGGCCTATGTACGGAGACGCAAGGGAAGCGAGTCATCGTGTGTGTGATAGGGACTTCATGAGAGATCTAGAATAGATGGTGTAGAGAACAACATGAGAGATTGAGAACGGTGATACATTAGGGAGCTATGGAAAGAGTCACGACATTAAGGAGCTGGGGCGGGTCCGCAGGTGGGAGAGATAGAAAGAGGAGAGTGGTGCACAAGGAGACAAAGTGTGCTTGTTTGTAGTGGGGGTGGTGTGTGAGGTGAGTGTGCGAGAACCACATAACTAGGGAGATAGACGTTTGGGGGTGACATTTTGTGCGTATGGGAAAGATACATTCTACATAGTGCGTGTGCTTGGGAAAGAGAGATGCCGGAAGACCTGGAGAGTGGGGGAAGAGATGTGTGCATACCCGAGAGACAAAGTGATATTGGGGTCCGGACTTTAGAAGAGGGGGTGTTAATGTGCTCGTCTGTTCCTGTCTGTGGGAGAGAACGGCGTGTGTGTGGGGGGGCGACAGGGGGGTGGTTGGCTTCAGATAATGAGTTAGGTGTCTATATTTGAGGGACTTTAGCGTAATTGAGATATATATGGTCAATAGTGTGTGCACTCATGGTTGATCAATTTGTTTCACAGTTTGGACTATGAGATAACGACACTTTTGAACATGCGTGATATACCTTGATGTACCAGAATTACAAACCTAAGATTGGAATTTTGGAATTCGACTCCATCATTAGCTTTTGTAATTCATTTAAATGGAGGTACATTTTTTAAGTCGGGATTTCGTGATTTCAAATTCATATATCAAACCTAGAGATATACACATACGGGCATGTTCAAACTTTATAATCATCCAGTTTATTCAGACACATACACATTTTTGCTTTTGTCATCATATTTAGGACAAACACATTTGGAATTTCATTTGAATTGGACCGTATGATGGTATTTGATTGTACTAGCTCAATTATCCATATTTGAATTGAATGGACAATCTAAGTTTCGAGTAGGAGACATTGATTTTCAATACTTGCACTTTTTTTGCGTGCAAAACAAATAAATTCTCAGCCATGATATCATAGTCGGCCGTACAAGAGCAGAACACTTATAATTTCAAGCTCCAAAAGCTTTCAAACTTCCCGCTCACATCGAAATATCTCGCCTTGAAAGTTTAGCCATACGATATTCCTATTTTACCCATACCACATGAACGGAAAAGGGCTGCTTTGGTAACTCCATTGTTTTCCCCTCTTTGCCCCCAACATTCTTCCCAAGAGCCCCTCCCCTTCCCTTCCCTGACCGCCCCCAACCACGGCAAGCCACCGAATCTAGTCCTCCGCCGTAGCGGTGGACCTCACACCCCGTCGGATGTACCTTCCACACCTTGGAACCCCCAACTATCAACTCACCACTTCACCGGGGCCGCTTCACCGATTGGCTTGTCCACCGCTCCAGATCTCTTTGATCGCCATCATGGTCCACCGCATCGGATCTGCTTAATCAGCACCCTCATCCACCACAGTGTAGTCCCTTCACTGACTCCCTCGTCCGCCCCATCGCTGGCCCTTCATACAAGCCCTCGTCCGCCACAACAGATCCGCCTCATCGAAAGCACTATACACCGCGCCCGCCGAAGCCTTCGTCCACTGCACCGGACCCACTGCACAGACGCCATATTCAACTCCATCGGCCCTGCTTTACTGACGCCGCAATCTCATCAGGTTTTTTCGATTTGTACTCCTTCGATTTTTCTCTTCTTTATCGTGCAACTGTTCACTTACCACAGATGAGATTTCTTGTATGCCGCCAGGCGCCGCAACCAAAGCACCGGAGCCGCTTCAGCGACGGCGACAAATGGCCCAAATTCAACCACAACACGAGCACCATCGATGATCCTTAGCTATCAAGTATGACAATGATACCCATACGCCGCCGAGAATCAGGTACTATTGTCCAACGGCCGGTGCCTACGTTCACTTTCTTAGCATAAGCACCGCACCTTTGAATTTCTTCAGTGCATCATTAAATTTTTCATGAGACATGTTATTCTGCTTGCACCTGTAGGGCCATACTTCTAGCAGTGAACATGTGCTAAATTACATACCAGTGCACATATAGTTAATATGCTTTAGTTTTGTCCTAAGTATTACTGTACTTCCTAGATATCACTTCCTACAATTTTACTTCATGCATGCTATATTTATGATAATGGTGTTGTTCTAATGCCACCTGTTGGTTCCCATTAGACTGCTTCATGTTCTCTATGCTTAATTACACATAAGCAAACTATCATGTGGTTCTGCTGCTTTTTGTTCGTTTTACCCTACATTTTCTGATGCTAGCTATTACATCACTGCTCCGAGCCTCTGTTCATTAATTTTTTGTGTGTTCTTGATCTTCCCAAGTTGCATGACTAATTTGATGCTTCTATTAATTATGGAGCTGCCAACCCCGTCAAGCAAAATATTTGTTCTTTTGGGGCTGGCACCTCGAACAAGCATAAAAATAGAGTGAAGCAGATATATTGTCGTGTAAGCACACATGCTTCTTTCATTAGTTTAGATGAACCATTGATGATCAATTCGAACCAGTGCATGTGATTAAAATTAATTTTACCTAAATAGAGGGTCCAAAATAAACTACAACTACTAGATTTGCAACCACGGGATGCTGACGATATCTCCAAAGAACATTGCAACAGCAGCGAGGCTTCACAGCAACATATGGTAAGCCTGTGTGTTTTAGTACATGTGAAATGTAATGCATGTAGGCTGCTTTCTTGGCTTGTGGCCTCAACCTGTAATCCTACAGAATTACAAATACTTCAGTTGTCTAGTTGCTGTATTGCTTGATTCGGATGCTTGTTTGTTACTTGTTAGGCTATACCTGAGTTGGCCAATATGTCAACACTGTCTGTTGTACTATCGTAAAGAAATGCATGCCTAGTTCATTTGAGTCCTTAACTTTTCCTCTGAACTTCACCATAAGACTGTCTTCGTAGTTTATATGAGGCCACACTGTTAAGTGCTTTCTCAGATTATTTGAACTTCTTAGATGCCTTGGCAACTTAAATATAGCGGTGGTACACTCCCTTTCAACTAGGGATGTCAACTGGGTCCCGTTTAATCCCGATTAAAGTCCACTAGTGGTATGATAGTTCAAAAGAGTTTTTTATTTTTTGAGGAAAATGAACTAGGGAGCTAGCAAAAACTAACTAGATGGGACTGGCGGATGTCGTTTATTTGCCACTTACATCCCTAGTTTCATCTTACCATTTTTATTTCTTTTCGGCTGATGCTGCTTTGAACCATTTAAATATAGCTTGCCATGATCGGCAATAATTCGTATGTCGTTTACCATGTAAGCTTATTGCCTGGATCATGCGATAACTATCTCTTACTTATGTCCAGCAGAAACCTTTCAGGATGCCGTTCACACTAGGACACAATGTACAACCCCAGAATCTATTTGTGGAAGCAGTGCGCCATCCATGTTCCCAGATGGTAGCAGTTCAGAGGCAACACCGCCGGAGAGCAGTCTGAGCACAAATATTATAGTTCTTGAGGCTCTACTGGAGGCAGAAAGAGATGGTGTGGCTGCCATGAATGAGGTCATCTTGATCTTGAGGCTGGAAATTATGCAATTAGTTGCACACATTATGCAAGCAACCTAAGAATTGGAGGAAGTAAGAATGCTACATTTGAAGACGGAGGAGGTCCTGCTGTTTCTGCTATCTGAAGCCTAGGGTAATCCCAGTTCTTCTTTAGACACCAGTTGAAATTGTCAATAGATTATTGTACTTGCATGTTGTGTCATGTCTCTGAATGGATTATGTTGTAAGTCCCCCTATGTTGTCCATGTGTTGTAATGATACGAATTTTTTAAGTGAGGTAATCCTCGGTACTCGTATGATTGGCATAAGGTGAACTGTTTTTCGTGTGAGCATATTGTATTGGATGAAATAACTGTTTGACTCAAAGTGTATCCAACCTACTGAATTTGAAGATCACGGCATTTATCAATCATAATCATATATAAAGGTGGAATAAATATTTGTTGTGGTTTTGAAGAAATAAATAAATAAACATAGAATTATCGATGGATATTCGTAATCGAATACAAATTGGATTTGAATTTAGTTGCCAGGGCCCAGGGCAAATGCGAATGCTAATTCTCCCAAGTTTTGAACGAAGCGGCTAAACACCCACTATCATTTGTGGGCTGCCCGAAGCAAGTGTTTGCGAGATGGAAATTACTGTCTACCCCTGACACTTGGACATCCTTATCGACCGGATTTACACTACTCTCGATAGGGGTAGAGTAGTAACTTCAATCAGACGTGACATGACCGCCTTTGAGCCCATTCAGACACGATGGGCGCCAAACATGGGCGGCAAAACACATTTGATTCAAGATCATCCGAAAGACATGTGTCTCTCCCTCCATTTCCCCATTCATACACGGTGGGCGGCAAAACAAACTCTCCTCGCCCGAAATCGATGTAGGCAAATATTTTAAATAGGGCAGATGTGTAACTTCCCTCAGACGTGACACAACCACCCTACCTGTCAGCCCCGTTCGTACACCGTGGGCGGCAAAACACCCTCTCCTCGCCCGAAATCGCTACAGCCAAATATTTGGGAGATGTGAAATTACCGTCCTATCCCCAACCGACCTGATGTCCGAAATTTTAAACGGGGGATAAGTTCGTAACTTTCCCACATTTCAGACAAGTGCATCCCAAAGTTTGAGATCCACACCCTCCCCCTCCATTTCCCCATTCATACACTATAGGCGCCACAACAACCTCCCCACTGCGGCCAGCCTCCTCCGTCCGCCACCACATCCTCCACCTTGCCGGAGCCGCTACCCCGTCGTCCACTACAAGAGATGGACGTCTCTCATCCATGGCGCTGGACCAGGATCCTTTCATCGCGTCCTCTCGCTTCATCGGCGGCGGTGTCCACCTTGTTGTTGCCGCTCCTACGACCGCCTCGTCCACGGCAACAGTATTTATCCGCCGACCCGGCCGTCTATCGTCTAAAGTCGTCTTCCTTGCCGCCGACAGCCATCGCATCTGCAACACCCTCAACGTATCAGCAGGGGCCTACACAGTGTCGCAAGAGAGTTGGTACTCTTCCATATGTGCTTAAGTAATTGATCTTAGCCGGAAAATAGATCGTAAATTGTTTACTGTACTTTTCTTGTCCATACCAAATCGTAGTGGCTAGTTGAAAGCAAACATTGGTTGCGAAGTAGCTTTGTCTGGCTTGCACCCTCAGATCCGCCATTGCATGGTGACTATATTCATAAAGCTTATGGTTTTCCCCCTTTATATTCACTACCATCATCGTAGGTGCTTCGTGTCGTGTTAGCACTTCTCCTCAAGACCTCAACCCATCAAGCGAAACAACATGCCACTCATAATTCCAAAGCTTAGGTGTTGAAATACGAATCTAATATGATGCTCATATTACTAAAACAGAGAACGTTTAATTGGTCACCTAATGTTCCTATATTCGTTTCAAAAAGCATGTGCGCCACCCACTGGTCTAGCTAGTTCCACTTTCATGATTTTACTCTTGATGCTTAGGGTTTTCCCCTTTTATCTACTCTACTATGATCTGCATAGGTGCTTTCTGCCGTACTAGCATTATTCCACCCTTCAAGCTAAACAACACAAAACTCAAAATTCTAAAGCTTACTTGTTCAAATATGATTGTGATATGATACTAATATTAGTTAACAGACACGTTTAATTGGTTAGCTAAAGGTCCCACTTGAGTTTCCAAATGCATGTCGTGACATATAGAGAGACAACAGAATTGCATTTCTTTGTCACTTGTTGATTATACTTTCTTCTACCAAAACTTAGTTGTTATTTCAAAGCAAACATCGCTTGCTAACTAACCTTTTCGCGGGTTGCAGCTTCAGATCTACCATCCCACTGCCACGGTCAATACTATACTCATCATGCTTACGGTTTCCCCATTATATGATGACCACGACCAGCCTACGTGGTTCGTGTCGTAATAGCACTTCTCCACCCATCGAGCTAAACAAGCTTAGTTGAACAAATTCAAATCTGATATTAGTAAAACTGATAGATGTTTAATTGGTCAGCTAAATGTTCGTACTTTAGTTTCGAAATGCATGTGAGCCACATATGGAGAGACTGGAAGGAATACTATTTCTCTATGCGCTCTGGTTCATCATGGGTGGGCAACCGACATTGTATAGAAAGATTTGTAATATCTTCAATCTGCTTGCTCTTTTGCTCTTCTTTAAGATGATCCTCTTCTCTTCTTTAATAAGTATGTTCCTTGTTGGGAAGAGTAGCAGATACATTTGCGGTCGAATGGTCAGGTCGAGTTGTTCTCCCTTAGTATATTTTGAACTGTCAGGTCAGGTCGACTTGTTCTTCTTTACTATATGTTGAAGCTATCATCTATGAAGTATCATCACTTCTGGAGCTCTCATATTTTGAGTAGTGGGCCACATTATATTAATGCACACACCAAGTTACAGCATGCATGGCATCTCTCAGAAGAATTGCAGAGATGTCACAAAAGGGTTTACAGGGAGGCAGTATTGGATTAGAATCACTTCTGCATTACAAATATAATCTCACTTGTTTTTATGTTTTCATGCATGTCAGGTACTGAACATTATCAAAATGAATATGAGAATGGACGCACGAAAGGAATATTGCGGAACAATCCACTGGCTAACAAACTTGGCATGGTGGAGGATGGCCTATCTTATTCACCCATCAAGGTGCTTGCTCTAACTTGGCAAGGTTGTATTGGTCGAACATATTTTGCATCTGACCTCTTGCATTACTTCTACTTTGTTGCACCATCTGCTTAGTTTAAGCATCATATATGAGTATATGACATACCTATCCATTTTCTTTACCTATTCCATGTGTCGTCATACTATGTTTTTCCAGTCAAATGTTGTTCTTTCGTAATAGATGTCCAAAAGGAAGAGGGTGAGTGCAGATCCTCAAGGAGTACAAACTAGGTATTTGGAAAAGGTAGTGATACCTGATAAATCAGATAGATCAGCAGTCACAGAAAACACAGGCCCAACTGTACCATATTCTACCCCTACTCCACTGGCCAAACCCCTATTAGAATTGCTGAGAGCCCAACGTCAGGTACTGTCTATGATATCAATTCAAAATTTGAACTCCTAAATTTCTGCATGTGCCTTACCTTCTCTCTTGTATGAAAACTAATTTCAGATGAAGCTCCTTGCTCAAAGGATCATAGGATCTCACAACAATACTGGGCTCAGCATTGCTCTTGTCAGTACCTCCTGGCCTTTGTCAGCATACTTACACTCATTGCTGTTTGATTATGTAGCATCACTGTAAATGTTCGCTTCTTTATCCTTCCTTTGCTTGATATTATAAGATCTATGTTTACTCTTAGATAAATGTAGAATTAACACAATGGTTATGAAGTTTTGGATTGCTCATGTAAGTACCTGTTGTCATGTACTCCCTCTGTATCGAATTAATTATTGATCAATTGGATGTATTTAGAACATAATAGTGCTAGATACATCCATTTGAGCGACAATTAATAACGGATGGTGGTGGTATTACTGTACTTGCATCACGAGATAGTTGATTGTCTAGCATTACTCTACATCTTATCTGCCCTGCCCTCCACTATCTCCAAATTATCATATCTACATTTACCCTTACCAAAATGTTGAATAAAGCAAATGCCACTGCACACGTTGATGTCTGCATTCCTCTTGTCAGTACCTTTTGCCTCGTAACCCTGTACTTAATTAATTGCTATTTGATTATGTATCATCAGTCTGCATATGAACTTCATTATCCTCTGTTTCTTCCAATATTATTTGATATATATTTACTCTTTGCAAAATGTAGAAAATGGCAATGTTTATAAAGAATCTTCTTTGGGGAATTTATTGAATTATCCTTCCATCAACATGGAGATGGGCTTTGTCCAGCCCGTGTTAACATGTAATGTAAGTTCATCCTTCTCAAGCCTTCAAACTTTGTTCTAGTATAGTGTTGGATAGGCATCATTTCCTCCACTGCTGTTTACTTTGTTGTTTACATCTGATTGGATTTTTGCAATAACTACCAGTTTTAAATTGTAGTTGTAAAAACACGTTCCTTATGCAGAACAAATCCATTTATTTGCTTATATAATTGTGAAACCTGTTACGTGTCTCCTTGTTTCTATTTCAGAGTCGTATCTCTTATGCAGAAAATCAACTGTGATCTACTTCCAATCTACCACGTACAACCCTACTATTACTGCCTTTAATCACTTTATTTAATCGCAGATCGAGGAAACATAGATTGGAAACTGACAGGTCGTATCAAATTGCAGAGTAGTTGAACATCAAGAACGGGTGATGGCTTCTAGCGATGGCTATGTCGGCTGCCACTGCGGACGAGCACAGCGACACCCTGCGGCAGCGTCGCGGATGCGGCTCTATGCGTTGATGGATGATCTGGGAGGACGGCGTACCCCCTTTCAGCTTGCTCTAGTCCTAGTAGTCATACTAGGTGGTCTACGCATGTGTAGATTTTTTTTCTTTTTCACGTCTCGTGTTCGCCGTACTGCCACGACTGTTGATGAACATATGGTAAGTTATTCACGGGGAAACTCTTGTTGAGCGTGTTTGCGAGAAAGAGAGAGAGAGAGAGAGAGAGAGAGAGAGAGTGGGTGATATGTCTAGAGACTGAGGCAATGATAAGATATTCTTTCTGTTTATGTGTGTGGAGGATAGAGAGAGACGTGTACATGGAGCTTTGTGTTGTGTAACGTGGAGACACATAGACATAATCAGAGAGTGAGTGTGTGAGATACACATGCGGACATGGGGAGAGATGTGTGAGTTAGAGAGAGGGAGAATTTTGGTGTGCATCTGAGCTAGAGAGGGGGGCATATATACATATCTAGAGCTGTAGAGAATATGCAAGGGTGTGTGTCTTAAAAGAAGGATCCAGATAGCTAGATGGGTGTTTGTGTGTGTTTGTGCATGCGTTTGTGTGTGAGAGGGAGTGTGTGTATGTGGAGTAGAGAGACCACTAATGATGTAAACCTAGTATAAGGGATGGGGGAATGGTGTGACATGTGTGTCAAAGAGAGACAAAGGCATGTGTAGTAGCGGGATAGCATGGGTGCGGGCGGGGAGCAGACTATTTTGAAGAGACATCGAGTGTGTGCGGGAGAGGGGTGTGAGAGCGAGCGAGCGAGAGAGACAGAGAGCTAGCGACGGAGGTAGAGAGGGAAAGAGGGGGAGAGAGGGGGCGTTTGTGTCCATATGTGGCGTATAGATAGGGAGACAGTGTTGATGTTGTTCGAAATTGGCCTATGTACGGAGACGCAAGGGAAGCGAGTCATCGTGTGTGTGATAGGGACTTCATGAGAGATCTAGAATAGATGGTGTAGAGAACAACATGAGAGATTGAGAACGGTGATACATTAGGGAGCTATGGAAAGAGTCACGACATTAAGGAGCTGGGGCGGGTCCGCAGGTGGGAGAGATAGAAAGAGGAGAGTGGTGCACAAGGAGACAAAGTGTGCTTGTTTGTAGTGGGGGTGGTGTGTGAGGTGAGTGTGCGAGAACCACATAACTAGGGAGATAGACGTTTGGGGGTGACATTTTGTGCGTATGGGAAAGATACATTCTACATAGTGCGTGTGCTTGGGAAAGAGAGATGCCGGAAGACCTGGAGAGTGGGGGAAGAGATGTGTGCATACCCGAGAGACAAAGTGATATTGGGGTCCGGACTTTAGAAGAGGGGGTGTTAATGTGCTCGTCTGTTCCTGTCTGTGGGAGAGAACGGCGTGTGTGTGGGGGGGCGACAGGGGGGTGGTTGGCTTCAGATAATGAGTTAGGTGTCTATATTTGAGGGACTTTAGCGTAATTGAGATATATATGGTCAATAGTGTGTGCACTCATGGTTGATCAATTTGTTTCACAGTTTGGACTATGAGATAACGACACTTTTGAACATGCGTGATATACCTTGATGTACCAGAATTACAAACCTAAGATTGGAATTTTGGAATTCGACTCCATCATTAGCTTTTGTAATTCATTTAAATGGAGGTACATTTTTTAAGTCGGGATTTCGTGATTTCAAATTCATATATCAAACCTAGAGATATACACATACGGGCATGTTCAAACTTTATAATCATCCAGTTTATTCAGACACATACACATTTTTGCTTTTGTCATCATATTTAGGACAAACACATTTGGAATTTCATTTGAATTGGACCGTATGATGGTATTTGATTGTACTAGCTCAATTATCCATATTTGAATTGAATGGACAATCTAAGTTTCGAGTAGGAGACATTGATTTTCAATACTTGCACTTTTTTTGCGTGCAAAACAAATAAATTCTCAGCCATGATATCATAGTCGGCCGTACAAGAGCAGAACACTTATAATTTCAAGCTCCAAAAGCTTTCAAACTTCCCGCTCACATCGAAATATCTCGCCTTGAAAGTTTAGCCATACGATATTCCTATTTTACCCATACCACATGAACGGAAAAGGGCTGCTTTGGTAACTCCATTGTTTTCCCCTCTTTGCCCCCAACATTCTTCCCAAGAGCCCCTCCCCTTCCCTTCCCTGACCGCCCCCAACCACGGCAAGCCACCGAATCTAGTCCTCCGCCGTAGCGGTGGACCTCACACCCCATCGGATGTACCTTCCACACCTTGGAACCCCCAACTATCAACTCACCACTTCACCGGGGCCGCTTCACCGATTGGCTTGTCCACCGCTCCAGATCTCTTTGATCGCCATCATGGTCCACCGCATCGGATCTGCTTAATCAGCACCCTCATCCACCACAGTGTAGTCCCTTCACTGACTCCCTCGTCCGCCCCATCGCTGGCCCTTCATACAAGCCCTCGTCCGCCACAACAGATCCGCCTCATCGAAAGCACTATACACCGCGCCCGCCGAAGCCTTCGTCCACTGCACCGGACCCACTGCACAGACGCCATATTCAACTCCATCGGCCCTGCTTTACTGACGCCGCAATCTCATCAGGTTTTTTCGATTTGTACTCCTTCGATTTTTCTCTTCTTTATCGTGCAACTGTTCACTTACCACAGATGAGATTTCTTGTATGTCGCCAGGCGCCGCAACCAAAGCACCGGAGCCGCTTCAGCGACGGCGACAAACGGCCCAAATTCAACCACAACACGAGCACCATCGATGATCCTTAGCTATCAAGTATGACAATGATACCCATACGCCGCCGAGAATCAGGTACTATTGTCCAACGGCCGGTGCCTACGTTCACTTTCTTAGCATAAGCACCGCACCTTTGAATTTCTTCAGTGCATCATTAAATTTTTCATGAGACATGTTATTCTGCTTGCACCTGTAGGGCCATACTTCTAGCAGTGAACATGTGCTAAATTACATACCAGTGCACATATAGTTAATATGCTTTAGTTTTGTCCTAAGTATTACTGTACTTCCTAGATATCACTTCCTACAATTTTACTTCATGCATGCTATATTTATGATAATGGTGTTGTTCTAATGCCACCTGTTGGTCCCATTAGACTGCTTCATGTTCTCTATGCTTAATTACACATAAGCAAACTATCATGTGGTTCTGCTGCTTTTTGTTCGTTTTACCCTACATTTTCTGATGCTAGCTATTACATCACTGCTCCGAGCCTCTGTTCATTAATTTTTTGTGTGTTCTTGATCTTCCCAAGTTGCATGACTAATTTGATGCTTCTATTAATTATGGAGCTGCCAACCCCGTCAAGCAAAATATTTGTTCTTTTGGGGCTGGCACCTCGAACAAGCATAAAAATAGAGTGAAGCAGATATATTGTCGTGTAAGCACACATGCTTCTTTCATTAGTTTAGATGAACCATTGATGATCAATTCGAACCAGTGCATGTGATTAAAATTAATTTTACCTAAATAGAGGGTCCAAAATAAACTACAACTACTAGATTTGCAACCACGGGATGCTGACGATATCTCCAAAGAACATTGCAACAGCAGCGAGGCTTCACAGCAACATATGGTAAGCCTGTGTGTTTTAGTACATGTGAAATGTAATGCATGTAGGCTGCTTTCTTGGCTTGTGGCCTCAACCTGTAATCCTACAGAATTACAAATACTTCAGTTGTCTAGTTGCTGTATTGCTTGATTCGGATGCTTGTTTGTTACTTGTTAGGCTATACCTGAGTTGGCCAATATGTCAACACTGTCTGTTGTACTATCGTAAAGAAATGCATGCCTAGTTCATTTGAGTCCTTAACTTTTCCTCTGAACTTCACCATAAGACTGTCTTCGTAGTTTATATGAGGCCACACTGTTAAGTGCTTTCTCAGATTATTTGAACTTCTTAGATGCCTTGGCAACTTAAATATAGCGGTGGTACACTCCCTTTCAACTAGGGATGTCAACTGGGTCCCATTTAATCCCGATTAAAGTCCACTAGTGGTATGATAGTTCAAAAGAGTTTTTTATTTTTTGAGGAAAATGAACTAGGGAGCTAGCAAAAACTAACTAGATGGGACTGGCGGATGTCATTTATTTGCCACTTACATCCCTAGTTTCATCTTACCATTTTTATTTCTTTTCGGCTGATGCTGCTTTGAACCATTTAAATATAGCTTGCCATGATCGGCAATAATTCGTATGTCGTTTACCATGTAAGCTTATTGCCTGGATCATGCGATAACTATCTCTTACTTATGTCCAGCAGAAACCTTTCAGGATGCCGTTCACACTAGGACACAATGTACAACCCCAGAATCTATTTGTGGAAGCAGTGCGCCATCCATGTTCCCAGATGGTAGCAGTTCAGAGGCAACACCGCCGGAGAGCAGTCTGAGCACAAATATTATAGTTCTTGAGGCTCTACTGGAGGCAGAAAGAGATGGTGTGGCTGCCATGAATGAGGTCATCTTGATCTTGAGGCTGGAAATTATGCAATTAGTTGCACACATTATGCAAGCAACCTAAGAATTGGAGGAAGTAAGAATGCTACATTTGAAGACGGAGGAGGTCCTGCTGTTTCTGCTATCTGAAGCCTAGGGTAATCCCAGTTCTTCTTTAGACACCAGTTGAAATTGTCAATAGATTATTGTACTTGCATGTTGTGTCATGTCTCTGAATGGATTATGTTGTAAGTCCCCCTATGTTGTCCATGTGTTGTAATGATACGAATTTTTTAAGTGAGGTAATCCTCGGTACTCGTATGATTGGCATAAGGTGAACTGTTTTTCGTGTGAGCATATTGTATTGGATGAAATAACTGTTTGACTCAAAGTGTATCCAACCTACTGAATTTGAAGATCACGGCATTTATCAATCATAATCATATATAAAGGTGGAATAAATATTTGTTGTGGTTTTGAAGAAATAAATAAATAAACATAGAATTATCGATGGATATTCGTAATCGAATACAAATTGGATTTGAATTTAGTTGCCAGGGCCCAGGGCAAATGCGAATGCTAATTCTCCCAAGTTTTGAACGAAGCGGCTAAACACCCACTATCATTTGTGGGCTGCCCGAAGCAAGTGTTTGCGAGATGGAAATTACTGTCTACCCCTGACACTTGGACATCCTTATCGACCGGATTTACACTACTCTCGATAGGGGTAGAGTAGTAACTTCAATCAGACGTGACATGACCGCCTTTGAGCCCATTCAGACACGATGGGCGCCAAACATGGGCGGCAAAACACATTTGATTCAAGATCATCCGAAAGACATGTGTCTCTCCCTCCATTTCCCCATTCATACACGGTGGGCGGCAAAACAAACTCTCCTCGCCCGAAATCGATGTAGGCAAATATTTTAAATAGGGCAGATGTGTAACTTCCCTCAGACGTGACACAACCACCCTACCTGTCAGCCCCGTTCGTACACCGTGGGCGGCAAAACACCCTCTCCTCGCCCGAAATCGCTACAGCCAAATATTTGGGAGATGTGAAATTACCGTCCTATCCCCAACCGACCTGATGTCCGAAATTTTAAACGGGGGATAAGTTCGTAACTTTCCCACATTTCAGACAAGTGCATCCCAAAGTTTGAGATCCACACCCTCCCCCTCCATTTCCCCATTCATACACTGTAGGCGCCACAACAACCTCCCCACTGCGGCCAGCCTCCTCCGTCCGCCACCGCATCCTCCACCTTGCCGGAGCCGCTACCCCGTCGTCCACTACAAGAGATGGACGTCTCTCATCCATGGCGCTGGACCAGGATCCTTTCATCGCGTCCTCTCGCTTCATCGGCGGCGGCGTCCACCTTGTTGTTGCCGCTCCTACGACCGCCTCGTCCACGGCAACAGTATTTATCCGCCGACCCGGCCGTCTATCGTCTAAAGTCTTCTTCCTTGCCGCCGACAGCCATCGCATCTGCAACACCCTCAACGTATCAGCAGGGGCCTACACAGTGTCGCAAGAGAGTTGGTACTCTTCCATATGTGCTTAAGTAATTGATCTTAGCCGGAAAATAGATCGTAAATTGTTTACTGTACTTTTCTTGTCCATACCAAATCGTAGTGGCTAGTTGAAAGCAAACATTGGTTGCGAAGTAGCTTTGTCTGGCTTGCACCTTCAGATCCGCCATTGCATGGTGACTATATTCATAAAGCTTATGGTTTTCCCCCTTTATATTCACTACCATCATCGTAGGTGCTTCGTGTCGTGTTAGCACTTCTCCTCAAGACCTCAACCCATCAAGCGAAACAACATGCCACTCATAATTCCAAAGCTTAGGTGTTGAAATACGAATCTAATATGATGCTCATATTACTAAAACAGAGAACGTTTAATTGGTCACCTAATGTTCCTATATTCGTTTCAAAAAGCATGTGCGCCACCCACTGGTCTAGCTAGTTCCACTTTCATGATTTTACTCTTGATGCTTAGGGTTTTCCCCTTTTATCTACTCTACTATGATCTGCATAGGTGCTTTCTGCCGTACTAGCATTATTCCACCCTTCAAGCTAAACAACACAAAACTCAAAATTCTAAAGCTTAGTTGTTCAAATATGATTGTGATATGATACTAATATTAGTTAACAGACACGTTTAATTGGTTAGCTAAAGGTCCCACTTGAGTTTCCAAATGCATGTCGTGACATATAGAGAGACAACAGAATTGCATTTCTTTGTCACTTGTTGATTATACTTTCTTCTACCAAAACTTAGTTGTTATTTCAAAGCAAACATCGCTTGCTAACTAACCTTTTCGCGGGTTGCAGCTTCAGATCTACCATCCCACTGCCACGGTCAATACTATACTCATCATGCTTACGGTTTCCCCATTATATGATGACCACGACCAGCCTACGTGGTTCGTGTCGTAATAGCACTTCTCCACCCATCGAGCTAAACAAGCTTAGTTGAACAAATTCAAATCTGATATTAGTAAAACTGATAGATGTTTAATTGGTCAGCTAAATGTTCGTACTTTAGTTTCGAAATGCATGTGAGCCACATATGGAGAGACTGGAAGGAATACTATTTCTCTATGCGCTCTGGTTCATCATGGGTGGGCAACCGACATTGTATAGAAAGATTTGTAATATCTTCAATCTGCTTGCTCTTTTGCTCTTCTTTAAGATGATCCTCTTCTCTTCTTTAATAAGTATGTTCCTTGTTGGGAAGAGTAGCAGATACATTTGCGGTCGAATGGTCAGGTCGAGTTGTTCTCCCTTAGTATATTTTGAACTGTCAGGTTAGGTCGACTTGTTCTTCTTTACTATATGTTGAAGCTATCATCTATGAAGTATCATCACTTCTGGAGCTCTCATATTTTGACTAGTAGGCCACATTATATTAATGCACACAACAAGTTACAGCATGCATGGCATCTCTCAGAAGAATTGCAGAGATGTCACAAAAGGGTTTACAGGGAGGCAGTATTGGATTAGAATCACTTCTGCATTACAAATATAATCTCACTTGTTTTTATGTTTTCATGCATGTCAGGTACTGAACATTATCAAAATGAATATGAGAATGGACGCACGAAAGGAATATTGCGGAACAATCCACTGGCTAACAAACTTGGCATGGTGGAGGATGGCCTATCTTATTCACCCATCAAGGTGCTTGCTCTAACTTGGCAAGGTTGTATTGGTCGAACATATTTTGCATCTGACCTCTTGCATTACTTCTACTTTGTTGCACCATCTGCTTAGTTTAAGCATCATATATGAGTATATGACATACCTATCCATTTTCTTTACCTATTCCATGTGTCGTCATACTATGTTTTTCCAGTCAAATGTTGTTCTTTCGTAATAGATGTCCAAAATGAAGAGGGTGAGTGCAGATCCTCAAGGAGTACAAACTAGGTATTTGGAAAAGGTAGTGATACCTGATAAATCAGATAGATCAGCAGTCACAGAAAACACAGGCCCAACTGTACCATATTCTACCCCTACTCCACTGGCCAAACCCCTATTAGAATTGCTGAGAGCCCAACGTCAGGTACTGTCTATGATATCAATTCAAAATTTGAACTCCTAAATTTCTGCGTGTGCCTTACCTTCTCTCTTGTATGAAAACTAATTTCAGATGAAGCTCCTTGCTCAAAGGATCATAGGATCTCACAACAATACTAGGCTCAGCATTGCTCTTGTCAGTACCTCCTGGCCTTTGTCAGCATACTTACACTCATTGCTGTTTGATTATGTAGCATCACTGTAAATGTTCGCTTCTTTATCCTTCCTTTGCTTGATATTATAAGATCTATGTTTAGTCTTAGATAAATGTAGAATTAACACAATGGTTATGAAGTTTTGGATTGCTCATGTAAGTACCTGTTGTCATGTACTCCCTCTGTATCGAATTAATTATTGATCAATTGGATGTATTTAGAACATAATAGTGCTAGATACATCCATTTGAGCGACAATTAATAACGGATGGTGGTGGTATTACTGTACTTGCATCACGAGATAGTTGATTGTCTAGCATTACTCTACATCTTATCTGCCCTGCCCTCCACTTTCTCCAAATTATCATATCTACATTTACCCTTACCAAAATGTTGAATAAAGCAAATGCCACTGCACACGTTGATGTCTGCATTCCTCTTGTCAGTACCTTTTGCCTCGTAACCCTGTACTTAATTAATTGCTATTTGATTATGTATCATCAGTCTGCATATGAACTTCATTATCCTCTGTTTCTTCCAATATTATTTGATATATATTTACTCTTTGCAAAATGTAGAAAAATGGCAATGTTTATAAAGAATCTTCTTTGGGGAATTTATTGAATTATCCTTCCATCAACATGGAGATGGGCTTTGTCCAGCCCGTGTTAACATGTAATGTAAGTTCATCCTTCTCAAGCCTTCAAACTTTGTTCTAGTATAGTGTTGGATAGGCATCATTTCCTCCACTTCTGTTTACTTTGTTGTTTACATATGATTGGATTTTTGCAATAACTACCAGTTTTAAATTGTAGTTGTAAAAACACGTTCCTTATGCAGAACAAATCCATTTATTTGCTTATATAATTGTGAAACCTGTTACGTGTCTCCTTGTTTCTATTTCAGAGTCGTATCTCTTATGCCAGGCGGAACTTTAGGGAAGATAGTGAGCCAAATCATATTGAGGACAGTGAGATGACCCCAAGGTCCTATCTTGATGAAGACAGTGAGTTGAAGCTACTCACCAGCAGGTTTGAGACAACCTCTGTGCAGTCGCTGCCTCAAACAGTTCAACTTCTTTAGTCTCAACTTAAAGCAGAAAGGCTTGCTTCAGCTCAGCTCCGAGTTGAAGTCAAAGATGCAAGGAAGATGTTAGAGGACTGCCTTGCGCACTGTGCCATACAGCTAGGGTGGAGCATCTATCATTGACACAACTGAGGTCTCATCAGCTTGTTCGGCTGCTTGCGGGGCCCACCTTGGCCAGGCCTCATGCCTTCTGAAGTGCTCTCAGTTTTGTATATTCTTTTGTCGGCGCGTTTATATGCACTGGTGGCGACCTTTGATGCCCAGTGTATGTAATCCGTGGTCACGTTGCGCTTTATTATCACCGGTAGAGAACTTTGATTCCAATTGATGTAATATGTCGTAATTTCTTTATTGTATAGTCTAGGTTTATTCTTTGGTCGGTATGTTATAATTTAGGCTGGAAGGTTCAGTGGATCTCAGTGTTGTCGGTCTTTAGGTCAGCCCGTTACTCATATGGGCCAAAACGTGGGCCTATAATCATCTTGGGACATTAGCAGGTCTAACCTATAGCAGTTTCCCGCCTTTAACAGGCCGAGTAAAGTTCTAGCTAGCTGGGCCAGAGAATACCATGGGCTTTTAACAGGCTAAAACCTAGATTGGGCCAGCGTTGGGCCGAAAAATTGACGGGCCAACACAGGCTGAAACTGCCTAAGGCCCATGTTTGGCCCAAAATAGGACAAGCAGTTAACAAGCCAAAATATATCTCGGGCCAGTTTGGCCAAATAAAATTATGGGCTTTAAGCAGGCCGGTATCCACGCGGGCCATAGGCCCAAAAGTGTCACGGGCAATTATCATATGGGCTATAAGCACGCCTGATTCAACGCGGGCTGTAATAGGCCCAACTATTCCACGGGCCATTAACAGGCCAATAGGCCTATTGGCTTAAATTTATCCACGAAGACCACAGGCCGTTAAGAGGCCTAAAGTTACTTCGGACAAGAAATAGCCCTATTTCTGCATGGGCTGTTAAAGGGCCTAAAGTTAAACCGGGCTGACAACATCCCAGATGCACCACAGGCCGCTAACAGGCCCAAACTATTATCGGGCCGAACTGGTTAACGGGCATTTAACAGGCTGAAATACAAACCTATCTTAGAATGGGCCCAAAAGAACAATGGCATGTTAATGGGGCTGATCCGATATAGGCCGTAATTTGGCCCAAAACACGACAGGCTGTGAATGGGCCTGATCTGCTATGGGCCTCAATTTGGCCCAAAACATGGTAGGCTGTTAACGGGGCAGCCCACTAGTGTCTGAAAAAACATGGCGGGCCTTTAGCTAGGCCGGCCTTTTCACCGGAATGGGCCTCTTTTGGGTCGTGCCACGTGTCAACGTATCATAGGCGCCTCATGTCCAATGAGTGGATGACATCTGTCCTACCGGTGAGCAAACATGTGTTTCCTTCAGCCAATGAGAATTTTACATGTGGAAAATCCCCATTGGTCCGGGCTGTTAACGGGTTATCGGATCCAAAACCGGACTCGATAGCTTAACGGCGACCCGTTACGGTCGATGCCACGTGTCGGTCACCCTTGACGAAAGCACTTCTATGAGGCGGGATTTATCGTCATGGAAGTGGACACTTCCGTGATGATAATTTTGGTAATGTCATGGAACACTTCTACGACAGCACATGTATGCCTATCTTGATTCTGTCATAAAATCTTCATGGATGTACATGCATGACAGAAAACGTGACCTACTGTGACAAACACGTATCATCACGGAAGTGTATTTTTTGTAGTGTATATTTTGTTACTCAATACCTGGATATGTATATGATATCTCGGTAGAAGACTGGAGTATTAGCCATAGATGTTGCTGGTACCTGGGTCTATCGATTTATGGATGCACTAAGTATTAGCCATAGATGTTGCTGGTACCTGGGTCTATCGATTTATGGATGCACTTCCTATATAGCATCAACACATTTTACATACTCTAGCATAAGCATGAGGTATTTCATTTTCACATATCTATAATATAGTTACCACACTTTTATCTATTCAAGAATTATTATTGGCGAAACTATGAACCATGATCCAGTTTTTAGCATTAAAAACACCTTCTAACACTTTTATGAGTACTTCCATTATCACTTATTTTTATTTCGAAAATAAATAATACTTGTGACATCTTTATACATTAATATATTATACAACTAGATAAGCTAGTAAGGTTGACAACCCTTGCTAGAGTTGTTGGGGGCACATGTAAAGTTTTATTAGTGTTGTAGAACTTATCATTGGTGTAGGCAGTGCCAGAGCTTTGAAGAAAATGTTGAGTGGGCCAACTAAAGTTAGCACATTTAAAAAAAACTTAATCATAGGCAGTAGTATATGATATTATATGGGTACCTACCAATACGTCGTTGCTATTTTTAAACTGCAATGAATAACCGAGTCGATAAATCATGCAATAAAATATCTAGGCCACCATGTGGCACATGTTGTAACCAATTCAAATTATTTGAGAATAGCTAAGCCAAAATTTGGGAAAACAAATTAGATTACATGTGATGTCTTGCATGTTGTGACGCTGCCTCCTACCTTGCTAATGGAGCGTTGGACCTCATAACAAGTAGGCACTAACAGTGAGTTGGGGTTGTCGGCAGATGGCAACTGGCACTTTGCAATGTGTATGTGTGACTGCCTTGCCACCGCTAATGGCAGCTGCTCCTAGTGTAATACTCCTGCAAAAGGAAATAGATGCATCAGGCTGGATCGAACGTGTAAAGGGTATGCATTGTAGTGTTCTTGATATATTGTAGTGGTGAGCTGGGAAACGTTGCAAGCATAGGTCAAATATGTGTGCAAAAATCCAGGGAAGGCCATGGCCTAGTTGGGACCTAACTAAGCTCCACCCCTAGGTGTAGGACACATTAAATTCATAGATTTATATCTAGGTTGTCACTGAGGGAATAGTTGCTTCATGCTACAAACTCCTGCATAAAATTATGGGCCAAGGGGAGGTATATTCTACTATATAGTACCAACAATCATCAAGTGATTTCTGATGCCAGGGAAGGTATATTATAATCCATAGGTTATGTATCACTCATATTAGATTCCTTCTTTTTGGTTTTGCTAAAGTGTACTTTTTTGTACTTGTTTTCTTTTTTGTTTTGCTCTTATATGAAAAACAACAAAATAATAAAAATTTCAGCACCTAACTACTTATTGTTTCCTAGGTATCATAGATACCTCTACTGCAAACACTAAGGCCCTCTTTGATTCGCAGGATTCTCAAAATATAGGAATAGGAAAAACACGGGATTGGAGTTACATACCCACTTGAATCCTGTAGGGTTTTCTTAGAGTGTTTGATGCCACATGAAAAATAATTAAAGGTAAACAACGGTTGGAGTGGATGCTATATTTCCAGTGAAATGTAGCACACATGTTTCCATTGGAAAAATTCCTATATGATTAAATGCTATGAATCAAACAACCAACGCAAGGAAAATTCCTAAGGATTCTAACTCTTCAAAAATCCTATGGAATTCCTTTGAATCAAAGGAGCCCTAAATTGTGTGCCATCTCTACCACAAATAATGGTGATTTTAGTAGACCCACTATTAACATTGGTTCCTTTCAAATTAGCCCTGCTTTGCTAAACTTGGTGATGAAAATTCTCTCGGCCTTTTAATGATGATATTGATTCTCATTTACACAACTTTCTTGAAGTTTGTGAGATGCAAAAAAATATAGAGATGGAGAAGCTGATTATGTCAAATAAAAATTGTGTTTGTTCTCATTAAGAGAAAGAGCAAAAGAATGGTCACTTCGTTTACGTAAAGCTAGCATATATTCATGGAATAAGTGCAAAGATGTTTTTGGAAAGTATTGTGATCCTACAAAGATGATACAATTTAGAAATCTTATCATGAATTTTCTATAAATGAAAATAAACACTTACCTCAATCATGATTGTTTTAAGTATGCTTAGAATTTTCCAACACATCATGCAGTAGATGATTGGCTAATGCTTCACGGTTTTTAGGCTAGACTAAAAATGCTTTGTGAGGAGTTTTGTAGACTCAGCTGTAGGTAGAAAATTTATGAACGTGACTCAAGAAAGGTGTAAAGAAGTTATTGGACAACATGATGGGAAAATATACCCAACGGCATACGAGAAGAGCTCCCACAACAAAAAAGGTAAACTCTATAGATGAAGTTGGTAGCTCGGATGATAAGATAACATGTTAATGTCTGTGTTATCCTTGAAAATGCTTCTTGAAGTCAAGACACTAAATGTGTGCTATTTTGTGACGAAAATCTTGGTGACGGAAAAGAAACGTTGCCTATGATAATTTTCTCGGACAGAAAACCATCACCACCTCATGTTCTCCCAGGGCAGTGATGACCCACAAGTATAGGGGATCAATCATAGTCCTTTCGATAAGTAAGAGTGTCGAATCCAATGAGGAGTAGAAGGAAATGATAAGTGGTTTTCAACAATGTAATTTCTGCAAGCACAGAAATTGTCGGTATCAGGTAGTTTGATAGCAAGATAATTTCTAACGAGTGACAAGTAGCAATAGTAACAATAGGTGCAGCAAGGTATCCCAATCCTTTTTGTAGCAAAGGACAGGCCAAAACAATCTCTTATAGTAAGCAAAGCATTCTTGAGGACACACGGGAATTTCATCTAGTCACTTTCCTCATGTTGGTTTGATTCGCGTTCGCTACTTTGATAATTTGATATGTGGGTGGAATGGTGCTTGGGTGTTGTTCTTACTTGAACAAGCCTCCCACTTATGATTAACTCCTCTCGCAAGCATCTGCACCTATGAAATAAGAATTAAGATAATATCTAACCATACCATTAAACATATGAATCCAAATCAGCCCCTTACAAAATAGGGCATAAACTAGGGTTTAAGTTTCTGTCACTTTAGCAACCCATCATCTAATAACTACTCCACAATGCATTTATGCTCAAGATCATAGGAGTAATAAATATCATAATGGGTCCGAACATAAAATCTTCCACCAAATAAACCGGCTAGCATCAACTACAAGATGTAATCAACACTACTAGTCACCCACAAGTACCAACCTAAGGTTTTGATACAAAGATTGAACACAAGGGATGAACTAGGGTTTTGAGATGAGATGGTACTATTGGAGATGTTGATGGATATTAGCCCTCCCACGATGAGAGGGTTGTTGGTGATGCTGATAGCTTTGAGGTGAAATCGCTCTGCTGGAGAGCAAAAGTGCTCCTACCCAAGTTCCGCCTCGAGACAAAGGTGCTCTGTCCCCAAAATCCCCTCCTTATTTTTTCTAGGGTAAATGACATTATATACCAGAAGATGGTTGCCAGAAGTCGGCCAGAGGGACACTACCCAGCAGGGCATGCCTGGAGCCTCGGGGGTGGGCGCGCCCTGGTGCCTTGTGGGAACCTGGGTGGCCTCCTCTAGTATCTTTTTTCTCGAGTAGTTTTTATATATCAAAATAAATCTTTGTAAAATTTCAGCTCATTTGGAGATGTGCAAAATACGTATCTCTGATGTAGCTTTTTCATGTCTAGAATTCCAGCTGTCGGTATTCTCCCTCTTTGTGTAAACCTTGCATATTATGAGAGAAAAGGCATTAGAACTACTCAACAAAGTGTTATATTGCATAAAAACACTATAAATAATAGTATAAAAACATGATGCAAAATGGACGTATCAACTCCCCCAAGCTTAGACCTCACTTTTCCTCAAGTGAAAACCGAAATCGAAAATAATGTCCACATGTTTAGAGAGAGATGTGTCAAAAAGAAACAAAATACTGATAAACTTTATCATAAAACTTCTCATGAGCAAGTAATAATTCATCACAACATCAAAGTATAAAGCATAAACTTTATTGAAAACTAACAAACTATGTTCTTAGTCAAATTTGCAATTGCAATTCATCATATATTCAGGAAGGGTCTTGTATCGGAGCCTTTTTGCAAGTCCATGATGTCTACTATGCAACTTTATTCTTATAGACTCGTGTTGGGCCTCCAAGCGCAGAGTTCTGTAGGACAGTAGCAATTTTCCCTCAAGTGGATGACCTAAAGTTTATCAATCCGATGAAGATGGTCTCTGTCAAACACCCCTGCAACCAAATACAAGAAATCTCTTGTGTCCCCAACACACCCAATACAATGGCAAATTGTATAGGTGCACTAGTTCGGCGAAGAGATGGTGATAAAAGTGCAATATTGATATATTTTTATAATCTGAATAAATACAAACAGCAAGGTAGAAAATAGTAAACGGGCACAAAAACGGTATTTCAATGCTTGAAAATGAGGCCCAGGGTCCGTACTTTCGCTAGCGCAACCTCTCAACAAAGCTAATATAATTGGATCATATAACCATCCCTCAAAGTGCGATGAACAATCACTCCAAAGTTCCTATCTAGCGGAGAACATAAAAATAAATTGTCTGTAGGGTACGAAACCACCTCAAAGTTGTTCTTTCCGTTCGATCTATTCAAGAGTTCGTACTAAAATAACACAAAGCTATTCTTTCCATTCGATCTATCCTAGAGTTCGTACTAAAATAACACCAAAGCAAATTAATATTCATAATACTCAATCCAACACAAATAACTTCAAAGAGTGCCCCAAGATTTCTACCGGAGAAACAAATACAAGAATGTGCATCAACCCCTATGCATAGATTACCCCAATGTCACCTCGGGAATCCGCGAGTTGAGTGCCAAAACATATATCAAGTGAATCAATATGATACCCCATTATCATCATGAGTATTCAATTGCAAGACATAAATCAAGTGTTCTCAAATCCATAAAAGTATTCAATCTGATAACAACAAAATCTCAAAGGGAAAACTCAATTCATCACAACAAGATAGAGAAGGGAAAACACCATATGATCCGACTATATTAACAAAGACCGCGATACATTAAGATCGTGACATCTCAAGAACATGAGAGAGAGAGAGATTAAACACATAGCTACAGGTATGTTCCCTTAGCCCCGAGGGTGGACTACTCCCTCCTCATCATGGTGGCCGTCGGGATGATGAAGATGGCCACCAGAGATTATTTCCCTCTCCGGCAGGGTGCCGGAACGGGGTCCAGATTAGTTTTCGGTGGCTACAGAGCCTTGCGGTGGCGGAACTTCTGATCTATGTTAACCCACATGGTTTCTGGAATTTTTGGGAATTTATAGGGTAAAGAGGTGATGCGGGAGGCCACCGAGTTTGGCACAACCTACCTGTGTGCGCCCTGGTGAGTTGTGCCCCCCTCGGGGCACACCCAGGTGCTTCTCTGGCCCATCCTGGGTGTTCTGGTCCATAAAAAATGTCCAAAAGGTTTCACGGTGTTTGGACTCCATTTGATATTGATTTCCTACGATGTAAAAAACAAGGAAAAAATAGCAACTGGCACTGGGCACTGGGTCAATAAGTTAGTCCCAAAAATGATATAAAGTTGCTATAAAATGATTATGAAACATCCAAGAATGATAAATTAACAACATGAATACTTCATAAATTATAGATACGTTGGAGACGTATCAGCATCCCCAAGCTTAATTCCTACTCGTCCTTGAGTAGGTAAATGATAAAAGAAATAACTTATGAAGTGTGAATGCTAGCAAAGTGCATAAGTTTGATCAATGATAATTTAAATCACTTTTCCTAAAATCATAACAACAATTCTTTCTTATAAAACTTCTCATGTTATAGTAGCAACCAATTCACATGTTAAGGTTCAAACAATGAATTCTTTTCAAACTCAACAACCTATGTTCTCAGTCACCAAGGAATTGTAAATCAACTTATTCAACAGATTTTAAGTAAGAGCTCCACATACTCAACCATCATACAGTCTTCCATGATTGCTAACACTCACCGCATACATATGAGCAAAACGTTTCAACCGGACACATAGAAAGATTGGGGCTTATTGTTTTGCCTCCCAACGTATTCACCTCAAGGGTGATGTCAACAATAATAACTCATGCTACCCATATTCAACTGGACATATGTGCCTAGATCTTTCCTCACCACATGATGCTTGCCAAAAGAGAAAAATAAAAAGGAATAGAGAGAAAAACTTTGACTCTTTGCATAAAAGTAAATAATAAAAAGTAAAAGATAGGCCCTTCGCAGAGGGAGGCGGATGTTGCCATGTGCTTATTTGTTTATATGCTCAACCCCTTAGTGCAAAATAACATCACGTAATATTGCCCCTTATGATAGCAATCTTTATTGTGCAGTCTATCGCTTTTATTCTTTGCCATCACAAGTTCGTACAACGCTCAATTTTCTCTTACACTAAATGATCTAACATTTTTAGAAGCAATTTTTATTGCCTTATTGCGTGGATGACAACTTAGGATCTTATTCAATCCTTAGGTAGGTATGGTGGACTCTTGAAAATCAGATTTGGGTTTAAGGGTTTTTGGATGCACAAGTAGTATCTCTACTTAGTGCAGAATTTTTGGCTAGCAGAGATGGGGGGCAAGCACCACATGTTGAAGGATATATGACAATATAACTTCTATGTGAATATGAACAAACATAAACTATTACGTTGTCTTCCTTGTCCAATGTCAACAATTTTGGCATATAATATTTTGATGGGGGCTCACAATCACAAAAGATTTCCAAGATAGTGTATTTGCATGTGAAAGTTCTCTTCCTTATACTAATTATTCGTGAATTGCTTGTTTGACCAATATTCTGATTGTCAAGCCTCAAAATATTTCACTTTCTAAACCCAATGTGAAGCTACAGCTAGGCATGATATGATTTCAACTTCATGATATTCAATTCATTCAACAATTTACTCATAGGATATAAGTGAAGATCATGAGCATAATATTTCTTTCTCTCAAATAAATTTAAGTGAAGCAAAAGAGAATTTCTTCAAAAATACTAAAGCATACCGTGCTCAAAAATATATAAGTGAAGCACTAGAGCAATTCCATAGAAAAGATCTTCGTTGACGGGATGTGAATGCCGCTTACCTAGCCTCCCTGGCAACTATATGAGGACTCTATTTTATTTTTAAAAAATCAGATCTAAGTATTTTATTAAAACATCAAGCAAAATGAAAATAAAATGACATTCTAAGAATAGCACAACTCATGTGAAGAAGCAAAAACTTAGGCTCAACCGATACTAACCGATAATTGTTGAAGAGGAGAGGTGGGATGCCTATCGGGGAATCCCCTAGCTTGAAATATTATCTTGGGTGCCTTGGGCATCCCCAAGATTGAGCTTTTGTATCTCCTTAATTCTGCTCATACCACGGTTTTCCTAAATCTCAAAAGCTTCATTCACAAAAAACTCAACAAGAACTCGTGAGATAAGTTAGTATAAACCAATGAAAAAACCTTAACCTTATCATTCTCTACTGTAGAAAATCACTAAAATTATTATTCAAAATTGCACACTAAATGCCTCTGCATATACTCCTATCCTCAAATAGAATCATTAAACAAGCAAACATATGCAAACATAACAGCAATGTGCCAAAACAGTACAGTCTGTAAAGAATGCAAGAGTATCAATACTTCTTAAACTCCAAAAATTATGAAACAAATACCACACTGTAGAAAATTTATCAGAGCTCAATTTGCAAATAGTTTCAACATTTTATCACATTCTGACTTTTCTAGGGAATTTTTGCAACAGCAGTAAACTTTTTGTTTTCAAACAGCAACATGTAGACTTGTAAAATAAGCATGGCAAAGGATGTCATTTCCACTTTTATTGAAATAAAAGATGCAAAACATTATTATAAATAACAGCAAGAAAATCCTAACAAAATAAATTGACGCTCCAAGCAAAACACATATCATGTGACGAATGAAAACATAGCTCCAAGTGAGGTTACCGATAATGTTGGAGACGAAAGAGGGGATGCCTTCTGGGGCATCCCCAAGCTTAGTTGCTTGGATATTCCTTGAATATTACCTTCGGGTGCCTTGGTAATCCCCAAGCATAGTGTCTTGTCACTCCTTATTCTCCTCATATCGACATCTCACCCAAAACTTGAAAGCTTCAATCACACAAAACTTAACAGAACTTTGTGAGATAGGTTAGTATGATAAAGAGCAAACCATTTCACTTTTGGTACTATCAAAGAAAATATTCATAATTTTTCTCACACAATTCCTGCTGTAGCATATCATTTCACAATTTATATTGAGCAACATAAGCCATGGAAACTAGAAAGCAAGCAAACTATGCATTGAAAACAGAATTTGTCAAAAACAGAACAGTCTGTAGTAATCTGTACTCCAACCATACTTATGCTACTCCAACATTCTAAAAAATTAGGAAAATCTGGGAAGTTTGTCTATTAATATTCTGCAAAAATAATCATCATTTTATCATGCTTCTGTTAAAAAATGAGAATTTTTTCCTCAGCGCAGAAGTTTCTGTTTTTCAGCAAGATCAAATCAACTATCACCATAAGCCACCCCAAAGGTCTTACTTGGCACTTTATTAAAATGAAAGCAATAAAACATGATTACTATAGTAGCCTAATCATGTGAACACACAAAAATAGTAGGTAAAAGTGTTGGGTTGTCTCCCAACAAGCGCTTTTCTTTAATGCCTTTTAGCTAGGCATGATGATTTCAATGATGCTCGCATAAAAGATAAGAATTGAAACATAAAGAGAGCATCATGAAACACATGGAAAGCACATTTAAGCCTAACCCACTTCCTATGCATAGGGATTTTGTGAGCAAACAACTTATGGGAACAAGAATCAACTAGCATAGGAAGGCAAAACAAGCAAACTTCAAAATTTTCAACACATGGAGAGGAAACTTGATATTATTTCAGTACCTACAAACATATGTTCCTCCCTCATAATAATTTTCAGTAGCATCATGAATGAATTCAACAATATAACTATCAAATAAAGCATTCTTTTCATGATGCATAAGCATGGAAATTTTCTCACTCTCCACATAAGCAAATGTATTCTCATCAATAGGTGTGGGAGTAAACTCAACAAAATAACTCTCATGTGATTGGAAATTAAAATCATGATGACAAGTTTCATGTTTATAATTACTCAATATAGCATACATGTCACCACCATAATCATCATATATAGGGGGCATGCAATCATCATAATAAATTTTCTCATCAAAACTTGGGGGACTAAAAATATCATATTCATCAAATATAGCATCCCCAAGCTTATGGCTTTGCATATCATTAGCATCATGGATATTCAAAGAATTCATACTAATAACATTGCAATCATGCTCATCATTCAAATATTTTGTGCCAAACATTTTATTGACTTCTTCTTCTAACAATTGAGCACAATTTTCTGAACCATCATTTTCAAGAAAGATATTATAAAGATGATCAATAATATGATGCAACCTCAATTCCATTTTTTATGTAGTTTTATTTTATAAACCAAACTAGTGATAAAACAAGAAACTAAAAGATTCAATTGCAAGATCTAAAGATATACCTTCATGCACTCACCGTCCTCGGCAACGGTGCCAGAAAAGAGCTTGATGTCTACTACGCAACTTTATTCTTGTAGACTCGTGTTGGACCTCCAAGCGTAGAGTTTTGTAGGACAGTAGAAATTTTCCCTCAACTGGATGACCTAAGGTTTATCAATCCGTGGGAGGTGTAGGATCAAGATGGTCTCTCTCAAACAACTCTGCAACCGAATACAAGAAATCTCTTGTGTCCCCAACACACCCAATACAATGGAAAGTTGTATAGGTGCACTAGTTCGGCGAAGAGATGCTGATAAAAGAGTAATATTGATGGTAGAAATAAATTTTTATAATCTGAATAAATAAAAATAGAAAGGTAGCAAATAATAAACGGGCACAAAAACGGTATTGCAATGCTTGAAAATGAGGCCTGGGGTCCGTACTTTTGCTAGTGCAACCTCTCAACAATGCTAATATAATTGGATCATATAACCATCCCTCAAAGTGTGATGAAGAATCACTCCAAAGTTCCTATCTAGCGGAGAACATAAGAATAAATTGTTTGTAGGGTACGAAACCACCTCAAAGCTATTCTTCCCGTTCGATCTATTCAAGAGTTCGTACTAAAATAACCCAAAGCTATTCTTTCCGTTCGATCTATCCTAGAGTTTGTACTAAAATAATACCAAAGCAAATTCATATTCATAATACTCAATCCAACACAAAGAACTTCAAAGAGTGCGCCAAGATTTCTACCGAAGAAACCAAGACAAGAACGTGCATCAACCCCTATGCATAGATTACCCCAATGTCAGCTCGGAAATCCGCGAGTTGAGTGCCAAAACATATATCAAGTGAATCAATATGATACCCCATTGTCACCACGAGTATTCAATTGCAAGACATATATCAAGTGTTCACAAATCCATAAAAGTATTCAATCTGATAACAACGAAATCTCAAAGGGAAAACTTCATTCATCACAACAAGATAGCGAAGGGAAAACACCATATGATCCGACTATATTAACAAAGCCTGCGATACATTAAGATCATGAAATCTCAAGAACACGAGAGAGAGAGAGAGATTAAACACATAGCTACTGGTACAAACCCTCAGCCCCTGGGTGGACTACTCCCTCCTCATCGTGGTGGCCGCCGAGATATGAAGATGGCCACCGGAGATGATTCCCCCCTCCGGCAGGATGCCGGAACAGGGTCTATATTGGTTTTTGGTGGCTATAGAGCCTTGCGGCGGCGGAGCTTCAGATCTATGTTAACCCCCAAGGTTTCTGGAATTTTTGGGAATTTATAGGGTAAAGAGGGGGTGCGGGAGGCCACCGAGGTGGGCATAGCCCACCTGGGCGTGCCCTGGTGGGCTGTTCCCCCCTCGGGGCACCCCCGAGGTGCTTCTCTGGCCCATCCTGGGTGTTCTTGTCCATAAAAATTTTCCAAGAAGTTTCATAGTGTTTGGACTGCGTTTGATATTGTTTCCTGTGATGTAAAAAACAAGAAACTGGCACTGGGCACTGGGTCAATAGGTTAGTCCCAAAAAATGATATAAAGTTGCTATAAAATGATTGTAAAACATCCAAGAATGATAAAATAACATCATGAATACTTCATAAATTATAGATACGTTGGAGACGTATCAGTCCACATACTCAACCATCATTTAGTCTTCTATAATTGCTAACACTCACAACATATATATGGAGCAAAAAGTATCAGCCGGACACATAGAAAGATTGGGGCTTATAGTTTCGCCTCCCAACTTATTCACCTCACTACAAGGATACCCTCTATAAAGCAACACATATTGTATAACGTTTTGAATGTACGTTGCAAAATTCACAAGAGATACACATATAAGCATTGTAGCATATGTGTTGTACATACTCCCAGCCCAACACACTAACCCAGCCTTCTATCTAGCCCAGCCCAAGTTGGCTTTCAGGATTAATCTAGGTCTTACCCTCCCTGTCCCCAATCTCCCTATTCCTCTCGAGTCCTCCAACGCTGGCCGCCGCCCCTTGTTAGACATTGCGACTCCTTTGCGCGGCAGCGACCTACATGCCGGCGCGCCGCCCGTCACCACTCCCCTGCGACCCTCCATCCTGGCGCGCAGTCCCTCATCACCACTCCCCTGCGACCCTGCATCCTAGCGCGCCGCCCCTCATCACCGCTCCCCAGCGACCAATGGATATTCCAAGGTAAGGCCATGAACAGGCTCAAACCTGCCCACCAAGTCTGCACATTCTTTGCCTAGGCTGTATCCATGTGCTAGTATGTAACTCAAATGATATATCTTGTCCCTGTCAACTTCTCTTGCCCTATTTCCTCTCTATTTGTGTTATCTCTAGATCGGATTGACACTTGCTTTTCGATGATGGCTATTTTCATCTCTGATGTCCTGAAACGAGTCCTCCTGATTTTGGGACTTAGAAGTTAGTAACTTAGAATTAGGCGTCCTGGGACTATTGGTTCATAAGCTCATTGGTTAAGAAATTTTTGTGGCGACTATTTTCTTGATTCGCTTGCATTGCTTCAAAATCTTACTGATAATTACACTTTGCAGTTCCCAGCGAAAATATCTGAAGATCCTTACTAGTTTCCAGTGATGTTCTATCATATTAAGCAAGAGTCTTCAAGGTGGTAGTTCAGTTCAACACTGCTGACGTCCGTGTCCCGCGCCCCATGCTCCAACCTTGGACTTGTTCATAGGGACATGAATGGTAGCGTTCCAGTCAGTACTACAAATTCCTCTGGGCCAAGCATTGGTGTTAGCTCTTTGGTGACTAATGGCAACTCGTCACTTTCAGGAGGTGCCCAGTTTCTGCAAAGTACGCGCACAAATGCTGATTCATTCATGCGCCTTCCTTCCTTTCTGATGGTCGTTTTTGTCCAATAACATTTCCGGCCAGGGTAATGATCGAGCCTCTCTATACTATGCAAATTGGTATAGCAATTAATTTAACACAACATATAAGCGATTGTAATTCAAGCTGAATATGACGCACTATATATACATGGCTTTTACAATTGTACATCTTAGCTTAGTCTACATGGCTTGCAGTGCACATGCTGCAGCCAGGGTATGTATATGGTGTCTTATGTAATACCATGTTAGCTTTGAAACTGAGCAGAATTATTTATTTTCCTTTTTAATGGTTAGTTATTGATTTATATTTTGCAGATTGCTATCTTTTCCCTTCTGAAATAAAAGCTGATCTTCAAGTTCTGTTAGTCAGATATGATTATTATGTATGACTATATCATTAGCAAGGTGTTTTTAGTACCAAATGATGAATATTTCAACCACTAGTTGGCAGTAAGTTAGATGTTTTCCCTTACAACAACAACAACAAAGCCTTTAGTCCCAAACAAGTTGGGATAGGTAGAGGTGAAACCCATAAGATCTCGCAACCAACTCATGGCTCTGGCACATGGATAGCAAGCTTCCACGCACCCCTGTCCATAGCTAGCTCTTTGGTGATACTCCAATCCTTCAGGTCTCTCTTAACGGACTCCTCCCATGTCAAATTCGGTCTACCCCGCCCTCTCTTGACATTCTCCACACGCTTTAGCCGTCCACTATGCACCGGAGCTTCTGGAGGCCTACGCTGAATATGCCCAAACCATCTCAGACAATGCTTTCCCTTACTTCCCAAAAATAATATAGGTACTTCTGTTACAGTTGGTAGCTGATGTATTGTTATCCCAATATAGTGGCCAATACAAATTATATTCTATATTTGTATGCACTCTCAGACCAAATAAAGCATAATTGTATTATCTTTTTTACTCCCTTTGTGGTAACATGGTAACTCGTTGTATCCTGTTTAAAAAATCATGAGAAATATTTTAAAATTACAAGTTTGCCTTCTCAACTAAAAAGTATATTGGTATTGTGGTTATCATTAGTCAAACATGGTGCTTCTATAGATGTATTTTTTCGGGTACTATTCCGCACTAAAAGTCAGGAACAAGTTCTATTCTGCCTATCATATGTATGAAGTATGGATAGAACAAAAGTTTTTGTTTTAATAATCCCATACGGAATGGGAAAAAACAAACTAGATACAAGGATTAACCTATGATGTACTACTATTTTTCAGTACTATGAGCCTGTACTCATGAAGTACACTGCAAGGAAATACGCGCCTACAAGTTGTCCCTATAAGATTAAGGTACTGTTTTAACCATTCCACTATAAATTAGGTACTCTTTTAGCAATTTCAATATAAATTAGTTTGGTTTGCCCAATAAGATTTTCCTAGAACAGTATACACACTCAGTGGCGGAGGATGGACAATAGTTGAGATAGGGCGGGCTCTGGTTACTCAGCCATCGGCAAAGCAGCCGCGCGGCTGTGCCGCCTTGCGCTCTGCCTGCACCGGCCAAATCAAGATAGGGAGGCTACCAACCCTCGCCCTACCAGGTCATCCGCCACTGTACACACTATCGATTTGCAACCATCCTTTTCTGGGTCCAGATTTGTTCGTCGCCCACAAAATATTTACTCAAAATTATTTGTGCCATTTGTAAAATGGATGTCACTATGTATCACAAAAAACATGCGTTGTTCTATTGTATATGCAGCACACAAATTATCACGGTTTGTTTTCAATTTCAAAGAAAATAAATATTTACTTGAGCTAACTAGTATGTGTACTAGTGCAGGTATGTGACATGCAAGCAGAGGAGAGGATGAACTTGACAATTACCAATACTACATATTTGATTTGACAAGGTCAGTTTCTTCATAGCGATTTACTAGAGAAAGTACACAGTACTCAACTGGTGTAGATGAATTTCTGGAGTTTGCATATAGGGATATACCAGCAGATACAATGACCAATATCCTACCTCTATCACTACGTGCATCATGTCAATGCATGGTGTGTTAACAGTTCATTCTGTTTTTTGTTTGTAGATGCAAAAGATAAATGGAGGATTATATGGGTGTGTGGCAAGTATACTGCAATGATGATAATGATGTGTTCCTGTTCATGATGATGATGGATGCTTTCAGTTTTAGTTAAGTTGTAGGGATGATGTTCATGTTGGATGATGTTCCTCCGTTAAGTTTTAGATAAGTTGTAAGGACGTGATGGATGCTTTCAGTTTAAGTTTGCTATCAAGAGAATATTTAGATTATACATCACATTAGATGGTGTTCCTCTTGTAATATCCACTATTGTAATCCAACAATTTTATCAAATATATGATTTCTTCCTCTCGTGAGTAATATTCTCTTGTTTTCTCTTCATGGAGCACTAATTTAGATGCTGGCATTATATATAATAAACAATAATATTATTCACATCATATGTATAACACTTAAGCATTGCAAATTCTTTGTTGCCAAGCAATGGGATTTTGATTCCTGTACATTAAGCACCAACGTATGAAAGTCTTGCACAAGTCCGTTTTATGTGTTGTTCTTTTGCAACGGCCTGTTTACCAATGGCAGTATAAGCGTTGCACTATGCGCTAGTAACACTGGATAAGGCTACGCATCCCAAAGCATTGGTACATACACTAACAACGCATATATGGACTTTTAGATACGGAAAAAAGCGTTGCTATAAGAGGGGTCTTGTTGTAGTGTCAAGGGTGATGTCAACAATAATAACTCATGATTACTCATATCCAACTGGATATATGTGCCTAGATCTTTCCCCGCCACATGGTGCGAAAATAAAAAGGAATAGAGGATAACACTTTGACTCTTGCATAAAAAGTAAATACCTAAAATTAAAGGATAGGCCCTTCGCAGAGGGAAGCAAAGGTTGTCATGCGCTTTTTGATTTTGTATGCACAATATCTTAATGCAAACGAATGTCATGTTATATTACCCCTTATGATAGCAACCTTTATTATGCAGTCTATCGCTTTTATTACTTTGGCATCACAAGTTTGTACAGTGCTTATTTTCCTTTACACTAAAAGATCAAACATATTTAGAAGCAATTTTTATTACCTTATGCACCGATGACAACTTACTTGAAGGATCTTACTCAATCCATAGATAGGTATGGACATATGGCGGACTCTCAAAACATGAATTTGGGTTTAAGGTTTTTGGATGCACAAGTAGTATCTCTACTTAGTGCAGATTTTTGGCTAGCAAAGACATCGGGTAATAACCACATGTTGGAGGATCTATAACAACATAACTTCTATGTGAATATGAACAAACATAAATCATTATGTTGTCTTCCTTGACCAACGTCAACAATTTGGCCCGAGATATTTAATGGGGGCTCACAATCATAAAAGATGTCCAAGATGGTATATTTGCATGTGAATCTTCTCTTCCCTTTTTAAATATTTCATGAATTGCATCATTGACCAATGCTATATTTGTCAACTTTCAATGTATTTTACCACTTATACTTTTCCTTATCTGATGTAATTTCCTACCATAAGATTAGTGCTACTTCTTCAGCTTGCGTTGATTTTCCCTTGAAGAGGAAAGGGTGATGTAGCAAAGTAGAGATAAGTATTTCCCTCAGTTAAGAACCAAGGTATCAATCTAGTAGGAGGTGCTACCTCTTGAGCACTGCGTTGGTTTTCCCTTGAAGAGGAAAGGGTGATGCAATAAAGTAGCGTAAGTATTTCCCTCGGTTTTTGAGAACCAAGGTATCAATCCAGTAGGAGATCACGCTCGAGTCCCACGCACCTACACAAAAAAATAAGAACCTCGCAACCAACGTGATAAAGGAGTTTTCAATCCCTTCATGGTCACTTACGAGAGTGAGATCTGATAGATATGATAAGACAATATTTTTGGTATTTTATGATAAAAAGAAATAAAGATGCAAAGTAAAATAGACGGCAATAGAAATAGCTAAGTGTTGGAAGATTAATATGATGGAAGATAGACCCGGGGGCCATAGGTTTCACTAGTGGCTTCTCTCAAGAGCATAAGTATTCTACGGTGGGTGAACAAATTACTGTTGAGCAATTAATAGAATTGAGCATAGTTATGAGAATATGTAGGTATGATCTTGTATATAGGCATCACGTCCGTGACAAGTAGACCGAAACGATTCTGCATCTACTACTATTACTCCACACATCGACCGCTATCCTGCATGCATCTAGAGTATTAAGTTCATAAGAACAGAGTAATGATTTAAGTAAGATGGCATGATGTAGAGGGATAAACTCATGCAATATGATATAAACCCCATCTTTTTATCCTCGATGGCAACAATACAATACGTGTTGTTTCCCCTACTGTCACTGGGATCAAGCACCGCAAGATTGAACCCAAAGCTAAGCACTTATCCCATTGCAAGAAAGATCAATCTAGTAGGCCAAACCAAACTGATAATTCGAAGAGACTTGCAAAGATAACCAATCATACATAAAAGAATTCAGAGAAGATTCAAATATTGTTCATAGATAGACTTGATCAGAAACCCATAATTCATCGGTCTCAATAAACACACCGCAAAAAGAAGATTACATCGAATAGATCTCCAAGAGAATCAAGGAGAACTTTGTATTGAGATCCAAAGAGAGATAAGAAGTCATCTAGCTAATAACTATGGACCCGAAGGTGTGAAGTAAACTACTCACACATCACCGGAGAGGCCATGGAGTTGACGTAGAGGCCCTCCATGATCAATGCCCCCTCCGGCGGAGCTCCGGAAAAGGCCCCAAGATGGGATCTCTCGGGTACAGAAGGTTGCAGCGGTGGAATTAGGTTTCCGTGGTGCTCCTGGATGTTTGGGGGGTACGTGGATATATATAGGAGGAAGAAGTACGTCGATGGAGCAACGAGGGGCCCACGAGGGTGGAGGGCACGCCCACGGGGATAGGCGCGCCCCCCTGCCTCGTGGCCTCCTCGATTGTTTCTTGACGCCCACTCCAAGTCTCCTGGATCACGTTCGTTGAGAAAATCACGTTCCCGAAGGTTTCATTCCGTTTGGACTCCGTTTGATATTCCTTTTCGGCAAAACTCTAAAATAGGCAAAAAACAGCAATTTGGGCTGGGCCTCCGGTTAGTAGGTTAGTCCCAAAAATGATATAAAAGTGTAAAATAAAGCCCATTAACATCCAAAATAGATAATATAATAGCATGGAGCAATCAAAAATTATAAATACGTTGGAGACGTATCAAGCATCCCCAAGCTTAATTCATGCTCGTCCTTGAGTAGGTAAATGATAAAAAAAGAATTTTTGATGTGGAATGCTTTATAACATATTTCTCAATGTATTTTTTCTTTATTGTGGCATGAATGTTCAGATCCGAAAAATTCAAGATAAAAGATTAATATTGACATAAAAATAGTAATACTTCAAGCATACTAACTAAGCAATTATGTCTTCTCAAAATAACATGGCCAAAGAAAGTTATCCCTACAAAATTATATAGTCTGGATATGCTCCATCTTCACCACACAAATATTTAAATCATGCACAACCCAGATGACAAGCCAAGCAATTGTTTCATACTTTTGATGTTCTCAAACTATTTCAATCTTCACGCAATACATGAGCGTGAGCCATGGATATAGCACTATATGGTGGAATAGGATGGTGGTTGTGGAGAAGACAAAAAGGAGAAGATAGTATCACATCAACTAGGCGTATCAATGGGCTATGGAGATGTCCATCAATAGATATCAATGTGAGTGAGTAGGGATTGCCATGCAATGGATGCACTAGAGATATAAGTGTATGAAAGCTCAACAAAAGGGGTGTGCATCCAACTTGCTTGCTCACGAAGACCTAGGGCAATTTGAGTAAGCCCATCATTGGAATATACAAGCCAAGTTCTATAATGAAAAATTCCCACTAGTATATGAAAGTGACAACATAGGAGACTCTCAATCATGAAGATCATGGTGCTACTTTGAAGCACAAGTGTGGTAAAAGGATAGTAGCATTGTCCCTTCTCTCTTTTTCTCTCATTTTTTTGGGCCTTCTCTTTTTTTATGGCCTTTCTCTTTTTTATATATATTTTTCGTCCGGAGTCTCATCCCGACTTGTGGGGGAATCATAGTCTCCATCATCCTTTCCTCACTTGGGACAATGCTCTAATAATGATGATCATCACACTTTATTTACTTACAACTCAAGAATTACAACTCGATACTTAGAACAAAATATGACTCTATGTGAATGCCTCCGGCAGTGTACCGGGATGCGCAATGACCCATGAGTGACATGTATGAAAGAATTATGAACGGTGGCTTTGCCACAAATACGATGTCAACTACATGATCATGCAAGCAATATGACAATGATGAAGCGTGTCATAATAACGGAATGGTGGAAAGTTGCATGGCAATATATCTCGGAATGACTATGGAAATACCATAATAGGTAGGTATGGTGGCTATTTTGAGGAAGGTATGAGGTGGGTTTATGGTACCGGCAAAAGTTGCGCGATACTAGAGAGGCTAGCAATGGTGAAAGGGTGAGAGTGCGTATAACCCATGGACTCAACATTAGTCATAAAGAACTCACATACTTATTGCAAAAATCTATTAGTTATCGAAACAAAGTATTACGCGCATGCTCCTAGGGGGATAGATTGGTAGGAAAAGACCATCGCTCGTCCCCGACCGCCACTCATAAGGAAGATAATAAATAAATAAATCATGCTCCGACTTCGTCACATAACGGTTCACCATACGTGCATGCTACGGGAATCACAAACTTCAACATAAGTATTTCTCAAATTCACAACTACACAACTAGCATGACTCTAATATCACCATCTCCATACCTCAAAACAATTATCAAGTATCAAACTTCTCATAGTATTCAATGCACTTTCTATGAAAGTTTTTATATTATTCCTAAAAGCAAATTTCCATGTTGTTCTAAAGGACTCTCAAAATAATATAAGTGAAGCATGAGAGATCAATTATTTCTATAAAATAAAACCACCGCCGTGCTCTAAAAGGTATAAGTGAAGCACTAGAGCAAAAACTACATGGCTCAAAAGATATAAGTGAAGCACATAGAGTATTCTAGTAAATTCCAAATCATGTGAGTCTCTATAAAAAGGTGTGTACAGCAAGGATGATTGTGGTAAACTAAAAAGAAAAGACTCAAATCATACAAGACGCTCCAAGCAAAGCACATATCATGTGGTGAATAAAAATATAGCTCCAAGTAAAGTTACCGATAGACGAAGACGAAAGAGGGTATGCCTTCTGGGGCATCCCCAAGCTTAGGCTTTTTGGTGTCCTTTAATTTTACCTTGGGGTGCCATGGGCATCCCCAAGCTTAGGCTCTTGCCACTCCTTGTTCCATAATCCATCAAATCTTTACCCAAAACTTGAAAACTTCACAACACAAAACTTAAATAGAAAATCTCGTGAGCTCCGTTAGCGAAAGAAAAGAAAACACCACTTCAAGGTACTGTAATGAACTCATTCTTGATTTATATTGGTGTTAAACCTACTGTATTCCAACTTCTCTATGGTTTATAAACTCTTTTACTAGCCATAGATTCATCAAAATAAGCAAACAACACACGAAAAACAGAACAGCCTGTAGTAATATGTAGCTAACGCAAACTTCTGGAACCCCAAAAATTCTAAAATAAATTGCTGTACGTGAGGAATTTATATATTAATAATATGCAAAAAGAATTAACTAAATATCACTTTCCAAATAAAAATGGTAGCAATTCTTGTGAGCGCTAAAGTTTCTGTTTTTTACAGCAAGATCAAAAAGACTTTCCCTAAGTCTTCCCAACGGTTCTACTTGGCACAAACACTAATTAAACACAAAAAACACAACCATAACAGAGGCTATATAAATTATTTATTACTAAACAGGAGCAAAGAAGGAATAAAAATAAAATTAGGTTGCCTCCCAACAAGCGCTATTGTTTAACGCCCCTAGCTAGGCATAAAAGCAAAGATAGATCTAGGTATTGCCATCTTTGGTAGGTAATTCTTCAATGAGACACCTATAACTCTTAGGAGTTTCTTTCTTTTTATTAATTATCAAGCTCCTAGGCACAAAATCGAGAAAATCATTTGTAGCAAAAGGTTCTTTAAGGATAGAGAGAAAGTTTGGGTGAACACTTATGGATTTGAGGTCCGCATTTTCCTTACTAGAAGTTTCACCCTTATTTTTAGGAACATACATCAATTTGGCAATCTTAACATTAGGAGGAGTGTTTTTCACGGAAGAAAAGGCAGACCCAAGGTTGGTAATAATATCCTCAATTTTATCAATTATAGTGGAATCTTGATCTATCTTTTCATTAACCATAGGTCCCTTTTCTTTAGAAAATTAAGAGCAACTCCTACCTTAGATCCGTATTGGGTAATTTGGTTATGGATCTTTCTATCCAAATTTTCAATCAACTCTTCCGTGGCAACTTTATTTTCAATAATTTCAAGCCGTTGCATCACATGTTCCAAAGTTAAAATAGTTCCATTAACCAAAAGAGGTGGTGGGCCAAACAAATCTATCATAGCATTATAAGAATCAAAAGTATGGCTACCCAAGAAATTTCCTCCGGTAATGGTATCAAGAATATATCTATTCCAAGGCGTGATGCCTACATAAAAGTTGTGAACAAGAACGGAAGTAGATTGCTTCCTAGTAGATCTATTTTGTGCATTGCAAATTCTATACCAAGCATCTTTTAGATTTTCTCCCTCCCTTTGTTTAAAATTAAGAACTTCATTCTCGGGATACAAAGGAGTAGATAAAGGACTAGCCATAACGACAAGGCAAGCAAGAAATCGACGAACAGAAAAGAGAGGGCGGATAAAACGGCAAGGGTGAAGTGGGTGAGAGAAAAACGAGAGGCAAATGGCAAATAATGTAATGCGAGGGATAAGAGTCTGTGATGGGTACTTGGTATGTCTTGACTTGTGCGTAGACTGCCCGGCAACGGTGCCAGAAATGGCTCGTTGTCGGGAGTCTAATCTTGACTTGACTTGGTGCGAATCTCCCCGGCAATGGTGCCAGAAATCCTTCTTGCTACCTCTTGAGCATTGTGTTTGTTTTCCCTTGAAGAGGAAAGGGTGATGCAGTAAAGTAGCGTAAGTATTTCCCTCAGTTTTTTAGAACCAAGGTATCAATCCAGTGGGAGATCACGCTCGAGTCCCACGCACCTACACAAAAAAATAAGAACCTCGCAACCAACGTGATAAAGGGGTTGTAAATCCCTTCACGGTCACTTACGAGAGTGAGATCTGATAGATATGATAAGACAATATTTTTGGTATTTTATGATAAAAAGAAATAAAGATGCAAAGTAAAATAGACGGCAATAGAAATAGCTAAGTGTTGGAAGATTAATATGATGGAAGATAGACCCGGGGGCCATAGGTTTCACTAGTGGCTTCTCTCAAGAGCATAAGTATTCTACGGTGGGTGAACAAATTACTGTTGAGCAATTAATAGAATTGAGCATAGTTATGAGAATATGTAGGTATGATCTTGTATATAGGCATCACGTCCGTGACAAGTAGACCGAAACGATTCTGCATCTACTACTATTACTCCACACATCGACCGCTATCCTGCATGCATCTAGAGTATTAAGTTCATAAGAACAGAGTAATGATTTAAGTAAGATGGCATGATGTAGAGGGATAAACTCATGCAATATGATATAAACCCCATCTTTTTATCCTCGATGGCAACAATACAATACGTGTTGTTTCCCCTACTGTCACTGGGATCAAGCACCGCAAGATTGAACCCAAAGCTAAGCACTTATCCCATTGCAAGAAAGATCAATCTAGTAGGCCAAACCAAACTGATAATTCGAAGAGACTTGCAAAGATAACCAATCATACATAAAAGAATTCAGAGAAGATTCAAATATTGTTCATAGATAGACTTGATCAGAAACCCATAATTCATCGGTCTCAATAAACACACCGCAAAAAGAAGATTACATCGAATAGATCTCCAAGAGAATCAAGGAGAACTTTGTATTGAGATCCAAAGAGAGATAAGAAGTCATCTAGCTAATAACTATGGACCCGAAGGTGTGAAGTAAACTACTCACACATCACCGGAGAGGCCATGGAGTTGACGTAGAGGCCCTCCATGATCAATGCCCCCTCCGGCGGAGCTCCGGAAAAGGCCCCAAGATGGGATCTCTCGGGTACAGAAGGTTGCAGCGGTGGAATTAGGTTTCCGTGGTGCTCCTGGATGTTTGGGGGGTACGTGGATATATATAGGAGGAAGAAGTACGTCGATGGAGCAACGAGGGGCCCACGAGGGTGGAGGGCACGCCCACGGGGATAGGCGCGCCCCCCTGCCTCGTGGCCTCCTCGATTGTTTCTTGACGCCCACTCCAAGTCTCCTGGATCACGTTCGTTGAGAAAATCACGTTCCCGAAGGTTTCATTCCGTTTGGACTCCGTTTGATATTCCTTTTCGGCGAAACTCTAAAATAGGCAAAAAAACAGCAATTTGGGTTGGGCCTCCGGTTAGTAGGTTAGTCCCAAAAATGATATAAAAGTGTAAAATAAAGCCCATTAACATCCAAAATAGATAATATAATAGCATGGAGCAATCAAAAATTATAAATACGTTGGAGACGTATCAAGCATCCCCAAGCTTAATTCATGCTCGTCCTCGAGTAGGTAAATGATAAAAAAAGAATTTTTGATGTGGAATGCTTTATAACATATTTCTCAATGTATTTTTTCTTTATTGTGGCATGAATGTTCAGATCCGAAAAATTCAAGATAAAAGATTAATATTGACATAAAAATAGTAATACTTCAAGCATACTAACTAAGCAAATAAATTATCAAAACAAGCAAAAACTAGCATGTGCAAGGAAGAAGAAATAAGCAATAGCAATCTCAACATAACGAGAGGTAATTTAGTGACATGAAAATTTCTACAACCATATTTTCCTCTCTCGTAATAATTACATGTAGGATCATGTTCAAATTCAACAATATAGCTATCACATAACATATTCTCTATATGATCCACATGCATGCAAAGTTGACACTCTTCCATAATAGTGGGATTATCATCAAATAAAGTCATGACCTCTCCAAGCCCACTTTCATCAAAAATTTCATAAGATTGGTCACACTCCAAATAAGTGGGATTATTTTTACTTAAAGTTGACACTCTTCCAAACCCACTTTCAATATTATTGCAAACATTATTACCAATATCATATTCATCACGAGGCTTAAACAAATTTTCAAGATCATAAGAAACATTATCACCCCAATCATGATCATTACAATAAGTAGTGGTCATAGCAAAATTAGCATCCCCAAGCTTAGGGTTTTGTATATCAATAGCACAATTGAAATTAATATAATTTATAATAACATCATTGCAATCATGCTTTCCATTCAAGGAGCTATCGTGAATCACTTCATAAATTTCTTCTTTTAACACTTCATCACAATTTTCACATTCATGAATTTCAAGCAAAACCTCATAAAGATAATCTAGTGCACTCAACTCACTAGCAATTGGTTCATCATAGCTGGATCTTTTGAAAATATTAGCAAGTGGATGAGGATCCATAATTTTTACTTAGCTTCTTAATTGCAATAAACACACAATTATGGCAAGCAAACAAGCAAACAAACCAAGTAAGACATAAAGGCAAACGGAAAAGAAGGCAAATAAAAAGGAAAATATTTTTGTATTTTTTCTGAAAACATTTTAGAAGTGGGGGAGAGGAAAACGAGAGGCAAATTGCAAATAATGTAAGTGCAAGATATGAGAGTTTATGATGGGTACTTGGTAGGCTCGATGTAGAACCTCCCCAGCAAAGGCACCAGAAATTCTTCCTGCTACTTCTTGAGCTTGCGTTGATTTTTCCCTTGAAGAGGAAAGGGTGATGCAGCAAAGTAGAGATAAGTATTTCCCTCAGTTAAGAACCAAGGTATCAAGCCAGTAGGAGGCACAAGCAAATCTACAATATATGCACCTTCACAAACTAACAAACACTTGCACACAACGCGAAAAAGGGGTTGTCAATCCCTTCACGATCACAAACAAGAGTGAGATCTAATAGAGATAGGTATAGAAGATAAATAAAAGAGCAAACTAAGCTAAATATAAATAAATTGCAGCAAAGTATTTTTGGGTTTTTTGGTTTATAGATCAGAAAATATATGATGGAAAATAGACCCAGGGGCCATAGGTTTCACTAGAGGCTTCTCTCTTGAAAGAAAACATATGGTGGGTAAACAAATTACTGTTGAGCAATTGATAGAAAAGTGCATACTTATGACGATATCTAAGGCAATGATCATGAATATAGGCATCACGTCTGTGACTAGTAGACCGAAATGATTCTGCATCTACTACTATTACTCCACACATCGACCGACTATTGCCTGCATCTAGAGTATTAATTTCAGAAAAAATAGAGCAGCGCTTTAAGTAAGATGACATGATGTAGAGGGATAAACTCAAGCAATATGACATAAACCCCATCTTTTTATCCTTGATGGCAACAATACAATATGTGCCTCGCTACCCCTTCTGTCACTGGGTGAGGACACCGCAAGATTGAACCCAAAACTAAGCACCTCCCCCATTGCAAGAAAAACCAATCTAGTTGGCCAAACCAAACCGATAGTTTGAAGAGAAATACAAAGATATATTAGTCATGCATAAAAGAGTTCAGATAAGACTCAAATAATATTCATAGATAATCTGATCATAAATCCACAATTCATCGAATCTCAACAAACACGTCGCAAAAGAATATTACATCGGACAGAACTCCAAGAACACCGAGTAGAACATTGTATTGAAGATCAAAGAGAGAGAAGAAGCCATCTAGCTACTAGCTATGGACCCTCAGGTCTGTGGTAAACTACTCATGCTTCATTGAAAGGGCAGCAAGGTTGATGTAGAGGCCCTCCGTAATCGAATCCCCCTCCGGCAGGGAGCCCGGAAAGGCCCCAAGATGTGATCTCACAGGAACAGTGGCTTGCCGCAGCGGAAAAGTATTTTGGTGGACGCCTGTGATTTGGGGGGAATATTTGAGAATATATAGTGGAAGAATTAGGGTTGGAGGACTCCCGAGGGGCCCACAAGCCAGGGGCGCCACCCTGGGGCACGCCCTAGAGGCTTTTTGCCTCCTCGGGACTCTTATGGCCCTCTCTCCAAGTCACGTGGGTGTCTTATGGTGCAATAAAAATCATCGTTAAATTTATTCCGTTTGGACTCCGTTTGATATTCCTTTTCTGTAAAAGTCAAAAACAAGGAAAACAACATAAACTGGCACTAGGCTCTAGGTTAATAGGTTACTCCCAAAAATAATATAAAATAGCATATTAGTGCATATAAAACATCCAAAACAGATAATACACTAGCATGGAACAATCAAAAATTATAGATACATTGGAGACGTATCGATTAGTATATGATCGTTTTCATTGTTTCCTTTATTTTGATTGAAACAAGAAAGTAAAGAACCAAACATCTTTATTATATAACTCTCAACTTGATTACATAGATGGCTAGATCATGAAACTAGCACTCGAAAATAGATCATACTAAACTTTTATTCAACTAAATCATGAAATAACTAAGGATCAGACTAAGAACGGTAAAGATAATAAAAGTGACGGTGATACGATACCGGGGCATCTCCCCCAAGCTTGCCCAAAGCCAAGGGGAGTGCCCATACCTATGTGCTTAGTTCCCCTTCTATGATGATGGTGGTGAAGTGGAATTCTTCTTCTCCAACTTGCATTTGAGGCTAAACTTTTCGTCCCTTAAATCATCGTTCTCTTGCTCGAGCTTTAATATCCTTGTGCATAATGTCGCATTGCTCTCATGCAGAAAAGGAGATGGGATAAATTGGATCTTAGATTTGTTTGCTCCATTCTGGAGACTTGACTTCTTGAATTCCACGTGCATGTCTCCAGGTTGAGGTGGTGAAACTTCATATTTATCTGAGGAGGCATCCTCCATCTCCTCCACATCAGTGTCTTCCTCCTCATCTGTGGCCTATAGGTAGGGATAGGTCTCCCCAAAGATATTTGGATCTGGAGTATGGTGGGAAACATAGCTCTCTCCATCTGAATCTTGTGACGACATATTTTCAGATCTGCCAAGAAAACAACACGAAACAAAAATAGAGGATTTCTTCGCGATACATTGGTAAAATCGTCTGGGGGTATATATAAAGAATTTTTATCTTGGGAAACAAGTATGCCATAGGAAAACGGAGTCAGGAAGGTGCCCGAGGGGCCCACTACCCACTAGGGCGCGTCTAGGGGGGTAGGTGCGCCCTGGTACCTAGTTGGCACCTGGGTTGCCTTCCCGGGTGTTTCTTTTTTTCTAATATTCCAAAACTGACAGAAAACATTTTTGTGGAATTTTTGGAGTCCGTTTACTTACTATATCACGTACCTCTTCCTTTGCAGGGTTCTGGAGTCTCCTGGAAGGTTTATTTTATGTGTTCCTCCGGTTCATGGTTTGTATAATGTTAGTTTCAACATTAATAGGCGTACCTGAAATATAGTGCTTAATTCTTTGTCCATTGACCACCTTCGGATTAGTGCCTTCGGCATTATTGATCTTAATAGCTCCAGAGCGGTAAACTTCTTCGATGATATATGGTCCTTCCCATTTGGAAAGAAGTTTTCTTGCAAAAACCCTAAAATGATAATTGTATAATATAACATGCTCACCTACTTTGAATTCCCGTCTTTGGATTCTCATCTTTTAACTTTCTCTTTAAACAATTTGGCATTTTCATAGGCTTGGGTCCTCCATTCATCTAAAGAGCTAATATCTAACAACCTATTTTCACTGGCAAGTTTAAAATCATAATTGACTTATTTAATTGCCCAATATGCTTTATGTTCTAAATCAAGAGGCAAATGACAAGCTTTTCCATAAACCATTTTGTATGGAGACATACCCATAGAATTCTTACAAGTTGTTCTAGGCCCAAAGTGCATCATCAAGTTTCTTAGACCAATTCTTTCAAGACCTATTGATAGTATTTTGTAATATTAATTTTATGTCACTATTTCTCAACTCAAATTGACCACTAGATTGAGGATGATAGGGTGGTGCAATTCTATGGTTGACATCATATTTAGCAAGCAATTTACGGAAAACACCATGAATAAAATGTGAACCACCATCAGTCATTAAATATCTAGGGACTCCAAACCTCTAGAAGATAATTTCTTTAAGCATTTAAAAGGAGGTGTTATGATCAGCACTACTAGTTGGAATAGCTTCTACCCACTTAGTGACATAATCAACAGCAACCATAATATGTGTATACCCCTTAGAGGAAGGAAACGGTCACATATAGTCAAAGCCCCAAAAATCAAATGCTTCAATAACAAGTGAATAATTCATAGGCATTTCCTGATGTTTACTAATATTGCCGATTCTTTGACATTCATCGCAAGATAAGACAAACTTACGAGCATCCTTGAAAAGAGTAGGCCAATAAAAACCAGATTGTAATACCTTGTGTGCAGTTCTATCTCCCGCATGATGTCCTCCATAGGCTTCGGAGTGACATTTCCGTAGGATTTGTTCCTGTTTATTCTCAGGTATACAATGTCTAATAATACCATCTACTCCTTACTTATAAATATGTGGGTCATCTCAAAAGTAATGTCTTAAGTCATAAAAGAACTTTTTTTCTTTTGTTGGTATGTGAAACTAGGTGGTATAAATTTAGCAACAATATAATTAGCATAGTCAGCATACCATGGAGTATTATGAGAAGAATTTATGACAGCTAGTTGTTCATCTGGAAAGCTATCACCAATAGGCAGTGGGTCATCAAGAATATTTTCTAACCTAGACAAGTTATCAACTATGGGGTTTTCAGCTCCCTTCCTATCAGTAATATGCAGGTCAAATTCTTGTAGTAAAAGACCCCACCTAATAAGTCTAGGTTTAGCATCTTTCTTTTCCATAAGGTATTTAATAGCAGCATGGTCGGTGTGAACAATTACTTTAGAATCAACAATGTAAGATCTAAATTTATCACAAGAAAACACAACTGCTATTTTTTCAGTAGTAGCATAATTTCTTTGGGCACTGTCTAGAGTTTAACTATCATAATGGATAACATTTAATTTCTTATCAACTCTTTGAACTAGAACAACACCAACAGCATAATCATTAGCATCACACAAAATTTCAAAAGGTAAGTTCCAATCAGGTGGTTGAACAATAGGTGCAGAAATTAAGGCTTTCTTAAGTGTTTCGAAGGCTTCTACACAATCATCATCAAAAACAAATGGAACATCCTTTTGCAAGAGATTAGTAAGAGGCCTAGAAATTTTAGAGAAGTATTTAACAAACCTTCTATTCAAACCAGCATGACCAAGGAAACTATGAATACCTTTAATGTCTTTAGGACATGGCATTTTCTCAATTGCATCAACTTTAGCTTTATCCAACTCAATACCTCACTTAGAAATTTTATGCCCCAAGACAATGCCTCCATTCACCATAAAGTGGCACTTCTCCCAATTCAAGACAAGATTGGTTTGTTCACATCTCTACAAAACTCGATCAATGTTGCTTAAGCAATCATCAAAAGAAGTTCCGTAAACGGAGAAATCATCCATGAAAACCTCAACAATATTTTCACAAAAGTCAGAGAATATAGCAGTCATACATCTTTGAAAGGTAGCAAGTGCATTACATAAACCAAAAGGCATACATATATAAGCATAAGTTCCAAAAGGACAAGTACAGGTGGTTTTCTCTTGATTAGGTTGCGATACATGTATTTGAGAGAAACCAGAATATCCGTCAACAAAGCAAAAGTGTGTGTGCTTTGACAATCTTTCTAACATTTGATCAATGAAAGGCAAAGGGTAATGATCTTTTATAGTGGCTTTTGTTTAATTTTCTAAAATCAATTACCATTCTATAGCCAATCACTATTCTTTGTGGAATGAGTTCATTTTATCATTAGGAACAACGGTAATACCTCCTTTCATAGGGACACAATGAACATGACTTACCTATCTACTATTAGCTATGGGATATATTATACCTGCTTCCAGAAGCTTTAGTATTTCACTTCTTACCACTTCTTTCATATTAGGACTCAATCATCGTCGATGATCAACTACGGGTTTAGCATCAGGTTCCTTATAAACCTTGTGCTGACAGAGAGTGGGACTAATGCCCTTAAGATCATCAAGAGTATATCCACTAGCAGCACGATGCTTCCTCGGAATTATTAATAATCTCTTTTCTTCATGTTCTGTAAGGTTAGCACTAACAATAACAGGATATATCTTCTTTTCATTAAGATAATCATATTTCAAAGTGTTAGGAAATTGCTTTAATTCAAACATAGGATCCCCTTTAGGTGGAGGAGGACCTCCTAGAGTTTCAACAGGCAAATTGTGTTTAAGGATAGGTTGTTGTTCAAAGAATATTGTATCTATTTCATTTCTTTCATGTGAGTGCATATCATTTTCATGGTCTAGCAAATAATGTTCTAGTGGATCAGTAGGAGGTACGGCAATAGAAGCAAGACCAATTATTTCATCCTTACTAGGTAATTCTTCATCATGAGGTTGTCTACGAAACTTGGAGAAATTAAACTCATGAGACACATCACCAAAATTGGCATTGGCCGTTTCTTTATGGCAATCTATCTTATCATTAACAGTGTTCAAGAAAGGTCTACCAAATATTATGAGACAGAAATCATCTTGTGGAGAACCAAGAACTAGAAAATCAATAGGATATTTTATTTTCCCACACAAGACTTCAACATATCTAACTATCCCAATTGGTGTGATGGTGTCCCTATTTGCAAGTTTAATAGTGACATCAATATCCTCTATTTCAGCAGGTGCTATATCATTCATAATTTCTTGATAGAAGGTAAAAGGAATAGCACTCACAGTAGCACCCAAATCACATAAACCATGATAGCAATGATCTCCAATTTAACTGAGACAATAGGCATGCCAACAACAGGCTTATTCTTATCTTTAGTATCGGGTTTGGCAATTCTAGCAACTTCATCACAAAAAATAAATAGCATGCCCATCAATATTATCGACCAAGAGATCTTTGACCATAGAAATACTATGTTCTTCTATAATTTGTTCAGAAGGTTTAGGTGCTCTAATATTACTTTTGTTAACTACAGTTGATACTTTAGCATGTTCCTTTATCCAAACAGGAAAAGGTGGTTTTTCAATATAAGCAGTAGGCACAACTAGATCAACATTGTAAATGATAGTTTCATCTTTAACTGTAATTGGCTCCTCAATCTTTTCTTTAATAAGGGGGTGGTATTTAAACCACTTCTCCTTAGGTAGATCAACATGAGAAGCAAAAGATTCACAAAAGGAGGCTACTATCTCAGACTCAAGTCCATATTTAGTAAACTTGTGAAAAGCATCTGTATTCATAAAAGATTTAACACAATCAAACTCAAGCTTAATACCTGACTCTTCACCTTCCTCGAGTTCCCAATCTTCATAGTTGTATTTAATTATTTCCAAAAGATCCCACCTGAATTCAATAGACTTCTTCATAACACAACCAGTACAAGAAGTATCGAGCATGGATTAATCATTATGAGAAAGTCGAGCATAAAAATTATGTATAATAATTTCTCTTGAGAGCTCATGATTGGGTCATGAATATGACAATGATTTAAGCCTCCCCCAAGCTAGAGCAATACTTTCTCCTTCATGAGGTCAAAAATTATATATATAATTCTGATCACAATGAACTAGATGCATATGATGAAACTTTTGGTGAAATTCCAAATTCAATTGATTCCAGTCCCAAGCTCCAATATCATCACATAGCCTATACCATGTCAATGCTTTTTCCTCCAGAGATAAAGGGAAAACCTTCTTTTTAACTTCATCTCCGGGTAAACCTGGAAGCTTAAACATCCACATATATCAAATGCATATCAGGATACTCCATTCCATCTCCTGCATAAGGATTAGCTATAAGTTTCGCTATCATACTCGAAGGAATTTCATAACCAATATTTCTAGTAGGTGCAGTAGGTTGAGGAGAAACTCTTTGTGCTTCTGGTCAAGGTGAAGATACCCCAAACAAACCCCTCAAAGGATTGATTTCCATAGTAACAAGTAACAGTAAATTTCAGCATGTAATATAAGTTTTTCCTTACCAATTTCCACTTACAAAGAGTGCTTCACTCCCCAGCAACGGCGCCAGAAAAGAGTCTTGATGACCCAAAAGTATAAGGGATCAATTGTAGTCCTTTCGATAAGTAAGAGTGTCGGACCCAACGAGGAGCAAAAGGAAATGACAAGCGGTTTTCAGCAAGGTAATTTTTGCAAGCACTGAAATTGTCGGTAACAGGTAGTTTGATAGCAAGATAATTTGTAACAAGTTCCAAGTAGCAATAGTAACAATAGGTGCAGCAAGGTAGCCCAATCCTTTTTGTAGCAAAAGATAGGCCAAAACAATCTCTTATAGTAAGCAAAGCGTTCTTGAGGACACACGTGAATTTCATCTAGTCACTTTCGCTACTTTGATAATTTGATATGTGGGTGGACTGGTGCTTGGGTGCTGTTCTTACTTGAACAAGCCTCCCACTTATGATTAATCCCTCTCGCAAGCATCCGCAACTACGAAATAAGAATTAAGATAATATCTAACCATAGCATTAAACATATGAATCCAAGTCAGCCCCTTACGAAATAGCGCATAAACTAGGGTTTAAGTTTATGTCACTTTAGCAACCCATCATCTAATAACTACTTCACAATGCATTAATGCTCAAGATCAGAGGAGTAATAAATATCATAATCGATCTGAACATATAATCTTCCACCAAATAAACCGGTTAGCATCAACTACAAGATGTAAACAACACTACTAGTCACCCACAGGTACCAATCTAAGGTTTTGATACAAAGATTGAACACAAGAGATGAACTAGGGTTTTGAGATGAGATGGTGATGTTGAAGATGTTGATGGAGATTAGTCATCCCACGATGAGAGGGTTGTTGGTGATGCCGATAGCTTCGATTCCCCCCTCCTGGAGGGAAGTATCCCTAGTGGAATCGCTCCGCCGGAGAGCAAAAGTGCTCCTGCCCAAGTTCCGCCTCGAGACGGCGGCGCTCCTTCCCCAAAATCCCCTCCTTATTTTTTCTAGGGTAAATGACATTATATACCAGAAGATGGTCGCCAAAAGTGGTCCATGGGGCCCACAACCCACCAGGGCGCCCCTAGGTGGCCTCCTCCAGTATCTCTTTTCTCCAGTATTTCTTATATATTCCAAAATAAATCTCCATACAATTTCAGCTTATTTGGAGATGTGCAGAATAGTTATCTATGATGTAGCTTTTTCAGGTCCAGAATTCCAGCTGTTGGTATTCTCCCTCTTTGTGTAAATCTTGCATATTATGAGAGAAAAGGCAGTAGAACTACTCAACAAAGTGTTATATTGCATAAAAACACTATAAATAATAATAGGAAAACATGATGCAAAATAGACGTATCAGGCAGCGTCCTCGGCAACTTTGGTGACCTTCTGGACTGATTTTAGGCGACGCATTTGTCCGTCATTAGGCATGTGCATATTCTGTGATGATTTTAAGTGTCATGGAAAATAATTTCAAAACTTCAGATTTTTTTAGAACTCGGTTGCCTATATTAAAATTCCCCAAAGCACCGAGCACCGCCGCCACCACCCGGCGTCCCCCTCCTTCACCTTGGCGCCTACTTCGGCCTCCGAGCTCCACGTGGATCGACAGCGGTGGCTGCATCAGGTACAACTTTCGTAGCCATGCTCCTCTGCTCTCTGGTCGTGGCAATCGGGCCACAGCAATGCCATGCTCAGGGAAATGTCCTCTGGTGCTGTCAATTTGGCTACATAATGGTCTCTGTAACGACAATTTGGTTAGCTATAGTGACCTCTCGTGGTGGCAATTTGGTTAGCTAGGCGAGCCTTCCAGTGGCCTTTTTAGGGTTTCCAAAACTTTTCCCGTTCTCCAAAAACTTTTAGGGTTTCTTCTGAAACACTTTTGGTTCTCTCTCCAAAACATTTTATATATTTCTCAAACTTTTTATCGACGAATTTCTCTCAAGCTCCTAAAACTTCTAGTACTTAGCAAATTGGCGAACCTTAAGTGTGTGAGCCCACACGTCTAGTAAAGTGCAAACATGACCCAAAACTATTTCAGTCAGTATTCAATAGAGGAACCATGGACATCCATGTTGATCCCTACACCCACACGAATTATTATCGTGTGAACTTTTTGTTCCCGCATACAATTCCATTTGCTTCATGATATACAAAAAACCAAAGACGAGACTTATCGGTATCCATTTGAAGCAACTCTTGATCACTATACCAAGTTATCCTCATTACCAGGTTTTTTCCCATTCATATTCCAGCATCCTCGTGATCATATCATGTTGTGTCTGGATAGATGATGGTGGATACGAAAACACGCACAGGGGCCAAATAATATATCTCCATCACCGGAGGAGGAAATCTCAATCTTGAGCTACCAAGTCTCTCGACATAATTTTTCGATGCACCTGAAAGTTGTCGTTATAATCACCCTATTACGGGTAACGGTTGACGAACCCCAAAGTACATCGTCTGACATGAAGGTGCTTTGAACTCTCATCGTCTAAGGAAGTGAGTATGCGTTAACATCTGCATGAAAGCACTAATAACATGTGACAATGTGTTGTCACAGCATTATCATTTGATTGGTTCTGTTCAACATCATTGCTCCAATGACAACGTGATCCCATTGTTATCGGCATCCTTATTACTTTAATGATGCCCTATGATCAGGAAAACAGGATCATCATGCAACACCTGAGCTAGTCTTAGAGGCTAGACAAGGAACCTAGTATAGTATTTATGTTTCCACACATGCTAAAGGGTTTTTCCTCCGAATCTCGTTTATATGCAGACGCAAGGACCATTACAATTATAACACAGAAAGCAAAGATTCATTACAAGCATGGAAATACATAATAATATTTATTATTGCCTCTAGGGCATATTTCCAACATATATAATATCAAAATTTACATAATCTGACATAAGCACGAGATATTTCATTTTCACATGTTAGTGTTATCTTTATCACACTTTTATCTATTGGACAATTACTATTGGTGAAACTATGCATCCTAGTCTAGTTCTTTGCATAAAAACACTTCCCAAAACTTTTATAAGTACTCTTATTTTTAGTTATTATTTATTGCCAAAATACAAAATACTTCCTACAACTTTATATATTAATATCGTGTACAAGTAGATCGGCTAGCAAGGTTCATACCCTTACTAGAGTTGATGGGGCACATGTGAACTTCTATTACTGTTGTGCAACTTATCATTGGTGTACGAGACATTATCTTCCCCAATTGATACTTGGTTTCTCATCGAGCGGAGACTTGCTTGTTGCGACAAACTGTTGCACTTGTGATCTCAACTACCTTGACTGGTCATACTACCAACAAGCATCACTTGGTGATGAATCTCTTGCTCTTGTGCTTCAAAAGATAAAATTCCACACTCAGACTCTCATAGGATGACCTTGATTGGAGAGGTTGGGTGTTTGAATGATTGGAGTGGTATCAAAGAGGTGAAGAGAGATCAAAGGTTTGACATGATGTTGGGGTAGAATGCCCTATGAACTCAACACAAGTTCTAAAAGTTGTCACCCAAAGCACATAGGAGCAAGAAGCTCTCCACCACATCCTAGATCCTCCTTTTATAGTATCGGCATACATATGAACTCAATGTGGTCTTGGATCCAAAATAAATATAATTAAGTCCTTAACTTGACCAGCACTTGTCCATGTTGATGTAGGGATCACCAACCATCTTCCTAGTTGCTTCTTCTTAGACATAACCAAAAGAAACTTGAATGTTCATTAGTCCTTGAGCTATGATGTCACTGATCACCAAAATCCACCTAGGGTATGAAGATGCACTTTCATTTAGCCTTAACCAATGGAATGAAAGACTACAATGAGCATGATACACCATATAGTTTTTTTTTCCTTTTTGCTTCTCCAAACGATACAATGTCCCTGGTTTATAGATTGATGATGGTCATCTTCTTCCCGAGATGGCCGGTCAGAGGCTTGGTGATCGGATCTCGAGATCCATCATCTTGTCCCGACTGCGAGTAGGGGAGACATGGTTGCCGGTGAAAACCGAGCCGACGGCAGGCGATGGCGGCATTCTCGTCGTTACCTTGATGAAGGCATCATCGTGTAACTATTGTCGACCCACTCGTGCTGCTCCGGGGGAAACCCTAGGATCTGCTGTTCCAGATCGGACGATGGCAGCATTGCGGTGTCGTTTCTCTGTTGGGAGCATCGTTTGCGGAGCAGCGCTGGATGTCAGAGGCAGGAGGTGGAGCGGCTTCGTCTTGCACGGAGCTTCGGTGGTGATGTCAAGTCATGCCTGACCGACAGGTGCTACGCTTTGTCATGCCTGGTCGGCAGGTGCTACGCACGACAGATCTTCCAAGGACTTCAAGCTGTGTCGGCTGGTGATACCTGGTAGCATTGCGCTGAGGTGTATCAGTGGTGACCGCGACGTGCTCAGCTGTTTGCGCGCAGGGAGGAGGTGCCGTTTGGCGCTGTGATGGCGTCGACAATAGCTAGACCGAGCAAGGTTGATGCAGCAGTACAGTTCTGAAGATGGAGCGGTGGCAGTTGGCGGTGGCGGCATCTGAGTGCACGCCGGACCGGTGAGACCCATGCCCGGCAGGCGTCCTGGATGGGTTCTCAGGTCTTAGATGTTAGATTTGGCTGCGATGTCTGTTTGGTATTAGGCCCAGGCTATCTGCGCCCCTTCATCAGCTGAATAGAGGTGCTTAGACGGCGGCTTTAGTCTTACTGTTGTATTACTTTGTAAGGTCTTGTGAGAATAATTAATAAAGTGGCCATATGCATCGCCCAGATGCAGAGGCCGGGGGTCATCCTCCTTTTCTAAAAAAAAAAGATTGATGATGGTCATCCGTTCGCTGGCAAAGGAGACAATAGGCATGGCCTAACACGACACCCCTCATTTAAGCAAGGGAAAATTATATCTCATTGTAATGATCATCAGGGCAGCTTTTTGTCTCTGCCGTTCGCACCAGACAGGGCCGGGCTATTCGCAGCAAGCAGCAAAGCCACGGCACGAACAACAAGAGCAGCACAAGGGGGGCAAAAGAAGAGAAGACAGAGCGTGGATTTGTACCAGGATTATTCGGCTGGTTCCTTAAAAAACCAGGCACTCGGCCTGACCGGACTGCCCATCATTTCAGGAGGCATATGGTGGAGCTTTAACCAACACAACAGTTACGGCACCGCGCGAGTGGCCTCCGGAATCATTGCTAGATCATGTCACAAACACACTACCTGTACCCAGAATCGCATGAATTCAGGGAGTGATTGCGCTTTACTTTATGCATCAGCATAATCAACCCAACTGGGTACTCCAAGCATCAGAATGTTCGGATTAAAATGTACATCTAGTGCATCTCAAGTAGGAGTGCTATTTACCAAGCAGTGCGTTCGGTGCGTTCGAAAGCAACGCCGGCATATTCCAATCCAGACAAGGGGCTCATTTTGAGCCCAAACACGTACGTCTGTCAGGAAAGCATACAGCATTGAAGAATGTGGAAATGGCAAAGATACTACCAACTAGAGAGGAATATATGCCATAAAAATGACATGCCCATGATCTTATATAGAAAGATCCATGCAAATATAAGGTGCCAATAAGTTCCCAGAAGTAGCAAAATTTGGCTATATAAACGGTTTGGGACTACAGACATCAGCGTCGCAGAATGTTTGGGACTACAGATATCAGCATCACAAAATGTTTGGGACTACAGACATCAGCGTCGCAAAATGTATAAAACGTAAATATACCTGTGTTGGACGCAAACCCAACCATCAGTGTCCCTAGCAACAAAATAAAGAGCAAATGTGACATGCCCAGATCCACATGTCTGTACCTTGCCTGACAGATGAAAAAGCTTCTGGTGCCATCCAAAATATGCATGTTCTTCAATAATGAAAACTATGATGCAAAGCAATCACCCAACAAAATGCACCCCATGCCTCACAAGTTCTAACCGACATTAATGATACCATAAAGTAGAAACTTTGGGAGCAATATTAACTACTCAATGATCCAGCAAACATTACAACAAAATTTTACAAAATAGCTCAGAAGCTCAATGATCACACTATATATTAATTGTCAGAAAGGCTAGGCAAAGTAAGAAAAAAAATTCATTCCAGTGACTGGACAGCAGTAATACCAAACATGAATATGATATCCACAAGACATAGCACACATATCACAAAAAACTTCAGAAAATAGAATAGTCAGCTGTCTACAATATACAAGTACTAGGTCTGTTACCTACAATCAGGAACTACCAATACCAAGTTAGCATACATAATTATTCGTCAAGATACAATTTTACATTGAACAAACATCGATCACTCGTGTCATACAAACATGTACCAGCTCAAGGGAAATTTATAAGAGATGTGGTTAATAACTTGAAGAAAACAAACCATAGCTTAGTATACTAACACAGAAGTGATACCAGTATATCTGCATTCCACATCAGATATCTCATGCAAAATTGAATCAATGAACTTCAAAAGGGAACAAAGAACAGTAGATATGTACTGTCAAACACCATGATTATGAATAGAAAAAATGACAGTGTGAATGTTCATACACACACAAAAGAAATACCACTTACGAACAAAACCCTACTTGAGTTGAACAGAAATTTAACAACAAATTAGCAGATTTACAATATAATAGGTCGCACCCAAGTTATAAACAAACATAGCATAAAAGCTATAGGCAATCGAAATCCTAATCACACCCAGGCTTCCCTAGTGCATGGCTTACATAGCGAAAATACGGAAATTAGCAATCCGAATATTTTAATCAGTGAGTACAAAAGTTGCTTCAACTGATAAATCCTTTTCATCTATCAGTAATCATTGAACAATCATTCGTTTCTTAGCAACTCATAATCACAATACCGAGTTGATGCCCTAAAATTTAACAGGACAAATAATAGGTTTTCAGGCACAATGACTGGGGATTAACAAATGTCACCACATGACAGTTGGGCTATTCAATTGGATCACCATCGTCACAAGAAGACAAGCAGCACATGGCCACATTACTAGGTCCGTTGAAATTATTGTCCAAAGAAAAGGGACGTGACAGAAGTTAGCAGCAATGATAAAAAAAAACATGTGATGAATGTGCTTTCACAGATAAATAAATATAAAATTTATTGTGCCAATTATATGCCTGAACAGTCTGTCAGTGTTGAGCCAATTTGCAAGGTGCCACACGTCTCTGATCGCAGCACAATTATATGCCCAGGTGTGCCATGACAAAAATTCTGGAGTTAAGTGAAACGAACAAACTGGAGACTAACTAGCATCACCTCATCTAGAATGAGTAGTTAAATGGAAATGGCAACATCACGAAGAAAAGAAGGAAACCTTGTTCAACAGTAGCAGCAGCAGGTGTTCAATTAGTCAAGGAGCAGCACGATTCAAGGAGAGTCAAGGCCTATGAAGCCCCAAAAGTCTACCATCTACAAGCTGATGAAATAAAGAGGATAGCTGAACAGTAACCGTGCTCCCCAAAGGATGGCAACAGTTGACATGGCGACATGGACGGACGCCATGATCGGGCACATGAGATAATAGCAGCTTTGATGATGAAAAGATAGCCCAGCGACTAACACCAATCCCAATCTTTTTTAAATGTTCATTCATCATGGCTCATGAGCCATGACGATACGACCCAATACCCATCTGCATGATGCCCCTGGGTAACTTGCAACAGCAGCTTAAGCAAGCAGGCTATAGTGTAGCCGACCAAGATTTTCACCCAACAAGCAAAGGAGAAAGAAGGCTGCAATCCCAGGCAGTGAACCGTGTCAAATCAGGCATGCATGGGTCTGCTTTTCACACGCCTTCTTTCCTTTCCTTTCACATCTTGTCAATCCGGCACGGGGAATCAATATGGGGGCTAGCACAAAAAACCATGGCTGGTAGGATAGGAGGATGGAGCACAGCACAGGAAGCAACCATGATCCTGCCTCCTCTCCTCCTCATGCATCTCCTCTAGCCTCTACTACAACATGCTTCCCAACATGCATGCCAATTACCAAAAGCTGAAGATGCTAACATAGTTTAACATGTACAGTAGTAGTATGAGTGTGAGATAAGATGGTGTATAATAAGCACAAGAATTCCCTCATCACATGCATTACACATTGGCCTCTCTAGGACACAAGTCCCAATGCAATTAGAAGATGCTACATCTACAAAGCACAAAGCCAATGCCAAGAATGCCTCCCGTTCTTTCAATCCTACCTACCCGTAGAAAAAGATGGGGAAAACAAACAGGGAAAAGTGTGCTCCGATGAGTGAGTGAGATAAACAAGATAGGCATGGCAAGCATTGGATGCCAAATCGGCCACGCAAAGGAGTGAAAGCCAAGCAAGTGAGCGTTGCAAGAGTCAAACTTTTCTGCTCAACCTATCATGATAATCTATCTATCTATCAGCAGGAGAGAAGCCTGAACAGTGCACGCCTCTGGATCCCAGCCTGCTCGAAATGGCACCCACGGCCTACATGGTTTGCACCCCTGACCACATCCCCATATATGGAAAGGCAGGCATTGGGAACATAAGCAAGGCATGAGACAAGAAGAAACCAATTGGACAAAACCAGCAGGCAATAACCTGATCAATTCATTGTGCAAAGTACTACTGTTGATTTGATCTTCATTATCTTGTTTAACATTCCTAATTGACAATTATTCTTCTCTAAGAGTACATTAGTACTGCTAGAAAATTAAGCAACTGGTGCTACTAGGAGGACTGGGCTGGACTAGACTAGGAACGATTAACACTTGATGTCATACAGCATGAACAAATTAATGGCGAACACCATGCATTGCATTCCACCCCGGCCATGAGAGGGTTGACAGGTTTGTACTTACTAGCAATGAAGAGAAGAAAGGAAAGAATGGTACTGTAGTAATGATCTACTATGTGACCTTACTCTTCTAGCAGCTCGGCTCAGTTCATGGTGTTACCATAGCTGGACCCGCCGCCAAGTATGTGCTGCTGGCCTCCTCCCCCTCCGCCTGCTCCTCCGGCGCCACCGCCGCCGTACATGTCGGAGGGCGCCATCGAGGAGGACCCCCCACCTCCCCTCGCGGCATTGCCGCCGCCGCCCCCGAGGTGGAGCTCGGACATGTTGGGCACGGCGCCGCCGGTGCTCGAGTCCATGTCATTGCTGGCGCGGCCGTCGTCGACGCCCTGGTCGTAGAGGAAGCCCTTGAAGACGTGGCCGTTGATGGTCACCGTGGCCTGGTACGCGTACTCGTCCTCGCCGTCGTCGACGGACGTCACGCGCACGCACCTGAACACCGCCGGCGCGCGCACCTGCCGCGGGAGGTACCCCCTGAACGACGCGTCTGCAGCACACACACATAGCAGATGCTGAGCAAACTGTCTCGAATTACGCACGCGTGAAGAGGATACGTTGCCGTGGTGGGCGGCGTGGTTACAATACAAACCTTGATGGCTGGAGGTGGTGTCGTAGCTGCGCGGCGTGGTGGCGTTGGAGGTGGAGGTGTGCGAGGTGGTGGCCTGCTGGGAGGAGAGGAGGCGAGGCTTCTTCGATCCGGCGGCGGTGGAGGCGTTGGCGGGGGACGAGGCGGAGCCGCCGAGGTGCTGGCGCTCGCGGCGGCGGGCGGCGGGGACCCAGGTGCTCTTGACGTGCGTGGAGCAGTCGAAGCCGCGGCTCTTGCAGCAGGTGCGGCACCGGCTGTGGGTGCAGTCCTTCTTGGCCTGGTTGCCGCAGTCCTGGCAGGTGGTGGTGCCCGACCCGGAGGACCCGTCGCCGCCGGCGTCGAGCATCTGGACGGGCTTCTTAAAGTAGAAGGGGCCCGGGCTAGGGTTAGGGTTGCCGCCACCGCCGCCCGCCGCCGACGGCGAGTGCTGCTGCTGATGGTGCTGCGCGGACTGCCAGAACTGGATGCCGCCGCTGGCGGCGGCCGCCTTGGCTGCCTCGGGGTCGAGCACGCAGGGGCCCGATGACTTCCCGATTAAGATAGGACTGCATCAGGGGTCAGCTTTGAGCCCTTATCTTTTTGCATTGGTGATGGATGAGGTCACAAGGGGTATACAAGGAGATATCCCATGGTGTATGCTCTTTGCGGATGATGTGGTGCTAGTTGACGATAGTCGGACGGGGGTAAATAGGAAGTTAGAGTTATGGAGACAAACCTTGGAATCGAAAGGGTTTAGGCTTAGTAGAACTAAAACCGAGTACATGATGTGTGGTTTCAGTACTACTAGCTGTGAGGAGGAGGAGGTTAGCCTTGATGGCCAGGTGGTACCTCGGAAGGACACCTTTCGGTATTTGGGGTCAATGTTGCAGGAGGATGGGGGTATTGATGAAGATGTGAACCATCGAATCAAAGCCGGATGGATGAAGTGGCGCCAAGCTTCTGGCATTCTCTGTGACAAGAGAGTGCCACAAAAGCTAAAAGGCAAGTTCTACAGGACGGCGGTTCGACCCGCAATGTTGTATGGCGCGGAGTGTTGGCCGACTAAAAGGCGACATGTTCAACAGTTAGGTGTGGCGGAGATGCGTATGTTGAGATGGATGTGTGGCCACACGAGGAAGGATCGAGTCCGGAATGATGATATACGAGATAGAGTTGGGGTAGCACCAATTGAGGAGAAGCTTGTCCAACATCGTTTGAGATGGTTTGGGCATATTCAGCGCAGGCCTCCAGAAGCTCCAGTGCATAGCGGACGGCTAAAGCGTGCGGAGAATGTCAAGAGAGGGCGGGGTCGACCGATTTTGACATGGGAGGAGTCCGTTAAGAGAGACCTGAAGGATTGGAGTATCGACAAAGAGCTAGCTATGGACAGGGGTGCGTGGAAGCTTGCTATCCATGTGCCAGAGCCATGAGTTGGTTGCGAGATCTTATGGGTTTCACCTCTAGCCTACCCCAACTTGTTTGGGACTAAAGGCTTTGTTGTTGTTGTTGTAAATCGCCGCCGAGAACTCGCCCATGTATTAGTACAGAATCACAACGGCTGGCCAAAAAATTGGCAGCCTTCGGGAGATTCGGCTGCAATCCAAACGGCTGCCCATCTTGTGGTCAACGACCAAAATTTTGGAAAGGCAGCCTTTGGCAGCCATCCAAACAGGCCCTTCTTCTCCTCTTCCCCGCCTTGGAAAACAGTAGGAGACGGACGGACGGATGGATAGCGAGGGCACTAGGCTGCGGCGTCTCTATCGCCCCAATTACTACTAGCGCGCGCCGGCCGGCCACCCCCTCCCTCTCCCTCTCGCTATCTCCAACTCCTCCACCAAGCACCGAGCTCTCTACCACTCTAGCTCCTTTAACTCTAGCTGCCTATATAGTACCTGCCTGACAGGGCCCATCAATCTAGCCCCCCTCCCTCGTCTGCCTTTTCGTGCCACGCCACTTTCATTTTCTTTTCCTCGGTGATTTTCGACAGCGGTACTACTACTACCACGCTTTTGTAAAATGTGCTATGGAAGCCAAGGTTGGCTTTTGCGGGTGATGGAGCGGGGCAGAGGGATTCATTTTTTTAAGTGCTGGGGTGTGGGGGCTCTGAAAATTCCTGTGGAGGGAGGGACGGAGATCTTCGCTTCTGGAATCTGGATCGACGATGATCACTCGCTATCTATCCATCTTTGGCCGGCCGCTTCTCTGTCTTCTTTTCTCCCCGCTTCCCACGCACTGACCAGCTTCTTCGCTTCTCCTGCCCCCCTCTGCCGCGCCTGCTGCGGCCAGGCAGCCGCGTTAATTGCCGGAGCACGGATCAGGTACACTAGCAGCATCTTCTCCGGTGGCTAAGGCTAACGACGTCGGTTGGCTGGCAGGTACGCCGGCGCATGCTCACAAGATCCGGCGCGTGCAGTGCATGGCCGTGACGAACCAGACCCTCCCCGTTTCCAATTCCAACTTGCCAACGCTCCCATTCTCCTCTTCCACAGCAAATTTTGTTGGGACGTGGCGCGGCTACGGCGCCGCTGGTCTCTCTTCAGCGCGTCATTGGCGGGCTGGGTTTGCTGGCCACCACTGCGTGACCAGTAGGAGGAACTGTTCTTAACAGCGGCGTGATTGATGATTGGCCGGAGAAGAACAGACTCTTCTCACTGCACGCTGCCGCCGCACCCCTCTTCACGCATTAATTAATCCCGTCGTAGAAACGGAGGTTTGTTCAGTTTGAGGCCAAGGTTTATCCGATCATTGCATGGGTTATATATGGAGTACTAAAAAAGTTTCGAAAAATAGAATAAAATAAGGAAAACTTGAATGTGTTCCCTTTGGATCTGTAAAAATTCATTGACGTATACTAGTGATTTGTAAGTGCACAACAAAAATCTCAGCCCAGCAAAAGCAAAAAAGGGCCCCTTTTATATGCAAATATTTGTCTTTTGTACGCTAGGCCTGAAAGTATATTAGCATAGAAACTCACACATGCTTGGTCTACATGTATTTTTTGTTGCGGGTGGGTGAGTCTAAATGTACTATACGTATATGTTAGATGCTTACGTATTATATTTGAGAAATGGGCTCCATGGAGCCCGTCCTCCATACACACTTTCTGATGGATTATGGAGGAATTTTGTGGATGTCGGTTTTTGTAGATCCATACATGTTATTTTAGATGCAACAATTTGAACTCCTGGGCGTTGGCATGGTACTAAAAAAATATTCTAGCAATCATCTAAACATAAACAAACATTATTTGTTATTATAGGGAAATGTGGACTCCCTCCTTTATCGTTTCTTACCTCTTTTTTTTGCCGTTTATTACATATCATTCATAAGGACCCTGCTTTGGAAATATGAAAACATTGACTATATGTGTTGTGCAATTTCAAGGGCGTAAATACTCAATGCATCAGGAGAGGGCTCCATTTGTCGAAGAGGATCGAATCACACCGGGTCTTCAATGATTACTCCATTGCTACAAGAAGATAGGTTGGTGCCACTTTGTGTATTAGTTGTATTTCATTCGTTGAAGAGACCCGGGTCGGGTCTAGCAGGCTATTGAGAATGTCGGTGTTTTGCTTGTAATTATGAACTGAAGTACAAGTGTGCAATGTTGTTAGGAACTAATCCAGAAAGCCGCTTGAATGCGAAAGAACCCTTCTGCACCCGAGCTCATATGCACCCCCGTGAACAGTAAAATCGAAAAAATAGCAAAAAAAAACCCTGAAATTTCTTAGAGACAAACTTTCATGATTTCTTAGCACGCGTGCAAAAAATTTCTCGGAGCATCAATTTTTCTTTTCCACGGCAACATTTTTGGAATGTTTTTTCTTCATGAAATTTTGCACGCAATCTAAGAATTCGTCAAAAAATTCAGATTTGTTTTGTCATTTTTCATTTTTACTGTTGATGAAGGTGCATATGAGCTTAGGTGCAGAAACTTCATGTCCGCTTGAATGAGACTTTTTCATTATATGGCAAACTTTGGTAGAACCTAGGTTTGTACTACAACTTGGCTTGTCTCCGGGTCCGACAATGTTGACAACTTATGCCGCATACATTGTAATTGTTGATGTGTTGAGTAATACTATAATACAAGTGTTGATTTCACACGCAAAAAAAAACCCTATAAATTCGAGTTGGCCATGTTGTCCAAAGAAGCCCTTAAGTTTTTACTTCTTTATCGGCTTCAAGTATGCATTACCTTGAAGCTGCCAATGAAGCGAAAAAGAACATGACAGATCACAGTAGTACAACATGCATTATCTGGAACATTGTTTTCTTTTTCTTTGTATCTATAGAAGAAAATATTTGTTTTGGCGAAATAAACATAGCCCAGATGGTTAGATTCCTTCTGATGGAACCAACCGAACCAGATTCAAGTCCTGCATTTTGCATGCGTACTCACATTTTCCTGCACTTATTTTAGGCTTTCCGGCGATGTTTGTCTGTTCCTAAAAGCGAGTGTGCGCGCGTGTATGTAAAGGTCCAGTTTGCCTTGTGTTTCTAAAAATATATTAACTTCGTCCCAAAATTCTTTTCTTAGACTTGTGTAGATACTAGATACTCCCTCTATCCGGAAATACTTGTCTTAGAAACCACTTTTAAGACAAGTATTTCCGTACAGAAGGGGTTTCTAAGACAAGTATTTCCGGACAAAGGGAGTACATATGTATTTTAACATTAAAACACGATACTGATACACCCGTGTCTAGGCAAATACAGAATTTTTAAGAAGGGAGTAGCTAGAACTCATCTAGATGAGACGTAATTTGGTCTCATTCACCTGAAAAACAAGAACGGATATAACCCACGTCAGCACACACGCATCTTATAGCATCACATTCAATGGCTATAAAAGGTGAATGAGACCAAACTAAATCTCATCTAGATGAGTTCTAGCAAAACTGCTTTAAGAATGCATTTGTTTTGAGCAAAATAAATAAAGATAGGGTATGCCTTTTGTTGCTAACCCGTGTATGGGACGGTGACAAGGACAGAGATCTACACTAGTTCCTCGTTTGGACCTACGAGAGCTTAGCTGGCCGCCCCCACGGATATCTTGCTCTGATAGGGAGGTGTGAACGAGCGCGATGGTCTCATTTGGAAAACCAGACCGTGGTCCTCCCTCCGTTCCGCAGAATTCTGTAAACAGGCACGAGACCCAAATGGCGAAACCAAACAAGTGGACGCCCCGCCGCCCAGCTGCTTGCATGGATTACGTGTACACTACTGTAGTACGTACTACGACATGTGAACGAGCGTGTAAAATGTGGCCGCAAAGGCGACGGCCGGCGCTGCATGTGCCCGCTCCCCGACCGTCCCCGGCTCACATGATTGATCGAGCGGCGCCGTTACTTTGGACGCGAACGGACGAAAGAAAGCGTCCCGGCCCGCCGTGTCCCCATCACCGGCCCGCCCCGGCCTATCGGCCGAAAGAGCACCCCGGAGGTGGAACCAAAGGCAGAGAAAAAGGGTAACACACACACAATCCGGAAATGATAAAAATAGGGTCGGACTTTCTCAAAAAATAAAAATAGAGTCGGGCTCGTGGCATTTTGACACGCTCAAGCAAAGCGATCGAGCGATAACATGCAATGCATGCCAACCAAGGAAGAAGGAAGATACGTAGTAGCTGCGGAAACAACTGTTTGGAGCGTCCCATGCATACATGTCGCCGCTGTAAAGCCTGTGCCAAAGTTGGCTAGCGGCGGGGATCGGGCGGGCATCGGGCTCCTGCGAAGAGCTGGTGGACGCCCCGCTCTCATGTGTCGTGTGCGGTGGTGGTGCCCCGCTCTCATGAACCGGCCACGTCCTTAGTAGTACACGCTTTGGGCCAGATTATTATTGCATGTTAAACTGGCAAAAAGGGGCTCGGAAACGCCGCTGGTTTACGGCGAGGAGGAAGCATCCGCGGCTGTTCCTGCGGCGGGGAAAAGACGATTGTCCGAGTGAGATTCCCCGCCGCCCACTCCGGTCGCCCTCGTCAGATCGAGCACGCGCCGATTAGGTAAACTATAAACGAGCATTCCGTCCTTTTGCTCCCGCCGCGATAAAGCCGAATCGGTGGACGAATGATCGGCGTGCGGCGCGGCTCCCCGGATGTTCTCTGCGTGCAGGGATCGGAGCCTACAATATTCTTCCGCCGTCCGGCATGTGCTTGCCATGGCGCAGATTTAACAAATTAACACGCACATGTTTGCACGCAAAAAAGACCATGCTACAAACGTAATTCAACTTAAAACCCTCGGAAGAAAGAATATGTTACGTGATCACGGTTTCGGGAAACTAATTTTCTACTGTCCGCGGTTATATTATTGTAAATGTACTAACTTTTTCATGAATTTTCAGACCCTCCATCTTCAAAAACTTGTCTTACATTTGTCTAGATACGCATTGAGAAGGAGGTAATATCTAATTTGTGAACGTTGAGTTTGCTAACCACATATTCCATGCGCTTACAAGTATCTAATCTGATTATGCATGATGGTAAAAAGAACAGATTTAATGTGTAATATTACAATGCACTTGCACCCAAAAAAAAGACAGCAATGCTATGTGTGTGAAATGAGAAATCTAGTGATATATTTTTCATGATATATAACACATATTTAAATTCTCAAATCGATGACCTAGAACTACGTGAATGACTTATTCACGTAGTATTAAATTTTGCCTCAATTACTTTTAATGGCCTTGTATAGATGCATAATTTATTTTTCATACTCTCTCCGTCCAGATGCAAAATTTATGTTGTGCACCGTGACCAAAACAGAGGGGGAAATAAGAGAACTTAATGTTTATTTATTAATTAATAGTATTGCATGTAATGAATTGACCACTGCATGTCGTGTTTGGTAGTCTCGAGCCATTGAAAGCATACATGCGTCACATCTCTTATTGGTTGATTCCTTAATTTATGTCAAGAAATAAGAAATAAGGTGGAAGTTAATGCATCGCGTCTAAGTGTTTTGGGATTATCTGGTTTCTTAAGGTGACTTAGGTGGTGTTTGGTTCTCTAGTCCTAGGACTTTTTCTAGTCCCAACTAAAAAGTCCCTCCATGTTTGTTTCCAGAGACTAAAAAGTCCCTAGTCCCTTCCTAGAGGTTATTAAATGACCATGTTGCCCCTAGTATATAGAAAAATAACAATCAAACAACACCATGTGGTGGCGGGCCAATGGGTGCATGAAAGGGCATTGTTGAAGAAGTCCCCAAAAGTCCCAAAAAGACTCTCCTTGAGAGTCTTCTTCATTGTTGGAGTAGTTTAGTCCCTAAAAAGTTCCTCCCGTTTGATAAAAAAGTCTCTAGTCTCTAGACAAAAAAGTCCCTGAAAATAAACACCCCCTTATACACCTAAACGTAGGGAGTATTGTCCTTGTATAAGGGAATGGAGGAAGTATTTTTTAAATATAAGTTTGGTCAAAGTAGATACTCCCTCCTTTCCGGTTTATAGGGCTCAAATCTGAAATCTCATCAACAAAGGGATATGGTGAGTGGAGGAATATATCTCGTACTTTACAAAACTACCCAAACTAAATTGATGCATCAAGTGAGATTAATTGCAGTGCATGCATGCTTGGCCACTAGATGAATAGTAACATTACATGCATTGGCGAGTTCCTTTTTAATTCTTACATTCAAAGATTTAATGTGCCTTGGAATCTTAAAAGAAGATGGAAATAAGCCCTATAAATAGAAAAAATGAAAAAAAATCGAGATAAGCCTTATAAACCGGAAATGAGAGAGTATTCTTTTACTTCGGACAAAACTTATAAGCGGATTAAAAAAGAGCGGAGGGAGTACTAATGCATAGGCGGTCCTCTTAATTCTCATTTATGGTTGATACGGATGGACGAGACAGTCATCAAATGACCTAAGAATGGCCTAGTAGTAGTAGTTGGCTAGTTACTCCTAGCGGGCGTGCATCCCTTGGGCCGCAAACCGCAAGCTCGTTGCAAGGAGAGATACCATTTATGGGACGTGAGAGGCGTACATGGCGCGTAGCGGCGCCGCAGCGCAGCACCAGCACGGCCATACCCATACGTCGAGGTCGAGAGGAGGCCAGACGAATTATTGGACCGTCCGGCGCGGTAGCTGCACGCTGTCGGGACCGCTCCTCTCATCTTTTTGGACGCTAGCTGCGCGCGGCGTGCAATAACTGCCCCGCCCAACGGCCCTCGGCCCTCTCGTCCGTCCCGGAGAAGACGACTTATTACCGGACGCAAACACGGCTCGCCGCACACCACAACAACGCAAACACACACGTATGTACTCGATCTACATGGTACTACTACTATACATCTACATGCGATGTGAGTACGACACATGCATGGGTACGTACATGCGGTACTAACCCTAGGATATCGTGCAATTTATACGTGCGAGCAGGCAGCCCACGACGATGATTTACAGGCGTACGTGCCAGGGGGTCCATGCATGTTAGAGGAGGAGGAGGAGCGCTACGCCGGTCGCGGCCGCGGGAGGGCGGTACAGTGCGCCGGTGGCCGGTGGTACGAGGCAATAGATGCAGCCGGTTTCTCGCTACAGGAGCTGCCGCAGCAACAGTGATGCATCGTTGCTTGATTCGCTACGTGACAAGGGCTCTGCGACAGGCCCGCGCCCGGTGCGCTCACTGTCCAGCCGGTAGCAAGTTGCCTCGAGGTCCCGAGCCTAGCCTAGCATGTACTAGCACGAACGGGCGGCGCGCTCGATCTAGGTTACCAACTGGTTCAAAATCCGTTGCGTCGATCGTGCGGGACATGGATGTTCCAGGCACCACGCCCCAGCACACGGCTCAACGGTGATGTGTGTAGGTTTTTGGTTAGTGAGGGAGTCGCCGAGACAAAACGGTGATGCGCACTTTGGTGCGCGTGTACGATGCCAAGCTTTTCTTCTGTAGAAAAGAAAGAAAAAAGTGGAGCGGACTAGTATGCCAAAGAGGGAATGAAATGTGCGTTAATATATTTTCCCCCGTCGTCGCGCTCCGTTTCCATGCATGCATGCAGCGTGAGCTTTTTGGACGGGAGGAAACAGGCCCCGCCGCACCAGCCTCCTTGAATTTAGCCCGGCTTGTCGCCACCATTCCCGCCCTCGCTCGCTCCCCGGCCGGCCCCTCCATCTCCATTCCACACCCACCCTTCGCCGTGCAGCTTCGTCTTCTAGCTCGGCTGGCTGCTGTCCCCGTAGATCCGCTGGTCGATTTTATGATCTCAGAAAAGGGAGAACAGTAGTAGAGCTAGTGCACATGGGGTAGCAGCGGCAGGCAGGCTCGCTGCGGCGCTGAGCACGAGCCTTTCTGCCCGGGCTAATCCCATCATCATTCCGCTGCTCATTGGGCCCTAACCCTCGGGAAAAGGCAGGCCCGTCCTGATACAGTGATTAACTCGGACCACGTTCCTGCCCTGCCACAGTGAAATACGCCGTGAACAGTGTCTTCATCGACCTGACCCATCAGAGCCGCGCAAGTCAACTTTGTTAATCCTACGTGACCTATGGCGTCTGTGTTTTTTCACTGGGCCTTCATGATTGGCGTTGGTGGGCGATGGATCGCCAGCCGAATGGATTCCTGGAGATGAACTGGCTCAGACGTGCAGAGGGGGTCAATTTATTAAGCACGTCGGCCGGGCAAGTGGCCGCATGAGATTAAAGGCTGCTCGATATGTGTGCATGCAGCGCCTCTGGGCGTCTCAAGGTCGTCGCTGGCTTCCATGCAGGCGGTGGATGAGACGGTGCAAGTCAGGCCGGCGTGCCAGGGCCACGTCAGAGCCTCGACCTGGGCTTAGCCATGGATGAGCACGCAAGATTCCTCTCCGCCATTCATGGCTTGCAGAGCTCCAGCCTGCAGGGTACGTGGCCTGAACACTAATTTGGTTTCGGTCGAAAATGTCACATTCTTGCTGCCTTCCTGCCGGTTCTCCACCTCCTCCTTTTCCTTTTGCGGATTTGGTGGTTCTCCTTGTAAGTTTGCCGGTGTTTTGAGCCGTATGCCTGCCTCCCCGAGAGGAGTGAAATGAGGAGACATGATAGACAAAAGAGACTCTCTTTTTTTTCTTTTTGAAGAAGAAGACAAAAGGGACTCTGTGCAAGGGAAAAGGGCACTAGTAGGAAGCAGTGTGGGACACTGCATACGAGCGGATGTTGGGCAGAGGCAATTATTTGGTGCATCGTCCTTCCTCCACTGAAACCTTGCATGGCATCGGATCCTCCTCCGCTTCCTTGCAATGGACCCGTCGAGCAAGCACGCATACAACCATGATGAAGCCATGCATCGGCACTATGGCAGCCACATGGAGGAATAGTACTGCATCATTTAGCCGTGGATGCGGATTCATGGGAATGGATCGTGCCGAGGGGAGGATCTTTGCCGATTTCGTCACCGACAAATATGTTGACAACGTAGACGACATTTTTCTTTTCAAAACACGCATGAGACTTGCGCGTCTTTGCTTTAAGATTGGAGGAGATATTCTACAGAGTTACAGTATATTACAAAATCGAACTACTCCAGACCAACACACCTGCGTCCGCTCCTCCCCCCAAAGAAACATAGACGACATTTTTCTTTTCGAAACACGCATGAGACTTGCGCGTCTTTGCTTTAAGATTGGAGGAGATATTCTACAGAGTTACAGTATATTACAAAATCGAACTACTCCAGACCAACACACCTGCGTTCGCTCCTCCCGCCAAAGGGCCTTGGGATGCCCTACCAACTACACTCGCAAGGGAGGACCAAATCCTGTCGGAGGACATGATTGTTTCTGTCTAGCCAAATGAAATGCAATCCCACAGCCACCAGCAAGGAGATTCACGAGCGCCGCAAATGTGACACCGCCGCCACCATGAGCGACCACCATTCAATGATGTCAATGCGGTGCATCGGCCGGGGTGAATCGTGAATCGGCACAGGCTGTGGGGCAGAAGAAGTTGATACTCCCTCCATTTTAAAATATAGTGCGCCCGCGTTTTCCGAGGTCCAACTTTGACCATAAATTTAACCAACAAGACCAACTGCGGCGGGAGAAAAAAATTATATAATTGAAAACTTCTTTCAAATACGAATTCACTGATATAATTTTTGCTCCTGCCGCAATCGGTCTTGATAGTTAAATTTACGGTCAAAATTGAAGCACGTGATTAGAGAAAGCACTACATTGTGAAATGAAGGGAGTACCATGCTTGTGGGGCGAAGGAGCAGCCGGGCATCATAAGTTGAAGATCCTCATCGGTTTGGTCACACAGCTTGCAGCACGCGCGGTGAGGAAGACCGCAGCTAGCCAGCCTATCCGCCTTCCATATCCGGCCCATGAGCACAAGCCACCTGAGTATATTGACGTCAAGTGGAGACACGAATTCGAAAGCTAGGCGGCGCCAGGAGCCAACTCAGGACCGAGGAAGGAAAAATCTCATAAGAGAGCTAGCGGAGTATCAGCCGTTCATGTAGTCCTTTATTAAAGTCTCTAAAAGAAATTTGTTCAGAAACAGTGGGACTATATCCATTTAAGAGGGTAATGGCCGGAGTAGTCCTACAGATTCCTGCAGCTAGTTCCGTCCAGAACATGCAGAGCATCTCAGACACCGTTATCTCCCCCCGCCCGCGCCTTGGCATCTTCTTCTACGTATGTACAAAAAGGGCCAAGACGAGCCAGCCCCAACCGGCGCGGGTCCCGCGCGAGCTTCAGCTTTCGGCGCACGCAGAGAGGCGCAGGCGCAGCGAGCGCGAGGAGTCGACCGACCCGACCCAGCCTGCTGAAATCGCTGGGTTCGAATCGAACCCATCGGCGCAGCGCGCGGTTTCCGAGGAGATGAATGCGTGGCGCGTTGGGCGGGTCGGGGCGGCATCGAGCCCCGCGCGGGCAGGCCGCAGAGGGGACCGGGCGCGTCGCTGCTTCTTTTGTCCTTGGCGTTTTTAACCCCGCCGCGTCCTGACGGCGACCGCAATAACTAAACCCTGCCGCCGACGCCAGTGGAGCAGGCGCGGGCGGGTGCGAGCGGCGAGCCGTGCCTCGCCTCGGCCCTGCCGACGGAATTAACCGGCGGGTGCCAGCTGATCTCATCGGTCGAAACACCCAGCCTGCTGCTCTGCGCACAGCAGTCTCTCGCCTTCCCTCGTCGACCTGCTTACTGCTACCCCGACAGCACGATCGCATCTCCTTAATTTAAATTATGGAATGATGGTAATTACAGACGTTTTTAAACATCTGAAAGAACTAGTCATGTGCATGTGGTTCTAGAGTAGTACTAGCGTGACTTTAGGCCAACCCCAAACGTTTTATCCGGATTCTGTCCGTTTGGTAAGGATTTGGGGTCGTATCCGGACGTGTTCTGGGATGCGATGGCCGTGCGCCCAGCGCGCGGACACATCCCGGTCGCATTCTGTCCGCGTGCATTTGTCTTTGCAAGTCCTTAACTTTTTTATCATTCATTTTTGCTACATGACAATACATCATCACATTTTGACAAATAAAGTAAGGCCAAAGAAAATAAAGACAACAAGAATACGTTTTAGAACATAGCCAACTTCCATAACTGCCCCCTTGAGTTGGCTTAGGGCCTTCTCGATGCACTCATTGTTGATCTGTAGGGGAGGCTCGATCTGCCATCCTCCTTTCTTCTTCAAGCCAGAAGTAGATGTTGCTTCTCAGACCTAGTCTCGTGTCTAGCCTCTAATCTAGCAACAAGTGCACTTGTCTCATTTACAGCCTCTATGCTAGCTAAAAGTGCACGAACATGTACTAAATTTCGCTCTATCAATATATCGATGTACTCTTCTTCCCAATACCAAAACTTGCATCCATTCTACACAACAAAATTTGAAGTTAGCACAAGTAGTCAAATCTAGAGCACAGACCGAAGCTAAAAAAAGCGCATACCCCGTCGTTTAAGCACTTGATGAACACCCATCTGGGATGTTCCGGCGTTGTAGACACGCGGCGCACGACCATCCTTGGGCAGTTGTCGCACTTAATGAGTGGCAACGGTGCGCCGACGAGTTTTTGGGCAAGCACCGAGCCCGGCCGACCGCCATTCGTGTATCTGCCGACGGACCACCGACGGTGCAGATCCGAGCGGCTAGAGGAGGAGCCACTGCCTGCATGTGGCCTTGCGGCCCTGCCAGGGCCTTCCGGCGAGGTGCCCGGCCTGTCCATGGCGCGGCCCGACCTCCCACAGCCGGCCGAGCTCAAGACCGACCGGATCCGCCCCAAATCCGGCCGGCGGGTGCGCAAACCAGGTGGCCGTGGTTGGGTAGCTCGGCGGCGCCGAGGGGAAGGGGCTGGGCGAGCTCCCATCCGAACTGCACGGCTACAATGGCAGCGGCGGCGGCGGCGAGGGGAAGAGTGAGGAAGAGTGGAGGGGGCGGATAGAAAAAGGCCCGCCCTGTGCCACCGGCGGGCGGGCCAGGGGAGGACACGCGCAGACGACCCGCGCGTCCGCGTGGTGTCCGTTTCACCCCAAAAGCGGCGCAAACTTGAACCGTGGATGGGTCGAAAGCGGACACAAAACGGACAAAAGTCCGTTTGCTCCCGCGCGTTGGGCCGCCTCGTTTGTCCGTTTTACCCCAAACGGACGGGGCCGGACAGGATAGGGTCGCGCGGTGGAGTTGGCCTTACAACAACAAAATGCTATTCCCGCCGAAAACAATTAGGTTATAAACTTTCCGTCCGAAGATACTCCCTGCATTTCACAATATAATGCGTCCGCTCTTTTCGATTTAAATTTGGTCATAAATTTAACCAACGAGACCGACTGCGACGAGAACAAAAATTATACCACTGAATTTGTATTGAAATAATGAATTCAGTGGTATTATTTTTGCTCCCACCACAGTTGGTCGCGTTGGTTGAATTTATGGTAGAACTTAGATCTCGAGAAATATGAGCGCACTATATTGTGAAACGGAGGAAGTATGGGTGTACCCATATTCCAAAAATCTATGGAGAATGGTGTTTTGGCTCTCAGGAGGGCGTGCTCCCGTGTGAATAGTAAACAAAAATGTAGATAATGTTTTTCAAAAATTCTGATTTTTTTTGTAGATGTTTGTGTTAGCGTACCAAGCATCCTTGCAATTTTTCATGCGAAATTGAGCAACGGCATTTCATCAGTGAAAAAAAACAAATTTAGGGTGACATTTGGTATATTTTTTTCACAGGCCAAAATGTTTTATATTTTTCCCTACAAATTTGTATGTAGCATTTGGATGTGACAAATAACTCATTGAATCTTTGTTGAATTTTTTTTGACATTTCAAAAAATATTTTCGCGCGTAGGAGAGCACGCTCCGGAGAGCACCAACGGATTTATGAAATCTATGGCCCTTTTTGTCACATGTCAATGCTACTATTTTTTGCATCAAAATTAAAGTTTTTATATAATACCTAGTCATTATATGTGTGATTTTTCCCGCAGAAAAATTTGAGTGATTTGAATAAATAAATGATGAAAAACATTTTGTTGAGCGAGGAAGAATCGCTTGTGAGGTCACCTAGTAGTTAGAGAATATACTACCGGACACCCTATATCTGTCCCAAATGCCCAGAATGACCGGCAATTGACATATCCTACTCATATGTGGGGCGGATATGGCACATCCTGACGTGTCCGAACACCACTACCACGTCGGACTGACCACATAGATCCACGTGAAAATGAGTTTGACGGTGCATTCTTTGTTTTTCGCTGAGGGCATTCATGGTGCCGTCCGGTGCCCCTCCGGCGTGCCGCCAGAGGGATCAAGTTCGACTATTTAAGCTGAATAGTGGCATCCCAACCCTAGCCCGTTTCTTTCCCCTCCTCCCCCTCCACTGACCACTGCCACATTCCAATCCGTCTGTTGCTAGCCATGCCGAGGCGTCGGATCACCATCTATGCCTTGCTCACGCCGGAGCAGCGACCCGAGTTGCATGAGAAGATCCAAGCTAGGCGTGAAACCGTGCCACATCCCCTCTTTACTGGTTGTGCCGCTGTCTAAGATGCCCTCGTCTTGCCTCTGTTGCTTCCGCCTACCACACACCTCTTGCCGCATCGCTGCTACTCGCCACTACAGCTACTTCTGCCACCCACCCGGTCGCCCCTACCCCAAACCCTAAACCCATCTCTAACCCCGGCCGCATCCCAACTCCAACCGATGGACTTCTCTGCCAACTCCTCCCTCTCCGGTTGTAGGGAGGGATTTGCATCCTATCAATCCTCTACACCTATAATCATTCAGAATGAGCGCGGTCAAGATGAACACCGTGATAGTACAATCTCACGGGAGCACCAACTGCCTTGAGAGGATTTCTACCGTAATCCACTGCCGATACAGGTGTTATTTGGGTCCATACAAGCATGTGAAAAGAGGCACGCATTGACCCACACGAAATATGGAGACGGCCTTTTATAGAGGAACTCGCGGGTACACAAAGTATAGACAGCGTGACGCCTCGCGCCTGCCCTCTCACGTGACTCGTGCCGCTCCCGCCGAAAGAAGAAAAACGGACACGTTTTAACCCGCGCCGGACGAGCGAACAGGAATTACCTTTGAACATTTTCTGAGATCGAGCGAACAGGCAGCACGCGCGAGGAGCGATCGAGGCGAGAGATGCCGCTGGTCGATTTTCTGAGAAAAGGCTGAGGATGTCGTCCCAGGGGCGTCAGTGGCCCAGCCATTCCTGCGGGACGCGCAGGCCTGGTTGACACCTGTGTCGTCGCCCTGCTGCTACTGCCCGGGTCGGAGAATGGGCCTGAAGCTACCGCGGCGCCCACACAGCAGGAGGCCACGCTTCCGTTTCTTTCTTCTGGCCTGCCTGCCTTGCCTGCGCCGTGTGGCAGCAGGCAGGGCGAGCCTTCTTCTTTCCTCTCGTCGGGCTGCATCGGGCGGGCGAGAGATAGATGCCGCCCGTACGGTACGGTCTGGCTCGTGTCTTGCCCGTCATCATAGCCCGCCTGCCTCGGTGCTGTCTCCCCCTCTCACGCGCCGAGCACGCACGCCAGAGGCTCTGGACCGGGGGACACGGCCGCTAGCAGAAGAGCTGGAAGGGGTCACGGAACATTTTTTGCTCTTCTGATTTTAGCAGAACAAACCGATCCCGCTGAATGAACGCAGTGACAATGTTCAGCGTATCACGGTATCAGGCTGTATGTCTTTAGGATATTCACCGGAAGAAAAAGGATATAGTATTTGTTTATTCGGAAAATGAAAACTCTAAGGGTGTTCGCGACTTGCCTTGTGTCTAACACTTTCTTCGCATTCCTCGCAAAAAAAATATAGAGCTCCTTAAAAAGGATATCAAAATGGTTTCTTTAGTTACTAACTTACTTACGACAGGTGCCAAGTGATATGAGATTGTCAAAAAGGGTTCTAAGTGTACTGCCACTGCCTTTGTGGGAGCGTCTACGTCTCAACTTGCCGCGAGGCGATGCTCCCACCTCTTTGCGTCGTGATTTCTATCACCATCCCCACCTCCTGGTGGATTTGGAAATGTTTGCAATGGCTGCGTTTTCAACAGCGACGAACGACCCGTGCAACGTCTCGCCGACATCATCAAAGATGACACTCGTTCGTGGGATGACGCTGGAGTGACGAGGCTAGGACAATTGATCCCAGAGACATAATAGTTTGTCCTTTTGGGGTTGCGCATCCCTTTTTCATACGCGTTCTTTGCATTCCCACTCACATCGGTCCTGGCGTTCGTGTCCGTGCAATGCCCTTTGTATCTGCTACATTATATGTCTTCTATCAATGCAATCATACACTATGCTTTTACATATTCGCAAAAAATAAGTTTGCTACGTGACACCAAGGCTATTTATTGCTTCCTGTGAGGCAGAACTACATCTCGCCTCTGCGATCCCACAAAACGGGCCGGCCCAACAAGCTGTTTTCATGTATGCACAGGTAGCACAATCCTTCTTTTTCGTGCTAGTTTTTATGTTTTAGCGTGCTTTTGCTCCGGTTTTCCATTTTTGCTGGCCTTTTTGGTTTTCCTTTTTCTGCTTGGCTTTTTTTAGTTTTCTCATCATTACTTTTATCCTTTTTCTTTTTTTGCTGTTCTTAACTTGTTTTCTTTGGATTTTTGGCCTTTTCTGTTTTCCAGTTAGTTTTTTCTTCTTTTCAAATAAATGAAGACTTTTTCCAATGCACGTTGAACATTTTTTATTACATGCACAACCTTTTTTTGGTACATATAGAACATTTTTCAAAAACATGTTTGAAATATAATTTAATATGTCTTAACATTTTTTGAACTACGCAAATATTTTTTGACATTGTATAAACGTTTTAAGATAAATGTCATGAACATTTTTTTTAAACGCCAGGACATTTTTCAAATATGACATACATTTGTTTAAATGGCACAAAACAGTGTTTTTGAGTTACACTGATTTTTTTACATTGTATAATTTTTTTGAAAAGTTTCATGAACATTATTTGAAACATGTCAACTTTTTTTAATGTCACGTACATTTTTTGATGGTATGAAATATTTTCCTGAATTACAAACATTTTTTGAAACACGTGCATAATTTTTAAACGTCACGTACAAACATATCTGAAAAAGGTTTAACAACACTGTTAAATTTTTCAATATATTAATTTTTGAAATACATGTATATTTTCAAATTATAACTAGAAAAGAAAACATGCGCATCACGTCAGCGTGACGAGCCAGATGGCTAGCCGAGCTACTGTCTCCGATAAAGAGGGAGCGCTCGGCTCTAGTGAGCTGTAGTGGGCGGCCGATTAGTTTCAACAACGTTAGTTTTGTTCGTTCGTCTTGCTTCTTTCTTTCTTTTTTCTCTGTTTCTTACTTTTGTCTACAGATACTGCGTTTGGCAGCTCAGTATTTTTGAAGTTTTACAAGGATACCATGGTTTTGAGAAAAAAACACTGGTTTTTAAATACTTTGACGTGTTTGGCATTAATTAATACTTCAGTTTTATAAAGCGTAGTATATATTTGATAATATGGTTTTTTTGCCGTATTTTAAAAGGAGGTCATGATCTCTTTTTCGTAAACTGAGAAACGCTTGCTCGACTTCTTCCAACCGTCATTTATCCTCCATTGCCCCGTCTTCTCTGCAGCCACCCTGGAAAGAAAAACACGTGCTCTTCTACATCGACTACTCTGCCATTCCTACGACTGGCCTCCACTTGATGACTCCGCCGTTGATCTATTTAATCCGTTGCCAATTGTGCCAATGCAAGAAGCTTTAGATAAATTAGAATGGGAAGTTGATTGATTGATCCTGACGTCCTGAGAGAGCCGTACGCGGCATACTAGCTAGCTAGCCGGATTGATTGTGTCAATGATCCTACACACAGCATACAGTCGTAGTATGATTCATTGTGTCAATGATCCTACACACAGTATACAGTCGTACAATACTACGACGCCGGGTGGAAACACGCGCATGCCGAGGCTTAGATCGATCGATCATTGGAGAAGTCGTACACTGATCGATTCTATCCGGCCAGGGATACAAGAGATGAGTAGATAACTATACTACAGATCCTAGCAGGCAGGAGTCGCAAGGCTACAAGCTAACAAGCATGCGGCAGCTGTTTGCATGCACAAGCTGATCAGGTCGTTGTAACTCCTTGTCCTCTAGTGCAGCTGAGTTTGGTTCAGCTACACGATGCATGCAATGGTCAAACCAAGTAAACTGAGGAATACTGTATTTCCCAAACATCTCCATAGTTTTGCTAAAACTGAGAAATAATGTGGTTTCTAAAACTGAGGTTTTCATTTACTATGGTTTTGAAAAAACTGCATTGCCAAACTAGGAAAATAACTTTTCAATGTATTTTTTTATCAAAACAAAATTTTAAATATACGCATTTCAAAAATTACTTTACTTAAATTTTTATATATGTCGCGTATTTGGAAAAATGTTAACAAAGCGTAATTTCTGTTTGCAAAATTACTTAAAATATCGTCGTAGCATTTATTTATTTTTGTATCATTAAAAAATATTCTCGCATTTCAAAATAATTTCTTGAGTGTAAGTAAATTTTAGTCTTGTTATGGTAATTGTAAAATATCTCAGACAACTAAGAAAAATGTTCATGACCATTCAAAAATGTTTACATGTTTAAAAAGTATTTATTTTTTTTAATTTTTCCATTTTAATAAAAAATCTCTGTTTATTTGAAAAAAGTTACATTTCAAGAAATATTCAAACAAGTATTTAAAAAATGTTCAATGTGTATCAAGATTATGTCTCTTATGTTTATAAACATTATATAAAATTTATTAAAATAATTGACATGTATTTGAATAAAATAAAATGAAAAACCTGAAAATGCTAAAATAAATTCGAAAATAACGAAAATAACTGATAAAAATCTAAACAAAAAGCATATAGAAAAAAGAGAGAAAAAGGATGACGGTCTGAAATCGTTCCATCAAAACGTACCAAAACCGCTTCCAAATGGTACAACAATGTCCTGGCCCGTTTGCCTCTCACCAGAGGTGAGGCGGAGCTAGATGTCGCAATGAGCAAAACATAGCAATCGCCGTTTTTGGCTGCTGCTGCTATGTATCACTTGTAGTGACGCCTACAGACGCGTCACCCATGTCTATCTCCTGTTGGGCTAGGCCAAAAGCTTCAAACCACTCGGTCGGCTAGTTCTAGAAAACAAATGCTCAATCGGTCTGTTCTTCTAAATACCTAAACAAGACGGTGGGTTTTGTTTTGGTAAGGGTTATATAAATTTAAAAAATCTTAAATTTGAAGAATGTTCACTAATTTTAAAGAATGTTTGCTAATTGAATTATATTTTTTTAAATAATGTTTACTAGTAAGCCGGCTGTGACAGCCACAACACCACAACAATTCTGATGCGCAATAAGGATAATGACCCTTGTAAAGGAAAACGCCTGTATGTTTAAATGGGCTGCCGTTTGTATGGCCCATGTAGTACATGTTAGCTTTCTTTTTATTTTTTTATAATGATAGTAATAAAAATAAAGTTCAACGCTCATGTTTTATGAATATTAATTATATTATACATAAAAAATCATTTAGCAAAATGTTCAATCAATTTCAAAAGGTAGACGTATTATTTTTGAAACAATCATATAAATAGAATAGTATATCTGATTATAGGAATAATTCTATAATTTTGAATGATAAAAATATTTCCTAAATTACAATAAATAAATATTGTTTTAATTATAATTTTTTTGAATAATTGTATGCAATTTTTAGAATTCATAAGTTTGTTGTTAAGGGATTTTTTTGTATAACTTGAAAATATTCATAATTCTGCAAAATTTAAAATGTTTTTACAAAATTTGACATCTGACTATATGTCAATTATATAAAAGCACCCGGATAACTCCGGTACAACGGCAAAGGACTGGCGATGCAACACGGATGATGACATGATAAATGCGATGAATCAATAAATACCCAATATAATAGTTGTAATATAGAAAGAATCTAGGGAACCGGTCACAGACTGTTACAACTCTCCCCCACTTATAAGAGATCTCGTCACGAGATCTAGGAATGACAAGATGAAGTGGTAAACTAAGTTGCTTCTTTGACAAACGTGTGAGGCCAAAGTTACAAAAGACATGAAAAGAAGAATTTGAAAGCACTCTGGTTGAAAAAAGAAACAAGGAATACAACATGGTCTTGAGAAGATGGATAGAACTTTGAAGGGAGCAATAACATGATGCCTCCGAAACAAATGAAAGATAACTATATACTTGGAACTAAAAAAATGAGAATCCAACATCTTGTAGCACAAAGAACTTGAAATAACAATCTTACGAGGAAGGCTTGAACGTAGTTGTTGAAAATTCAACAACCAAAAGATTAACATCCAATGTGCTTATGGAAAACATCCGAAAACATTTGGACAAAACCTGCCACTAACAGAAAAATTATGCAAAACTTCTTTCAACAAGAGGAAAAACGAAACTTGGATCATCAAGCACCACAAATAGCAACATTTCCTAGGGAAGGCTTTAGGTAAAATTTATCCCAAGATAACTCATTGCTAGAAATTCTTTATGGAATGACTTATGGAATAGGCTAAAAAGATACCCTTCTCAAAAAACTTCTTTTCATGCCTCCTCATGATTCCTAAACGATATAACACAACTTCTTCCACAACCTCAAGCTTAGATAGGAAACGCAAAGTGATAAATCACAACTCCTAGAAGAAAAGGGGAGAAAGAACTTGCACTTTGGAATACAAGTAGAGGAATGCTTGAACTTTTCAAAGGAAATCATGATGAAAGGCTACTTGAATACCTTAATGATGGTGCCAAGTAGAATAGCTTGGAGATCAGAATCTTGAGAAAGAGGGAAAACCTCAAGATTGGCAAAAAAAAACTTGATGAACAAACGAAAATTGAATAATCCACGATGAACAACCACCGTGCCGAGCCTCCGGGAAGAACTCCAGAAATAAAAGGGTGATTGCGAGAAAGTGAAGATGGAAAGATACGAGTTGAAATTTTGAACAATTTCCTTCCAACAACCTTGACAACGGAAAGAGATGAGGCATCCTGACGAGATCACCAAGAAACACTTGAAACTTCGGAAAAGAAATGATGAAACACCTGGAACCAAAAAATTATGTATAGGATTTGGGAGTAGTTCTTGGCCGATGAGATTTGTTTTTAAATTTTTAAACACCCCCTGCGCGACACAATGACAAGTGTGTTGTGCAGTGGCAAGCTCATTGCCTTGAGATTTACCACGTTGAATGCATTGCAATCATGTGGACATCGCGGCCATCCTCATCGAGGGTGGGAAGAGATTCGGGAGTAGTTCATGGCCGTTGAGATTTCTTTTTAAGTTTTAAACATTCCCTTGCGCGACACAGTGACAAGTGTGTCGTGAAGTGACAAGCTTATTGCCTTGGGATTTATCACGTCGAATGCATTGCGATCACGTGGATATCGCGACGATCATTAGCAAGGGTGGGACGAGATTCGGGAGTAGTTCATGGACGATGAGATTTTTTAGTTCTAGGCATTCCCTTGCGTGACACAATGACAAGCGAGTTGTGCAGTGGCAAGCTTATTGCCTTGGGATTTACCACATCGAATACATTGCGACCATGTGGACATCACGACCATCATCAATGAGGGTGGGAAGAGATTCATGAGTGTTTCATTGCTGATGAGATTTATTTTTAAAGTTTTACATTCCCTTGCACGACAGAATGACAAGTGTGTTGTGTAGTGGCAAGCTCATTGCCTTGGGATTTACCACGTCGAACGCATTGCGATCATGTGGACATGGTGGCCATCATCAGCGAGGGTGGGAAGAGATTTGGGAGTAGATCATGCCTGATATGATTTGTTTTTAAAGTTTTAAACATTCCCTTGCGCGGCACAATTACAAGTGTGTCGTGAAGTGGCAAGCTCATTGCCTTGGGATTTATCACGTCAAATGCATTGCGATCATGTGGACAGTTGCGGCCATCATCAGTGAGGGTGGAAAGAGATTCGGGAGTAGTTCGTGGCCGTTAAGAGTTGTTTTTAAAGTTTAAACATTGCCTTGCGTGACATAATGACAAATATGTCGTGCAGTGGCAAGCTAATTGTCTTGGGATTTACCACGTCAAATGCATTACGATCATGTGGACATCGCGACCATCATCAGTGAGGGTGGGAAGAGATTCGGGAGTAGTATGTGGCAAATGAGATTTGTTTCTAAAGTTTTAGACATTCCCTTGCGCGACTCAATTACAAGTGTATTTACCACATCGAATGCATTGCGATCATGTAGACATCGCGGCCATCATCAGCGGGGGTGGGAAGAAAAATAAGTGGCAACATGACAAACCACCGTCTTAAAATAGAGGATGCTCATATGTCGAGGTATTGAGTCATACTTATTGGGCTAGCGCGTAAATTTTTTGTCTCCTGCTGCTACCTCACGGGCATGTTTGCTAGTATCACAAAAACAACAACTTCATGCTGAGAAAATTAGGATCCACCCTAAAAAAAATTTAAACCCAAAGGTACAACAAATATGAGAACGAACAGGGTACTGTTCTTATATGACGCCACGCGCACTGAGTGCACGGACTCTGTTTTCTTCATAGCACGCACGCGCCCACGCTCTCGGGTTCTCTTCTCCCGACCCCCTCTGTGTTCTCTCATGGCGCTCGCGTCGCGGGCGATATCTCCTCCGGCTGCCTCCGCAGGTGCGTCCCACCCCTCGCACTCTCCTCTACAGATTCCACCCTCTGGGTCGCCTCTCGCGCACTCCTGCGGCTAACCCTAGCAGCGCTCGCGGCTCCCCCGGGATCGCCTCCGGCTTCACCTCCTCCCCCCGACCATCCCACCGACCGCGTACACGCAGCCGGGCAAGTTGCTGCTAGGAGCTCGCCGTCACGAGCGGCCTCCATTGCACTGGCAGATAATTGTAAGTTCCAACAAATACCTCCGTTATTTTTCGATTCTCTCAGCCGACCTGGTGGTGGAACAGCCCCTGCCCGCCTAGTTAGAGAAAAAATCGTTGCCCTGCACAATCAACAAGTACTTGTTTCAGAGATACACTGAGATATGAGTGACACAAAAAAGTTCATCCTTGACATGGTACTAGTTTCCGAGATAGACTGAGATATGAGTGACATGGCATACTTGAATCTTAACATGGTAAATACTAGTTTCCGAGGTACACCGACATATCTGAGTATATGACATAGCATAGTTGAATCTTAACATGGTACTAGTTTCAGAGATACACTGAGATATGGCATAACATAGTTGATTCTTGACATGGTTATAAGATGAACGCTCAACACAAATATTAAATAAAGCAGGCGAATGATAAGGTCTTAATTGGATGAGAGCTCCCCACCGACAATGGTATGGGGCGACATGACTTCCGTTTCCCTGTAGTTGCGAACAAGCTCCATTGCTTCTATGACAAATGAATCCAGAATCCTGTGAGGCTTCGCTGCGTGGTCACCGCTTGCGAAATCCATGGAGCTGTCAATAAAATACATCTTTCTGCTGCAAGCCTTCCACAGTGCATCCACCAAGCTCTCCAAGTCTGGCTTGGGGTATCTGCTACCTCTGCATTTCATCATCGATATGACCATTCTGCTGATAAGCTTAAGTATAATAAGGCAACTTGCCGTGGGGTCACTGTTTCTTTGTACCATCTCCCTGAGCTTCACCGGAAGGCTAAATTCACCAATTGCGCCATCAAAATGAACAGCCAAATCCTGATCAGCACTGATGAACATCTCATGTACTGTCACGCCAAGGGATAATAGAGCTTTCTCTATTTGCTGTTTTTGAATTATCCTGTGCTGGCAATTATTTTGCGAAGCAGCGCCTTCTTGACCTGTAAGTATTTTGGTGAGCACCTGCAAATGGTAAGAGTATGTTTCTCCTGTAAGTCTTTAATTGACATGTATAGATAATAAAGAGATGATAATTGATAAGCATCCAAGAACTTTTACTATATTTAATCTTATTGGACAGAGATGTACCTTTGGCATCACGTAAGTCATGGATCCCTTGAGTACTCCGAGGCATTCATCATCCCTAGTGTAATGGAGACAAGCATGCTGTAGGATTTCCGCTACACTTATATGGTATCTGCAATATCCATTACTTGCAGCGTCAAGATCCCCTGTGAAAGAGTAAACTGCAGAACCATTTACTTGTAAAATAATCCTGGCATTGCTTCCATCTCGGGAACATAGCTTCGCCAGTGCTTCAAGTGCCGCTATTCTGGCTGGCCCAGGTATTCTGGTGGAGCCGACGGCAGTGTAAGTGTAGATGTCTGCTAGCATCTCGATGAAATTTACTCTGTTTGGGAGCTGCACCTGCACGTGTAGTTCGGTGAAAATCCTTATGATCAATGCCTTCTGTTCTTTATCATCACATTCAGCACACCCGAGAATCCTGTTCATTGGCTCGACTGCTTCCTGGTTGGTTGAGATATCCCGAAGCAGGGTTTGTCCATGACCATGAACAGTCGTGAGCCGGTTAATCAGTTTCAGTGATTCCGCTAGTACGTCCCCCCAATCTTCATGATTATTTTGGTGGTAGTGGTCGGAGGTTAGAGGCGTCAGGATCTTGGTGAGCAAACCTCGAGCGTGGATGATGAGTATACAATTGTTCTCGTCGGCTGCGAACAAAAAAAGAACATGCAGACATTCCCACAACCGCTTCAGGTAGTCCTCCTCCTCGGGATAATGCTCACTTTCTTCGAATGTGCCCATCAGTGATGACATGCACTGGATCACTTGGGGAATCTGCTCCTCACTGGCCCCGTCTGCTATGTGCACCACTATACTCGCTGCGTGCTTGGTCATCTCTCTTTGTGCACTCTTTTCTGTGCCATATGGGTAGCCTCTCGGATTTGATAGGACCAACAGGCGGCGGAAGATGTGGCTGGATGGTGCGTACAAGATCAGCTGTCTTATTAGCATGCGCTGCTCCTTAAACTTATTCGATTTCATCTGGTCCAGTGGTCCGAGGATTGTTCTCAGGATCTTCAACCCGGAGAGGTAGTCTTGAGGCAACTTATCATGCGCCATCAGGTCCACAGCATATGTCACCAGGTTCCTTCCTTTGGCGAACGACGGGTGCTTCGCGCATCCCTTCCTTGTTTCTATCATGTATTTCTTAACTAATGCGACACCTGGACCTTCGAAGCCGTATATTTTGGCCACTACGGCCACTAGCTTTTTCGGCACAAGAGCATTGAGCATTAGACTGTAGTTAATGATTGCACCTTGGACCACAACAATGATGTACAAGACATCAAGGGCCGGCTTCATGTTTGCTGTGCTAGAATCTCCATCAGAGTTACCGTAATCATGCTGTTTTAAACGCCACAGGGAAACCCCGATAGCGATAAACGGCCCCGCATGAAAGATAACAGCAGCACTGCATAATAATAGAATGGCGTACGTCGCTAGTTGGACCCAGAATGCAATACATCCTAAAATTTGCTTAACCAACAGTACAGCTCTTATATTGTCATCATCCATCCTGCCCCGTGCAAATACTGAGCGTACCGCATTCAATCCCCTTGATGACGCCGCAAATGAGCTCCAGTTCTCACCCCCATAGTTATCGACCACCCTGTTGTGTTGTAAAGCTCAAATTTAAATTCAATCTGGAATCAATAGGAGATATATTTTATTTCGCGAATACACAAATTGCATATCGTCCCATTGATAGGGAGGGTAGAAAACAAGAGTGGCAACGCAGGAGCTATGTACACGTTTGGGCGTAGCCTAGGGTTCCGATGAGCAGGTGAGAAGGGGTTGCTCAGCCCCAATACACTAGGGCTAGATTACAGGGATGATATTGTTAAGCCCTTTGGCACCCGCCTGTGCCCAAGTCAGCGCTTCCTGCTTGACGTCGCGGATGAGTTACTCTGCGGACGGCTGCACGCTGTCGAAGATACACGTGTTCCGGTGCTTCCTAATCAGCCACACTGTGACGGTGGTGATGCCTTCATGAAGCATTAGATGCTAACCGGATAATGTGGGTCCGGAAGGATCGATATCTAGTTGGATTTGACATAGTCGGATCCAAGTCGAGATAAGGTCTGAGTCGAACATACCTAACTATGAGATGCAGCGATATGTCATCTGTGAGTCTCTAGTACAACATACGTTTTATGTCTTAAGACCTAAGCTGACGCACGTACTCGGGATGGTGACAACCCTGCTTTGGGCCGACCAAATGCTACTCCGTAACTGGGTAGTTATAAAGGTAGGCTTCAGACTTGTCCAGACCCATGCTGCGAGACATGGTCGAGTAAGATGTGATTTGCCCCGATCAGTAGAGATATACTCTGGACCCCTCGTGCGACCCGACCAAGAGAAGTATGGCCATGCGACACGGATTATGAGATAGTCTGGTTTGTAGTCGGCATCACTGTAACGAGAAAAAGGTCGGGCTAGCACAAGGATGACAGACTCACCTTGAGCCCGACAACATATATCATGTGGCAAATGGAACATAAGTGTGACATATTGTACAAGTTCGCCAACCGGCTTCATGGTCTACATGGTGGTTGGCATGCCTAGCTAGAGCCCACTACCAACCGAGTAGGTCGGAAGTGATCCGAGCAGCGACCACGCCGACTTGAACATAAGGGATCGCGCACTTAATGGGAGGAACCTGTGAGGTTGGATCCATCTCCACGAGTTAGATGTAATCCTACTCGGACTCGGATTCAAGCTGGACAGACTTTGGGCTTTAGGGCCCGTGCGAGGCCCAAGTGTTGAACGCGCGACGGAAGCCTATATATAGTGGAGGTGTACCACACTCATTCGATTGATCGCTTCGGCGCCATCACTAGAGCTTTGCATGTGTTGAAACTAGCCACCTTCACTCATCACCGGTTGCATAATCGGACCTAGCAGTCCGTCGCACAACGTTCCTCCTACACACGCGGATACCGTCAGAGGTGGTGCACTTGCGCCGCTCTGGCAAACCTGCTCACGGGACCCGATCGGCTATGTGGGAGATCGACAAGGAGGAGACGACTCTGGAGACGCGCTTCCTAGTGGTAATGATTCGTGATCCTAGATGTTCTGCAGGTCGCAATTTTAATTTGCAGTCGACGCATCCTCCGTAGAATCCAACAGTTTGCATAAGTGAAAGGGTGCATTCTTGTGAGAATGAGTAAGTGAAAGATTGTCGCCAGATACGATTGGTTGACCAAAGGGTTTTGGAAACCCTAGTCATGAGTCCCAAGTCTAGTGACCTGATCTAGTAATCCACCGACGGAAGCACTTCCCCGTACATGTGAATGCATTAAAGGCATTGCACCCGCGACACCCAGATGAACTGCACATAAGACAGACTGCTCAAGGTTTGGTGAGGAGACGGGAGTTCAACTATAGTTACTTCATGCTACTTAGAATCTACTTCTCCAAGGGGCGATGTGTCTAGTGGTACGCTTCATGATCTCCTACCTAGTACTTGCAAGAATCCCTCATCTCCTGGGTCCTCGCGTTGACACATGCGATCTCGGCGTGCTAGGTCGCCAGTTCACAAAGAATCAAGGTGCCGGTCTCCTCACCCTTTTTCTCGGCAAATATGTACCGCCTGAGCCTCCCCTTCAGGCTAACCAAATGCAAGTCACTGAGAGGAAGGGTCCCAATACCCAAACAAGCCACTCGCACACGGTGATCTTGGAATCAAAATCACCCTTACCCCGGCAACCCGAAGAAGGGGTTCTGGGGTGGGGCGGACGGAGATCAGCCCTGCCTGACTGCAACGATCGAGCTAGACTGATTCTCCATCACTAGCTACCAGACATAGGAGAATCCGTTCTACAATGTAATGAAATAAAGATCAAAAGCCTACAAATGTGAAAAAAAGCGCGGGAACACGGTTACCCCAAAGAGGAGCTCCTTCGAACTGACTTAAGTAGAGGGTTGGCCAACCTCGAAGGAACTGGAACCCCCTAGGATTTAGCTCCCACAAGGAACCGGCACTCTACGAACAAGGATATTTGACCTTTGCCTCTTGTGTCGGTTGCTTGTGCGGGGTTTCACCCCTCGATATGGTTGGGAGTCGGAGTTGGAGTAATGTCCCAAAATCGGTCCTTTGGAGTAGCCGAACTGGCATCCCCTCGGGCACTACCTCAAGGAATGGTAGTCCCATGTCTTTTAGGCACACAAGGGTGTGGTTCACTACTGCTTTCAACGAGACTAGTGCAAGTTAGTCCCAGGAAGGTAGTAAATGTCATCTTGGCTTCCATGACATGAAACAAGACATGTGTTGTCCGGTTATTTCCTTCCTCTCCGAGACATACAATGAGGAGAATCTGGCCAAGGTCTCTATAGGGGGACAATCCTAACACCTCGCACAATAGGAAGTCATTGGGGCCGGAGGTGACCTCTCCTGACAACTAGCGACTCCAAGATACATGTGATAAGTATGTTGAAAGGCAGGCAGTCATCTAAGATGTTTCATTATTTGATGAACCAAAGCTTCCATTAGAATGTGATTTTTGATGATTGGCCAAATGACGAAGGGATATTCTGGTGGCCAGCTGAAACCTTGTGGGTGATCCTCACACAAAAATGTGAGGTCAATCGGTCACTGGGCACCGAGAGGGAACTCAACACATTGGCTCCTGATCTCATCTGAGGCGCTTGTCCCGGGTTGATGATCTCCAGAAACCTTCTCCCAGACAATCTAACCATGTGCATGAAGAACCCCTTGGTGATTCCCCAATTTGCATGGGGTCAGGATTGGCAAGGCGTGCCCTTTCGACGGGGCAATCTGGTGCAAATCCTTATAATGCAGCTTGGTATCTGCCCCGTGGTAACCAAAAAAGTTGGTTTGCCAGGGGTACCCTTACAGTAGGAGACCCCCACCCATATTGGGCTTCTTCGGGTTGGTGTGCTGGAAGACCGTGCTCTGGACCAAGGGAGAGCTAGCTTTGGCAAAACTCAAAACATCATGTGAGGGCGAGTTCACCGCTAGGCTTCCTTCATCTCGGAAGAAAGGTTGAGGTCGATATCCCTAGGAGTTGACGGAGGGTTAGCCCCCGGCCTAATGCGTCCGTCACTCTAGGAGAGCTCCATGTAGGAAAGGTTGTTGGTGACGAAATCCGCTCGGGCCCACAGTGGGCGCCAAATGTAGATGATTAATGCAGCGCCAATCTTACAACCGGGAGACACTTATGGAAGTGAGTAGAGACAGACGGGGGTGGTGCCCGAAGGGATCTCGTTGGCGATGGATGTGACATGATGTTTTACCTAGGTTCACGCCTCATGGATGGGTAATAGCCCTACTTCCTGTATATCTACCTTTATTGATCAGTAAGAGAATACATGGCTCGAGCGGATTTGTAAGAGTTTCCCTATCTACCCAGCCAGTTTACGAATACGTGGCTCCCACGCGGCATTGTCCTGGCAAGGCTTCATCTCCCCTTATATAGGTAAGTGATGGCCAATAGTTTGGTAGCCATCTTGAAGAGATACGATATGATCAGGTTATCCCGCGGTTTAGGGAACATACTCCCATAATTGGCGAGTTCCTAAAATAGTGCTCCCCTTCTTATCCCCTACTCGGGCGCAACAGGGCGCGGGAGTCTGAAGCCTCTAGGCACTGGGAACAATGACAGGGCGTAGTATCATATATTAGTATCATGTAGTACTTTATTTATTGTCATGCATGACACATAATAACATAGCATTTATTATAATACAATATTATGATATGATACTCAACCCTCTCTTTCTTCATTTAAGTCTATGACACCTCTCCTAACCCTAAGCCGCCGCCGCCGCCACAACTACTGCCGCCGCCTCGGTCCCCCTCCTCTTTCCCGTCCGGCGGCCTCGTCGGCGGCAAGAGGAGTGGGGACCCGTCCGTCTTGTTTTATTTTTCTTAGGTTTTTGTTTCTCTGGTGGCATCGACGAGGTGGTGGCGACGATGGCGTGTTGGAATAAAGTCTCTCCGGTCTCTCCCTACCTCGACGACGTCCGATCCGGCGCCGGCGAAGGGCCTGTGAGAGTTTGTGTCCCCAGATCGGTTGGTTCCCTTCAGACCTTGGCAGTTGGTGTGTCTTTCAAGGAGTACTTTTGGCTGGCGTTTGGTGTGGCGACCACGATATCTTCTTCTGTGTTGTTCTGTGGCTTAACCCGGTTTCTCCAATCCTCTGATCTGGTGGTGATGGATTGCAAGCTTGTTCTGCTTGGGGTGATGCTCCAGCCGATGCTGCTTCAACGACTTTTAGATCTCGTCTCAAGGGGCGAGTGGCTATTGCGGTCTTCAAAGCCTTGTGTGGCGAGGGCTTTTGCAGGTTTTGCTTTTCTTTGCTGTTGGTTCAGTGCAATTTTCAATCACCGGCGGGCAGCGTACAATCAGAGGAAGAAGAAGACTAGTATGCTTTTTATTGTAATTTTATTTTTTACTGGCCGTTCTACGTCCAGTTGTCTATCCTTTGTACTGGCATTTGTTTTCCTCGATAATAATCAGATTTAAGATGCCCTTTGGGTGTCTTTATTCAAAAAAAAAGTCTATGACACCTCATCAAAATTACATAGTTGGTATGCATAATATTACCTATGATAATACCATTATGACCAGCCTAAGCCTAAGGGTGGACATAGTCCGGACCCTGACCACGCCGCCGCTTGGACCAGCCGGCAGCGGTCCGGACAGGACAGGACAGGACCGGACTAGGCAGCGCCGTGGTCCCTTTTCCATGCACCGGACCGGCGAGGCGAAAGCTCGGTCAGGACCGAGCGACGGCGAAGGAGGAGTGTGAGTTGCATGCGGGCCCTGCATGCCCCACATGCGTGCGTCGTCATTCATGGATAGGCGTGCAGCATGTATAAGCTGGAAGACAATGCTGCTGCTGCTGCCAATCTCGATGGCGTCTCTTGTTCGACTCCGAAGATCAACTATCTCCGCTGAGTATAGAGCTAACTGAAAACGGAAAATCAGGCCACAGCCGAGCCGAGACGTGAACGCTGCAATCCCAACGCACCACGATCCGATTAAAGCGATGGGCTACACTTAACAAACTACTCCCTCCGTCCGGGAATATTTGTCATCAAAATGAATAAAAAAGAACGTATCTAGATGTATTTTAGTTCTAGATACATCCCTTTTTATTTATTTTGATGACAAGTATTTTCGGACGGAGGGAGTATAACCAAACCGTTGCTTGACTTATTTCACTAACTGAAGAAAATCCTAACTGACGAAACTGAACTTTAACAGCTACAGCTATGACTGACGAAACTGAATTATTCTGAAACTTTGACACCAACTGTTAACTGACGCCGTGGTCATCGCAGAGAGTGCGCCGCCGCTGCTGACTACGTGCCGGGTCATCCACAGGGCGTCGTCCTCGATGTCGGCGGTGATCGCAAGCGCGAGGCCGAAGTTTGAGAGCTTGGCACGGTAGCATGCGTCGAGGAGGAAGTTGCTGCTCTTGACTCTAATGCACGTACGAATGGTCGGTGCAGTTGTGCAGGTAGTTGAGCCCGCCTGCCACGTCCAGCGCAACCTGCACGCCCTGGCTCCCCCCGAGCACCTCGCCGCCATGGTCGTGGAGCCACTCCCTGAGCACGCTGTTCTCGGCGAACTAGAACACCATGTACGTGTAGCCGCCATGCATGCAGTGATGCAGAGGCCGGACAGGCGAATGAGGCTCAAGTGGTTGACCCGACCCAGGATGCTCACCTCTCGACGGCAGAGCCCACGTCGCCGGCGGCAGTTCTCGGTCCGACCGAGCGGTACGGCTAAAATGCGGACCGGACTGAGGTGCTGAGCGGGCCTTATTTTACTATCTAGGCCGGCCAATTTTTCTAGCGGGCTAGGACCAATCGGTCCGGTCATGAGCAGGCCAAAAAGCCCGCTCAGCTCGTCCACCCTAACTCGCCGCACACAAGTGGCGCGAACGCTATTTCTCGGCGTTTCCTAAACGGCGCCCGTTGCGCCCGTTACAGGCATGTGCGCAAACGGGCGCACACCCCCGCGATGCTCTGGGCCGGCCCATCTAAAATGTTTTCTTTTCTGTCTTAATCTGCAAAAAATGGGGGCTGCCGCTAGGTTTCGAACCAGCAACATCCCGCATCAAGGACCGCTAGGCAAACCACTCGGCCGCCGCACAACACCTGGTTCGAACATACCTTTTCCTCTGTTATTTGTTCTTCTTCCTTTTCCCTTTTTTAGTTTTTCCTTTTTTAGTTTTTCGTTTTTTTCTTTGTCTTGGTGTGATGAATTGGTTTGCAAATACATGGACGTTTTCTTCAAATCGATGAACTTTTTTTGAATTATGATGAACTGTTGTTCAAATTCGATGAACTATTTTTCAAATTTGATGAACTTTTTTTGAATTTCGATGAACTTTTTCCAATTTCGATGAACTTATTTCAAATTTGATTTACTTTTTCCACTTTTTTTGTGAACTTTTTTCAAAATCGATCAACTTTTTTCAAATGCATGAACTATTTTTCAAAATTGATGAACTTTTTTAAAATTGGTGAACTTTTTTCAGAATCGATGAACCATTTTTGAATTTTGATGAACTTTATTCAAATATGTGAACTTTTTTCTCAAGATTTGTGAACTTTTTTTTGAAATGGATGAACCTTTTTCAAAATCGCTAGACATTTTTCTCAAAATCGTGAACTTTTTTTCAAAATTGATTTTTTTTAAAACAAATGAACTTTTCTATTGTTCGTGAACCTTTTCCAAAATTTAAATCAAAGTGCTACAGTAAACGTTTGCGGGGGTACAAATGTACTTAGAAAGTTGTCCCTGTAGTTGGTCAGTTGAGCGTGGTAGGTCAGGTGGTTAGAAAGTTGTCACGGCGTGAGTTCGACCCTTGCCGAAGACCATTTTTGCGCTGTCTTTTTGGCGTTTCCTCTGTAGCGATTGAATCTTGCTGGGTCGGCCCAGTTGAATCGCCTTCGGGCGCCAGTACGAGAACCGGCGCTCGCTCCCCTATTTCTCGTATTAAGCGAGTCTATCAGAATCTCTCGCGTCGACATGAACAGTTTCGGGCCGGCCCGTATAGCTCGCATAGATTCAAACCATCGGAAATAAACGAGGTGTCCCATTGAATTGAACCCCGGTCTCCAGTCTTCTCACCTGGCACAGCTAACCACTCCGCCCATCTCATGTTCCTGGTTACTTGTAGGATCAATATCTACTAGATACGCGAATCAACCTGTGATTGAGTTGGTTAGGTGGATAGTGGTATCCCCAACCCATCAGGGTTCAAATCCTGGTGCTCGCATTATTTCTGGATTTATGTCAGAATTTCCGGCGATGCGCTTTCAGTGGGAGGAGACGTTCCCGTCGACGACGAGGCGCCTACGGTGACTTCGTATCTCAAGATGATATGCCGGCTCAGTCTCTCGGAGGTGCTCATAGGGGTAGGATGTGCGTGTGCGCGTTCATAGGGATGAGTGTATGCGCGTGTATATGAGCGCTTGTGTCTGTACTGATGCTCAAAAAATATCTACTAGATACCACCGAGCCGGTCTTTTCCAATTTTTCATTTACTTTTTTTGTTCTCTTTTATTCCATTTTTCTTCTTCTCCGTTTTTCCATTCTTTTTTACTTTCTTCTCAGATCTGTTTAATTCTTTTTTTCTCCTTTTTTGTTTGATTTTCTTTTTTCTTCTCCATTTTTTTGTTTTTCCTTTGTGTTTTCTTATGTTTGTTTTCGTGTTCACTCTACATTTTCGTACATATAAAAAAAACTTTTTTACTAACAAGTGTATCCACGTTCAACATTGTCCCAACACTATTTAAACATTTTCGAAATAGTTGTCCAACATTTTTAAAAATAATTGTTCAACATTTGTAATACTTATTCAACTTTTTCAAATACTAGTTAAACATTTTTTAGATATCGTTCAACATTTTTAATACCTATTTCAATTTTATCTAAATATGATTTCAATATTTTTAATACTCATTTAACATTTTCAAATACTTGTTCTACATTTTCTAAATTCTTGTTCAAATTTTTTAAATACTTGTTCAACATTTTTTAATACCAATTCACCATTTTTTTGATACTTGTTCGACATTTTTAATACTTATTCAATATTTTCAAATACTTGTTCAAGATTTTTCAAATTATTGTTCAACATTTCAAAATACTGTTTGAACATTTTTCATATACCCCTTCATCATTTTTAATACCTATTGAATATTTTTCAAATACTAGTACATCATTTATAATACCTATTCAATATTTTTTAGATAGTTGTTCAACTTTTTTTTTAAATTCTTGTTCAACATTTCTTAAGACTTATTCAACATTTTTTCATATGTGTTTTGAAGAGACTTTTTTGTAATATTTATATTAGGATATGTTAACCTAGTATAAACAAAAGGAGAAACAAAAAAGGAAAAAAAGAAAACCAGAAAACAAGGCCAAAAAAACAGAGAAGCAGGCTGGTGTTGCCCACGCGGGTGGGCCGGGCCAGACCCTCGCGCGCTTCAGCGACTCAGACGCCCTGACTCGCTGAAAGCGAGGAATAGCGATGCCGCACAGGTGGTACAAAACGGAAAACCCTCTACGACACACGCATAGACATGGCGAGGCGAGCGATTAAACGCTCTAGAAGGTTCCCAACCGTTTCATGTATGGTTTTTTTATTTTTATGTTTTCCTGCTGTTTCTTTTATGGTTTTGTCCGGGTTTTTTACTTATCTGATTCTTTTTTCGTTGTCATTTTTTCCTTTTCCTGTTTATTTCTTTTTTATTTTAAATGCTTTTCCTTCTATTTTTCTGTATCTATTTTTGTTTTTCATAATTTTAAAATTATTCGAAATTAAATAAAAGGTTCAGAATGTCAAATAATGTTCCCGTTTTTAATTTTTGGTCAGAATTAAAAAATATATCCTGATATTTAAAAAATCGTTGCCTTTCAAAATAGGCTGATAAGTTCAAAAAGCATCCTGTTTTCAAATTTTGCTCATAATTTCAGAAAAATTCGGGATTTAAAGAAAAATCAATTATTTTAAAAATGTTCTCCTTTTCAATAAACGCACATAAGTTCAAAAAATGTACCTTTTTTCAAATTTAGTTCACAGATTCACAAAATTTCCCCAAATTTTAAATAATGTTCGTTTTGTTTTTCATATTTTGTTCAGAGTTTCAATTTTTTCACAGATTCAAAAATATATTCCCTCTTGTCCAAAATGTTCATGTTTGCAAAATAAGTTCCTTTTCAAATTTTATTTTGAAATTCAGAATAAATCCCAATTGGAAATTCTTTCACAAATTCAAATATTGGTCACATTTAAAAAAAAACCTGTTCGTGTTTGAGAAAAAATTTGAAGTGATTTTTTTTCCTTTTTTTAAATTTTTGCACATATTCATACATTCTTCCTGTTTTGAAATTTGGTTAAAAATCCGAAATTTGGGCAATTTTTCCGAAACTTGTTTATGTTCTTTACAAAGTTCTTTAGAATCTTTTTTAGAAGTATTCAAATTTTTCATTAAATGTTTGAAAAAAGGGGTAACAAGCAGATCGGTCGATGTTGTTTGTTCTAAAGTATTTCGCATTACATACTCGTCACTAGCGCTGGCCAGCTCGAGTGGTTAGGTACGTACATCCATTAGAGGTGGATCGGGAGTTTGAATCCAGGATAATGCGATTTATTTTTGCGATTCTTTTTGCAATCCGGGCTGGCCAATTTCTCTAGGGAGCTCGGACCAATCGGTCCGGTCATGAGCGGGCCACAGGCAGACCAAAAAGCTCGCTCGCTATGTCCACCCTGACTCGCCGCACACAAGTGGTACAAACCACGACCGACTGGCCTGACTTTTGGCAAGTGGTACAAACTTCTTCTAGATTATGTTTCTTTGTAAATAGTTATTGCATCCAATAGTTCTTCCTTTGCTAAGTTTGCATCGGAGTTAATCTCTTTTTTTGACAGTGAATCTAGGAATTTATAATACATAAATAGTTGATTCTCACTAAGTCTAATTCTCTCAACATGCAGCCCTTCACATTATCAAATGTGTCACGTCATCATTCACTAGAACTATTTTTTAGCACATGCATACCCCAATTTAATTGTCCCATCACGAATAGTCCAACGTACATACATACTCTTTGTTCAGATATAATTACTTTTAAAAATAATATTTTCTCTGTCTAAGTGTATAAGTTACCGTACGAAAATCAGATATTCCCATTAAATTCGGCCCTCGTTTCCCTCCTTGCCTCGTACTGCTGCCTACCAAAACCAGGAAAAGGAGACGCCCGTATGAAAACAACCACTGCATGCATCGTGGCTGGCCGTTGGGCAAGGTGCTGAAAACGGTTTTGCATGCATTCACTCCTATAACTAGTAAATTAATGCTGATTTTGCTTCCATTTAAAACTGCGCTGTGATTGGAAGTTTTCCTGACCATGGTACTCCTACTCGTCCAATCTCTAGCCACCTAGGTCACGATGCTCCTTCTAAGACTACCCACAGTGGGAGTAATATAGATGGTAACATCACACTTTAGACTAGTCACATTGGGGAGTAACTTAGACTATTAACATCACATTTTACTAGGCTATATTATTATCTTCACAGTGGGTAGTAACATATGTGTGTTGTCGATCATGTTATGGTTCATTTATTAGCCTATATACTCACGTTGTCTTGGTATGTGTGATATTACAGTAATTAGCTAAGTTACCACCATCACCTCTCTCATCATTAAATATGTGCCACATAAGCAAAATTATCTTGAAAAGTGTGATGTTACTAGTGATGTTACTCCCATAAGCAAAATAGATGATGTGGCATGTAGTTAATGAAGAAAGAGAGGCATGCCGTAACATAGGTAGTTACTGTAACATCACACATATCAAGAAAAGATAAGTCTACAACCTAATAAATGAAGTGATGCATGACACAACACATATGTTACTTCCTACTATAGATGTAGTAACATAGAATAGTAACGTATGTATGTTATTACTCCAAGTTACTCCCCACTGTGACTAGTCTAATGTGACTTATGCACCTAGACGGAAGGAGCAACTTTTGATTTAGATCATTTTGTTTATATAGAATGTATCAAAAATTAATTTTTCAAATCCCGCAGCAACGCACGGGGAAATATTCTAGTTAACTATGATATATAATTAATAACAATTGAAGCTCGTGAATGGCTAATCGCTAAGGATTAGTTTGGAACTCAATACAAATATGTTCGAGTAACTCCTACTGTATTTGAGTGGAGGCAGAGAAGTGTTCTTATAGTCCACGGGACATAACCTAAGAAGCTATTAATCAAGAAAACTAAGTAGTAAAACTAACCTCGATATCTGTATGAGTGTAATCACCGTGAGAGACCAAAAATCCTTCTTGTGCAGTAGGGAGACGAAGCCACCCAGAAGAACGACGGTGGTCCAGGTAACTACCAGAAAGCCTAGCCCTCTGATTAACATCGCCAGCCCACCCAAAAATGCCGCGTAGCCATTGATACGGCATTCCGACCATCCGCAACCCCTGCACTCATGGCCAACCGTTGTTTCTCTCCAGAGCTGATTGAGGTCGCTACTGCAATGCAGCGATGTTATGTATCCGCAAGATGGAGAGGAGATGGACTAAGCAATAACATGGCCTGTGATTACAATACAAGCCTATTGGCTGCTGATGAGATCGATATTAGATCTTGACCAGGACTGCAAGCGTGGGTCGTCATTACTTAATCCTAACAGCCTATTTTTAAGTCCTAATTTGTCAGTTGTCACAATGGATCGTACTAGTATACAATATCAGCCGAGCTAGCGTGTTATGTTTTGTTTTCCCGAGGGTGTCCTATCCTCAGTCCTCACTCATCTGCTCACTAATTCTACTTTTTTGTGCAGTAACCGCACCTTGATCGAGCAATAGATTACGTAGGAGGCGAGGCCGCTGGGTATTCGTGCGCAGCGTGTCCATGGCGTTGTTCCATACTACAGTTATCAATAATTACGAGGGCAATAAAGGTGTAAAGCTCCCTCCGGTCCGGTGTGTTAGGCTCCCTTCAATGCTTCACCTTATACAGATGCTAAGACCCCTCCCAATGCTTCACCTTGTATAGGTGCTAAGCCTGTCATATAAGTGGGAAATGTGATGTGGCAAGACAATTAAGAGGAGATGGATGAATTTGGTGACTCTAGGAAGAATCAATACCAAGCACGTGAACTTAGAGAAAACATTTAAATGAAGCAACCTCATCATCGCATGAAAGAGTTTAGCTACAACAAGTTAAGGGGGTGTTTGTTTCCAGGAACTTTTTGATGTAGGGACTAGAAAAAGTCCCTCTTAGAGACTTTTTAACCAAATAGGAGGGACTATTAGGGACTAAAAGTTGCTTTTGGGGACTAAATGAAGAAAACTCTCTCCTCTTTTTCGAGACTTTTCCAACAATGCCCCTCTCTGCACCCATTGTCTCGTCGCCCCATGGTGTTGTTTGGTTGTTATTTTTCTGTATACTAGAGATAACATGGTCTTTTACATGTCATTTAATAACCTTTAGGGAGGGATTAGAGACTTTTTAATCCCTGGAAACAAACATGGAGGGACTAGAGACTTTTTAGTTGGGACTAGAAAAAGTCCTAGGACTTCTTAACCAAACAGGGCCTAAGCACCTATGCATTGGGGACTATAGTTGCTAAGCTATTTAATGCGCTTAGCACCTCATCTAAGCACCTGTCCATTGGAAGAGGTCTAAGGCTGCCATGTAGGCAAAAAAATCTAATGTGGCAAGGTAATTAGGAGGATTGAAATGAGTGTGGTGACCCCAGAAAACAATGCCAAATACGTGAACCTAGACAAAACACTTAAATGAAAGAAACCCCCACTACTAGGGAAAACCTTATACACAGAGGTATAGCAGTAGCGATGGTCAAAGCTCGACACTATTGCTACTTATTAGTAGCGCTTGTTAAAAAAACACGCTACAACTATTGTTGTAGCAGTAGCGCGTCTGCGCGGAAAAGCGCTACTACTATAATTCCCTCGCTGGTGCCGGTAGGCTAGGAATAGTAGTAGCGGTTCTTCCAAAAGCACGCTACTGTTAAAAACTTTGTAGCAGCGCGTTTATGCTGTAGAGCGCTACTGCTATGAAAAAGAAAATAAATAGAAAAATAAGTAGAAAAGTAAATGAAAATGAAAGAAATAGAAAAAGGATAAATGAAAAAAAAGAAAATGTAAAGAAAACAAAAGAAAAAGAAAAATAAAACAGAAAGGAATAGTTGTAGCGCATTTCGCAGGAAAACGCTATAGCTAACTTAGCTATAGCGCGTTTCGACAAAACGCGCTACTGCTAGTTTGACTTAACCCCCGGCCGCGCGGGCTCAAAATTTCGCTAAGTCCTCCCCCCTCTCCCCCAACTGCTCCATCACCGTCATCACCCTGCCACCTTCGACCACACCGCCGCCGCCCGAGGCCGCCTTCGACCACACCGCCGCCGTCCGAGGCCGCCCTCGACCTCACAGCCGCCGCCGACCTCACTGTCGCCTCCCTCGAGCTCACCGCCACCGCCCTCGACCTCACCACCGCCGCCTGAGCCCTCCCAGGACCTCCGCCGCCCGAGCGAGAGCCTGCCTTCGCTGCCGACCGTAAGGTTCCACCTCTCCTCTCCCCTACCCTCCTCTCTCTCTCTCTCTGCTAGGGCAATTCATATATATGTTGATGCTGTGTTGATGTTCATATGAACCCTAGGTGTTCATATGAACCCTAGATTTGTTTAGGGCAGTAGGCATTTTTTAGCATTTAGGAAAAATGATTAGCAATTTTTTTAGGAAATTAGCTAGGGAATTTTTTTTATGAAAATGCCTAAATAGTAATTCCATTTAGCTTTAAATTAATAGAGGGTATGTAAATAATAATAGCATTTAGATTTAAATTAACAAATGCTATAAACAAAAAACACTTAGCTATAAAAAATTATTTGGACTATGGACCTGAATCTGTTCCAAATTTCATTCAAATGGAATTTGAATTATTTGGACTATGGACCTGAATATTTTTGAAGAAATTGGGTGTAGGTAATAAGGTCTTGTTGTGGAAATTTTGGTGAGGTCAGAAGGGTTAGAGAAAATGGAGTTCCTAGAATTTTAGCTTTAGACAAAAAACAAAAGTATGTAGCTATAAATAAAAAACAGTAGCTATGGCATTTAGCTATAAAAAATAGAATTGTTTTTCTTTTCAAAAACTTGGTTAAACTAATTGTTGCTATGTAAACAAAAAACAAGATTGTTGTTATATGATATATGTCATTGATGTTCATTTGCATATTCCATTATTGTTGATTATATCTTTTCATTAAAGTGGCCATGTTATATGCAAATTCCTCAATAGTGTTTGCTCATGTTATATCTTTTCATTGAAGTGGTTCAATTGTGCCCAAGTGGCTTTGTTGTTTCCAGGGAATGAAGCTGAGTGGCAAATGTTTTCCCGGAATGTTGATTCATTTCTGTTCCGGCAAATTTCAGGTTCTCCATTGGTCCACTTTTTAGCAAAAGTCATGCCGAAATTTTCCGTGAATTTCGGATGACTTGTGCTACAAACTAGGACATATCGAGTGCCCGAGATTTGCCGCACCGGAAAGGAATCAACGTTCCTGCAAAACATAGGCCTTTTTTATGTCATTATTCATTTTATTAGGTCTAGAATTAATTGAGTAGATTTAATCGTAGGAAACATGGCTAGCAACGATGAAGGACATGGTTCTGATGATTGCCATGATGTCTACCTGGCGGCAGATGAATTTTTGAGCCTTGCCAACAATCAACCGATGTTGTTGTTGGGCCCACCGGTCGCATCAGGGACTGAGACCGACACACAGACCGGTGCTGAGACTGAGACCGGCGCGGACACTCATACCGGCATCGAGACCGACGCTGACACTCATACCGGCATCGAGACCGACGATGAGACTCAGACCGGCATCGAGACCGGCGCTGAGACTGAGACTGATGCTGCCTCGGGGAGCGGAGCCGGTATAGAACCGAAAGCAAAGAGGAGACGACTTCCTAACAAGCTCGGGACTACTAGACTAGTGGTCACGGAGGTGGACGACGACAATTTTGAGCCAAACGCGCCCGAGGAAGTGCGCGCGTGCTACGACAATCAAATTGGCTGCATCATACGGACAACCGCCACCATCAACGATGAGAAACTAAACAAGATAGATAATATGAGGCCCTCCCTCCTAAAGAAGCTGCACCAGATATTCTTGTTCCCGGGCCGGAATGAAAAGGATTATAAAGATTCAGATAAGGACCCGGCAATGAAGAAGATAAACAAATACACCATGAGCAAGTTTAGCGAAGCGTTGGCCGCCTAGAAAGCAAGGGTGAAATGTCGGATCGTCAATGAAAAGGAACCCTACTCCGAGATTGTAAAGGATAATCCGACAATCACAATAGAGCACTTTGAAATATTCAAGGCGGCTTGCGAGGCCGAAGCTGCCAAAAAAAAGTCGAAGTACATGAAGGGGCTTCAACAGAAGAACATTGGGTGCCACCACCTCGGAAGCCGTGGTTACGGCGGGAAGAGGTCCATATGGGCCAAGGAGGACGCGGAAGCCGCGAGTCTGGGCATTCCAGACCCCTTGGCGGAATTCACCATCCCGCAGGAGCGTGACGTCCTTAGGGCCCGGCACCGTTGAGACCCAGTGAAGAAGGTTTTCGAGAAGAACGCGGTCACGACGAAGTTCATTAGACTTCTGGTAATTTTAGTTTCTAATCAATTCAACTGCACGTTAGTCATATTTGTAAACGATCATTGTGCCTTTTGCAGAGAGAGCAGCACAGGATTGTGGCCGAAAGCGACTCGCCGTTTGAGGCGTTGGCGAGGCCCAAGTGAGACACTCCATTCAACCAGGCGTTGAATATATTGAAAGGACTCCCGGTGGATACTCGACCGTCGTATGGACGCGTGCACGATGTCAGAGACGGAGCCATGTGGAAGAAGTACTACCGTGAGACCACGGAGGAGAGAAAGGAAAGACGGAGGTTAACTGAAGAAAACATCGACAAGAAGGTTGAGATTGCTGTTGAAAAGAAATCATTTGAGACAGTCGCAACCGCGATAGTGTTGGAAATATGCCCTAGAGGCAATAATAAAAGCATTATTATTATATTTCCTTGTTCATGATAATTGTCTTTATTCATGCTATAATTGTGTTATCTGGAAATCGTAATACATGTGTGAATAACAGACACCAACATGTCCCTAGTAAGCCTCTAGTTGACTAGCTCGTTGATCAACAGATAGTCATGGTTTCCTGACTATGGACATTGGATGTCATTGATAACGAGATCACATCATTAGGAGAATGATGTGATGGACAAGACCCAATCCTAAACATAGCACAAGATCGTATAGTTCGTTTGCTAGGGTTTTTCCAATGTCAAGTATCCTTTCCTTAGACCATGAGATCGTGTAACTCCCGGATACCGTAGGAGTGCTTTGGGTATAAGAAACGTCACAACGTAACTGGGTGACTATAAAGGTAGACTACGAGTATCTCCGAAAGTGTCTGTTGGGTTGACACGGATCAAGACTGGGATTTGTCACTCCGTATGATGGAGAGGTATCACTGGGCCCACTCGGTAATGCGTCATCATTGTGAGCTCAAAGTGACCAAGTGTCTGGTCACGGGATCATGCATTACGGTACGAGTAAAGTGACTTGCCGGTAACGGGATTGAACGAGGTATGGGGATACCGACGATCGAATCTCGGGCAAGTAACATATTGATTGACAAAGGGAATTGCATACGGGGTTGCTTGAATCCTCGACATCATGGTTCATCCGATAAGATCATCGTGGAGCATGTGGGAGCCAACATGGGTATCCAGATCCCGCTGTTGGTTATTGACCGGAGAGTCGTCTCGGTCATGTCTGCATGTCTCCCGAACCCGTAGGGTCTACACACTTAAGGTTCGGTGACGCTAGGGTTGTAGGGATATGTATATGCAGTAACCCGAATGTTGTTCGGAGTCCCGGATGAGATCCCGGACGTCACGAGGAGTTCCGGAATGGTCCGTAGGTATAGAATTATATATAGGAAGTGCTATTTCGGCCATCGGGACAAGTTTCGGGGTTATCGGTATTGTACCGGGACCACCGGAAGGGTCCCGGGGGTCCACCGGGTGGGGCCACCTGCCCCGGGGGCCACATGGGCTATAGGGAGTGCGCCTTGGCCTACATGGGCCAAGGGCACCACCCCCAAGAGGCCCATGCGCCTAGGGTTCACAAAGGGAAGAGTCCCACTAGTGGAAGGCACCTCCTAGGTGCCTTGGGGGGGAGGAAAACCTCCCTTGGCCGCCGCCCCCTAGGAGATTGGATCTCCTAGGGCCGGCGCCCCCCCTTGGCCCTCCTATATATAGTGGGGGAAGGAGGGCTTTTCATCCACGCCTTTGGTTGCCTCCTTCTCCCTCTCCAACACCTCCTCCTCCTCCATAGTGCTTGGCGAAGCCCTGACGGAGTACTGCAGCTCCACCATCACCACGCCGTCATGTTGCTGCTGGAGCCATCTTCCTCAACCTCTCCTTCCCCTTGCTGGATCAAGAAGAAGGAGACGTTATGCTGACCGTACGTGTGTTGAACACGAAGGTGCCGTCCGTTCGGCGCTAGGATCTTCGGTGATTTGGATCACGTCGTGTACGACTACCTCATCCCCGTTCTTTGAACGCTTCCGCTCGCGATCTACAAAGGTATGTAGATGCATCCGATCACTCGTTGCTAGATGAACTCATAGATGGATCTTGGTGAAACCGTAGGAAATTTTTGTTTTCTGCAACGTTCCCCAACAGTGGCATCATGAGCTAGGTCTATGCATAGTTCTCTTGCACGAGTAGAACACAATTTGTTGTGGGCGTTGATGTTGTCAACTTTCTTGCCGCTACTAGTCTTATCTTGCTTCAACGATATTGTGGGATGAAGCGGCCCAGACCAACCTTACACGTACGCTTACGTGAGACCGGTTCCACCGACTAACATGCACAAGTTGCATAAGGTGGCTGGCGGGTGTCTGTCTCTCCTACTTTAGTTGGAGCGGATTCGATGAAAAGGGTCCTTATGAAGGGTAAATAGAAGTTGACAAATCACGTTGTGGCTTTCACGTAGGTAAGAAAACGTTCTTGCTAGAACCCTACTTCAGCCACGTAAAACTTGAAACAACAATTAGAGGACGTCTAACTTGTTTTTGCAGCAAGTGCTTTGTGATATGATATGGCCAAAGTTGTGATGAATGATGAATGATCTATATGTAATGTATGAGTTGTTCATGCTATTGTAATAGGAATCACGACTTGCATGTCGATGAGTATGACAACCGGCAGGAGCCATAGGAGTTGTCTTTATTTTTTATATGACCTGCGTGTCATTGAGAAACGCCATGTAAATTACTTTGCTTTATTGCTAAACGCGTTAGCCATAGTAGTAGAAGTAATAGTTGGCGAGCAACTTCATGGAGACACGATGATGGAGATCATGGTGTCAAGCCGGTGACAAGATGATCATGGAGCCCCAAGATGGAGATCAAAGGAGCTATGTGATATTGGCCATATCATGTCACTATTATTATTTGATTGCATGTGATGTTTATCATGTTTTGCATCTTGTTTACTTAGAACGACGGTAGTAAATAAGATGATCCCTCATAATAATTTCAAGAAAGTGTTCCCCCTAACTGTGCACCATTGCGACAGTTTGTTGTTTCAATGCACCACGTGATGATCGGGTGTTTGATTCAAACGTTCACATACAACGGTTGTAAGGCAGATTTACACATGCAAACACTTAGGTTGACTTGACGAGCCTAGCATGTGTATAGACATGTCCTTGGAACACAGAAGACCAAAAGGTCGAGCATGAGTCGTATAGAAGATACGATCAACATGAAGATGTTCACCGACGTTGACTAGTCCGTCTCACGTGATGATCAGACACGGCCTAGTTGACTCGGATCATGTTATACTTAGATGACTAGCAGAGGGATGTCTATCTAAGTGGGAGTTCATTGAATAATTTGATTAGATGAACTTTATTATCATGAACTTAGTCTAAAAATCTTTGCAATATGTCTTGTAGATCAAATGGCCAACGTAGTCCTCAACTTCAACGCGTTCCTAGAGAAAACCAAGCTGAAAGACGATGGCAGCAACTATACGGACTGGGTCCGGAACCTGAGGATCATCCTCATAGCTGCCAAGAAAGATTATGTCCTACAAGCACCGCTAGGTGAAGCTCCCGTCCCACAGAACCAAGACGTTATGAACGCTTGGCAGACACGTGTTGATGACTACTCCCTCGTTCAGTGCGGCATGCTTTACAGCTTAGAGCCGGGGCTCCAAAAGCATTTTGAGAGACATGGAGCATATGAGATGTTCGAAGAGCTGAAAATGGTTTTTCAAGCTCATGCCCGGATCGAGAGATATGAGGTCTCCGACAAATTCTTCAGCTGTAAGATGGAGGAAAATAGTTCTGTCAGCGAGCACATACTCACTATGTCTGGGTTACATAACCGCTTGACTCAGCTAGGAGTTAATCTCCCGGATGACGCGGTCATTGGCAGAATCCTCCAGTCGCTTCCACCAAGCTACAAGAGCTTTGTGATGAACTTCAATATGCAGGGGATGCAAAAGACCATTCCTGAGGTATTTGCAATGCTGAAATCAGCAGAGGTAGAAGTCAAGAAGGAACATCAAGTGTTGATGGTCAATAAAACCACTAAGTTCAAGAAGGGCAAGGGTAAAAAGAACTTCAAGAAGGACGACAAGGGAGTTGCCGCGCCCGGCAAGCAAGCTGCTGGGAAGAAGCCAAAGAATGGACCCAAGCCCGAGACTGGGTGCTTTTATTGCAAGGGAAGTGGTCACTGGAAGCGGAACTGCCCCAAATACTTAGCGGACAAGAAGGCCGGCAAAACAAAAGGTATATATGATATACATGTAATTGATGTGTACCTTACTAGTACCCGTAGTAGCTCCTGGGTATTTGATACCGGTGCAGTTGCTCACATTTGTAACTCAAAGCAGGGGCTGCGGAATAAGCGGAGACTGGCAAAGGACGAGTTGACGATGCGCGTCGGGAATGGTTCCAAGGTCAATGTGATCGCCGTCGGCACGCTACCTCTACATTTACCTTCGGGATTAGTTTTAAACCTTAATAATTGTTATTTAGTGCCAGCTTTGAGCATGAACATTGTATCGGGATCTCGTTTAATTCGAGATGGCTACTCATTTAAATCCGAGAATAATGGTTGTTCTATTTATATGAGAGATATGTTTTATGGTCATGCTCCTATGGTGAATGGTTTATTCTTAATGAATCTCGAGCGTAATGCTACACATATTCATAGTGTGAGTACCAAAAGATGTAAAGTTGATAATGATAGTCCCACATACTTGTGGCACTGCCGCCTTGGTCACATAGGTGTCAAACGCATGAAGAAGCTCCATGCAGATGGACTTTTAGAGTCTCTTGATTACGAATCATTTGACACGTGCGAACCATGCCTCATGGGTAAGATGACCAAGACTCCGTTCTCAGGAACAATGGAGCGAGCAACCAACTTATTGGAAATCATACATACTGATGTGTGCGGTCCAACGAGTGTTGAGGCTCGCGGTGGCTATCGTTATGTTCTCACCCTCACTGATGATTTGGGTAGATATGGGTATGTCTACTTAATGAAACACAAGTCTGAAACCTTTGAAAAGTTCAAAGAATTTCAGAGTGAGGTTGAGAATCAACGTGACAGGAAAATCAAGTTTTTGCGATCAGATCGTGGAGGAGAATACTTGAGTCATGAATTTTGCACACACTTAAGGAAATGTGGAATAGTTTCACAACTCACGCCGCTTGGAACACCTCAGCGTAATGGTGTGTCCGAACGTCGTAATCGCACTCTATTAGATATGGTGCGATCTATGATGTCTCTTGCCGATTTACCGCTATCTTTTTGGGGCTATGCTTTAGAGACTGCCGCATTCACTTTAAATAGGGCTCCGTCGAAATCCGTTGATACAACACCGTTTGAATTATGGTTTGGGAAGAAACCTAAGCAGTCGTTTCTAAAAGTTTGGGGATGCGATGCTTATGTCAAGAAACTTCAACCTGAAAAGCTCGAACCCAAGTCGAAAAATGCGTCTTCATAGGATACCCTAAAGAAACTATTGGGTATACCTTCTACCTCAGATCCGAAGGCAAGGTCTTTGTTGCCAAGAATGGATCCTTTCTAGAGAAGGAGTTTCTCTCGAAAGAAGTAAGTGGGAGGAAAGTAGAACTTGATGAAGTGTTACCTCTTGAACCGGAAAATGGCGCAACTCAAGAAAATGTTCCTGAGGTGCCTGCACCGACTAGAGAGGAAGTTAATGATGATGATCATGAAACTTCAGATCAAGTTGCTACTGAACTTCGAAGGTCCACAAGGACACGTTCCGCACCAGAGTGGTATGGTAACCCTGTCTTGGAAATCATGTTGTTAGACAACGGTGAACCTTCGAACTATGAAGAAGCGATGGCGGGCCCGGATTCCGACAAATGGCTAGAAGCCATGAAATCCGAGATAGGATCCATGTATGAAAACGAAGTATGGACTTTGACTGACTTGCCCGTTGAACGGCGAGCCATAGAAAATAAATGGATCTTTAAGAAGAAGACAGACGCGGATGGTAATGTGACCATCTATAAAGCTCGGCTTGTCGCTAAGGGTTATCGACAAGTTCAAGGAGTTGACTATGATGAGACTTTCTCACCGGTAGCGAAGCTGAAGTCCGTCCGAATCATGTTAGCAACTGCCGCATTCTACGATTATGAGATATGGCAAATGGACGTCAAAACGGCATTCCTTAATGGTTTCCTTAAGGAAGAATTGTATATGATGCAGCCGGAAGGTTTTGTCGATCCTAAGAATGCTGACAAGGTATGCAAGCTCCAACGCTCGATTTATGGGCTGGTGCAAGCATCTCGGAGTTGGAACATTCGATTTTATGAGATGATCAAAGCATTTGGGTTTACGCAGACTTACGGAGAAGCCTGCGTTTACAAGAAAGTGAGTGGGAGCTCTGTAGCATTTCTCATACTATATGTAGATGACATACTTTTGATGGGAAATGATATAGAACTTTTGGACAGCATTAAGGCCTACTTGAATAAGAGTTTTTCAACGAAGGACCTTGGAGAAGCTGCTTATATACTAGGCATCAAGATCTATAGAGATAGATCAAGACGCCTCATAGGTCTTTCACAAAGCACATACCTTGATAAGATATTGAAGAAGTTCAATATGGATCAGTCTAAGAAGGGGTTCTTGCCTGTATTGCAAGGTGTGAAATTGAGCTCGGCTCAATGTCCGACCACGACAGAAGATATAGAAGAGATGAGTGTCATCCCCTATGCCTCAGCCATAGGTTCTATTATGTATGCCATGCTGTGTACCAGACCTGATGTAAACCTTGCCGTAAGTTTGGTAGGAAGGTACCAAAGTAATCCCGGCAAGGAACACTGGACAGCGGTCAAGAATATCCTGAAGTACCTGAAAAGGACTAAGGAAGTGTTTCTCGTTTATGGAGGTGACGAAGAGCTCGTCGTAAAGGGTTACGTCGACGCTAGCTTCGACACAGATCTGGATGACTCTAAGTCTCAAACCAGATACGTGTATATTTTGAATGGTGGGGCAGTAAGCTGGTGCAGTTGCAAGCAGAGCGCCGTGGCGGGATCTACATGTGAAGCGGAGTACATGGCAGCCTCGGAGGCAGCACATGAAGCAATTTGGGTGAAGGAGTTCATCACCGACCTAGGAGTCATACCCAATGCGTCGGGGCCAATCAAACTCTTCTGTGACAACACTGGAGCTATTGCACTTGCCAAGGAGCCCAGGTTTCACAAGAAGACAAGGCACATCAAGCGTCGCTTCAACTCCATTCGTGAAAATGTTCAAGATGGAGACATAGATATTTGTAAAGTACATACGGACCTTAATGTAGCAGATCCGTTGACTAAACCTCTCCCTAGAGCAAAACATGATCAACACCTGAATTCCATGGGTGTTCGATTCATAACAATGTAACTAGATTATTGACTCTAGTGCAAGTGGGAGACTGTTGGAAATATGCCCTAGAGGCAATAATAAAAGCATTATTATTATATTTCCTTGTTCATGATAATTGTCTTTATTCATGCTATAATTGTGTTATCCGGAAATCGTAATACATGTGTGAATAACAGACACCAACATGTCCCTAGTAAGCCTCTAGTTGACTAGCTCGTTGATCAACAGATAGTCATGGTTTCCTGACTATGGACATTGGATGTCATTGATAACGAGATCACATCATTAGGAGAATGATGTGATGGACAAGACCCAATCCTAAACATAGCACAAGATCGTATAGTTCATTTGCTAGAGTTTTTCCAATGTCAAGTATCCTTTCCTTAGACCATGAGATCGTGTAACTCCCGGATACCATAGGAGTGCTTTGGGTATACCAAACGTCACAATGTAACTGGGTGACTATAAAGGTAGACTACGGGTATCTCCGAAAGTGTCTGTTGGGTTGACACGGATCAAGACTGGGATTTGTCACTCCGTATGACGGAGAGGTATCACTGGGCCCACTCGGTAATGCGTCATCATTGTGAGCTCAAAGTGACCAAGTGTCTGGTCACGGGATCATGCACTACGGTACGAGTAAAGTGACTTGCCGGTAACGGGATTGAACGAGGTATGGGGATACCGATGATCGAATCTCGGGCAAGTAACATATCGATTGACAAAGGGAATTGCATACGAGGTTGCTTGAATCCTCGACATCGTGGTTCATCCGATAAGATCATCGTGGAGCATGTGGGAGCCAACATGGGTATCCAGATCCCGCTGTTGGTTATTGACCGGAGAGTCGTCTCGGTCATGTCTGCATGTCTCCCAAACCCGTAGGGTCTACACACTTAAGGTTCGGTGACGCTAGGGTTGTAGGGATATGTATATGCAGTAACCCGAATGTTGTTCGGAGTCCCGGATGAGATCCCGGACGTCACGAGGAGTTCCGGAATGGTCCGGAGGTAAAGAATTATATATAGGAAGTGCTATTTCGGCTATCGGGACAAGTTTCGGGGTTATCGGTATTGTACCGGGACCACCGGAAGGGTCCCGGGGGTCCACCGGGTGGGACCACCTGCCCCGGGGGCCACATGGGCTGTTGGGGGTGCGCCTTGGCCTACATGGGCCAAGGGCACCACCCCCAAGAGGCCCATGCGCCTAGGGTTCACAAAAGGGAAGAGTCCCACTAGTGGAAGGCACCTCCTAGGTGCCTTGGGGGGAGGGAAACCTCCCTTGGCCGCCGCCCCCTAGGAGATTGGATCTCCTAGGGCCGGCGCCCCCCCCCCTTGGCCCTCCTATATATAGTGGGGGAAGGAGGGCTTTTCATCCACGCCTTTGGTTGCCTCCTTCTCCCTCTCCAACACCTCCTCCTCCTCCATAGTGCTCGGCGAAGCCCTGACGGAGTACTGCAGCTCCACCATCACCACGCCGTCGTGTTGCTGCTGGAGCCATCTTCCTCAACCTCTCCTTCCCCTTGCTGGATCAAGAAGAAGGAGACGTTACGCTGACCGTACGTGTGTTGAACGCGGAGGTGCCGTCCGTTCGGCGCTAGGATCTTCGGTGATTTGGATCATGTCGTGTACGACTACCTCATCCCCGTTCTTTGAACGCTTCCGCTCGCGATCTACAAAGGTATGTAGATGCATCCGATCACTCATTGCTAGATGAACTCATAGATGGATCTTGGTGAAACCGTAGGAAATTTTTGTTTTCTGCAACGTTCCCCAACAGATAGCTGCCGCAAAACAGGTGTTTGTAGATATGTCTATTATGTTGATTCCAGTCGTTTTCAATTGGAGCAGGCAAAGTCCAAAAAAAATGCAGCGGACTTTCCCCTTGCCGACTTCCTCAGGAGTAGCTCGACTAGCGTTGCACCAGCACCTGCAGCTGCACCTGCTCCCGCACCGGCTCCTCCACCTGCTCCGGCACTGGCTCCTGCACCTGCTCCCGCACCTACTCCCGCACTGACTGTTGCACTTGCTCCCGCACCGGCTTCCGCACCTACTCCGACACTGGCTCCGGCACCGGGCATGCTCGGCGGTGCTTCGTCTTTGGCTGAGCTCGATGCCCTCACGGTATCTGTCACACCGCCCCCCTTCAATAAATGTATAATCCCCCGTTTTCGTTGCCTTTTAGATGTCTCACGTCGCAGACTTTTCTTTGCAGGGCGACGAAACCCCGTGCACCATATTGTACACCATCGCCGACCAGAAGGTAGACGTGGGAAAGGCGACGATAATGGAGGCGAAGGAACCATTGTTCCACAGCCGGCCGATCCCCCCGAAAGTCTTCAAGGTTTCCGTGGCCGGTGTCAAACCGGGCCACGAGAATTTGGCTCCTCTGGTACTAGTGGGGGATGATGACGAGACCCCATGGCGTCTTGGTGATTGTTGCAATGGCTGGGTCCTGTTGTGGCCAAAGAGTCTGCTTTGTCTGGAGGCGGCCAGGAGCACATCCACGAGCATGCAGTTAGTTATGAACATCAACACCTCGTCTACTCCATTAGTCATCGCTGGTGACATCGTCATAGATGAGGATGAGGATGAGGATGACACTCAAGAGTATGTCAATATTGGCGCCTACTTAGGGTTTGAGCGTCATGAGTCGGTGCCTGAATTGCCGCCTCCGGAGTCTGAACGTATTATGGACAACCTTCCGGTAGTAAAGAAGTCTAGGAAGAGACAGAGGAAAGGCAAAAAAGATGCTTCTATGATCGAGCCGCCTTAGCAGCCTCGGGTTCAAGACCATATAGATATCCCCGGTGCGGCAAAATGGCATATCCCTGGTCAACCAATCCTACCTGAAGCAGCGCTGCGGGCCAGATTTAGCGATTTAAGGAGACTTCATAACGATGTGCTGTGGACAGAGAAAGGCCTCATCGCCTCAAAAAATCCAGGATACCCACTCTACGTGGTTAATGTGCCGCGGGGATTGTCGTACGTCGACACATTCCCCGCGGAGAAGTTCTTCCTTCAATTCGATTACATCTTCGACATGTTTCACTTGAAGAAGCTGGATTTTGCGTTTGTCCGCCTTTATGCTTTGCACATGAACTACCTCATCCGGGTTGAGCAGATACCTCATATCTGTGTCGCTGACCCGTACTTCATGCACGAGGCCTTCTTGGGAGTCTGTGCAAAGCACTGTGAATACGTGAGGGGATACATCGTCAATTTCATGCTTGCCAATAAGGACAAGGAGGCGATTCTTGTGCCTTATCATCCCATGTAAGTCATCCGCACGGATATCCTTCCTTTGATTTCAATCATTCATTTGCACGGTGGAGGCTAATTAATTTGAGGTGTACTTATTTTGCGCAGCGGCGGGCGCGTCGTCCTCACCATCCTCTACCCCCGATACTCCCACGCTCTTTACTTGGACTCGTCGAAGAACATTAACAAAAAGGATTACACCCACATCAAGTCTGTTCTCGACAGTGCTATGTTTTACTACGGCGCACGGGGTGGAGAGGTCAAGGACAAGAAGAAAAAGGACGGCAGGCCCACCTTCGGCCATAAGACCGACTTCTTCTGCATCCAGCAACCGAATGAGTCTCTTAATGATGGATTCTATGTCCTACACCAGATGCTGGAGTACAGACGGGATCACCAGAACCTTCGCATGTCACCTACATCCGGCGATGCCCATATTCTGCAATGGGCAAAGAACTTAGGAGATATCGAGGATCATCGACTTCGATCTGAGTTCTATCACATCCAGTGCGAACTTGCCCAAATCATCATGAAGGAGGTCGTCGGAAAAACAGGGATGTTCTACGAAGAAGAACAAATGTCGCGGGAAGACGTCCGAACACGTGTAGCCGCTCAGCGTCTCGACCTGAAGCATTTCACTAAGCTCGGGGACTATCTCCCTGACTTGGATGGATGGCATGACATGGAGTGATTGTCGATACACTACTACGGAAAACCTTACACACAGAAATTTAGTAGTAGTGCGTGTCAAAAATGGGCGCTAGTGCTAAATAGCAGTAGCGCGCATTCGTAAACCGCGCTACAGACACAATAGTAGCAGTAGCGCGTGCGCATGAAAAAGCGCTACCACTAGTATTCCCATTGCTAAAACGATAGGCTACGCATAGCAGTAGCGGTCTTGAGGGAAGCACGCTACCGCTAGGACATAAGTAGCAGCGTGTTTCGCGCGGAGAGCGCTACTGCTAATGTAAATAAAATAAAATGAAAAACAAATAGAAAAGTAAATGAAAAAGAAAGAAATAGAAAAAGGAGAAAGGAAAAAAATAAAATGTAGAGGAAAATAAATGAGAAAGCGAAAAAAGGAGAAAGGCGTAGCAGTAGCGTTTGTTCGTAAGAGGCGTTATAGCTAATGTAGCTGCAGCGCGTTTCCTAGACCCCCGCTGTAGAAACAGAAAAGGAAATAAGAAAGATGAAGGAAATTGCATAGCTATAACAGTAGCGCGTTTTGTGAAAATCGCTATAGCTAACTTAGCTATAGCGTGTTTCGCAAAAAGAGCTACCGCTAAGTTTGACTTAACCAAAAAACCCTTTCCCCCCGGCCACCACTTCTCCCTCAAATCCCTCGACCCACCCCACCGCCGTCTGCCCGATTCGCCGTCGCCCCACTTCGCCGCCGTCTCCTGCCGACGTCGACGCCCCCGGAGCCACCAGAGCCGCGCGCCGTCGACGCCACCGGAGCCGCCCCCAACGCCACCGGAGCCGTGCGGCCACATCAACGCCACCGGATTCGCAGTCGACGCCACCGGAGCAGCAGTCGGTGCCACCGGATCCTCCCTCGCCACAACTGCCTCCCTCACCGTCACCGGAGACGCCCCTGCCTCCCGCGCCACCATCAGAGCCATCCTCTGTAAGCCCCCACCCCTCCTCTCTCTCTAGATTAGTTAGGAAAAGAATTTAGTTAGGTTAATTAGTTAGGTTAATTTGACAGAGACGCCCCTGCCTCCCTCGCCGTAGGAAAAAATTGTATATGCTTAACTAGGACAGTAGGGTTAGGGTTGTAGTGTTTAATTACAAATGTTAGGAAAGTAAGGTTTAACTAGATGTTAACTAGGGTGGTAGGATTTAGTTTAGAGAAAAAAATCAATATAAAAATATAAATTTCTATTAGTGTTGCAAGTCTAGTAGGTTCTTAATTTTTAGTGAATTTTTATTAGGACAAAAATTTAGGACATAATTTGAGTTCTAGGTTCATAATTTGAGTTCTAGGGTTCATCCATCTATATTTGGTTTTTGAATTGAGTTTCAGAGAACATGGGATTTGTGTAGATTTTCTTGAAGTGTCAAACACTAGGAGATGCAAATTTGAAGTGGTCATGATATATGAAAAATCCTCAATTGTGTTTGCTCATTGATCATAATCGACATTGAAGTGGTTCAATTGTGCCCAAGTGGCCTTTTGTTGTTTCCAGGGAATGAAGCTGAGTGGCCTATGTTTTGCTGGAATGTTGATTCATTTCCGTTCCGGCAAAATTCAGGTTCTCAATTTGTCCACTTTTTAGCAAAGGTCATGCCAAATTTTTCCTTGAATTTCGGCATGACTTGTGCTACAAACTAGGACATATCGAGTGCCCAGGATTTGCCGCACGGGGAAGGAGTCAACGTTCCTGCAAAACAATAGGCCTTTTTATGTCTTTATTCATTTTATTAGGTCTAGAATTAATTTACTAGATTTAATCGTAGGAAACATGGCTAGCAACGATGAAGGACATGGTTCTGGTGATTGCGATGACGTCTACCGGGCGGTAGAGCCTTGCCGACGAGACTGAGACCGGCACTGAGACTCAGACCGGCATTGAGACCGGCGCTGAGACTGAGACCGGCGCTGCCTCAGGGAGCGGAGCCGGTATAGAAACGAAAGAAAAGAGGCGACGGCTTCCTAACTGTTGGGGAACGTAGCAATAATTCAAAATTTTCCTACGTGTCACCAAGATCAATCTATGGAGTCATCTAGCAACGAGGGAGGAGTGGATCTACATACCCTTGTAGATCGCGCGCGGAAGCGTTCAAGAGAACGGGGTTGATGGAGTCGTACTCGTCGTGATCCAAATCACCGATGATCCTAGCGCCGAACGGACGGCACCTCCGCGTTCAACACACGTACGGAGCAGCGACGTCTCCTCCTTCTTGATCCAGCAAGGGGGAAGGAGAGGTTGATGGAGATCCAGTAGCACGACGTGGTGGTGGAAGTAGCGGGATTCCAACAGGGCTTCGCCAAGCGCTGCGGGAGGAGGGAGATGTTGGGGAACGTAGTAATTTCAATATTTTCCTACGCACACGCAAGATCATGGTGATGCATAGCAACGAGAGGGGAGAGTATGATCTATGTACCCTTGTAGATCGCAACAGAAGCATTGACACAACGTAGTGGAAGTAGTCGTACGTCTTCTTCCCGATCCGACCGATCCAAGCACCGTTACTCCGGCACCTCCGAGTTCTTAGCACACGTACAGCTCGATGACGCTCCCCGGGCTCCGATCCAGCAAAGCTTCGGGGATGAGTTCTGTCAACACAATGGCGTGGTGACGATGATGATGTTCTACCGACGCAGGGCTTCGCCTAAGCACTACAACGGTATGATCAAGGTGGAATATGGCGGCAGGGGGCACCGCACACGGCTAAGGAACGATCACGAGGATCAACTTGTGTGTCCTAGGGTGCCCCCTGCCTCCGTATATAAAGGATCCAAGGGGGGGGGGTGCGCCGGCCTAGAGGAGGGCGCAGGAGGAGTCCTACTCCTACTGGGAGTAGGACTCCTCTCCCCGTTCCTTGTCCAACTAGGAGATGTGGAGGGAGAATAGCAAAGGGGGGGCGGCGCCCCTCCCTCCTTGTCCAATTTGGACTAGGGGGAGAGGGGGCGCGCGGCCTGCCCTGGCAGCCCCTTCCTCTTCTCCACATTAGGCCCATAAGGCCCATTAACCCCCCCCCCCGGGGGGGGGGGGGGGGGGTTCCGGTAACCCCTCCGGTACTCCGGTTTTATCCGAAACTTCTCCGGAACCCTTCCAGTGTCCGAATATAGTCATCCAATATATCAATCTTTATGTCTCGACCATTCTGAGACTCCTCGTCATGTCCGTGATCATATCCGAGACTCCGAACTAACTTCGGTACATCAAAATGCATAAACTCATAATAACTGTCATCGTAACTTTAAGCGTGCGGACCCTACGGTTCGAGAACAATGTAGACATGACCGAGACACGTCTCTGGTCAATAACCAATAGCGGGACCTGGATGCCCATATTGGCTCCTACATATTCTACAAAGATCTTTATCGGTCAGACCGCATAACAACATACGTCGTTCCCTTTGTCATCGGTATGTTACTTGCCCGAGATTCGATCGTCGGTATTCCAATACCTAGTTCAATCTTGTTGCCGGCAAGTCTCTTTACTCGTTCCGTAATACATCATCTCACAACTAACATATTAGTTGTAATGCTTGCAAGGCTTATATGATGTGCATTACCGAGAGGGCCCAGAGATACCTCTCCGACAATCGGAGTGACAAATCCTAATCTCGAAATACGCCAACCCAACATGTACCTTTGGAGACACTTGTAGTACTCCTTTATAATCACCCAGTTACGTTGTGACGTTTGGTAGCACCCAAAGTGTTCCTCCAGTAAACGGGAGTTGCATAATCTCATAGTTATAGGAACATGTATAAGTCATGAAGAAAGCAATAGCAACATACTAAACGATCGGGTGCTAAGCTAATGGAATGGGTCATGTCAATCAGATCATTCACCTAATGATGTGATCCCGTTAATCAAATAACAACTCTTTGTTTATGGTTAGGAAACATAACCATCTTTTGATTAACGAGCTAGTCAAGTAGAGGCATACTAGTGACACTCTGTTTGTCTATGTATTCACACATGTATTATGTTTCCGGTTAATACAATTATAGCATGAATAATAAACATTTATCATGAAATAAGGAAATAAATAATAACTTTATTATTGCCTCTAGGGCATATTTCCTTCAGTCTCCCACTTGCACTAGAGTCAATAATCTAGTTCACATCGCCATGTGATTTAACAGCAATAGTTCACATCACCATGTGAGTAACACCCATAGTTCACATCGATATGTGATCAACACCCAAAGGGTTTACTAGAGTCAGTAATCTAGTTCACATCGCTATGTGATTAACACCCAAAGAGTACTAAGGTGTGATCATGTTTTGCTTGTGAGATAATTTTAGTCAACGGGTCTGTTACATTCAGATCCGTAAGTATTTTGCGAATTTCTATGTCAACAATGCTCTGCACGGAGCTACTCTAGCTTATTGCTCCCACTTTCAATATGTATCTAGATCGAGACTTAGAGTCATCCAGATCTGTGTCAAAACTTGCATCGACGTAACTTTTTACGACGAACCTTTTTGTCACCTCCATAATTGAGAAATATTTCCTTATTCCACTAAGGATAATTTTGACTGCTGTCCAGTGATCTACTCTTAGATCACTATTGTACTCCCTTGCTTAACACAGTGTAGGGTATACAATAGATCTGGTACACAGCATAGCATACTTTATAGAACCTATGGCTGAGGCATAGGGAATGACTTTCATTCTATTTCTATCTTCTGCCGGGTCGGGCTTTGAGTCTTACTCAATTTCACACCTTGCAACACAGGCAAGAAATCTTTCTTTGACTGTTCCATTTTGAACTACTTCAAAATCTTGTCAAGGTATGTACTCATTGAAAAAACTTATCAAGCGTCTTGATCTATCTCTATAGATCTTGATGCTCAATATGTAAGCAGCTTTACCGAGGTCTTTCTTTGAAAAACTCCTTTCAAACACTCCTTTATGCTTTGCAGAATAATTCTACATTATTTCCGATCAACAATATGTCATACACATATACTTATCAGAAATGATGTAGTGCTCCCACTCACTTTCTTGTAAATACAGGCTTCACCGCAAGTCTGTATAAAACTATATGCTTTGATCAACTTATCAAAGCGTATATTCCAACTCCGAGATTCTTGCATGTAGGATCGAAAGTATGTCTAGAGGGGGGGGTGATTAGACTACTTGACCGAATAAAAACTTAACCTTTTCCCAATTTTAGTTCTTGGCAGATTTTAGCTATTGTAGGACAAGTCAAGCAATCATCACACAATTCAAGCAAGCATGCAAAGAGTATATTGGCAGCGGAAAGTAAAGCATGCAACTTGCAAGAATATAAAGGGAAGGGTTTGGAAGATTCAAACGCTATTGGAGACACGGATGTTTTTCCCGTGGTTCGGATAGGTGGTGCTATCCTACATCCACGTTGATGGAGACTTCAACCCACGAAGGGTAACGGTTGCGCGAGTCCACACAGGGCTCCACCCAAGGGCAACGGTTGCGCGAGTCCACGGAGGGCTCCACCCACGAAGGGTCCACGAAGAAGCAACCACCCACAAAGGGTCCACGAAGAAGCAACCTTGTCTATCCCACCATGGCCATCGCCCACGAAGGACTTGCCTCACTAGCGGTAGATCTTCACGAAGTAGGCGATCTCCTTGCCCTTACAAACTCCTTGGTTCAACTCCACAATCTTGTCGGAGGCTCCCAAGTGACACCTAGCCAATCTAGGAGACACCACTCTCCAAGAAGTAACAAATGGTGTGTAGGTAATGAACTCCTTGCTCTTGTGCTTCAAATGATAGTCTCCCCAACACTCAACTCTCTCTCATAGGATTTGGATTTGGTGGAAAGAAGATTTGAGTGGAAAGCAACTTGGGAAGGCTAGAGATCAAGATTCATATGGTAGGAATGGAATGTCTTGATCTCAACACATGAGTAGGTGGTTCTCTCTCAGAACATATGAGTTGGAATGATGTGTGTGTTCTGATGGCTCTCTCACTTAATGAGAAAGAGGTGGAGGGGTATATATAGCCTCCACACAAAATCCAACCGTTACACAGTTTTCCAATCTCGGTGGGACCGAATAAATAAACTCGGTCTGACCGAAAATGTAAACCTAGTGACCGTTAGGAATTTCGGTGGGACCGACATGCAACTCGGTAGGACCGATTCGGTTAGGGTTTGGGCATAACGTAATCTCGGTGAGACCGATTACACAAACTCGGTGAGACCGAATTTGGTAACTAGCTAACCAGAGAGTTGGTCAGGCAAACTCGGTGGGACCGATTTGCTCTTTCGGTGAGACCGAGTGGAACTCGGTGAGACCGAAAAGTTACAAAGGGGAAACACTGAGTTTACATTGCAATCTCGGTGGGACCGATTCGCTCTTTTGGTGGGACCGAAAAGTTACGAAAGGGAAACAGAGAGTTTGCAACCCCATCTCGGTGGGACCGAGAACCTTATCGGTAGAACCGAATTGCTAGGGTTTGGCAGTGGCTAATGACAAGTGAAACTCGGTGGCGCCGGATAGGAAAAATCGGTAGGACCGAGTTTGGCTTAGAGTTTAGGTCATATGTGGATATGGGAAAGTAGTTGAGGGTTTTGGAGCATATCACTAAGCACATGGAGCAAGAGGCTCATTAAGCAACACCTCATCCCTCCTTGATAGTATTGGCTTTTCCTATGGACTCAATGACCGGGGAAAGCTTGCCGCCGTGAACAGTGCCGGGGAAGAGCTTGCCGCCGTGAACAGTAACCTTGCCGGGGAAAGCTTGCCGCCGTGACAGTAACCTGCCGGGGAAAGCTTGCCGCCGTGACAGTAACCTTGCCGGGGAAAGCTTGCCGCCGTGACAGTAACCTTGCCGGGGAAAGCTTGCCGCCGTGAATAGTGACCTTGCCGGGGAAAAGCCAATCCATTGTCCTTAGCATTTTGAGGGTTCCACTTTCACATCCATGCCATGCCAATCATTGAGCTTTCCTGAAATAATCATCTTGGAATAGCATTAGCTCAATGAGCTATATGTTGTTATGAATTACCAAAACCACCTAGGGATAGTTGCACTTTCAATCTCCCCCTTTTTGGTAATTGATGACAACATATAGATCAAAGCTTCGACAAAAGATAATAAGCATGAAATATATCGTTGCTTTGAGAAGTATGTGATAAGTAAGAGCTCCCCCTAAATTTGTGCATATTTTAAAATTTGCTTTGGACTACAAATGCACAAAGAGTTAGAGTCATGGGTTACTCTTCCATGTCACATACATCTTGGTGGAGCGCTCAAAATGATAAGATTGAAATGCATGCACTCATCACCAAGAGTAGTGAATGATCACAAATGATAGATAGAATGATAATATTTAAGCAAGCATTAAGTGTAGCTTATGATCAAACACATGATCATCGATGTCTCACAAACATAAAGACGTAGTATCAAGCACTCAAAAGCAAACAAAGTTCGAAGAAACCACCAAATAAAACAAGAGAGAAAAGCAACATTCTCTCTCGAAGCCTATGATCTATACATCTTCTCCCCCTTTGGCAACAAGTTACCAAAAAGTTCCTAGAAAATGCATAGCACTAGATCGACGCTCAGGCTTGATCTTTAGGTGGTGGTGGAGTCCGGATCACTCGAAGGACGAAGGCTTCTGTAGATGTTGAAGTAGTCACTGGAGTTGGAGCTGAAGTAGACGCTGGAGCTGAGGCTGTAGCTGGTGCAGACGTTGTAGCTCTGGTGTCAGCAACTGGCAGTGCAGACGACCTCGGACCTCGTGGCACCCTCGCAAACGCATGAGTCGTGGTCCTGCCTCTCCTCTCATTCATGTCCTCTTGGAGCTGCTCCACTACAGACTGAACTTCTGTTACCTTGACATCCAAGTCATAGAACTTCTGTTCCATGATCCTCTCTAGGCTCTGCTGATTTTTAGTGAGGTTGGCCAGACTTTGCTCAATTCTCAGCGTGGATGCAATCAAGTAACTGAGCTGCTCTTGCTTGGTCTTCAAGAAATAGTCAGATGCCTCCTCTTGAGTAGGCATCCTGGCAGCTTTTTCCTTCTTCGCCTTCTCCTTCTTTGCATATGCTTGTGCAGACGATGGCTCATTCTCTGTCATCACAACTTCATTGTCCTCGAAATCTGGACGGATGGGCAGGTGTTCCTTATCCAACAAATATACGCCCGTGCCCATCTTGGAGTTGATGAGCTCCTGAATCTGAGGGGCATATCCACAGCTCCTCTTCTGATCTGCAGCTGTCCTCTTAATGGTTTCCACAATGAGACTCATGACCTTGAATTTCTGAGGCACATCAAACACATGTAGCAAATTGATCGCGTGACCTCTGATCATCTTGTGATCTCCAGACTTAGGCAACAGAGTGTGCCTTAGTATCCAATTGATAGTAGGCAATCCTGATAGCAGATAATGCACTGAGCCAAACTTGAATGTGTCAAGAGCTTCATTGGGAATTTCCTTGTACATGTTGGACATTGAGTTATGGTCCATCTTCTTCTTGGCATAGATATCCAAGTCCTCATCTTGCTCTTCTGGGGCATTAATGATCTGTGCCCACTCAGCCACTGTAGATTGGTACCTTGTACCCTCTGACATCCATGTAATCCTCCCATCTGGATAAAAGTGAGCTGTGGAGTAGAACTGCATGATGAGTTCCTCGTTCCACTTTGTGAGCTTCTGCCCAACAAAGTCCTCTACTCCACAAGCTCTGAAGCTGTCCTGAACTCCTGGTAGTGCTCTTCATTCTCCTTGATATAGGTCCAGTCGACCCATCGCATGTCACAAACGATTGGCTTCTTGTCAAGCAAACAGTCTCATAAAAATCTTGTTGCTCCTTGGTATGAAATCTGTAATCCACGGCAGTCCTTCTCCTAGAAGCATATGGATCTGCTTCTCACCATTTCCTGAGCCCTGAGTCGCTCCTGAGCTTCATATCCTCAGCCACAGGATGAGCATCGTTGTGGTCTGGGATCTTGGGCTTGAGCTTCCTAAGGACACTCTCTTCTTCTTCTTCAATAGCTCCAGGCACTGGGGCCTTGTTCTTTTCTGCAGTAGGTATACTCCTTGTGTTTCTCTTTGGAGTTGTCTTAGGCTTAGATGCAGCCTTGGGTGCTTCCTTGGGCTTGGATGCAGCTGTTCCTGACCTTATGGCATCTCCCATAAGTTTGGCTGCCTTGGGTGCTGGTGCAGCAACCTCTTCTTCCTCCTCCTCTTCTACCATGATGGAGGCTCTCCCAAGCACTTTGGCTACAGTCTTCTTTACTCTCTCCTTCCTCTTCTTGCCCTCAGCAGCAATGGGCTCAATGGGAGCAGGTGCAGGCTTCTCAGTTGAGGCTCTAGCCTTTGACATTGGCTGCCTGCCTGCTGGCCTCTTGACTTTCAGGCCTGGCTTTGAGCCTTGAGCTGGCTCAACTCTCTTGGAGGTGGCCTCTTCCTCTGCCACATAGTCTTCATCCTCAGAATCAGACGTTCTCTTCTTCCTTTGTCGTGTGGCAGCCTTAGGCAGATTGCTGGGGTGCTCCTGCTGCCACCATCAGAAGAACTTGAGGGGCTAGTGCCCTCACTCATCACAACTTGCTGCTCTGAGAGGTTCTGGCTGTCACTTTGATCAGACATGTTGCAAACTGACTGCTGACCCTGTGAATAGATTATAGAAGAGATAGAGTGGATGAGCATCACAAAAAGCAGAGATTTTTGCAAAAGATTAATTCAAAAACTTAGTTTTAGTTTTCCACAGAAAGCATCTCGGATCTACCGATTTTCAAACTCGGTGACACCGAAGCAGTTTTGGCACCAGAACTGGTGAACTCGGTCAGACCGAGTCACAGTTCGGTGGCACCGAGACTGCTAGGGTTTCACAGAATTCCAAAATCGGTCGCACCGATAAGTTATTCTCGGTCAGACCGAGTTTCACTTGTGCAATGGCAAAAGCCAGATCGGTGGGACCGAGTTTTTCAACTCGGTGGGTCCGAGATGGTTTCGGCGGAAACCTAACCCTAAAATTTTCGAATTAAACCTAATCTACGAGCGTTTTGACTGGATAGAAGTGTTTCAATCGTGGCAAGAATCAATGTGATCACAATGTGCTAGGAATCAGATTGAGGAATAGCACAAAGATCAAGTCCATACCCTAGTTTGGCGTGGACTTGCTACGGCGGCAACGGCGGGGCAGAAATCCGTTGACGGCGACGAAGACCAGCGACTGGAGGCTGCTGGCGGCGAGGAGACGATCCGGAGACCACGAAGGCAGAGCAGGCTATCGCGCGGGCGAGGAGGTTTCGGAGAAATTTCCAAAATTCTGCCCGTCACTATATATAGCCCGACCCTGTCGGTGTGACCGAGTGGAACGACTCGGTGGCACCGAGATGCAAAACTGTGTGCAGTTATTGCAACTCGGTGTGACCGAAAAGTTCAAATCGGTTGCACCGAGATCGAAAACCTAGATCAACTTAATGAACTCGGTAGGACCGAAAGTGGAGTATCGGTCAGACCGAGAATCATAAAGAGGTTTTGGAAGTTTAAGTCTATGACGAATCGGGGACTCCGAGCGCTCCTCACACAGAGTGGTTCGAATCTGACTTGATCAAGTTTTGTGATGCAGCATGAATAGAGTTTGAGACGAGAAAAGCATAGATAGCTAGAGGAGGTTCTTAGGCATTCTTGTCCATCTAGTTGGCAAAGGAAGATAAAGCCGAACGATCAAAGCAACAAGTGGATGTTCCCGAATGAGTAAAATATGCAATCAACATGCTCACACAATAAGATAGCAAATGAAATATGTGGCAAAGCATGCACAACCAATTCTAGCATCTATCGAGCAATTTGCGATGACTAGGTCATCTATATATGAGTATAGTGACTTAGGAGTCAAGTGAGAACACTTGATCGTAGGTCATACTCATCGTTTAAGCTCAAGTGGGGTTACCACTTTTACATAAAGCATTGATTTGTTCACATCTTTAGAGTTGCTTTAGCTCAAGTGTTAGAGTAAAGCTCCCCCTAGATGTGATATCCCCCCTAAGAGGGATGAACTAACCTTGGGTTTTGTCGATGATGACTTCATGTAGATATTGAAGATGTGGATGCTCAATGTTGATGTAGATCTCTTGGAGCTATCCATTTGAGTGAATTGCACTTTCAATACCTACATGGGTTAGTCCCACAAGTAACAAACAAGGATATCCATAGACATAGAGTGATGCACACAAAAGATGATGTCCATGAAATCTTTTAGGTTACCTTGTCCCTTGTCTTACCAACAAGAGGGTTTGTGACTCCTTGAACTAGTGCAAGATGTGGAAGTTGATTGCACTTGTTCTTGCCAAAATGATAAGAGTGAAGTATGTTGGCGGAGTCACCCTCAAGAACTCTCTAGTTCTTCTTCTTTTGGATCCACATCATCTTGATGGGAATCCTTGGAGTTGTAGTCGTACTTGATGAAGTGGAACTTGAAGTAGTCTTGGGAATCCACTTGACTAAGGTCTTAGGAGCTTCTTCAAATGCATCAATTTCCTCTTGAAGCTTGTCCTTGCCTTTTTGCTCGTAGTCTTGTGGTGGAAGATCATCTTGAGCTTGTGTCCCCTTGAAAGAAGTATACTTCTCTTGTTGAGGGACAAACTTCGTCTTGGGGTATTGATCTTCTTCCCATTCAACTCCATTGGCATTGAACTTTCGTTCAAAACCAATACCTTGATTCTTCCGGTGCATTCCTTGCTTGCGCACAATTTCCTCGAATTGCTTACTCCCGGCAAGGCTCTTGTACACTCCTTTCTCTATAATTCCCTTCAATAAGCTATTTTCTTGCTCAAGTGTAACTTGGCTAAGAGAATCATTAGTGGAATCAAGAGAACTACTAGAAGCAACAATATTGGATTTAGCATGATCATTGTTACTACTAGAGGAAGAATCTTTCTTGTTAGATTTGACTTGAGGCATGTAAGTGGATAAGAGTAAACGCTTGGCAATGTAAGAAGAACTTTTCTTGCGGAGATCATCATTGATTGCCTTTAAGAACTCATGCTCTTGCTCAAGATTGAGCTTTTCAAAGCGTAGTTTCTCATGAGCTCTTAAAAGTTCTCGATGATCTTCGAAGATAGTGTCATGAGCTAACTTAAGAGTTTTTAGTTCTTTAGTTAGAGCCTCAATCTTCTCCTTATCATTGTCATTCGTTTTATCTTGATTAGCATGATTAATTGGTTTTTCATCATAGTATTCATCACTAGAGTTGTCACCAAGCAAATCATCACCTAACAAGTCATCTTCATCACTATTGAAATCAACATACTCGGGGTGTGTTACCTTAGGACCTTTGGCCATGAAGCATCTTCCAATTCCTTCATTTGGAGAGTCAAATATGTCGTAGGAGTCGGTTGACACAAGTGCTAGACCGGCAACACCTTCATCTTGAGTATCTTCGGAGTCGGAGTGATAACTTCTCTCGGAGTGGCTGTCGGAGTCGGAGCCGGATACCCATTCACCAACATGAGCTTGATGTCTTCGTCTTGTGTAGCTCCTTGATGATTTTTCCTTCCTTTCCGAATCCTTGCTTCTCCGTGAGTATCTTCGTTCATAACGATCATCTCTACTCCTTCTCTCTCTTGGTGGTGATCCTTTGCTTCTTCTTTTTGGAGAATCTTCTCTTCTCTTGTAGGGAGCTGTACACTCATTGGAATAGTGTCCGGGTCTTCCACAATTGTAACAGTTTCTCTCTCAACTAGAAGATCTTTTGTCATTGTAGGACCTTGACTTGGAGCTTCTATCTTTGCTTCTACTCTTGTAGAACTTGTTGAAGTTCTTCACCATTAAGCTCAATTCTTCATTGAAGTCTTGTTTCTCACTTGATGATGTAGGGGCTTCACATGAGGCTTTATAGGCACCACTTGACTTGTTGTGAAGTTCCTCTTTATCCTTAAGTGACATCTCATGAGCAACAATCCTTCCAATCACTTCCGTTGGCTTGAGATCTTTGTAATTGGGCATCATTTGGATCAATGTGCACACGGTATCATATTTTCCATCCAAGGCTCTTAGGATCTTCTTGATGATGAATCTATCGGTCATCTCTTCACTTCCTAAGCCGGCAATCTCATTTGTGATGAGAGCAAGCCTAGAGTACATTTCAGCGACACCTTCACCATCCTTCATCTTGAACTTGTCAAGTTGGCTTTGAAGCACATCCAACTTGGATTCCTTGACGGAGTCGGTACCTTCGTGCATATCAATCAAAGTGTCCCAAATTTCCTTTGCATTCTCAAGGCGGCTGATTTTGTTGAATTCTTCGGGGCATAATCCGTTGAAGAGAATATCACAAGCTTGAGCATTGTATTGCAACATCTTCAACTCATCCGCGGTAGCTTCACGGTTTGGTTCTCTCCCATCAAAGAAGTCACCTTGCAAACCAACACACACAATAGCCCAAACGGCGGGGTTATGTCCAAGAATATGCATTTTCATTTTATGCTTCCAACTAGCAAAATTAGTACCATCAAAGTAAGGACCTCTACGGTGATAATTTCCCTCGCTAGACGCCATACTCTCCTAGGTTGTGAAACCAAGGCTATGACCACCAAAAGCTATGGAGATCAAGCAAATGGAGACCAAAGCTCTGATACCACTTGTAGGATCGAAAGTATGTCTAGAGGGGGGGTGATTAGACTACTTGACCAAATAAAAACTTAACCTTTTCCCAATTTTAGTTCTTGGCAGATTTTAGCTATTTTAGGACAAGTCAAGCAATCATCACACAATTCAAGCAAGCATGCAAAGAGTATATTGGCAGCGGAAAGTAAAGCATGCAACTTGCAAGAATATAAAGGGAAGGGTTTGGAGAATTCAAACGCTATTGGAGACACGGATGTTTTTCCCGTGGTTCGGATAGGTGGTGCTATCCTACATCCACGTTGATGGAGACTTCAACCCACGAAGGGTAACGGTTGCGCGAGTCCACACAGGGCTCCACCCAAGGGCAACGGTTGCGCGAGTCCACGGAGGGCTCCACCCACGAAGGGTCCACGAAGAAGCAACCACCCACAAAGGGTCCACGAAGAAGCAACCTTGTCTATCCCACCATGGCCATCGCCCACGAAGGACTTGCCTCACTAGCGGTAGATCTTCACGAAGTAGGCGATCTCCTTGCCCTTACAAACTCCTTGGTTCAACTCCACAATCTTGTCGGAGGCTCCCAAGTGACACCTAGCCAATCTAGGAGACACCACTCTCCAAGAAGTAACAAATGGTGTGTAGGTAATGAACTCCTTGCTCTTGTGCTTCAAATGATAGTCTCCCCAACACTCAACTCTCTCTCATAGGATTTGGATTTGGTGGAAAGAAGATTTGAGTGGAAAGCAACTTGGGAAGGCTAGAGATCAAGATTCATATGGTAGGAATGGAATGTCTTGATCTCAACACATGAGTAGGTGGTTCTCTCTCAGAACATATGAGTTGGAATGATGTGTGTGTTCTGATGGCTCTCTCACTTAATGAGAAAGAGGTGGAGGGGTATATATAGCCTCCACACAAAATCCAACCGTTACACAGTTTTCCAATCTCGGTGGGACCGAATAAATAAACTCGGTCTGACCGAAAATGTAAACCTAGTGACCGTTAGGAATTTCGGTGGGACTGACATGCAACTCGGTAGGACCGATTCGGTTAGGGTTTGGGCATAACGTAATCTCGGTGAGACCGATTACACAAACTCGGTGAGACCGAATTTGGTAACTAGCTAACCAGAGAGTTGGTCAGGCAAACTCGGTGGGACCGATTTGCTCTTTCGGTGAGACCGAGTGGAACTCGGTGAGACCGAAAAGTTACAAAGGGGAAACACTGAGTTTACATTGCAATCTCGGTGGGACCGATTCGCTCTTTCGGTGGGACCGAAAAGTTACGAAAGGGAAACAGAGAGTTTGCAACCCCATCTCGGTGGGACCGAGAACCTTATCGGTAGAACCGAATTGCTAGGGTTTGGCAGTGGCTAATGACAAGTGAAACTCGGTGGCGCCGGATAGGAAAATCGGTAGGACCGAGTTTGGCTTAGAGTTTAGGTCATATGTGGATATGGGAAAGTAGTTGAGGGTTTTGGAGCATATCACTAAGCACATGGAGCAAGAGGCTCATTAAGCAACACCTCATCCCTCCTTGATAGTATTGGCTTTTCCTAAAGACTCAATGTGATCTTGGATCACTAAAATATAAAATGAAGAGTCCTTGAAGCTTTGAGCTTTAGCCAATTCTTGTTCTTAGCATTTTGAGGGTTCCACTTTCACATCCATGCCATGCCAATCATTGAGCTTTCCTGAAATAGTCATCTTGGAATAGCATTAGCTCAATGAGCTATATGTTGTTATGAATTACCAAAACCACCTAGGGATAGTTGCACTTTCATTGCACCAGTCCATAGATGGATCGCTGGAGCTTGCACATTTTGTTAGTACCTTTCGGATTGACAAAACCTTCTAGTTGCATCGTATACAACTCTTCTTCAATAAATCCATTAAGGAATTCAGTTTTGTTATCCATTTGCTAGATTTCATAAAATGCGGCAATTGCTAACATGATTCGGACAGACTTAAGCATAGATACGAGTGAGAATCTCTCATCGTAGTCAACACCTTGAACTTTGTCGAAAAACCTTTTGCGACAATTCTAGCTTTGTAGATAATAACACTACTATCAGCGTCTGTCTTCCTCTTGAAGATCCATTTATTTTTATGGCTTGCCGATCATCGGGCAAATCCATCAAAGTCCATACTTTATTCTCATACATGGATCATATCTCAGATTTCATGGCCTCAAACCATTTCGCGGAATCTGGGCTCATCATCGCTTCCTCATAGTTCGCAAGTTCGTCATGGTCTAGTAACATGACTTCCAGAACAGGATTACCGTACCACTCTAGTGCGGATCTTACTCTGGTTTACCTATGAGATTCGGTAGTAACTTGATCTGAAGTTACATGATCATCATCATTATCTTCCTCACTAATTGGTGTAGTAGTCACAAGAACAGATTTCTGTGATGAACTACTTTCCAATAAGGGAGAAGGTACAATTACCTTATCAAGTTTTCTACTTTCCTCCCACTCACTTCTTTCGAGAGAAACTCCTTCTCTAGAAAGTTTCCGAATTTAGCAAAAAAAGTCTTGCCTTCGGATCTGTGATAGAAGGTGTATCCAATAGTTTCCTTTGGATATCCTATGAAGACACATTTCTCCGATTTGGGTTTGAGCTTATCAGGTTGAAACTTTTTCACATAAGAATTGCAACCTCAAACTTTAAGAAACAACAGCTTGGGTTTCTTGCCAAACCATAGTTCATATGGTGTCGTCTCAACGGATTTAGATGGTGCCCTATTTAACGTGAATGCAGTTGTCTCTAATGCATAACCCCAAAACGATAGTGGTATATCAGTAAGAGACATCATAGATCGCACCATATCTAATAAAGTACGGTTATGACGTTCGGACACACCATTACATTGTGGTGTTCCAGGTGGCGTGAGTAGTGAAACTATTTCACATTGTTTTTAACTGAAAGCCAAACTCGTAACTCAAATACTCTTCTCTACGATCAGATCATAGAAACTTTATTTTCTTGTTACGATGATTTTTCACTTCACTCTGAAATTCTTTGAACTTTTCAAATGTTTCAGACTTATGTTTCATCAAGTAGATATACTCATATCTGCTCAAATCATCTGTGAAGATCAGACAATAATGATACCTGTCGCGTGCCTCAATGTTCATCGAACCACATACATCAGTATGTATGATTTCCAACAAATCTGTTGCTCGCTCCATTGTTCCGAAGAATGGAGTCTTAGTCATCTTGCCCATGAGGCATGGTTCACAAGCATCAACTGATTCATAATCAAGTGATTCCAAAAGCCCATCAGCATGGAGTTTCTTCATGCGCTTTACACCAATATGACCTAAACGACAGTGCCACAAATAAGTTGCACTATCATTATTAACTTTGCATCTTTTGGTTTCAATATTATGATTATGTGTATCATTACGATCGAGATCCAACGAACTATTTTCATTGGGTGTGTAACCATATAAGGTTTTATTCATGTACACAGAACAACAATTTATTCTCTTACTTAAATGAATAACCGTATTACAATAAACATGATCAAATCATATTCATGCTGAACGCAAACACCAAATAACACTTATTTAGGTTCAACATTAATCCCGAAATTATAGGGAGTGTGCGATGATGATCATATCAATCTTGGAACCACTTCCAACACACATCGTCACTTCACCCTTAACTAGTCTCTGTTTATTCTGCAACTCCCGTTTCGAGTTACTAATCTTAGCAACTGAACTAGTATCAAATACCGAGGGGTTGCTATAAACACTAGTAAAGTACACATCAATAAGATGTATATCAAATATACTTATGTTCACTTTGCCATCCTTCTTATCCGCCAATCACTTGGGGTAGTTCCGCTTCTAGTGACCAGTCCCTTTGCAGTAGAAGCACTTAGTCTCAGGCTTAGGACCAGACTTGGGCTTCTTCACTTGAGCATCAACTTGCTTGCCGTTCTTCTTGAAGTTCCCCTTCTTCCCTTTGCCCTTTTCTTGAAACTAGTGGTCTTGTTAACCATCAACACTTGATGTTTTTCTTGATTTCTACCTTCGTCGATTTCAGCATCACGAAGAGCTTGGGAATTATTTTTGTCATCCCTTGCATATTATAGTTCATCACGAAGTTCTACTAACTTGGTGATGGTGACTAGAGAATTCTGTCAATCACTATCTTATCTGGAAGATTAACTCCCACTTGATTCAAGCAATTGTAGTACTCAGACAATCTGGGCATATGCTCACTAATTGAGCGATTCTCCTCCATCTTTTAGCTATAGAACTTGTTGGAGACTTCATATCTCTCAACTCAGGTATTTGCTTGAAATATTAACTTCAACTCCTGGAACATCTCATATGATCCATGACGTTCAAAACGTCTTTGAAGTCCTGATTCTAAGCCATTAAGCATGGTGCACTAAACTATCAAGCAGTCATCATATTGAGCTAGCCAAACGTTCATAACGTCTGCATCTGCTCCTGCAATAGGTCCGTCACCTAGCGGTGCATCAAGAACATAATTTGTCTGTGCAGCAATGAGGATAAACCTCAGATCACGGATCCAATCCGCATCATTGCTACTAACATCTTTCAACACAATTTTCTCGAGGAACATATCAAAATAAACACAAGGAAGCAACAACGCGAGCTATTGATCTACAACATAATTTGCAAAATACTACCAGGACTAAGTTCATGATAAATTTAAGTTCAATTTAATCATATTACTTAAGAACTCCCACTTAGATAGACATCCCTCTAATCCTCTAAGTGATCACGTGATCCAAATCAACTAAACCATGTCCGATCATCACGTGAGATGGAGTAGTTTCATTGGTGAACATCACTATGTTGATCATATCTACTATATGATTAACGCTCGACCTTTCGGTCTCCGTGTTCCGAGGCCATATTTGTATATGCTTGGCTCGTCAAGTATAACCTGAGTATTCCGCGTGTGCAACTGTTTTGCACCCGTTGTATTTGAACATAGAACCTATCACACCCGATCATCACGTGGTGTCTCAGCACGAAGAACTTTCGCAACGGTGCATACTCAGGGAGAACACTTCTTGATAATTAGTGAGAGATCATCTTATAATGCTACCGTCAATCAAAGCAAGATAAGATGCATAAAGGATAAACATCACATGCAATCAATATAAGTGATATGATATGGCCATCATCATCTTGTGCCTGTGATCTCCATCTCCGAAGCACCGTCATGATCACCATCGTCACCGGCGCGACACCTTGATCTCCATCGTAGCATCGTTGTCGTCTCGCCAATCTTATGCTTCCACGACTATCGCTACCATTTAGTGATAAAGTAAAGCATTACATCGCGATTGCATTGCATACAATAAAGCGACAACCATATGGCTCCTGCCAGTTGCCGATAACTCGGTTACAAAACATGAACATCTCATACAACAAAATTTAGCATCATGTCTTGACCATATCACATCACAACATGCCCTGCAAAAACAAGTTAGACGTCCTCTACTTTGTTGTTGCAAGTTTTACGTGGCTGCTACGGGCTTAAGCAAGAACCAATCTCACCTACGCATCAAAACCACAAAGATAGTTTGTCAATGTGACTCTGTTTTAACCTTCGCAAGGACCCGGCGTAGCCACACTTGGTTCAACTAAAGTTGGAGAGACAGTCGCCCGCAAGCCACCTATGTGCAAAGCACGTCGGGAGAACCGGTCTCGCGTAAGCGTACGCGTAATGTTGGTCCGGGTCGTCTCGTCCAACAATACTGCCGAACCAAAGTATGACATGCTGGTAGGCAGTATGACTTATATCGCCCACAACTCACTTGTGTTCTACTCGTGCAAATAACATCAAACCATAAAACCTAGGCTCGGATGCCACTGTTGGGGAACGTAGTAATTTCAAAATTTTCCTACGCACACGCAAGATCATGGTGATGCACAGCAACGAGAGGGGAGAGTATGATCTACGTACCCTTGTAGATCGCAACGGAAGCGTTAACACAACGTAGTGGAAGTAGTCGTACGTCTTCTTCCCGATCCGACCGATCCAAGCACCGTTACTCTGGCACCTCCGAGTTCTTAGCACACGTATAGCTCGATGACGCTCCCCGGGCTCCGATCCAGCAAAGCTTCGGGGATGAGTTCCGTCAGCACAATGGCGTGGTGACGATGATGATGTTCTACCGACGCAGGGCTTCGCCTAAGCACTACAACGGTATGATCGAGGTGGAATATGGTGGCAAGGGGCACCGCACACGGCTAAGGAACGATCACGAGGATCAACTTGTGTGTCCTAGGGTGCCCCCTGCCTCCGTATATAAAGGATCCAAGGGAGGGTGGTGCGCCGGCCTAGAGGAGGGCGCAGGAGGAGTCCTACTCCTACCGGGAGTAGGACTCCCCTCCCCGTTCCTTGTCCAACTAGGAGATGTGGAGGGAGAATAGGAAAGGGGGGGCGCCGCCCCTCCCTCCTTGTCCAATTCAGACTAGGGGGAGAGGGGGCGCGCGGCCTGCCCTGGCAGCCCCTTCCTCTTCTCCACATTAGGCCCATAAGGCCCATTAACCCCCCCGGGGGAGGGGGGGGTTCCGGTAACCCCTCCGGTACCCCGGTTTTATCCGAAACTTCTCCGGAACCCTTCCGGTGTCCGAATATAGTCATCCAATATATCAATCTTTATGTCTCGACCATTCCGAGACTCCTCGTCATGTCCGTGATCACATCTGGGACTCCGAACTAACTTCGGTACATCAAAATGCATAAACTCATAATAATTGTCATCGTAACTTTAAGCGTACGGACCCTACGGTTCGAGAACAATGTAGACATGACCGAGACACGTCTCTGGTCAATAACCAATAGCGGGACCTGGATGCCCATATTGGCTCCTACATATTCTACGAAGATCTTTATCGGTCAGACCGCATAACAACATACGTCAGTCCCTTTGTCATCGGTATGTTACTTGCCCGAGATTCGATCGTCGGTATTCCAATACCTAGTTCAATCTCGTTGCCGGCAAGTCTCTTTACTGGTTCCGTAATTACATCATCTCACAACTAACATATTAGTTGTAATACTTGCAAGGCTTAAGTGATGTGCATTACCGAGAGGGCCCAGAGATACCTCTCCGACAATCGGAGTGACAAATCCTAATCTCGAAATACGCCAACCCAACATGTACCTTTGGAGAAACCTGTAGTACTCCTTTATAATCACCCAGTTACGTTGTGACGTTTGGTAGCACCCAAAGTGTTCCTCCGGTAAACGGGAGTTGCATAATCTCATAGTTATAGGAACATGTATAAGTCATGAAGAAAGCAATAGCAACATACTAAACGTTCGGGTGCTAAGCTAATGGAATGGGTCATGTCAATCAGATCATTCACCTAATGATGTGATCCCATTAATCAAATAACAACTCTTTGTTTATGGTTAGGAAACATAACCATCTTTTGATTAACGAGCTAGTCAAGTAGAGGCATACTAGTGACACTCTGTTTGTCTATGTATTCACACATGTATTATGTTTCCGGTTAATACAATTATAGCATGAATAATAAAAATTTATCATGAAATAAGGAAATAAATAATAACTTTATTATTGCCTCTAGGGCATATTTCCTTCAGGAGATGTGTCATGGGAGGGAGAGGGAGGCGCCAGGGCTTAGGTATGGTTGCCCTCCCTTCCCCCCACTATATATAGGGCCAAGGGAGAGGGGGGCGCAGCCTTGGCCCTTCCTCCAAGGAAGGGTGCGGCCAGGGAGGAGTCCATCCTCCCCAAGGCACCTCGGAGGTGCCTTCCCCTTTTAGGACTCTTCCTTTCCTTATCTCTTGGCGCATGGGCCTCTTGGGGCTGGTGCCCTTGGCCCATACAGGCCAAGGCGCACACCCCTATAGCCCATGTGGCCCCCGGGGTAGGTGGCCCCACCCGGTGGACCCCCGGGACCCTTCCGGTGGTCCCCGTACAATACCGGTGACCCTGAAACTTGTCCCGATGGCCTAAATAGCACTTCCTATATATAATTCTTTACCTCCGGACCATTCCGGAACTCCTCGTGACGTCCGGGATCTCATCCGGGACTCCGAACAACTTTCGGGTTACCGCATACTAATATCTCTATAACCCTAGCGTCACCGAACCTTAAGTGTGTAGACCCTACGGGTTCGGGAGACATGCAGACATGACCGAGATGACTCTCCGGTCAATAACCAACAGCGGGATCTGGATACCCATGTTGGCTCCCACATGTTCCACGATGATCTCATCGGATGAACCACGATGTCAAGGACTTAATCAATCCCGTATACAATTCCCTTTGTCTATCAGTATGATACTTGCCCGAGATTCGATCGTCGGTATCCCGATACCTTGTTCAATCTCGTTACCGGCAAGTCTCTTTACTCGTTCCGTAACACATCATCCCGTGATCAACTCCTTGATCACATTGTGCACATTATGATGATGTCCTACCGAGTGGGCCCAAAGATACCTCTCCGTTTACACGGAGTGACAAATCCCAGTCTCGATTCGTGCCAACCCAACAGACACTTTCGGAGATACCTGTAGTGTACCTTTATGGCCACCCAGTTACATTGTGACGTTTGGCACACCCAAAGCACTCCTACGGTATTTGGGAGTTGCACAATCTCATGGTCTAAGGAAATGATACTTGACATTAGAAAAGCTTTAGCATACGAACTACATGATCTTGTGCTAGGCTTAGGATTGGGTCTTTGTCCATCACATCATTCTCCTAATGATGTGATCCCGTTATCAATGACATCCAATGTCCATGGTCAGGAAACCGTAACCATCTATTGATCAACGAGCTAGTCAACTAGAGGCTTACTAGGGACATGGTGTTGTCTATGTATCCACACATGTATCTGAGTTTCCTATCAATACAATTCTAGCATGGATAATAAACAATTATCATGAACAAGGAAATATAATAATAACTAATTTATTATTGCCTCTAGGGCATATTTCCAACACTAACAAGCTCAGGACTACTAGACTGGTGGTCACGGAGGTGGATGACGGCAATTTTGAGCCAAACACGCCCGAGGAAGCACGCGCGTGCTACGACAATCAAATTGGCTACATCATACGGACAACCGCCACCATCAACGATGAGAAACTAAACAAGGTAGATAATATGAGGCCCGCCCTCCTAAAGAAGCCGCACCAGATATTCTTGTTCCCGGGCCAGAATGAAAAGGATTATAAAGATCCAGATAAGGACCCGGCAATGAAGAAGATAAACAAACATACCATGAGAAAGTTTAGCGACGCGTTGGCCGCCTGATACGTCTCCGTCGTATCTACTTTTCCAAACACTTTTGCCCTTGTTTTGGACTCTAACTTGTATGATTTGAATGGAACTAACCCGGACTGACGCTGTTTTCAGCAGAATTGCCATGGTGTTGTTTTATGTGCAGAAAACAAATATTCTCGGAATGACCTGAACTCCACGGAACATCTTAGAAAAAATAATAAAAAATCCTCGCCAAAGATGAAGACCAGGGGGCCCACACCCTTCTCACGAGGGTTGGGGGCGCCCCCCCTAGGGCACGCCCCCTGGATGCCCTCCGACGCCAACTCCAACTCTATATATTTGCTTTCGGAGAGAAAAAAATCAGGGAGAAGAAATCATCGCGTTTTATGATACAGAGCCGCTGCCAAGCCCTAAAACCTCTCGGGAGGGCTGATCTGGAGTCTGTTCGGGGCTCCGGAGAGGGGGATTCGTCGCCGTCGTCATCATCAACCATCCTCCATCACCAATTTCATGATGCTCACCGCTGTGCGTTGGCAATTCCATCGTAGGCTTGCTGGACGGTGATGGGTTGGATGAGATTTATCATGTAATCGAGTTAGTTTTGTTAGGGTTTGATCCCTAGTATCCACTATGTTCTGAGATTGATGTTGCTATGACTTTGCTATGCTTAATGCTTGTAACTAGGGCCCGAGTGCCATGATTTCAGATCTGAATCTATTATGTTTTCATGAATATATGTGAGTTCTTGATCCTATCTTGCAAGTCTATAGTCACCTACTATGTGTTATGATCCGACAACCCCGAAGTGACAATAATCGGGACCACTCCCAGTGATGACCATAGTTTGAGGAGTTCATGTATTCACTATGTGCTAATGCTTTGTTCCGGTTCTCTATTAAAAGGAGGCCCTAATATCCCTTAGTTTCCGATAGGACCCCGCTGCCACGGGAGGGTAGGACAAAAGATGTCATGCAAGTTCTTTTCCATAAGCACGTATGACTATATACGGAATACATGCCTACATTACATTGATGAATTGGAGCTAGTTCTATGTCACCCTATGTTATGACTGTTACATGATGAACCGCATCGGGCATAATTATCCATCACTGATCCGGTGCCTACGAGTTCTCCATATACTGGTTTACGCTTATTTACTTTCCCGCTGCTAGTGTTACAATCACTACAAAATGCCAAAAACATTACTTTTGCTGTCTTTACTTTTGTTGCCGCTACCACCACTATCATATTACTTTGCTACTAAACACTTTGCTGCAGATACTAAGTTTCCAGGAAAGGTTGAATTGACAACTCAGCTGCTAATACTTGAGAATATTCTTTGGCTCCCCTTGTGTCGAATCAATAAATTTGGGTTGAATACTCTACCCTCGAAAGTTGTTGCGATCTCCTATACTTGTGGGTTATCAAGACTAATTTCTGGCGCCGTTGCCGGGGAGCATAGCTCTATTCTTTGAGTCACTTGGGATTTATATCTGCTTATCACTATGAAGAACTTGAGAGATCCAAAAACCAAGATCTATCCCTCAACTACGAGGGGAGGTAAGGAACTGCCATCTAGCTCTGCACTTGATTCACCTTCTGTTATGAGTAAGTTAGCGACACCTACACCTGCTTCTGCTATTCGTTCTGATATGTCGCATGTTATTGATGATGCCACTTCTGCTATGCATGATACTTATGATAAAACTGCTTCTATGCCTGATACTACTGTGCCCCTTGGTGAATTTCTTGATGAAAAAATTGCTACGGCTAGAGAAAAAGAAATTATTGAATCTGAATACGATGATGATAGTGATGATGAAAATATGCCTATTATTCCTGAGGGCTATCTTTTTGATATGGAATCTTCTGCCGCTATTTTAGCTTGCAAAGATAGATATGAGCTTAAGAGGTTATTAGTTAAATGGAACAAAGAATCACTTAGAGATAAAATGAAACCCGGCCCTGCTTTTGCTACTTCACCTATTTGTGTTCCTGATAAGGATTATGAATTCTCTGTTGATCCTGATATAATTACTTTGGTTGAATCTGATCCGTTTTATGGCTATGAATCTGAAACTGTGGTGGCACATCTTACTAAGTTAAATGATATAGCTGCCCTGTTCACTAATGATGAGAGATCGCGTTACTTCTATATACTCAAAATATTTCCGTTCTCATTAAAGGGTGATGCTAAGATATGGTTTAATTCTCTTGATCCTGGTTGTGTGCGTAGTCCCCAGGATATGATTTATTACTTCTCTGTTAAATATTTCCCTGCTCATAAGAAACAAACTGCTTTGAGGGAAATATACAACTTCGTGCAAATTAAAGAAGAGAGTATCCCACAAGCTTGGGGGAGGCTTCTCAAGTTACTTAATGCTTTGCCTGATCATCCTCTTAAGAAACCTGAAATACTTGATATCTTTTATAATGGACTAACCGATGCTTCCAGAGATTACCTGGATAGTTGTGCTGGTTCTCTTTTCAGGGAAAGAACACCGGATGAAGCTAAAATTCTATTGAATAATATGTTGACAAATGAAAATAATTGGGCACCTCCTGAGCCAGCTCCTGCTCCAATTACTGAGTCTATTCCTAAACCAACTCCGAAGAAGAGAGGTGTTCTATTCCTCAGTCTCGAAGATATGCAAGAGGCAAAGAAATCTATGAAAGAATAAGGTATTAAAGCTGAAGACGTTAATAATTTACCTCCTATTGAAGAAATACATGGTCCTAATTCACCGCCTGTTGAAGAAACATATGATCTTAATTCTTTATTTATTGAAGAACCTCCTGATCCCGATATCCCGACACAGGTAGTAAAGGTAAATTCTCTCTATAGATATGATAAAGCTGAAGTCCCTCCTACTAAAATTGCTAGTCAGTGCTTGGATGAGTTTGATAACTTTATGTTTAAGCAAGACGACTTCAATGCTTATTTTGGTAGACAATTAAAAGAAAATGCTTATATGATTAGACGCTTGGGTGATTATATGGCTAATACTAAAGGTGAACTTAAACTTGTTAGCAAACATGCTTCTATGGTTACCACTCAAGTAGAACAAGTACTTAAGGCTCGAAAAGAAGTGCTTGATGAAATGAATAGTAAGAAAAATGATTATGATGTTAGAGTGGCTACTAGAACTGGTAGAATGACTCAGGAACCTTTGTATCCTGAAGGCCACCCTAAAAGAATCGAGCAAGATTCTCAAAGAAATAATATTGATGTTCCTAGTTCTTCTAAAAAGAAGAAAAAGAAAAATGATAGAACTGTGCAAACTTCTAGTGAACTTATTGTTGAACCACCTCATAATCCAAATGATATTTCTATGTCTGATGCTGAAACACAATCTGGTAATGAACATGAACCTAATGAAAATATTAATGATGATGCTCAACCTAGTAATGACAATGATGTAGAAGTTGAACCTACTGTTGATCTTTATAACCCACAATCAAAGAATCAATGTTATGATAAAAGAGACTTTGTTGCTAGGAAACATGGTAAAGAAAGGGAACCTTGGGTTCAGAAACCCATGCCTTTTCCTTCGAAACCATCCAAGAAAAAGGATGATGAGGATTTTGAGCGCTTTCCTGAAATGATTAGGCCTATCTTTTTGCGTATGAGATTAACTGATGTGCTCAAAACAAATCCTTATGCTAAATATATGAAGGATATCATTACTAATAAAAGAAAGATACCGGAAGCTGAAATTTCCACCATTCTTGCTAATTATACTTTTAAGGGTGGAATACCAAAGAAACTTGGAGACCCCGGAGTACCTACTATACCTTGCTCCATTAAAAGAAATTATATTAAAACTGCTTTATGTGATCTTGGTGTTGGGGAACGTTGCAGAAAATTAAAATTTTTCCTACGGTTTCACCAAGATCCATCTATGAGTTCATCTAAGCAACGAGTCTAGGGAGAGAGTTTGCATCTACATACCACTTGTAGATCGCGTGCGGAAGCTTGCAAGGTGATGATGTAGTCGTACTCGACGTGATCCAAATCACCGATAACCTGCGCCGAACGGACGACACCTCCGCGTTCAACACACGTACGGAACAACCACGTCTCCTCCTTCTTGATCCAGAAAGGAAGGGAGGAGAGGTTGAGGGAGATGGCACCAGCAGCAGCACGACGGCGTGGTGTTGGTGGAGCTGCAGTACTCCGGCAGAGCTTCGCTAAGCACTATGGAGGTGGAGGAGGTGTTGGGGAGGGAGAAGGAGGCAACCAAAGGCCAGGGCGTTCAGGTATGAAGTCCCTCCTCTCCCCCACTATATATAGGGGTGCCAAGGGGGGGTGGCCGGCCCTAGGAGATCAAATCTCCTACGGGGTGCGGCGGCCAAGGGGGGTTTTCCCTCCCCCCAAGGAACCTAGGAGGTGCCTTACCCTCCTAGGACTCTTGCCCCCCTTGAACCCTAGGCGCATGGGCCTATGTGGGGCTGGTGCCCTTGGCCCATTAGGCCAAGGCGCACCCCCTTTCAGCCCATGTGGCCCCCCCGGGACAGGTGGACCCACCCGGTGGACCCCCGGGACCTTTCCGGTGGTCCCGGTACAATACCGATAACCCTGAAACTTGTCCCGATGCCCGAAACAGGACTTCCCATATATAAATCTTTACCTCCGGACCATTCCGGAACTCCTCGTGACGTCCGGGATCTCATCCGGGACTCCGAACAACATTCGGGTTACTGCATATACATATCCCTATAACCCTAGCATAACTGAACCTTAAGTGTGTAGACCCTACGGGTTCGGGAGACATGCAGACATGACCGAGACTCTCTTAGTCAATAACCATCAGCGGGATCTGGATACCCATGATGGCTCCCACATGCTCCTCGATGTTGTCATCGGATGAACCACTATGTCGAGGATTCGATCAAACCCTGTATGCAATTCCCTTTGTCAATCGGTACGTTACTTGCCCGAGACTCGATCGTCGGTATCCCAATACCTTGTTCAGTCTCGTTACCGACAAGTCACTTTACTCGTACCGTAATGCATGATCCCGTGTCCAACACCTTGGTCACATTGAGCTCAATATGATGATGCATTACCGAGTGGGCCCAGAGATACCTCTCCGTCATACGGAGTGACAAACCCCAGTCTCGATCCGTGTCAACCCAACAGCTACTTTCGGAGATACCTGTAATGTACCTTTATAGTCACCCAGTTACGTTGTGACGTTTGGTACACCCAAGGCATTCTTACGGTATCCGGGAGTTACACGATCTCATGGTCGAAGGAAGAGATACTTGACACTTGCAAAGCTCTAGCAAAACGAACTACACGATCTTTTATGCTATGCTTAGGATTGGGTCTTGTCCATCACATCATTCTCCTAATGATGTGATCCCGTTATCAACTACATCCAATGTCCATAGTCAGGAAACCATGACTATCTGTTGATCACAACGAGCTGGTCAACTAGAGGCTTACCAGGGACATAGTGTGGTCTAAGTATTCACACGTGTATTACGATTTCCGGATAATACAGTTATAGCATGAATACAAGACAATTATCATGAACAATGAAATATAATAATACTTTTATTATTGCCTCTAGGGCATATTTCCAACAGTCTCCCACTTGCACTAGAGTCACTAATCTAGTTACATTGTGATGAATCGAACACCCATAGAGTTCTGGTGTTGATCATGTTTTGCACGCGAGAGAGGTTTAGTCAGCGGATCTGCGACATTCAGATCCGTGTGCACTTTGCAAATCTCTATGTCTCCATCTTGAACATTTTCACGGATGGAGTTGAAACGACGCTTGATGTGCCTGGTCTTCTTGTGAAACCTGGGCTCCTTTGCGAGGGCAATAGCTCCAGTGTTGTCACAGAAGAGTTTGATCGGCCCCGACGCATTGGGTATGACTCCTAGGTCGGTGATGAACTCCTTCACCAAATCGCTTCATGTGCTGCCTCCGAGGCTGCCATGTACTCCGCTTCACACGTAGATCCCGCCACGACGCTCTGCTTGCAGCTGCACCAGCTTACTGCTCCACCATTCAACATATACACGTATCCGGTTTGTGACTTAGAGTCATCCGGATCTGAGTCGAAGCTAGCGTCGACGTAACCCTTTACGACGAGCTCTTCGTCTCCTCCATAAACGAGAAACATGTCCTTTGTCCTTTTCAGGTACTTCAGGATATTCTTGACCGCTGTCCAGTGTTCCTTGCCGGGATTACTTTGGTATCTTGCTACCAAACTTACGGCAAGGTTTACATCGGGTCTGGTACACAGCATGGCATACATAATAGATCCTATGGCTGAAGCATAGGGGATGACACTCATCTCTTCTTTATCTTTTGCCGTGGTCGGTGACTGAGCTGAGCTCAGTCTCATACCTTGTAACATAGGCAAGAACCCCTTCTTGGACTGATCCATTCTGAATCTCTTCAAAATCTTATCAAGGTATGTACTTTGTGAAAGACCTATGAGGCGTCTCGATCTATCTCTATAGATCTTGATGCCTAATATATAAGCAGCTTCTCCAAGGTCCTTCATTGAAAAACACTTATTCAAGTAGGCCTTAATGCTGTCCAGAAATTCTATATTATTTCCCATCAGGAGTATGTCATCTACATATAATATGAGAAATGCTACAGAGCTCCCACTCACTTTCTTGTAAACGCAGGCTTCTCCATAAGTCTGCATAAACCCAAACACTTTGATCATCTCATCAAAGCGAATGTTCCAACTCCGAGATGCTTGCACCAGTCCATAAATGGATCGCTGGAGCTTGCATACTTTGTTAGCGTTCTGAGGATCGACAAAACCTTCCGGCTGCATCATATACAGTTCTTCCTTAAGATGCCCGTTAAGGAATGCTGTTTTGATGTCCATCTGCCATATCTCATAATCATAGTATGCGGCAATTGCTAACATGATTCGGACGGACTTTAGCTTCGCTACGGGAGAGAATGTCTCGTCGTAGTCAATCCCTTGAACCTGTCGATAACCCTTAGCGACAAGTCGAGCTTTATAGATGGTAACATTACCATCCGCGTCTGTCTTCTTCTTAAAGATCCATTTGTTTTCTATCGCTCGCCGATCATCGGGCAAGTCTGTCAAAGTCCATACTTTGTTTTCATACATGGATTCTATCTCGGATTTCATGGCTTCAAGCCATTTGTTGGAATCCGGGCCCGTCATTGCTTCTTCATAGTTCAAAGGTTCATTGTTGTCTAACAACATGATTTCCAGGACAGGGTTGCCGTACCACTCTGGTGCGGAACGTGTCCTTGTGGACCTACGAAGTTCAGCAGTAACTTGATCCGAAGTACCTTGATCATTATCATGGTTTTCCTCTTCAGTTGGTGTGGGCATCACAGGAATGGTTTCCTGTGCTGCGTCACTATCCCGCTCAAGAGGTAGTACTTCATCGAGTTCTACTTTCCTCCCACTTACTTCTTTCGAGAGAAACTCTTTTTCCAGAAAGCATCCGTTCTTGGCAACAAAGATCTTGCCTTCGGATCTTAAGTAGAAGGTATACCCTACAGTTTCCTTAGGGTATCCTATGAATACGCATTTTTCCGACTTGGGTTCGAGCTTTTCAGGTTGAAGTTTCTTGACATAAGCTTCGCATCCCCAAACTTTTAGAAATGACAGCTTAGGTTTCTTTCCAAACCATAATTCATACGGTGTCGTCTCAACGGATTTAGTCGGTGCCCTATTTAAAGTGAATGTAGCTGTCTCTAGAGCGTATCCCCAAAATGATAGCGGTAAATCGGTAAGAGACATCATAGACCGCACCATATCCAATAGAGTGCGATTACGATGTTCGGACACACCGTTACGCTGAGGTGTTCCAGGCGGCGTGAGCTGTGAAACGATTCCACATTTCTTTAAGTGTGTACCAAATTCGTGACTTAAGTATTCTCCTCCACGATCTGATCGTAAGAATTTTATCTTTCGGTCACGTTGATTCTCCACCTCATTCTGAAATTCCTTGAACTTTTCAAAGGTCTCAGACTTGTGTTTCATTAAGTAGACATACCCATATCTACTCAAGTCATCTGTGAGAGTGAGAACATAACGATATCCTCCGCGAGCCTCAACGCTCATTGGACCGCACACATCGGTATGTATGATTTCCAACAAGTTGGTTGCTCGCTCCATTGTTCCGGAGAACGGAGTCTTGGTCATTTTGCCCAAGAGGCATGGTTCGCACGTGTCAAACGATTCATAATCAAGAGACTCTAAAAGTCCATCGGCATGGAGCTTCTTCATGCGCTTGACACCAATGTGACCAAGGCGGCAGTGCCACAAGTATGTGGGACTATCGTTATCAACTTTAAATCTTTTGGCATCTACACTATGAACATGTGTAATATTACGCTCGAGATTCATTAAGAATAAACCATTGACCATCGGAGCATGACCATAAAACATATCTCTCATATAAATCGAACAACCATTATTCTCAGACTTAAATGAGTAGCCATCTCGTATTAAACGAGATCCTGATACAATGTTCATGCTCAAACTTGGCACTAAATAACAATTATTAAGGTTCATAACTAATCCCGTAGGTAAATGTAGAGGCAGCGTGCCGACGGCGATCACATCGACTCTGGAACCATTCCCGACGCGCATCGTCACCTCGTCCTTCGCCAGTCTCCGTTTATTCCACAGCTCCTGCTGTGAGTTACAAATATGAGCAACGGCACCGGTATCAAATACCCAGGAGTTACTACGAGTACTGGTAAGGTACACATCAATCACATGTATATCAAATATACCTTTGGTGTTGCCGGCCTTCTTATCCGCTAAGTATTTGGGGCAGTTCCGCTTCCAGTGACCCTTCCCCTTGCAATAAAAGCACTCAGTCTCAGGCTTGGGTCCATTCTTTGACTTCTTCCCGGTAACTGGCTTACCAGGCGCGGCAACATCTTTGCCGTCCTTCTTGAAGTTCTTCTTACCCTTGCCCTTCTTGAACTTAGTGGTCTTATTGACCATCAACACTTGATGTTCTTTCTTGATTTCAGCCTCTGCTGACTTCAGCATCGAGAACACTTCAGGAATGGTCTTTTCCATTCCCTGCATGTTGTAGTTCATCACAAAGCTCTTGTAGCTTGGTGGGAGCGATTGGAGGATTCTGTCAATGACCGCCTCATCTGGGAGGTTAATGTTCAGCTGGGTCATACGGTTGTGCAACCCAGACATCTTCAGGATGTGCTCACTGACAGAACTGTTTTCCTCCATCTTACAACTGTAGAACTTGTCGGAGACATCATATCTCTCGACCCGGGCATGAGCTTGAAAAACTAGTTTCAGCTCTTCGAACATCTCATATGCTCCGTGATGCTCAAAACGCTTTTGGAGCCCCGGTTCTAAGCTGTAAAGCATGCCGCACTGAACGAGGGAGTAATCATCAGCGCGAGACTGCCAAGCATTCATAATGTCTTGGTTCTCTGGGACGGGAGCGTCACCTAGCGGTCCTTCTAGGACATATTGTTTCCTGGCAGCTATGAGGATGATCCTCAGGTTCCGGACCCAGTCCGTATAGTTGCTGCCATCATCTTTCAGCTTGGTTTTCTCTAGGAACGCGTTGAAGTTCATGTTGACATTAGCGTTGGCCATTGATCTACAAGACATATTTGCAAAGGTTTTAGACTAAGTTCATGATAATAAAGTTCTAATCAAATTATGAACTCCCACTTAGATTAGACATCCCTTTAGTCATCTAAGTGTTACACGATCCGAGTCGACTAGCCCGTGTCCGATCATCACGTGAGACGGACTAGTCATCGTCGGTGAACATTTTCATGTTGATCGTATCTTCCATACGACTCGTGTTCGACCTTTCGGTCTCCGTGTTCCGAGGCCATGTCTGCACATGCTAGGCTCGTCAAGTTAACCCTAAGTGTTTTCGCTGTGTAAAACTGTCTTACACCCGTTGTATGTGAACGTAAGAATCCATCACACCCGATCATCACGTGGTGCTTAGAAACGACGAACTGTAGCAACGGTGCACAGTTAGGGGAGAACACTTCTTGAAATTTTATAAGGGATCATCTTATTTACTACCGTCGTCCTAAGTAAACAAGATGCATAATACATAATAAACATCACATGCAATTATATAGTTGTGACATGATATGGCCAATATCATATAGCTCCATTGATCTTCATCTTCGGGGCTCCATGATCATCTCGTCACCGGCTTGACACCATGATCTCCATCATCATGATCTCCATCATCGTGTCTTCATGAAGTTGTCACGCCAACGACTACTTCTACTTCTATGACTAACGTTTAGCAATAAAGTAAAGTAGTTTACATGACGTTATTCAATGACACGCAGGTCATAAAAAAATAATGACAACTCCTATGGCTCCTGCCGGTTGTCATACTCATCGACATGCAAGTCGTGAATCCTATTACAAAGAACATGATCTCATACATCACAATTCATCATTCATCACAACTTCTGGCCATATCACATCACATGATCAATCGCTGCAAAAACAAGTTAGACGTCCTCTAATTGTTGTTGCATCTTTTACGTGGCTGCAATTGGGTTCTAGCAAGAACGTTTTCTTACCTACGAATCACCACAACGTGATTTTTTCAACTTCTATTTACCCTTCATAAGGGCCCTGTTCATCGATTCCGCTCCAACTAAGGTGGGAGAGACAGACACCCGCCAGCCACCTTATGCAACTTGTGCATGTCAGTCGGTGGAACCGGTCTCACGTAAGTGTACGTGTAAGGTTGGTCCGGGCCACTTCATCCCACAATACCGTTGAGCAAGAAAAGACTAGTAGAGGCAAGTAAGATGACAAAATCCACGCCCACAACAAACTTGTGTTCTACTCGTGCAAAGAGAACTACGCATAGACCTAGCTCATGATGCCACTGTTGGGGAACGTTGCAGAAAATTAAAATTTTTCCTACGGTTTCACCAAGATCCATCTATGAGTTCATCTAAGCAACGAGTCTAGGGAGAGAGTTTGCATCTACATACCACTTGTAGATCGCGTGCGGAAGCTTGCAAGGTGATGATGTAGTCGTACTCGACGTGATCCAAATCACCGATGACCTGCGCCGAACGGACGGCACCTCCGCGTTCAACACACGTACGGAACAGCCACGTCTCCTCCTTCTTGATCCAGCAAGGAAGGGAGGAGAGGTTGAGGGAGATGGCACCAGCAGCAGCACGACGGCGTGGTGTTGGTGGAGCTGCAGTACTCCGGCAGAGCTTCGCTAAGCACTATGGAGGTGGAGGAGGTGTTGGGGAGGGAGAAGGAGGCAACCAAAGGCCAGGGCGTTCAGGTATGAAGTCCCTCCTCTCCCCCCACTATATATAGGGGTGCCAAGGGGGGGTGGCCGGCCCTAGGAGATCAAATCTCCTAGGGGGTGCGGCGGCCAAGGGGGTTTTCCCTCCCCCCAAGGCACCTAGGAGGTGCCTTACCCTCCTAGGACTCTTGCCCCCCTTGAACCCTAGGCGCATAGGCCTATGTGGGGCTGGTGCCCTTGGCCCATTAGGCCAAGGCGCACCCCCTTTCAGCCCATGTGGCCCCCCGGGACAGGTGGACCCACCCGGTGGACCCCCGGGACCCTTCCGGTGGTCCCGGTACAATACCGATAACCCCGAAACTTGTCCCGATGCCCGAAACAGGACTTCCCATATATAAATCTTTACCTCCGGACCATTCCGGAACTCCTCGTGACGTCCGGGATCTCATCTGGGACTCCGAACAACATTCGGGTTACTGCATATACATATCCCTATAACCCTAGCGTAACTGAACCTTAAGTGTGTAGACCCTACGGGTTCGGGAGACATGCAGACATGACCGAGACTCTCTTAGTCAATAACCATCAGCGGGATCTGGATACCCATGATGGCTCCCACATGCTCCTCGATGTTGTCATCGGATGAACCACTATGTCGAGGATTCGATCAAACCCTGTATGCAATTCCCTTTGTCAATCGGTACGTTACTTGCCCGAGACTCGATCGTCGGTATCCCAATACCTTGTTCAGTCTCGTTACCGGCAAGTCACTTTACTCGTACCGTAATGCATGATCCCGTGTCCAACACCTTGGTCACATTGAGCTCAATATGATGATGCATTATCGAGTGGGCCCAGAGATACCTCTCCGTCATACGGAGTGACAAATCCCAGTCTCGATCCGTGTCAACCCAACAGCTACTTTCGGAGATACCTGTAATGTACCTTTATAGTCACCCAGTTACGTTGTGACGTTTGGTACACCCAAGGCATTCTTACGGTATCCGGGAGTTACACGATCTCATGGTCGAAGGAAGAGATACTTGACACTTGCAAAGCTCTAGCAAAACGAACTACACGATCTTTTATGCTATGCTTAGGATTGGGTCTTGTCCATCACATCATTCTCCTAATGATGTGATCCCGTTATCAACTACATCCAATGTCCATAGTCAGGAAACCATGACTATCTGTTGATCACAACGAGCTGGTCAACTAGAGGCTTACCAGGGACATAGTGTGGTCTAAGTATTCACACGTGTATTACGATTTCCGGATAATACAGTTATAGCATGAATACAAGACAATTATCATGAACAATGAAATATAATAATACTTTTATTATTGCCTCTAGGGCATATTTCCAACACTTGGAGCCGGTGTTAGTGTTATGCCTCTCTCTTTATATCGTAGACTTGACTTGAATAAGCTGACACCTACTGAAATATCTTTGCAAATGGCTGATAAATCAACTGCTATACCTATCGGTATCTGTGAGGATGTGCCTGTTGTGGTTGTAAACGTCACTATTTTAACGTACTTTGTTATTCTTGATATTCCCGAGGATGATAGTATGTCTATTATTATTGGAAGACCTTTTCTTAATACTGCAGGGGCTGTTATTGATTGCAACAAAGGCAATGTCACTTTTTATGTTAATGGTAATGAGCATATGATGCACTTTCCGAGGAAACAACCTCAAGTTCATAGTATCAACTCTATTGGAAAAATTCCATCGATTATATTTGGAGGTTTTGAATTTCCTCTTCCTACTATCAAGAAGAAATATGATATTCTTATTATTGGGGATGTGCATATCCCCGTTGAGGTAACTTAGTGTTATTCGAAATTTCTCCGGTTTCATGATTATCGGAATGAGTTTGTTAACAAGACTTGATCAACCTTGTTAGTGGATTCTTTTTGATGAGCATGAGATGGATGAAACTAGAAGCACAAACTTCTGTACCCTCTCTATACTTTCTGTTAATTAGTAGAAATAAAGTAAAAATAGTATTTTTCTGTCTGTTCCCTGGCTTATCCGTGCAATATAAAAATATCTCGAAAATAAAAGTCCTCAGAATGACATGCCAATTTAATATGATTTTTTTGGGAATATTTGAGGATTTACTGTGCAAAAATTACCGCGGGAGGAGCTGCCACCTGGCCACGAGGGTGGTGGGCGCCCCCCCTCTAGGGCACGCCCCCCTGCCTCGTGGGCCCACGGTGGCCCTCCTCCACTTATCCCAGCACCCATCTTCTTCCTCTATCTCACACAAACCCGAAAAACCAACTCAAGCACGAGTTCCAGCCATTTTTGCTGTGATTTTCAATCTCCTTGCTCAAAGCACCTCTCGCAAAACTGCTTGGGCAGATTGTTCCTTGGTATGTGATTCCTCCATTGGTCCAATTAGTTTTTGTTCTAGTGCTTTATTCTTTGCAAATTTGTGCTGCATAGGTGACCATGTTCTTGAGCTTGCATGTCAAATTTATATGGTCCCAAGTAGTTCTAATGCTTGATATAGGCTCTAGGCACTTGTAGGAGTAGTTGCTATCAGTTTTATTGAAGTTGGTTCACTTTTGTTTGAAGTTACTAAAAATTTCAGAATTTTTCAGAGAAAAACAATATGCTTAGGAAGATGTTCCAAGGTGGTTCCTCTAAGAAGCAAGGACCCAGGATTGCTATGCGCGATGCTGACGAGGATCCACCAAGAGACGCTCCAGTACGGCCTTGCGAATGGCCGCCGGAAAATTTGATGGACCGTGCGGGAATTAAAGAAGAATTCAAAGCATATTTGCGCAATGCCGGTCTTGAGGGTTTTGAGGGTAACAAATGCCCCCAGTATCATGATCTCACAAGTTCCTTTGTGAGGAGGTTTGAGTATTCATCTTTGCGTAATTCTCCTTCAGTCATGTTTGATCTCTATGACAAATCTTATACCATAGACTTAGAGGATTTCACTCCTGCTTGCAAACTTCCATCATGGGGTAGTGTTAGGGATCCCCCTAAATCTGAGTTTAGAAACTTTCTTGCTAGTATAACTGTGGGGGAATCTAGAGATATAACGCAGGCTACCATAGGAAGCATTCACTTTCCTGCTATACATTATTTTGCTCTCTTCATCGGTAGATGCATAAATGCTAAGGATGAAGCATGTTACATGTGTGTCCCTGATCTTAGCATTCTTAGGAGTGCTGTGTTAGGAGACCAATCTTATCATATGGGAGCCATTGTAGCTCGTAGGTTGCATCATAATAGACATAATGGAGATTTCTTTGGAGGAATTTATGCAACCCGCTTAGCTCATTTTCTTGAGATAGACATTTGTGAGGGTGATACGGAGTTGCCTCCTGCATATTTAGATTATGACTCTATGGCTTTGCACTAGTTTGTCGAGAGGCCTGAACCACCTCTCTTATATCGTTTAATTTTTGATAAACGACGTGTTTTCCGTATTACTCTTCCTGCTCCTGCCTTCTTTGATTCACAGACAAAAAGAAGATATGTTATTACCAGAGAGGAGGCAGAAGAGTACGAGAGGAGAGCGGAGGCATCTCGACTCCACGGTGCAGCTCAGCAGGCGATAACCGCTGCACATCAGTATGATCCCAACTATTCTTCCTCATCACAGTACGACCCCAACAACTATTATTATGGATATCCGCCAGCCCAGCCGTGGCCATAGACCAACTTAGGCCAAAAGCCTAAGCTTGGGGGAGTACATATTTCTCACCGACATTACATTTATGTTCACACACACTCATTGCTAGATGTCGTGCTCATACTTTTTCACTGTAATATTCATGCTAGTTTTCCTTTTCCTGCTTTCTTCTTGTGTGTTTGTTAAACCTTAAGAAAAACAAAAAAAATTAGTAGTAGCTTATTTTTCTGCTGTAGTAGTAATAATTAAAAAGAAAACCAAAAAATATTTCCCATTCTTCTTTTGCTTGTTGGGAGCTTTCCCGTGTAAATAGTTTTATTTCTTTTATTTTATTTGGGGGTGAGTAGGAGAAGACCATAATTAAATTGTTGAAGTGGCTCTTATATGCATTACTGTTGATTTAACCAAGATCCCATATTGCCTTGTCTTCTCCTGTTTATTGAATGCTCGCAGATTCCAGCTTAGTCCAATGCACGTACACTCTTATTATTATTCACACTGTTCGGTCGTGCAAGTGAAAGGCAATTATGATGATATATGATGGACTGACTGAGATGAGAAAAGCTGGTATGAACTCGACCTCTTTTGTTTTTGTAAATATGATGAGTCCCTCGTTCTTGATTCAGCATATTATGAATAAACATGTTTGCAATGACAATTAGAGATCATAGTTGCTTGTGCCATGCTTGATTAGCTATGAGTTATAATGATTTACCTTGTGTGCCAACATGCTATTGAGATGATTATGATGTGGTGTGATGGGGTGGTATCCTCCTTTGAATGATTGAAGTGACTTGACTTGGCACATGTTCACGCATGTAGTTGAAACAAAATCAACATAGCCTTCACGATATTTATGTTCATGATGGATTATATCCTACTCATGCTTGCATCCAATGTATATTAATTTTAATGCATGTACATGGCTGTTGTCGCTCTCTAGTTGGTCGCTTCCCAGTCTTTTGCTAGCCCTCACTTGTACTAAGCAGGAATACTGCTTGTGCATCCAATCCCTTAAACCCCAAAGTTATTCCAGATGATTCCACTATACCTTCCTATATGCGGTATCTACCTGCTGTTCCAAGTAAATTTGTATGTGCCAAACTCTAAACCTTCAAATAAACATTCTGTTTTGTATGCTCGGATAGCTCATGTATCAACCAAGGCTGTCCTTGTCTTCCGTGTTAGGCGGGTTATTCTCAAGAGGAGTGGACTCCGCTCCTCACTCACGAGAAAATGGCTGGTCACCGGGATGCCCAGTCCCATGCTTTATGCAAACTAAATCAAAATTAATTGCAAACAAAACTCCCCCTGGGACCTGATGTATGTTGGAGGCACTCGTTGTTTCGAGCAAGCCATGGATTGATGCTTGTTGGTGGAGGGGGAGTATAAAATTTACCATTCTGTTTGGGAACCGCCTATAATGTGTTTAGCATGGAAGATATCGCCATCTTTTAGTTGTTACGTTGACAATGAAAGTATACCGCTCAAAATACAAATTATCTCTATTTCAAAACCGGGCACTGGCACCTCTACAAATCCCTGCTCCCCTCTGCGAAGGGCCTATCCATTTACTTTTATGTTGAGTCATCACTCTCTTATTAAAAAGCACTAGCTGGAGAGCACAGTCATTTGCATTCATCACTGTTAATTTATATTGGGTATGACTATGATTGGATCTCTTTTACCATGAATTACAATGTCTAGTCAGTCCTTGATCTTTAAAGGTGCTCTGCATTTATGTTTTGCGGTCTCAGAAAGGGCTAGCGAGATACCATCTTGTTATATCGTATTATGATTGTTTTGAGAAAGTGTTGTCACCCGAGATTTATTATTATGACTTGCTAGTTGATTATGCTATTGATATGAGTAATTATGAGACCTGAGAATTATTGCAAATGTGGTTAGTTATGATCTATGCTGAAAACTTGAATGCTGGCTTGACATAGTTACAATAACAAGAGCAAACAGAGTTTGTAAAAGTTTTTCTTTCTTTCTTTCTTTCAGTTTGTCAACTGAATTGCTTGAGGACAAGCAAGGGTTTAAGCTTGGGGGAGTCAATACATCTCCGTCATATCTACTTTTCCAAACACTTTTGCCCTTGTTTTGGACTCTAACTTGTATGATTTGAATGGAACTAACCCGAACTGACGCTGTTTTCAGCAGAATTGCCATGGTGTTGTTTTATGTGCAAAAAACAAATATTCTCGGAATGACCTGAAACTCCACGGAACATCTTAGAAAAAATAATAAAAAAATCCTCACCAAAGATGAAGACCAGGGGGCCCACACCCTTCTCACGAGGGTGGGGGGCGTGCCGCCCCTAGGGCGCGCCCCCTTACCTCATGGGCCCCTGGATGCCCTCCGACGCCAATTCCAACTCTATATATTTGCTTTCGGAGAGAAAAAAACAGGGAGAAGAAATCATCGCGTTTTACGATACGGAGCGGCCGCCAAGCCCTAAAACCTCTTGGGAGGGCTGATCTGGAGTCCGTTCGGGGCTTCGGAGAGGGGGATTCGTCGCTGTCGTCATCATCAACCATCCTCCATCACCAATTTCATGATGCTCGCCGCCGTGCGTGAGTAATTCCATCGTAGGCTTGCTGGACGGTGATGGGTTGGATCATATTTATCATGTAATCGAGTTAGTTTTGTTAGGGTTTGATCCCTAGTATCTACTATGTTCTGAGATTGATGTTGCTATGACTTTGCTATGCTTAATGCTTGTCACTAGGGCCCGAGTGCCATGATTTCAGATCTGAACCTATTATGTTTTCATGAATATATGTGAGTTCTTGATCCTATCTTGCAAGTCTATAGTCACCTACTATGTGTTATGATCTGACAACCCCGAAGTGACAATAATCGGGACCACTCCCGTTGATGACCATAGTTTGAGGAGTTCATGTATTCACTATGTGCTAATGCTTTGTTCCGGTTCTCTATTAAAAGGAGGCCTTAATATCCCTTAGTTTCCGATAGGACCCCGCTGCCATGGGAGGGTAGGACAAAAGATGTCATGCAAGTTCTTTTCCATAAGCACGTATGACTATATACGGAATACATGCCTACATTACATTGATGAATTGGAGCTAGTTCTGTGTCACCCTATGTTATAACTATTACATGATGAACCGCATCGGGCATAATTATCCATCACTGGTCCAGTGCCTACGAGTTCTCCATATACTGGTTTACGCTTATTTACTTTTTCGCTGCTAGTGTTACAATCACTACAAAATACCAAAAACATTACTTTTGTTGTCTTTACTTTTGTTGCCGCTACCACCACTATCATATTGCTTTGCTACTAAACACTTTGCTGCAGATACTAAGTTTCTAGGTGTGGTTGAATTGACAACTCAGCTGCTAATACTTGAGAATATTCTTTGGCTCCCCTTGTGTCGAATCAATAAATTTGGGTTGAATACTCTACCCTCGAAAGCTGTTGCGATCCCCTATACTTGTGGGTTATCACCGCCTGGAAAGCAAGGGTGAAATATCGGATCTTCAACAAAAAGGAACCCTACTCCGAGATTGTAAAGGATAATCCGACAATCACGGCAGAGCACTTTGAAATATTCAAGGCGGTTTGCGAGGCTGAAGATGCCAAAAAAAGTCAGAGTACATGAAGGGGCTTCAACAAAAGAACATTGGGTGCCACCACCTCGGAAGCCGTGGTTACGGTGGGAAGAGGTCCATATGGGCCAAGGAGGACACGGAAGCCGCGAGTCTGGGCATCCCAGACCCCTTGGCGAAGTTCACCGTCCCGCAGGAGCGTGACGTCCTCATGGCCCGGGACCGTTGGGACCTAGTGAAGAAGGTTTTCGAGAAGAACGCGGTCACGACGGAGTTCATTAGACTGCTGGTAATTTTAGTTTCTGATCAATTCGACTGCACGTTAGTCATATTTGTAAACGATCCTTGTGCCTTTTGTAGAGAGAGCAGCACAGGATTGCGGCCGAAAGCGACTCGCCGTCTGAGGCGTTGACGAGGCCCAAGTGGGACACTCCATTCAACCAGGCGTTGAACATATTGAAAGGACTCCCGGTGGAGACTCGACTATCGTATGGACGCGTGCACGGTGTCGGAGACGATGCCACCTGGAAGAAGTACTAAGGTGAGACCACGGAGGAGAGAAAGGAAAGATGGAGGTTAACTGAAGAAAACATCGACAAGAGGGTTGAGATTGCGGTTGAAAAGAAATCATCTGAGACAGTCACAATAGCGGTAGCTGCCGCAAAACAAGTGCTTGTAGATATGTCTACTACCTTGGTTCCGGCTGTTTTCAATTGGAGCAGGCAAAATCCAGAAAAAATGCAGCGGACTTTCCCCTTGCTGACTTCCTCAGGAGCAGCTCGACTAGCATTGCACCAGCACCTGCACCTGCTCCCGCACCGGCTCCTGCACCTGCTCCGGCACTGGCTCCTGCACCTGCTCTCGCACTGGCTCCTGCACCTGCTCCGGCACCGAATGTGCTCGGCGGTGCTTTGTCTTTGGCTGAGCTCGACGCCCTCACGGTATCTATCACACCGCCCCCCTTCAATAAATGTATAATCACCCATTTTCGTTGCCTTTCAGATGTCTCACATCGCAGACTTTTCTTTGTAGGCCGACGAAACCCCGTGCACCATATTTTACACCATCAGCGACCAGAAGGTGGACGTGGGGAAGGCGACAATAATGGAGCCAAAGGAACCATTGTTCCATAGCCGGCTGATACGTCTCCGTCGTATCTACTTTTCTGAACACTTTTGCCCTTGTTTTGGACTCTAACTTGCATGATTTGAATGGAACTAACCCGAACCGACGCTGTTTTCAGCAGAATTGCTATGGTGTTATTTATGTGCAGAAACAAAAGTTTTCGGAATGACCTGAAACTTCTCGGAACATCTATTCGGAAATAATAAAATATCCTTGCAAAAGATGAAGACCAGGGGCCCACCACCTGTCCACGAGAGTGGGGGGCGCGCCTGCCCCCCTAGGGCGTGCCTGTTGGGGAACGTAGTAATTTCAAAAAAAATCCTACGCACATGCAGGATCATGGTGATGCATAGCAACGAGAGGGGAGAGTGTTGTCTACATACCATCGTAGACCGTTCGCGGATGCGTTATATCAACGCGGCTGATGTAGTCGTACGTCTTCACGATCCGACCGATCCAAGTACCGAAATCACGGCACCTCCGAGTTCTGCACACGTTCGGCTCGGTGACGTCCTCGCCTTCTCGATCCAGCAAGAGGGGCGAAGTAGTCGATGAGTTTCGGCAGCACGACGGCGTGCTGACGGTGTTGGTGAAGAACAATCTTCGCAGGGCTTCGCCTAAGCACTACGAAAACAATGACGGAGGACAAACTAGAGGGAACGGGGTTGCCGGCACATGGCTTGGTGTTTCTTGATGTGTCTTGGGTGCTAGACCTACCCCTCTATTTATATGTTGAGCCTTGGGGTCGAAACTTGGAGTAAAATCCTCCACAAAGTCGGTTTCACCCGAAAGGCAAGAGTCCTTCTCGGACTCCAGGGCCAGACGCCAGGGTTCCCGGCGCCTGGAACCAGATGCCAAGGACCCTGGCGTCTGGCCCCTGGACTCCGCAAAACTTCCTTTTGCGCTTTCAAAAAACCTCGTGGGCTTTCCCCCATGGCCCAGATAAAGTGTTCTCGTGCCCAAACATTTCGGGAAACATCCGGAACCCCTTCCGGTGAATTCCGGAACTCTTCCGGAGATCAAACACTACTATTCACATATCAATCTTTACTTCCGGACCATTCCGGAGTTCCTCGTCATATCCGTGATCTCATCCGAAACTCCGAAATACATTCGGTCACCAACATACATAACTCATAGTACTATATCGTCAACGAACGTTAAGCGTGCGGACCCTACGGGTTCGAGAACTATGTAGACATGACCGAGACACCTCTCTGGTCAATAACCAATAGCGGGACCTGGATGCCCATATTGGCTCCTACATATTCTACGAAGATCTTTATCGGCCAGATCGCATAACAACATACGTTGTTCCCTTTGTCATCGGTATGTTACTTGCCCGAGATTTGATCGTCGGTATCTCAATACCAAGTTCAATCTTGTTACTAGCAAGTCTCGTTACTCGTTCTGTAATACATCATCCCGCAACTAACTCATTAGTTGCAATGCTTGCAAGGCTTAAGTGATGTGCATTATCGAGAGGGCCCAGAGATACCTCTCCGACAATCGGAGTGACAAATCCAAATCTTGAAATACGCCAACCCAACAAGTACCTTTGGAGACACCTGTAGAGCACCTTTATAATCACCCAGTTACGTTGTGACGTTTGGTAGCACACAAAGTGTTCCTCCGGTAAACGGGAGTTGCATAATCTCATAGTCATAGGAACATGTATAAGTCATGAAGAAAGCAATAGAAACAAATAAACGATCATGTGCTAAGCTAACGAAATGGGTCAAGTCAATCACATCATTCTCCTAATGATGTGATCCCGTTAATCAAATGACAACTCATGTCTATGGTTAGGAAACTTAACCATCTTTGATCAACGAGCTAGTCAAGTAGAGGCATACTAGTGACACTCTGTTTGTCTATGTATTCACACATGTATTATGTTTCCGGTTAATACAATCCTAGCATGAATAATAAACATTTATCATGATATAAGGAAATAAATAATAACTTTATTATTGCCTCTAGGGCATATTTCCTTCAGCGCCCCCCTACCTCATGGCCCCCCTGGAGCTCCTCCGACCTCAACTCCAACTCTATATATTTGGTTTCGGGGAGAAAAAAATCAGAGAGAAGAATTCATCGTGTTTTACAATACAGAGCCGCCGCCAAGCCCTAAAACCTCTCGGGAGAGCTGATCTGGAGTCCGTTCGGGGCTCCGGGAGGGGAATCCGTCGCCATCGTCATCATCAACCATCCTCCATCACCAATTTCATGATGCTCACCGCCGTGTGTGAGTAATTCCATCGTAGGCTTGCTGGACGGTGATGGGTTGGATGAGATCTATCATGTAATCGAGTTAGTTTTGTTAGGGTTTGATGCCTAGTATCCACTATGTTCTGAGATTGATGTTGCTATGACTTTGCTATGCTTAATGTTTGTCACTAGGGCCCGAGTGCCATGATTTCAGATCTGAACCTATTATGTTTTCATCAATATATGAGAGTTCTTGATCCTGTCTTGCAAGTCTATAGTCACCTATTATGTGTTATGATCCGTTAACCCCGAAGTGACAATAATCGGGATACTTACCGGTGATGACCGTAGTTTGAGGAGTTCATGTATTCACTATGTGTTAATGCTTTGGTCCGGTACTCTATTAAAAGGAGGCCCTAATATCCCTTAGTTTCCATTAGGACCCCGCTGCCACGGGAGGGTAGGACAAAAGATGTCATGCAAGTTCTTTTCCATAAGCACGTATGACTATATTCGGAATACATGCCTACATTACATTGATGAATTGGAGCTAGTTCTGTGTCACCCTAGGTTATGACTGTTTAGATCATGAACCGCATCCGGTATAATTCTCCATCACTGATCCATTGCCTACGAGCTTTCCATATATTGTTCTTCGCTTATTTACTTTTCCGTTGCTATTGCTATCATCACTACAAAATACCAAAAACATTACTTTTGCTACCATTACCTTTTGCTACTGTTACCACTACTATCATATTACTTTGCTACTAAATACTTTGCTGTAGATATTAAGTTTCCAGGTGTGGTTGAATTGACAACTCAGCTGCTAATACTTGAGAATATTCTTTGGCTCCCCTTGTGTCGAATCAATAAATTTGGGTTAAATACTCTACCCTCGAAAATTGTTGCGATCCCCTATAGTTGTGGGTTATCACCGGCCGATCCCCCCGGAAGTTTTCAAGGTTTCTGTGGCCAGTGTCAAACCGGGCCACGAGAATTTGGCTCCTCCGTTTCTAGTGGGGGATAACGACGAGACTCCGCAGCAGCTTGGTGATTGTTGCAATGGGTGGGTCCTGTTGTGGCCAAAGAGTCTGCTTCGTCTGGAGGCGGTCGAGAGCACACCCACAAGCACGCAGTTAGGTATGAACATCAACACCTCGCCTACTCCATTAGTCGATGGTGACGTCGCCATAGATGAGGATGAGGATGACGATGACACTCAACAGTATATCAATACTGGCGCCTACTTAGGGTTTGAGCCTTATGAGTCAGTGCCTGAATTGCCGCCTCCGGAGTCTGAACGTATTATGGACAACCTTCCGGTAGTAAAGAAGTCTATCAAGATATCGAGGAAAGGCAAAAAAGCTACTTCTGTGATCCAGCTGCCTCAGCAGCCTTGGGTTCAAGACCATATAGATATCCCCGGTGCGGCAAAATGGCATATCCCCGGTCAACCAATCCTACCTGAAGCAGCGGTGCGGGCCAGATTCGGCGATTTAAGGAGACTTCATGATGATGTGCTGCGGATAGAGAAAGGCCTCATCGCATCAAAAAATCCAGGATTCCCACTCTACGTGGTTAACGTGCCGCGGGGATTGTCGTATGTCGACACAATCCCCGCGGAGAAGTTCTTCCTTCAATTCAATTACATCTTCGACATGTTTCACTTGAAGAAGCTAGATTTTGCATTTGTCCACCTTTATGCTTTGCACATGAACTACCTCATCGGGGTTGAGCAGATACCTTATATATGTGTCGCTGACCCGTACTTCATGCACGAGGCCTTCTTGGGAGTCTGCCCAAAGCACTGTGAATACGTGAGGGAGTACATCGTCAATTTCATGCTTGCCAATAAGGACAAGGAGGCGATTCTCGTGCCTTATCATCCCATGTAAGTCATCCGCGCGGATATCCTTCCTTTGATTTCAATCATTCATTTTCACGGTGGAGGCTAATTAATTTGAGGTGTACTTGTTTTGCGCAGCGGCGGGCGCGCCGTCCTCATCATTCTCTACCCCCGATACTCCCACGCTCTTTACTTGGAATCGTCGAAGAACATTAACAAAAAGGATTACACCCACATCAAGTTTGTTCTTGATAGTGCTATGTTTCACTATGGCGCACGGGGTGGAGAGGTCAAGGACAAGAAGAAAAAGGACGGCAGGCCCGCCTTCGGCCATTAGACCGACTTCTTCTGCATCCAGCAACCGAGTGATTCTCTCAATGATGGATTCTATGTCCTACACCAGATGCTGGAGTACAGACGGGATCACCAGAACCTTCGCATGTCACCTACATCCGGCGATGCCCATATTCTGCAATGGGCAAAGAACTTAGGAGATATCGAGGATCATCGACTTCGAGCTGAGTTCTATCACATCCAGCGCGAACTTGCCCAAATCATCATGAAGGAGGTCGTCGAAAAAATAGGGATGTTATACAAAGAAGGACAAATGTCGCGGGAAGACGTCCGAACACGCGTAGCCGCTCAGCGTCTCGACCTGAAGCCTTTCACTAAGCTCGGGGACTATCTCGCTGACTTGGATGGATGGCACGACATGGAGTGATTGTCGATATATGACAATGTGTCCGTTTAGTCCATACTATCTGTATGACGAAACTTTGAATTATGCACGACGAAACTTTATTTGTGATGTAATTAAACCGTCCTGCTCGACTAGCGAAGATCACTCTAGTTAGGGCATTTTGGGTACGATGAACTTTGTTATTTATGCTTATGATATGTTTCTTCTATTTTTGCCAAGTCTGTCTTTTTCTGTTGCTCAACTATATATGTTGCATATCATCGACTCATGTGACGATGCAGGTGTATAGATCATTGATGGCGAAGAAGTGCTACGCCAGGAGTATACGACGAGTGGCCGGAATGTCAGGCCCGGGTGTACCGGTTTCCGGTTTCCGAGCGACATCCATTAGTTAGTTTAGGTTCACGCAAAGTGATAGCTCTTCTCGCGTATATCATTGTTTAGATGGATGACGATGTAGTTGCAAGTAATCGAGATTTGTATCGCTATTTTCGAGATGATGATGAGAGACCACTTTGTGTTGGATGATGATTATGATGATGACATGATTTGATGAGACTATTTGTATGTATATGCTATGATTACATTTGTATGTGTATCTTATACTAAAGATTATTGTATAAAGCCTATTCAAATACAAAAAAAATATGCAGAAAAAAGAAAAAAACTACTAAAATTAGCAGTAGCGAGTGGAGAAAAGTTAGCAGCAGCGCCACAGTAGCAGTAGCGCGTCCATGGAAAGCGCGCTAGAGCTATTAGCAGTAGCGAGCTTCCACGAAGCGCGCTGCTGCTACACTTGTATAGCAGTAGCGCGGGTGCGCACGCGCTACTGCTACGGGTTAGCTGTAGCGCCTTATTAGTAGCGCCGATCCCCGCGCTACTGATATACCTAGAACCCGCGCTGCTGCTAGCCTTTTCCCTAGTAGTGCCCACCAATACATGAAGAACTTTAGTTGCAAAATCATTAAATATAGTATGCTTAGCTACAACAAGTTAAGCATGCATTGGGGGCTTTAGTTGCTAAAGTTTTTAATGTGCTTAGCACCTCATGTAAGCACCGGTGCATTGGAAGAGGCCATAGGCTCACTAGAAATTTAACTTTGTTCCATTAAATTTGGCTTAACTCTCTCCGTAGGCTGGTCATGGTGATAATATTATAGCTAGTATTATGCATGCCAACTAAACAAATTAGATGAGGTGACACATAATTAAATAAAGAAAGAGAGGGATGAGTTCATATTAGGCTGGTCATAGTGGGAAGTAACTTAGACTAGTGTCATGCATATGACACTAGTCTAAGTTACTACCTTCATAATATAAAGTAACATAGTAGTAGTATCATAGATGGATTCATTTATTAATTTGTAGACTCATCTTGTCTCGGGAAGCACTATGTTACAGTAACATATTATGTTACCATCTCTCATTAACTACTTGCCACATAAGCAAAATAATTTTGGAGTGCGCTAAGTTACTCCCACTATGACTAGCCTTATGATATCGTATCATAATAAATTTTATGCTACTATGTGTCACACATTCAATAAATGAGACCACACATCATAATACTCTATGATACTATGCACTACAGATGTACTCCCTTCTTTCCGGTTTATAAGGCTTATCTCAAAATTTTAGTTTTTCCATTTTATAAGACTACCCACAATGGGAGTAACATAAGTAGTAACATCACATATATCTAGATAAAATAGATGATGTGGCAATCAATAAATGAAAAAAGAGAGACATGTGGTAACATAGCTAGTTACTACTAGTATGAGTAATATCACACATATCAAGGCAAGATGAGTCTATAGCCTAATAAATGAAGTGTTGCATGTTACCACACATATGAGCATGTTACTACTCTATGTTACTACCCATTGTGGCTAGTCTAAGGCTGAATTTGATTGTTCCCCATCACATGTTCAGATTCTAAGGTGCATTAAATCATTGCATGCAAGTATTAAGAGAAAATGACCAATGCATGTACTTTATGCATGCATGCATTGCAATTAATACATTGGTAAACATAATTTTTTGAGGAAAATAAAAGCATTAATTGGGTGCTTTTTCAAATTACAAAAAATATTTCACCACTCACCATCTACCTTGGTTGGTGAGATTTTTGAATTGAACCTTATAAACCGGAAAGAAGAGAGTAGTATGCATGAGGCTAGTCATAGTGAAAGTAACTTAGGTAGTAACATAACACACCCCAAGATAAGTTTGCTTATGTGGCATGGAGTTAATGAGGAGAGAGGTTTTTGCAGTAATATAATATGCTACCATCACATAATACTTTCCAAGACAAAATGAGTCTACAAGTTAGGGCATCTCCAACAGTTGTAAGATAGTTGTTGGTAAATTTGCCACCTAGGACATAGTGATGATGTGGCATGTAATAAATGTAAAGAGAGAGCAAAGTTATATGTAGATTAATCAACAACTTTTGCATAAGCTCCAAGGTGAAATAGAGAGCAATCACATTTATTTTCTCACTATTTATTGGATAGTTTAGATACAACCTACTGAAGTAGTTGTATGATACCTTGTTGGTTGATGACATAGACATTTTACCAACAAAACTAACATACAGCCTGTTGGAGATGCCCTTACTCTCCACTATGACTAGCCTGATAATATATGATACTTCCCATTACGAGGAACCATACAATGCTCCCGTTTGCATGCATTCCTCCTTAAATGTGATGCATGGCTTTTCTAATTGGCTAGTGAGAAATCGGTTTGCGTGGCCTTTTTAATGACTTCTTTAAAGAGACGATAAGCTGTGATCTAATTGGCTAAAAATATGGAGGGACTAACATCCCTTGCCCACTCACCTCACGCCTTGGTCGTAGAGCTCTTCTTAGCAAGCCTAAGGCTGGTTGTAATGGGGAATATCATATACTAGTATCATGCATATGATACTAGTGTATGATACTATCTTTCTAATGTATAATATCATATATTAGTATCATGTAGTACTCTATTTATTGTCATGCATGACATATAGTAGCATAGCATTTATTATGATACGGTACCATGATATGATACTCAATCCTCTTTTTCTTCATTTAAGTCTACGACACCTCATCAAAATTGCCTAGTTAACATATACGATATTAGCTATAATACTACTATTACGACCAGCCTAATACACCAGACCGGCGGGAGTAGCTAGTTGGTGTAGTACCATTTGCTTCATCTACGAAGTTCTAAGTCCGATTTCCATCGACAATGTCCTCCATTGTTGGATTTGCTGCCCACCTTTAATCAAAGGGTCATGGCTCAGCGTCGTATTTGAATCAGACGAAAATGGTCATTCGCATAGCACTATTGTTCTCATTGAAAAGGCCAGGCACCTAGTTCCCTCTCTTATGAAATATTTTGGCATTCCATTGAACAAAATTAGAATCGGAAATAAAGATTAGAAATCTTATGAAGATAAAATAAAAAGTGATGTGCCTATTGTCAAGGTAAAATGTTAATCATCGCTGGTAGGTTTGCTTTGGTGCAGTCCTCGCCGAGTAATATTTCTTTGTAAATGATGTCCTTTTATCCCATCCATGTGAGGGTGAGGAACATAGCTGATTTCTTTAGAGCTAGAATTACTTGGCAAGATGGCAAAGATAATAATAAATACCACTTGATTTCGTGGGTTGATGTTAGTCAGCCTAAAACGCAAAGGTGGTCTGTGTATCCTCAACCTGGATCTTATGAACAAAGTCATCCTAGCTAAGTGGTTTCGGAAATTAGGTACTGATGTAGGTCTTTGGCAAACTATTTTCTTCAATAAATATCTCAAAATTGTTTGTCTCTGGTGTAAAGATATAAAGTGGCGGATTCCCAATTTTGGGTTCGGGTCCTTTGTGTTAGATATTTTCTTTAAATATGTCAAGATGAAAGTTGATGACGTGAGAAATATCAGATTCTCGAAGTGGATGATAAACCTCTAAAACAGTCCTTTTCTAGATTGTACTAGTAGAATGACCGCTCGTTGCTACGGGCTACAATGCATATATATGAATTAAACAAATGATTATGGTCGACTCTAAGGTCAAAGCTTATTTCTCCCTCATGCACTCGGGTGTGTTCAGACATCAAAAGGGCGCCCGTCGGGCACCCGAAAATTCAACCGCCTAAACAATCAGGGCTCCCCCAATCACACATTTGTGGGGAGAGAAACTTGATTGTCCAGACTATTTGACACTTCAATCATGCCAATCCACCAACGCCATCAAGGGGGACAATGCGTGCGCTGCACGTGACGCCCCCGAGCCAAAAAGACAGATCTGATGTCTTTTGAGCCATTGTCACATTGTAACATACAATTGAATGTTCTGCATTACCACAAAACAAAAACATAATGTTCGTTGTTGAGCATGCAACTGATACACCACCATGCCGTTATTAACTATTGAAGCAACTAACCAATGCATTTACCCTTCTATCTTAACCAACAAATCATACAACTTGATGGAAAAAAATATGAATCGCTCGCTCATGCAATTTGTTGTAAAACCATCTCTAATAAAATGCAATTTACCACAATATCAAAAGTAGGAAAATTATTACGTGCAGACAGCCATAACTGAACAGATAAACCCGTGCTGATACAAAAATCTAGCAGTTTGCATTACTGCTAGAAGTCTGAACAAGCTTATCAAGTCATACGGATTTTCTAGCTTATAGGCGTACCCTCATGGAGATCACATCAAAGGAAAAATGGTAGCTGCGCTTTGTACAGCAGGAAATTGTTATCACATGTTGAGCGTGAGAAGCCATCATCACTTGGATGGGAGGCACCGCCGGCCGGCTGGGCTGCGCTCAACATCGACGGGTCCTTTTCTGCCAAGGACGGAACTGCAGGAGCTGGCATGGTCCTCCGGGATGAACATGGAGATATTATTTTTTCGTCTTGCCGTGAGTTAAGGCAGTGTGCATCACCACTAGAATCTGAACTTGCTGCATGTTCAGAAGGCATCTCCCTGGCTACCCAGTGGTCTGAGCTGCCTTTTGTGATTCAAACGGACTGCGCAGAAGTGGTAAAACTAATTGAAGGAGGTATTGGCGACCGATCGGAGCATATGATGTTGATCCGCGAGATTACTTCGCGTCTTCGGGAACATGGTGAATTCTTAGTTAAGCTTGTGAGGCGTGAACAAAATACTGTTAGTCATTTTTTAGCGAACTTTGGTCGAATAAAGAAGCGCACTGCGGTGTGGCTTCATTCTAGGCCGGACGAGGTTCCGGACCTATGTAATGCAGACATGGCTGCCACTTAATTAATGAATTCCTTTTTTCCCGCAAAAAAAACTGATGTGATTTTGTTTACAGCACGATGTTTAAGGGGCACCTCCATATAGGATTACCGCCTTCATTAATTGGACACATGCACCTTACACTATTCTTGTGCCTGGAGCAGAAAGACAACAAGGAAGCAATCTTGCTTCCTCAAAAGAACATATACATTTTGAAATTTTACAATGTAATTTCAAGTCCAAATTAGACTCCAAGTCCATAAAATATACACCTCATGACTTTGTTTATGAGACATCTATGCAGGGTATAGTATAGTAGTATACCCAACACCAGCTCTAGAAAGAAAGCGCAATGGTTATCATGTGTCGGGCTTTGGTGGTGAAGGAAAAAATTCTTGCTTACTGTAGCAATCAATTGAGAAACAGTATAACGAGGCTAGCTACAAGCCTTCACAGCGATTTAGAGTAACTGTCTCTGTCGTTGGATCCTCGAACCTACGATCGAATCAAATTCGGGCGTCATTCCTCGCACGTGCGCGTCGCGTGCCGCTGCTCCGCGGAGCGACCTCCTCTTCCTGTACATAATTGGGCCGGCCCACTTATTCTCACTCCCACGCTAACAGCCCACGTTGCCCAGCCCCCGAACGAACACTTCCCCTCTGTTCCTCCGCGTCGCCGTCCTTCCTCCTCTCGATGCGGCGGCGTTACTCCCTCCTCGATGTGCTGTCGATCCGCGACATGATGCTGCGGGACTGCTCCGCCGGTACGGTCCAACCCCCTCCCCTCTACACTTCCTCCATAGCCCCTAACAGAACGGAAGAGGCACCCAGCCAGTCTATCGATGGGATGGCAAAGGCGCATGGCGCGGCGGCGGCTCTATGCCCCGACGGCGGGTACACGTCGGACACGCACGACGAGGGCCGGCCGCAAGAAAAAGAAGGAGATGGCAGACGATTCGCCGCCACCGACCCAGGTCCCAAACCAGTGGGTCGCCACAACTCCCTGAGCGACCGCGTCAGCGAAAGCCTCTGCATCGCCGAGGAGGAGGACGTCGCTGTCGACGACCAGAGCAAGGACCTCATGGACTACGTAGCCCGCCCGCGTCCCATCGTGGCCTGGGAGGAGTCAGGTAGGAGTGCAGAAAAGGGCAAGCAGGTACAATGATTCACCACTCCTGTTCTTCTCCATCTTGCAATTGAAGATTCAGGTAGTCCACTGCATCTTGCAATTCTTGATTCCTGGCCTTCTGCATCTTATTTCCTTTGTCCGTTGCCTCTGAATTTGGTGTGCCGATTGGATTGCCGCAGGAGGCCAGGACGGCCACAAGTGAGGCATCCAGCTCGACTTTGCCATGCGGGCGCGCTGCACATTCCACCCATCGCCGGCAAATCATTCGTCAGCTGGGAAGGTGAGCAAGCAGGTAATGCCTTACGCTTTCTGTTGTTCATTTTCCATTTCATTTCTTGATCCGCGTTCGCGTCACCACTTCAGAATGCTGTTATCTGAAGCTTATCTTGTTTTCTTTGACTCAAATATTATTGTGAGTACGCCATTATATTATTTGTTAGATTTTTGATCGATTGAGTAGATACTTTTCGAGACAAAATGACTCTTGTCTGAAACTTATGATCTCCCCAGTGTACTTACATTTTGGTAGCATGTGCACTTCATAATTATATTAGTAGAAGCACTGCTTATATTAGCAATTTATTAGTACATACTCTCCAATTCACCACGCCTGCACATTTTGACCGGTGTACCCTGATAATTTATTAGCTTTGTGATCGATCAACATATCGTTTAGAACCCAAATGTACTGTTATCTGAAGCTTATTATTTTATCGGTGTAATTCACATGCTGATGATTGTACTCTCCAGCTCTCCAGGCTTGAACATTTTCGTCAGTGTAACCTGATCATTTCCTAGCTTCTTCATAATTGATTAGACCATCAGATACTACATTGCCGATTTTCCGGTAAACTACTACAGTATCATTTTCCAATTTCAGGTATGAATATTGTATTATTGCATGAAACCAATACTATAGGTACTGTATAATCGGCATCTAAATTTCTCAATGTGAAGCGATCTTACACAAAATATGATTAAATTTGACAATTTGTAGCAAATATGATTAAATTTTACAAGTTGTGCTTACCTCTTTGTTGGGGCTTGTAGGATTATTGTGATAGACTAAATGTAAAATTCTCTTGCGGGCGAGAATATGTGTTGTAAAAAATTTATGAAGTATTTGTAGTGCCTATTTTATTTTCTCAAATATATTATTTTTTCCTCAATATTTCTATTTTTGAGATTTTGTGACGGGGGCCTTTGCGAGAGAACTTTTTGTAGGAGCCAAAAGTGATCACGATCAATCACAACATGTATCCAACTATTCATCAACCATCCTAGAGACTCATACACTTAGACCCAAACATGAACCAGCTACAAGTCCATCAAACCTAAGAAAAAAGATCAACACACTGCTTTCTTGCAATCCAGTAGGATTCCTCTCCTCAATTACATACCATGATTTGTAAAATGAAGGAGATAAGCACGAGAAGCAAGAAAGCACAACACCATTCCAAAGCATTACAACAACAACAACAACAACAAAGCCTTTAGTCCCAAACAAGTTGGGGTAGGCTAGAGGTGAAACCCATAAGATCTCGCAACCAACTCATGGCTCTGGCACATGGATAGCAAGCTTCCACGCACCCCTGTCCATAGCTAGCTCTTTGTCGATACTCCAATCCTTCAGGTCTCTCTTAACGGACTCCTCCCATGTCAAAATCGGTCGACCCCGCCCTCTCTTGACATTCTCCGCACGCTTTAGCCGTCCGCTATGCACTGGAGCTTCTGGAGGCCTGCGCTGAATATGCCCAAACCATCTCAAACGATGTTGGACAAGCTTCTCCTCAATTGGTGCTACCCCAACTCTATCTCGTATATCATCATTCCGGACTCGATCCTTCCTCGTGTGGCCACACATCCATCTCAACATACGCATCTCCGCCACACCTAACTGTTGAACATGTCGCCTTTTAGTCGGCCAACACTCCGCGCCATACAACATTGCGGGTCGAACCGCCGTCCTGTAGAACTTGCCTTTTAGCTTTTGTGGCACTCTCTTGTCACAGAGAATGCCAGAAGCTTGGCGCCACTTCATCCATCCGGCTTTGATTCGAGTTCACATCTTCATCAATACCCCCATCCTCCTGCAACATTGACCCCAAATACCGAAAGGTGTCCTTCCGAGGTACCACCTGGCCATCAAGGCTAACCTCCTCCTCCTCACAGCTAGTAGTACTGAAACCGCACATCATGTACTCGGTTTTAGTTCTACTAAGCCTAAACCCTTTCGATTCCAAGGTTTGTCTCCATAACTCTAACTTCCTATTTACCCCCGTCCGACTATCGTCAACTAGCACCACATCATCCGCAAAGAGCATACACCATGGGATATCTCCTTGTATACCCCTTGTGACCTCATCCATCACCAATGCAAAAAGATAAGGGCTCAAAGCCGACCCCTGATGCAGTCCTATCTTAATCGGGAAGTCATCGGTGTCGACATCACTTGTTCGAACACTTGTCACAACATTATTGTACATGTCCTTGATGAGGGTAATGTACTTTGCTGGGACTTTGTATTTCTCCAAGGCCCACCACATGACATTCCGCGGTATCTTATCATAGGCCTTCTCCAAGTCAATGAACACCATATGCAAGTCCTTCTTATGCTCCCTATATCTCTCCATAAGTTGTCGTACCAAGAAAATGGCTTCCATGGTCGACCTCCCAGGCATGAAACCAAACTGATTTTTGGTCACGCTTGTCATTCTTCTTAAGCGGTGCTCAATGACTCTCTCCCATAGCTTCATTGTATGGCTCATCAGCTTAATTCCACGGTAATTAGTACAACTCTGAACATCCCCCTTGTTCTTGAAGATTGGTACTAATATACTCCGTCTCCATTCTTCTGGCATCTTGTTTGCCCGAAAAATGAGGTTGAAAAGCTTGGTTAGCCATACTATCGCTATGTCCCCGAGACCTTTCCACACCTCAATGGGGATACAATCAAGGCCCATCGCCTTCCCTCCTTTCATCCTTTTTAAAGCCTCCTTCACCTCAGACTCCTGGATGCGCCGCACAAAACGCATGCTGGTCTCATCAAAGATTATATACAGATTGCTTCCTATCCCATTCCAAAGCATTGTAAACAATTATATACAGATTGCTTCCTATCCCTAAAAATTATAGAGCAAAATTAGACGGGCGCGGCAACGCGTGCCATTAATGATCTAGTGATTAGCATATAAAAACTTGACATAGGCCCTACAACCTGGGGGGTTTCCATGTGTTAGCTGTGGGGTCAGCTGACTCCATAGCTTTTGAGGAAAATTGCCTAAAAACGTTGTACACTTACTGTACATTGTGAAGAATTAAAAATAATAATTAAGATGACCCCATAGTTTCTTGAGGCTGGCTTCGTGATCTAGAGGAAATAAATTAATTAAAGCATTAGTTAGGCATTTGACAATCATGAAACCTAGGAAAAAGGGATCAATGTCCAACCTCAAAATCAAATTCACGAACAGTCCTGGTACAAAGGCACTCACCATGGTCCTCATGTTCCTGTCACCGACGACCGTTGTATTAAAAGAAGAACGTAATGACACCTATTCCTTCTCTTCCTCCCCCTAACGCCTCCTCTGAGCCACCACAGAAGCTCCTTGCATCATGAATATGCTCATCTATGAGGTTTTCGCTACATGGGAAGTTCCAAAAGGCTGCCATGTTTCCTTGACACAATTAGGGTAGTGATATGAAGATGACTCAATGAGCTATATGCACTAGTAGAAAAACGACCTTATGTTCACCTCATTAGCCCCGGTTTAATTACGGATCGACACTAATGTGACCATTAGTGCCAATTCCAACGGCTAGGCGGGCGGCACTCATTAGTCCCGGTTCGTGTTGAACCTCTAGTACCGGTTTGTTCCACAAACCAGGACTAAAGGTGTTGGACTAAAGAGGTGGTGGCAGGCTGGGGCCCCACCAACACCTTTAGTCCCGGTTCGTTCCACGAACCGGGACTAGAGGTGCATCTTTAGTCCCGGTTTGTATAACCAACCGGGACTAAAGATGCCTCTACATAAACCCTTCGTCGAGCCCGAGCCCATTTCGCTCTATTTTCCCCTTTCATTCCTTCCCCTCTCCTCTGTTCTTCCCCATTAATTGCTCGGCCTCGTCCTTAATTTTTGCCAAAATTTGTCAAGATTTGAAGGCCCCCATCCATCCAAGTGATCAAAAATGTTAGCAACTTTGTCCTTTTCATCTCTCATTGCTAGATTAGCTCCAATGCTCTATAAGTGTAAGTGATTTGTGGGTTTTAGTTTGGGAGTAATTATATATGGTAGTTTATTTGATTTATATGCAATTTGAGCTCAAATTAACTCTTAGTTTGCATATGTAGGTGTGGTTTACTTAGTGCCTTCCCGTCCCCGTCCTAACCACCGTCGATCGCCTGCACCGTCCCGTCACTGGCACCACCTTGATGAGCCTCTTGTTCTTATCTTTTTTATAAAAAAAATCATGTTTGTGTGATTTAGATATATAGTTACTTGTATAATTTATTTACCCGTATGTTGTTTGTTATACATAGTGTCATGGTTTTGATATCCGTCTCCGTCGGCCCTCGTCCGGTTTATGATTCGGATGTGGTATATTCTTTTTTATAACTATTTGTTGCATTTCGTGTTTATGACAAATTATGCCCATCAAGCTGACTAGATATTTTTATCTAGGAGGTATGTGAATCAGAAATTCCAAACTGACCCTCTTGTCGAGAGGTTAAATTTAGTTGAAAAAGAAAACAAGTATTTGAAAGAAAAATTGAAAAGAATTGAAGAGAAGATGAAACTGGAGTTGTATGTTGCCGATGTCGTCGATGATCATAATATCAAGATGGAGAAAATGCGCTTGAAGATTAGAAAGATTAGAAAATATGCCATTGATAGTGAGACTTGGTGTCATTATGCCGTTGGATCAACTGTTACCTTAGTTGCGATCTTGATCACATTTGTTGTTGCATTTAATTACTTTAGCTAGAGAGTTTGTATGTTGTTTTATGAGAATAAGTGTGTATGAACTTGTATTAATTTGGTCTTTTCAGTGCTGTGTAATGAAGATGAGTCAGCAATGGATGTACGATGACCGATGCTCTCCCCAGTTCGTTAATGGCGTGTGTATTTTTCTGCTTGCGGCTGAGGCAAACAAGCGGGCGGATAGTTTTATCTGTTGTCTATGTGTTGGCTGTAAGAATGATCGGAATTACTCAAAGTCAACAACCATTCACGTCCATCTGTTTGAGTCTGTTTTCATGCCCCACTATAATGTTTGGACCAAACACGGATAAAGAGGGGTTATGATGGAAGACAATGAAGAAGAAGAGGACGACGACATCTATCCTGGCCATGGGTTCCCTGAATACAATGGTACAACAATGGGGGAAGAAGTTGAGCCGGCAATGCGGGAAGAAGCTGAAGAAGAGGCATTAGATGAGCTCGCTGATGATCTTGGTCGGGCCATTGCCGATGCAAAGAGAAACTGCGCAACTGAAAAGGAGAGGCTGAAGTTGCAGCGCATGTTAGAGGATCACAAAAAATTGTTATACCCAAATTGCGAAGCTGACAAGAAAAAGTTGGGCACCACACTGGAATTGCTGCAATGGAAGGCAGATAACGGTGTATCTGATAAGGGATTTGAAAAGTTGTTGATAATATTAAAGAAGATGCTTCCAAAGGACAACGAATTGCCTGACAGTACGTATGAAGCAAAGAAGGTTGTCTGCCCGCTAGGATTAGAGGTGCAGAAGATACATGCATGCCCTGATGACTGCATCCTCTACCGTGGTGAGTACGAGGATTCGAATTCATGCCCTGTATGCGGTGCAATGCGCTATAAGATCAACCGCGATGACCCTGGTGATGTTGAGGGAGAGCGCCCCAGGAAGAAGATTCCTACCAAGGTGATGTGGTATGCTCCTATAATACCATGGTTGAAATGTTTGTTCCAAAACAAAGAGCATGCCGAGTTGATGCGATGGCACAGAGAAGACCATAAGAAAGACGGGAAGCTGAGAGTACCCGCTGACGGTTCGTAGTGGTGAAAATCGAGAGAAAGTGATGCCACTTTCAGATGACGCAAGGAACGTATGGTTTGATCTAAGCGTAGATGTCATTAATCATTTTGGGGAGCAGAGCAACAATCATAGCACCTGGCCTGTGACTCTATTTATGTATAACCTTCCTCGTTGGTTGTACATGGAGCGAAAGTACATTATGATGCCAGTGCTCATCCAAGGCCCTAAGCAACCCGACAACGACATTGATGTGTACCTAAGACCATTAGTTGAAGAACTCTTACAGATGTGGAATGAAAAAGGTGTATGTGCGTGGGATGAGCACGAACAGGAGGAATTTGTGACCATTATTGATTGGCCTGCTCTCAGTAACCTTTCAGGACAGACAAACAAGGGATGCCGCGTATGCACACACTGTTTGGATGATACCGACAATATATATTTGGATAATTATAAGAAGAATATGTACCTGGGACATTGTCGATTTCTTCCGAGCAGGCATCCGTAAGAAAGAAAGGCAAGCATTTCAAAGATGAGGCATATCACCAGACAAAGCCTCGTCACCGTACTGGTGATGATGTACATGATATGGTCAAGGATTTAAATGTAATCTTTGGAAAGGGTCCTAGCGGACAATCTGTTCCGAATGATGCGGACGGACGCGCATCCACGTGGAAGAAGAAATATATATTTTGGGACCTATCCTATTGGAAAGACCTAGAGGTTCGCTCTGCAATCGATGTGATGCACGTGACGAAGAATCTTTGCGTGACCCTGCTTGGCTTCATGGGCGTGTATGGGAAGACAAAAGATACACCAAAGGCACGGGAGGACCAACAACGTATGCACGAAAAAGATGGCATACATCAGCGTCATGCCAGCTACCCTCTAACAAAGAAGAGAAGGAAATATTCTTTGAATGTCTGCTCAGTATGAAGGTCCCGTCTGGCTTCTAGTCGAATATAAAGAGAATAATAAATATGGCAGAGAAAAAGTTTCAGAACCTAAAGTCTTATGACCGCCATGTGATTATGACGCAACTGGTTCCGTTTGCACTGAGGGGCTTCTACCGAAAAATGTTCAATTAGCCATTGTGAAGCTATATGCATTCCTCAATGCAATCTCTCAGAAAGTAATCGATCCAAAAATCATACCAAGGTTAGAGAATGATTTGGTTGTCAGTTTCGAGTTGGTGTTCTCACCATCCTTCTTCAATATCATGACGCACGTCCTAGTTCACATATGCGAAAAGATTGCCGTTCCGGGTCCTGTATTTCTACACAATATGTTCTCCTTTGAGAGGTTCATGGGAGTCTTAAAAAAATATGTTCATAACTGTGCTAGGCCAGAAGGAAGCATCTCCAAGGGCCATGAAAATGAGGAGATCATTGAGTTTTGTGTTGACTTTATTCCTGACCTTAAACCGTTTGGTGTTCCTGAATCGCGGCATAAGGGCAGACTGGGTGGAAATGACACGCTAGGACCGAAACAAATAATATGTATGGACGGGCTTTCTCTCACTCAAGCACACTACACAGTTCTAAAAAATTCTGCCTTGGTGGCTCCATATATCGAGGAACACAAGAATATTCTACGCTCCAAACACCCGGAGCAGTCTGACGACTGGATTATACGTGAACAAACAGAGACTTTTGCTGGTTGGTTGCAGACACGTGCCATGCATGACGACGCTGTTGAAGATGACATGTACTTGATGTCCCAGTTACAATCTTCGAATATAATGACTTTCAAATGATACAATATAAATGGGAATACATTTTACACGATCGGCCAAGATAAAAAGAGAACCAACCAAAACAGTGGTATCCGCTTTGATGCAGCAACCAAGAGGGGAAATGACACATATTATGGTTACATAGAAGAAATATGAGAAGTTGACTATAGACATGGTTTGAAGGTCTCTTTGTTTCGGTGTAAATGGGTCAATCTGACACGAGGCGGGGTAACGGAAGACCCGCAATACAGAATGACAACAGTGGATCTCAACAATCTTGCGTACGTAGACGAACCATTCGTCCTAGCCAATGATGTGGCGCAGGTTTTCTATGTGAAGGACATGTCTACCAAGCCGAGAAAAAGAAAAAAAATAAGGAAGCGAATACATCATACGACGAGCCAAAGCGCCACATAGTTCTTTCAGGGAAAAGAAACATCGTGGGATTGGATGACAAGACAGACATGTGAGAAGATTATGAAAAGTTTCATGAAATTACTCCCTTCACAGTGAATATTGACCCGAGCATCTAGTTAAATGCTGAAGATTGTCCATGGTTATGTCATAAAGGGACACAGACGGAGAAAAAGTTGTACACCCAAAGATCCCACTCTGGGATGTGACCGGCTTGACTGTCATCACTTTCTCCTCTAGTGAGTTTCCGGATTTATATATCTGGAAAGTCCCATTTTGAACAAACCGTAGGGAATCTTTGTAATAGTTAGGGTGCTTCTATGTTTTGGCATTTGAAACGTGTAATAGTTAGGTTGAAAGTTGGCATGGTATCATCATTTCAGCCACATAGCATGTGCTAAAAATTTGAGAAGGTTACAGCAAAAACTGGATGCACTTCGTGTATAAAATTGACAATCTTTTTTGAAGTATCAGAGTTTCGGACGAAAGCTCGACGTATGATGAAATATGAGTTTTTATTTGTTGAACTATGTGATTTGTACCGATTTGTTGAACTATTTGATTTGTATTAATTTTCTAAGAACTATGAGATAAAAAATAGCTTCGGTTGAATTTGGGCTGAAGCACGTCGAACATGGGCTGAAATGGGTCCATTTGCATCGACAATGAGCCAATTTTGCATCGAAATGGGCTGAAAAGAGGACCAATTTGCAAAGAAAATGGGCCAAAATCGGCGTCCCGGGGCGACCTTGAGACCGGCGGCTGGGAGCCCGAACGTCCTCACGCAGTTTTTTTCGCCGGCGCGGGAGGGAACGGCTGGAGATGCTCTTAGATCGATCGATCATTGGAATAGTCGTATACTGATCGATTCTATGCGGCCTATACAAGAGATGCATGCAACGATTTTATTGGAATTGATACAAGAGATGAGTAGATAACAATACTACAGATCCTAGCAGGCAGGAGTCGCAAGGCTTTAAGCTACTCCCTCCGTTTTATATTACTCGTCGCTAATTTAATACAACTTTATACTAAATCAGCGACGAGTAATATGAAACAGAGGGAGTAACAAGCATGCGGCAGCCGTTTGCACGCACAAGCTGATGTCGTTGTAACTCCTTGTCCTTTAGTGCAGCTGAGTTAGGTTTAATTAGACGATGGATGCAACGGTCAAACCAAGTAAACCGAGGAATACTGCATTTGCCAAACACCTTCATAGTTTTGCTAAAATTGAGAAAACTATGGTTTCTAAAAACTGAAGTATCCATTGCCTACGCACTTGAATACAAAACAAATATGCATGCATGCGTCACTTTCTTTCATAATGCTAGCACCCGAGTATGAGCTGCATGCATGCATTAGTTTTTTTATTGATTAAAACACTCCTTAGGCATCATTTACTACATGCTCTGCATGCATGCGTTGGTGGATCTTAATGGGTAGATCCAATGGCTATTGTAGTCTGATCGAGTATATCCAACGGCTAAATCAATCTAGGTGATGTGGTTCAAGGAGAAGCAAGAGAATTCCTAGTAATGGGGGCTAGCTATTTAGATATAGTAGATATCGTCGTAGCATTTAAATTTTTTCGTATCATTCAAAAAATGTTTATGCGTTCCAAAACAATTTCTTGAGTGTAAGTATAATTTAGTCTTGTTATGGTAATTGTAAAATATCTCAGACAACTAAGAAAAATGTTCATGACAATTCAAAAATGTTTAGGTGTTTAAAAAGTATTTATTTTTTCCATTCCAATAAAAAAGCTGTGTGTATTAAAAAAATTATATTTCAAGAATATTAAAACAAGTATTTAAAAAATATTCAAAGTGTTTCAAGAATATTTCTCTTATGTTTAAAAACATTATACAACATTTATTAAAAATTGACATGTATTGGAATAAAAGAAAATGAGAAACATGAAGATGCTAAAATAAATCCAAAAAACGAAAATAACTGATAAAAATCTAAACAGAAAGCATATAGAAAAAAAAGAGAAAAAAAGAGAACGGTCTGAAATCAGTCCATAATAACGTACCAAAACCGCTTCCAAATGGTACAACATAGTCCTGGCCCGTTTGCCTCTCGCGAGAGGTAAGGCGGAGCTAGATATCCCAATGAGCGAGACATAGCGCTCGCCGTTTTTGGCTGCGGCTTCTATGTACCACACTCGTAGTCACGTAGTGACGCCTACATGCACGTCACCCATGTCTAGCTCCCACTGGTGGAAAAAGGGCCTTTGGTCGCGGTTCGCAACTGCCATTAGTCGCGGTTGCGCAACCGCGACCGAACGGGCGCGACTAAAGGCCCCTCCTTTAGTCGCGGTTGCTTAAGAACCGCGACTAAAGGCCCGTCCACGTGGGCGCCAGGTGGCCGTCGGGGCGGAGGACCTTTAGTCGCGGTTCTTCTGGCCAACCGCGACTAAAGGCCGCCGCAGGTTTAGGGTTTTAGCCCCCCCCCCTTAAACCTGTTTTCTGTTTAATTTGTATTGTTTTATTTCTTTTGTGCTTTATTTTAATTTTGAAGGAGTTTCATATATTCTACGGTACTACATACATACATATGAATGTACAATTTCAAATAAATTTGAAATTAGAACCAAAAAGAATTCAAGAGGAATATACAATATATATTCAATATCATCGGATGACCATATACAATTTTGAACAAGTTTCCATACATGATTTAATGCATATAAAGTTCTACGTCCTCGTAATAGTGTTCTCCTTTAGGATGGAGGACTTCCCTGCTGAACCATCCAGCTAGTTCCTCTTGAAGTGGTCGGAAGCGAGCTTCTGGACTAAGCATCCACCGGAGGTTATTCCTCTGAGCATTGGTATCACTCGGAACCCGCTCAGAGGTGTATCTCCGGATCATCTCACAGACATAGTATCCACATAGATTGGTCTCCGGTGGCTGAATATCCCCAGCATTCTTAGCCTTTAACATTTTGAATTCTAGCTCTTTTTTGAATTCACCGACCTTTGTATCTACGAACCGTCTCCAAACCCTACGAGGCAAAGAAAATTAAATGAACAAGAGAGTTATTAATTAGTTACTTGATATTAGGAAATGAACGAAATAGGCCGATCGATATAGAGCGCAAATGAATGAAAATAATTACTTCTGCAGCATTCTTCTCATGCCGCCCCAAAGCTTTGGATCCATATTCACAGAGTCGTGGACGAGACATTCTGAGGTGTTAACTTTAATTACTAGCAGAATCCAGTGGAACCTGCGGACACGATACATGCACAGTACGTCATGCATAACTCATCGATTAGCCGGCCACATACCATGCATGGAGTAAACAAAAGAGAATGTGCTCAAGACAGAAACACTCACTCAAAATGGTAAGGAAATAGAATATCACTTTTGAGTTCCTACTTTGTAAGAAACTGCCACAGGTCTGCCTCCACGTCGGCGGGGTAACGCTCCAACACATGTCCATTAACGATGTGTGGGTCAATGAACCCAACATCATGGATGTTCCTTACTCTGCATTCCTTAATCTTCATTCTTTTTTTGTTTATTGTTCTTTTTCTTTTTCTTTTTCTTTTTAAAAAATGTTCTCCTTTGTTTATTTTCTTTTTCTTTTTCTTTTGTTTATTTTCATTTCTTTTCCTTTCTGTTTCTGTTTCGTTTTTCTTTTCTTTTTTTGTTTATTGTTCTTTTTCTTTTTCTTTTTCTTTTTAAAAAATGTTCTCCTTTGTTTATTTTCTTTTTCTTTTTCTTTTGTTTATTTTCATTTCTTTTCATTTCTTTTTCTGTTTCGTTTTTCTTTTCTTTTTTTGTTTATTGTTCTTTTTCTTTTTCTTTTTCTTTTTAAAAAATGTTCTCCTTTGTTTATTTTCTTTTTCTTTTTCTTTTGTTTATTTTCATTTCTTTTCATTTCTTTTTCTGTTTCGTTTTTCTTTTCTTTTTTTGTTTATTGTTTTTTTTTTTTTTTTTTTTTTTTTTAAAAAATGTTCTCCTTTGTTTATTTTCTTTTTCTTTTTCTTTTGTTTATTTTCATTTCTTTTCATTTCTTTTCCTTTCTTTTTCTTTTTCTTTCTCTCTCTCTCTCTCTCTCTGCTCTCTCTCTCTCTGCTCTCTCTCTCTCTCTCTCTCGATCAACGCCGGCGAGGCCGGCCGCCGGCGAGGGCGGCGAGGCCGGCCGCCGGCGTTGAGGGCAGCGAGGCGGCGCGGTGGTGGGCGAGGGAGGCCGTCGGGCGGCGTACTAGGGCGAAAGGGGGCGGCGGGCGCCGTACGTGGGCGAGAGGGGGCGGCGGGCGACGGCGGGCGGCGTCGACGGCGGGCGGCGTCGAGGGCGAGGGCGGCAGGCCTTCGGCGCGGCAGAGAACGAGCGGAGAAATGGAGGCGACGGGTCGGGCGCATGTATTTATAGCCCCCACCTTTAGTCGCGGTTGGGAGGCGACCCGCGACTAAAGGGCATTTAGTCGCGGTCGGGGAGGCGACCCGCGACTAAAGGGTAACCTTTAGTCGCGGTTGGGGAGGCGACCCGCGACTAAAGGGTAACCTTTAGTCGCGGTTGGGGAGGCGACCCGCGACTAAAGGACTTTTTCGTTCCCGCGCGCAACCACCTTTAGTCGCGGTTGGGCAAGTATTTTCCAAATACTTTTTCTTTTTCAAAATCTTAAAAATACAAATAATATATCAAAAAATTCAGAAAAATAAAACTAATTCAATTCAAAATGTTAAAAATACAAATAATATATCAAAAAATTAAGAAAAATAAAACTAATTCAATTCAAAATTCTAAAAATACAAATAATATATCAAAAAATTCAGAAAAAAAACTAATTCAATTCAAAATGTTAAAAATACAAATAATATATCAAAAAATTCAGAAAAATAAAACTAATTCAATTCAAAATTCTAAAAATACAAATAATATATCAAAAAATTCAGAAAAATAAAACTAATTCAATTCAAAATTCTAAAAATACAAATAATATATCAAAAAATTAAGAAAAATAAAACTAATTCAATTCAAAATGTTAAAAATACAAATAATATATCAAAAAATTCAGAAAAATAAAACTAATTGAATTCAAAATAATATACCAGAGGCCGGTCGTCGGCTATGGTGGTACGGCCGGACTCTGCAGAGCGTCATGGACTACATCACTCCAAATTTCATGTATCATTCGAAAATGGACACCAAACACATCACGGGTAATATAATTCACATGATCCATTCAACAAAGTTTGGTACAATAAATTATTACACATCATTTCTTCCCTTGTGTCCCTGCTTGCTTACGATTGTGCCGTATCCATGGAGCATCCTCATCATTTAACTTAATGCTTGGGTCGGTGTTCACTTTGAAGGGCGGAATTTCAGCAAACATATTATAATCTTCTGACATGTCTGTCTTGTCCTCCACTCCCACGATGTTTCTTTTCCCTGAAAGAACAATGTGGCGCTTTGGATCATCGCATGATGTACTGATCATTTTCTTATCTTTCCGTTTCCTCGGTTTGCTACTCATGTCCTTCACATAGAAAACCTGAGCGACATCTTTCGCTAGGACGAATGGTTCGTCAAGGTAACCAAGATTGTTGAAATCCACCATTGTCATTCCGTATTGCTGGTCCACCTTTACCCCACCTCCTGTTAGCTTGAACCATTTGCACCGGAACAAAGGGACCTTAAAGGAGGGTCCATAGTCAAGTTCCCATATCTCCTCTATGTAACCATAATATGTGACCTTTTGCCCATTCTCGGTTGCTGCATCAAAGCGGACACCACTGTTTTGGTTGGTGCTCTTTTTATCTTGGGCGATCGTGTAAAATGTATTCCCATTTATCTCGTACCCTTGGAAAGTCGTTATAGTCGAAGATGGTGTCTTGGCCAACATGTACAGCTGATCTACAACATCATTGTCATTCATTAAATGTTTTCTCAACCAACTGCCGAAAGTCTCCATGTGGGCCTTCCTAATCCAGGATTCAGGCTTCCCCGGGTTGTCCGAGCGTAAAATATTCTTGTGTTTCTCAAAGTACGGAGCCACCAAGCTGGAATTGGTCAGTACAGTGTGGTGTGCTTCAGTCAGAGAATGGCCGTCCATACATATCGTTGATTTCCTTCCGATCGTGCCTTTTCCACTTAGTCTCCCCTCGTGCCGCGATCGAGGAAGACCAATCGGCTTAAGGTCAGGAACAAAGTCAACACAAAACTCAATTACCTCCTCATTTCCATAGCCCTTGGCGATGCTTCCTTCTGGCCTAGCACGGTTACGAACATATTTCTTTAATACTCCCATGAACCTCTCGAAGGGGAACATATTGTGTAGAAATACAGGACCGAGAACGAAAATCTCTTCGACTAGGTGAACCAGGAGGTGCGTCATAATATTGAAGAAGGATGGCGGGAACACCAACTCGAAACTGACAAGACATTGGATCACATCGTTCTGTAACCGTGGTAGAACTTCTGGATTGATTACCTTCTGAGAGATTGCATTGAGGAATGCACATAGCTTCACAATGGCTACTCGAACATTTTCCGGCAGGAGCCCCCTCAAAGCAATCGGAAGCAATTGCGTCATAATCACGTGGCAGTCGTGAGACTTCAGGTTTTGGAACTTTTTCTCCGCCATGTTTATTATTCCCTTTATATTGGACGAGAATCCAGACGGGACCTTCATACTGCTCAGGCATTCAAAAAAGATGACCTTCTCTTCTTTGGTCAGAGCGTAGCTGGCACGACCTTGAAACCATTCCGGATGCCGGTCATCAGGGTCTTTCAAACGTTGCTGGTCCTGCCGTGCTTCCTTTGTATCATTTGTCTTCCCATACACGCCCAAGAAGCTTAGGAGGTTCACGCAAATATTCTTCGTAACGTGCATCACGTTGATTGCAGAGCGGACATCTAGGACTTTCCAATATTCTAGCTCCCAGAATATAGATTTCTTCTTCCACATGGCTGCGTGCCCGTCAGCTCCCTTCGGAACTGATTGTCCGCCAGGACCCTTTCCAAAGATGACTTTCAAATCCTTGACCATATCAAATACCTCAGCACCAGTGCGTTCCGCAGGCTTCGGCCGGTGATCTGCCTTGCCGTTGTAATGCTTGCCTTTCTTTCTTACTGGATGAATTTTCGGAAGAAATCGACGATGCCCAAGGTACACGTTCTTCTTACAATTTGGCAAATGTACACTTTCAGTCTCATGTAAGCAGTGCGTGCATGCATTGTATCCCTTATTTGACAGTCCCGAAAGGTTACTAAGAGCAGGCCAATCGTTGATGGTTACGAAAAGCAACGCTCGTAGGTCAAATTCCTCTTGTTTGTGCTCATCCCACACACGGACACCACCCCACAGCTGTAAAAGTTCATCAACTAATGGCCTTAGGTACACATCGATGTCGTTGCCGGGTTGCTTCGGACCTTGGATGAGCACTGGCATCATAATGAACTTCCGCTTCATGCACAACCAAGGAGGAAGGTTGTAGATGCATAGAGTCACGGGCCAGGTGCTATGGCTGGAGCTCTGCTCGCCAAAAGGATTCATGCCATCCGTACTTAGAGCAAATCTTATGTTCCTTGCGTCAGCTGCAAAATATTTGAACCATCTGTCGATCTTTCTCCATTGCGTTCCATCTGCGGTGTGTCTCAACTCCCCGTCCGACTTACGGTCCTCTTTGTGCCATCGCAACAACTTGGCATGCTCTTTGTTCCTGAACAGACGTTTCAACCGTGGTATTATAGGAGCATACCACATCACCTTGGCGGGAACCCTCTTCCTGGGTTTCTGGCCCTCAACATCGTCACCAGGGTCATCGCCTCTGATCTTATAACGCAATGCAGTGCATACCGGGCATTCATTCAAATTCTCGTATTCACCGCGGTAGAGGATGCAGTCGTTGATGCATGCATGTATCTTCAGAACCTCTAAACCTAGAGGGCAGACAACCTTCTTTGCTTCGTACGTACTGGCGGGCAACTCGTTATCCTTTGGAAACATATTCTTCAACATTTTCAGCAAGTTTTCAAATGCCGAGTCAGCTACACCTGCCTCTTCCTTCAATTTCAGCAAATCCAGTGTGCAGCCCAGCTTTTTCAGACCATCATCGCATCCGGGGTACAGCGCCTTTCTGTGATCCTCTAACATGCGATCCAAATTCTCCCTCTCCTTTTCAGTTTCGTAACGTCTCCGTGCATCAGCAATGGTCCGACCAAGATCATCAACGGGATCATCACGTGCCTCTTCTTCACCTTCCCCTTCACCTTCAGCATCCTCCATGAAAGTATCACCGAAATGAGCAAGATAGCTTTCATCGATGAAATCATCCCCTTCTTCATCTTCTTCCATTATAACCCATCTTTCTCCATGCTTGGTCCAACAATTATAGCTTGGCATGAAACCGTGCCGAAGCAGATGCATGTGAACATCTCTTGAGGAAGAGTAACCTTTCTGATTCTTACAGATAACACATGGACAGATAACAAAACCCCCCTGCTTGTTCGCATTAGCCACTACGAGGAAATCTTTCAAACCCGTAGTGAACTCGCCGGAGAGTCGGTTACCGTACATCCATTGCCGATTCATCTGCATTATTATAATATAAAATATATAATTAACCATCATGCATTTGTTAAACTAACTAGCTACAAACAATATAAATTAAACAATGAACTGCACACATGCATATTTTATCAATGACACATCAAAGGTTCATCAAGTTGCTAACCGCGATCGAGGAGTGTGGCTCCAACACTTCGTGTCATGTTTGTTTCATACTCTTGGGGCATTTCATCAAACACCTTATGTGCATAAGAGGAACCAAAAGCAAACCTAGCTACACCCACTTGTGAAGAGAATGGCTCCAAATGGCTAAGTGTTGGCTGCTGGATGGGTATATATAGGGGAGGGGCTTTAGTTGCGGTTGGCCTGGCAAACCGTGACTAAAGGTGCCCGAAGGCCTTTAGTCGCGGTTGTCCTGGCCAACCGCGACTAAAGACCCTCACGTGCGCCAGCTGGCCACCGAGCGCCCTGGGCCCAGGCCTTTGGTCGCGGTTCACCTCCAGAACCGCGACTAAAGGTCCCATTAGTCGCGGTTCCTACAGCTTCGCGACTTATGGGGCTGGACGGAAGCCTGTTTTTCCACCAGTGTCCTGTTGGGATAGGCCACAAGCTTCAAACCACTCGGTCGGCTAGTTCTGGGGAAAAAGATGCTCAATCAGCTCTGTTCTTCCAAATACTTGTAGCGATCCGACCTCAAACGGTCAAGTTTCTGTGTTTCAGTGTCATCTCTAGATCGGTAATGCGGACACGCACAGTACTCGAGGATTTATAACAGAGTAGCAATTACACGCTTATAACATCGAAATGTCTCCAAAGAAAACTTATTACAATAAATATGGTTTAAGACCATCTAATACGATAACAGCGGAAGGCTTGAAAGATAAGGTGAGTCCATCAACTCCAACGGCATAGCTGAGCTGCACGGCAACGACCTAACGAATCTTACTCCTCGTTTGAAAGTCTGCAACATAATACGTTGCAGCCCGAAAACGGGTCAGCACATGGAATATGCTGACAAAGTAACACAGTAGAGCAAAAACAGAATAATGCTATCATTACATGCATATTTGGCTGGTGGAAAGCTCTATGGTTACAGTTTTGCGAAAAGCCATTTTTCCCCTACAACAAAGGAATAAATTTTAATTTAACTATCCTGCTAATTGAAACATCATTGAGAAGGTTCCCCCAACTCAATCCCAATTAAAGTAATTATCAACCCAACAATATTAAGTTAAAAGTGATGAGATACTTAAGATACTCCAAGTACTAGATACTTAAGATGTCAATAACCGGAGACACGGCTAACCATGATTAGTTTGTACACTCTGCAGAGCTTTGCGCACTTTTCCCCACAAGACTCGATCGCCTCAGTTGAATTTCTCGCACAACATGGTGTTTGAGAAACGGATGACCGAGACACAGTCTTTCAGAAACATTAACTCTCTACTCCGGGCAGACCATACCAAACCTACAACACACTACCTACTGATCCACCTTTTCAAGAGCTTCACGTAACTTACTCAACTATGCTAGAGCCCATAATAGCTTGTGGCTGCACACGGAAGTTTATAGCATGAATCATCTTAGTTCCCTTGGAGCCTGGGTGACGGTCCATAGGAAAATCACACGGAACCCTGGGATTTCCAAAAAATACAGGCAACACTGGGTACTCCAGGTGCCTCAATCCACCCAGATGTGTATTTAAGTTGCCACCTTAAGTTGAACTATTAATTAACAATCTCACATCTGTCAGGGATTTCACTCACCCCAACCACGTCTACGAGCATAACATAGCAGTACAAGCAATTCGTATAAGTAACTCCCAAGGTTTGAATGTAACAAGGCAATAAGTTCTACCTCATCAACTACTTCCCAACCCACATGTTAAAGACATCCTAACCATGCAATGTTTGAGGATTAGAACTAATGCATAAAAACTGGATGATAAAGGGGTATGATCAAAGTGTTACTTGCCTTGCTGACGATCCGCGAAACCTAGGGACTCCAAATAACACGCTTCGCACTCCGGGAATTCTATCGCAAACAAACAATAGCATACATAAGCAATCAAGCAAAGAAGCACGGGTGAAACTCAAATAAGAAGATCTACCAAAAAGTTCAACTTAAGAACTCTGGTTAGGAAAAAAAATCAAATCAAACGGAGCAAAGAAACTCAAACGGCGAAAGAAACAAGATCCGTTTACTAATCTGGACCTAGGTCAAATTTTACAGTACCAAAATCTTGCTTAAGTTGGTTAAACAGAAAGAGGGTCTCGAGACGAAGATCTAGGCGCTTGAATTGCCTGATTCTGACAAACGAGCGAAAAGATAAACTAGAACGAAAATTGGATCAGAAATCGCGATCAGAAATAACCACGGAAAAATGCGATAAAAGAAAGCTGACGAACAGGCTAACGAATGAGCGTTCGTTGTCTGTAACTAACGAGCGAAAACCGTTCGTTAAAACGAACGTACGGGCGAACGTCCGCTAATAAGAAAAACAGGGAAAAACCGGTGAACTGATCCAAAAAAATGAACTAGGGTTTTTCTAAAAAAACGAATCGGTTTTCTTTAAAAAAAACGGCGGCAACGGCTACCTCGTCGGTACGGCGAGACGCAGCGGCGATGGCGGGGTGAGGCGGCGCGGCGCGGCAAGGCGGCGGTGGTGGGTGGTGGTGGCGGTGGGGGGGGGGTGGGTATTTAAGGATGGGGGGTGGTGGCTTGGAGGAGGGGCAAAGGTGGCGGGGAGGGGAGTCCGGCTCGGACTCCTCCGAGTCGGCGGCGGCGCGGCACGGCCAGTCTTCAGGAGGGAGACGGTGCGCGGGAGGGAGCGGGCCGGCGGCTGGGCTTCGGCCCAGTTAGCCTCTGCGCATTTTTTAAATATATTTCGCCGAAACTAAAAAAAATCCTAGAAATAAAATAAATATCTAAAAATACCAAAACAAATTTTCACCGTCTAAATGAAATATTTAGAACAAGATGAACATTTTCTTGGCCCTAAAATGCAACTTTCAAAAACATGCAATTTTTCTAATGCAAATAAAATTGCAATAAAATCCAAATAAAAACAAATATTTGATTTTAATATTTTTCCTCCAATATTTCATTTATTTTGGAGAATTCATATTATCTCCTCTCATATATTTTAATATGAAATATTTTTGGAGAGAAAAATAATTAAAACCAAAATTCTCGTTTCAGAATTTTATAAACTCAAATTTGAAAATCGGTGAAATCCCCAACTCTCTCCGAGGGTCCTTGAGTTGCTTAGGATTTCGAGGATCGCGAGACGAAATGCAACAAAATATGATATGCAAGAATGATCTATGTATAACATTCCAAATTGAAAATTTGGGATGTTACAAATCTACCCCCCCTAAGATGAATCTCGCCCTCGAGATTCGGGTTAGCTAGAAAATAGGTGTGCATGGTCTTTGCGGAGATCATCCTCTCGTTCCCAGGTGGCTTCATCCTCGGTATGATGGCTCCACTGAACTTTGCAAAACTTGATAACCTTGCTGCGAGTGACTCGACTGGCAAACTCTGAAATCTTGACTGGCTTCTCCTCATAAGTCAAATTATTGTCCAACTGAATCGCCTCCAAGGGTACGGTATCTCTTAGCGGTATATTGGCCATCTCAGCATGGCACTTCTTCAACTGGGTGAAACACATCGTGAACTCCTGACAGTCCTTCAGGTAACTCCAACTTGTAGGCAACTTCTCCCATCCGTTCCAAAACACGATACGGTCCTACAAATCTCGGGGCTAACTTTCCCTTAACTCCAAAACGTTTCACTCATCGCAAAGGTGATACTTGCAGATATGCTCTATCTCCAATTTCATAGGTCACCTCCTTGCGTTTCGAATCTGTACTCTTCTGTCTGGACTGAGCTATCTTTAGTCTATCTTGAATCAATTTAACTTTCTCCTCAGACTCTTTGATCAAGTCTGGTCCAAACAACTGTTGGTCTCCAACTTCATCCCACATCAACGGTGTTCTGCACCTTCGTCCATACAGGGCTTCAAACGGTGCCATCTTCAAACTGGCTTGGTAACTATTATTGTATGAGAACTCTGCGTAAGGCAAATTGTCATCCCAACTAGATCCATAATCTAGCGCATAGGCTCTCAACATATCCTCCAGAATCTGGTTGACTCTCTCGGTCTGCCCATCGGTCTGCGGGTGGAATGTTGTACTGAACTCCAACCTTGTTCCCAAAGTCTGGTGCAGCTGATGCCAAAACTTTAAGGTAAACTGTGTTCCTCTATCCGATACGATGGTCCTTGAAACTCTATGCAGACATACGATCCTGGTCATATATATCTTGGCCAACTTTGCACTGGTATAAGTTGTTTTCACTGGGATAAAGTGTGCCACTTTGGTCAAGCGGTCAACTACTACCCATATAGAATCATAACCTGATTTGGTCCTGGGCAATCCGGTGATAAAATCCATGCCAAGTTTATCCCACTTCCATTCGGGTATCGGCATAGGCTGTAGCAATCCTACTGGCTTTTGGTGCTCTGCCTTCACTCTCTGACATACATCACATACGGCTACATACTCGGTAATATCCTTCTTCATCCCTGTCCACCAGAAATGTTCCTTCAAATCCAAATACATCTTGGTGTTTCCGGGGTGTATCGAGTATGGTGAGTCATGAGCCTCCTGAAGTATTAATTTCCCGATCTCTGTGTTATTGGGCACATAAACACGGTCCTCAAACCATAAGGTGTCGTGCTCATCCTCACGAAAACCTTTGGCCTTTCCTTCGCTCATTCTCTCTTTTATCTTGGCAATATCTTTGTCATCCTTCTGAGCTTCTCGAATCTTTCCCAACAATGTAGATTGAACCTCCATTGTTGCAACGAAACCTGTAGGAACAATCTCCAATCGAAGTTCCCGGAGATCCTCTGCTAACTCCTTCGGCAATCCCGTGGTCTCTAGGGTATTAGCATAACTTTTCCGGCTTAAAGCGTCTGCTACGACATTGGCCTTTCCTGGATGATGGTGCAGCTTCATGTCATAATCCTTTATAAGCTCCAACCATCTTCTCTGCCTAAGGTTCAGTTCCTTCTGTGTGAAAATGTACTTCATACTCTTATGATCCGTGTACACATCACAATGGTTTCCAATAAGGTAATGTCTCCACGTCTTCAACGCATGCACTACGGCTGCTAGCTCCAAATCATGCGTGGCATAATTTAACTCGTGTGGTTATAATTGTCGTGAGGCATACGAAACAACTCTTCCGTCCTGCATAAGCACACTTCCAAGTCCTAGACGAGAGGCGTCGCAATACACTTGGAAATCCTTACGTATATTTGGCAGTGTAAGCACTGGGGTTGTAGTCAAACATTTCTTCAGCTCCTGGAAACTTGCCTCACAATCTTCCGTCCATTTAAACTTGGTATCCTTCTTCAACAATTCTGTCATTGGCTTCACGATCTTGGAAAAATTCTCAATGAATCTCCGATAGTATGCTGCGAGTTTAAGAAAACTGCGGATCTCGCTAACTGAAGTAGGTGCCAACCATTCAGTGACTGACTGAACCTTGGTGGGATCTACTGCTATACCTTCTCCTGATATAAAATGTCCAAGGAATCCGACTTCCTTCAACCAAAACTTGCATTTGCTGAACTTGGCATACAACTGATGTTCCCTGGGTTTCTCAAGCACTAAACGCAAATGCTCCTTGTGCTCCTCTTCATTCTTCGAATATACCATTATATCATCAATGAACACCACAACAAACTTATCTAAATATTCCATGAATACTTTGTTCATCATGCTCATGAAATAGGTAGGGGCGTTAGTCAGTCCAAACGACATGACCGTATATTCGCATAACCCGTACCGTGTGGTGAATGTTGTCTTTGGTATATCTTTCTCTCGCATCTTCAGCTGGTGATATCCTGATCGCAGATCGATCTTCGAAAACACCTTAGCTCCTTGCAGCTGGGCAAACAGATCATTGATCATCGGCAATGGGTACTTGTTCTTAATCGTTACTTCATTCAATGCCCGATAGTCAACAACCATTCTTAGGGACTTATCCTTCTTCTCAACCAAAAGCACTGGGGCTCCCCATGGTGATGAACTCCGCCGAATGTAACCTTTCTCCAATAACTGCTTGATCTGTTTCTTAATCTCCTCCAGATCATTCGCGGGCATCCGATAGGGTCTCTTGGATATTGGCCCTGTGCCTGGCAATAGCTCTATCAAAAACTCGATATCTCGATCCGGTGGCATGCCTGGTAACTTCTCTGGGAAAACATCCGGGTAATCCTTTACTACAGACACTTCCTCCTGAACAACTCCCGTGAGGGTATTTACTTGGCTACTTCTAGACGCATGCCTAGATATATACTTGATATTTTTCCCTCCGGGGTGGTGAGACAAATTGACTTACTAACACAGTCAATGCTTCCTCCGTACTTTGACATCCAGTCCATTCCTAATATCACATCCAATCCTTGTGACTCCAAGATAATTAGGTCAGACGGAAAAACATGGTTGCCAATGGTTAAGGGTATCTGGTCGCACCATCGACTAGCCATATACTCTGCTCCAGGTGAACTTACTAACAGAGGGGTCCTAAGGGTTTGGGTAGGTAGTTTAAACTTATCCACGAATTCCCTTGATATGTATGAATGCGATGCACTAGTATCAAAAAGAACAAGAGCGGTAAATGACTTAACCAAAAAATTACCTATAACCGTGTCTGGCTGCTCTTCAACCTCCTCCACGTTAACGTGGTTCACTTGTCCTTTGTTGAATGGATTGGGCTTCTTCCCAATGCTCCCATTTCCGTTTCCATCCTTCCCTTCAGGGCACTCTGTGGCATAGTGTCCAGTCTTCCCGCACTTGAAACAAGTAACATCGCTTAGGTCTCTCTTGGTGGGTGTGGCTGGATTGGGGCGGTTCTGATTGTTGCTTGCTCCATTCCCATTCCCATTCCTTGGGCCATTATGGTTATGGTTACTGTTGGAAATATGCCCTAGAGGCAATAATAAATTGGTTATTATTATATTTCCTTGTTCATGATAATCGTTTATTATCCATGCTAGAATTGTATTGATAGGAAACTCAGATACATGTGTGGATACATAGACAACACCATGTCCCTAGTAAGCCTCTAGTTGACTAGCTCATTGATCAATAGATGGTTACGGTTTCCTGACCATGGACATTGGATGTCATTGATAACGGGATCACATCATTAGGAGAATGATGTGATGGACAAAGACCCAATCCTAAGCCTAGCACAAGATCATGTAGTTCGTATGCTAAAGCTTTTATAATGTCAAGTATCATTTCCTTAGACCATGAGATTGTGCAACTCCCGGATACCGTAGGAGTGCTTTGGGTGTGCCAAACGTCACAACGTAACTGGGTGACTATAAAGGTGCACTACGAGTATCTCCAAAAGTGTCTGTTGGGTTGGCACAAATCGAGACTGGGATTTGTCACTCCGTGTGACGGAGAGGTATCTCTGGGCCCACTCGGTACGACATCATCATAATGTGCACAATGTGATCAAGGAGTTGATCACGGGATGATGTGTTACGGAATGAGTAAAGAGACTTGCCGGTAACGAGATTGAACAAGGTATCGGGATACCGACAATCGAATCTTGGGCAAGTATCGTACCGCTAGACAAAGGGAATTGTATACGGGATTGATTAAGTCCTTGACATCGTGGTTCATCCGATGAGATCATCGTGGAACATGTGGGAGCCAACATGGGTATCCAGATCCCGCTGTTGGTTATTGACCAGAGAGCGATCTCGGTCATGTCTACATGTCTCCCGAACCCGTAGGGTCTACACACTTAAGGTTCGATGACGCTAGGGTTGTAGGGATATGTATATGCAGTAACCCGAATGTTGTTAGGAGTCCCGGATGAGATCCCAGACGTCACGAGGAGTTCCGGAATGGTCCGGAGGTAAAGAATTATATATAGGAAGTGCTATTTCGGGCATCGGGACAAGTTTCGGGGTCACAGGTATTGTACCGGGACCACCGGAAGGGTCCCGGGGGTCCACCGGGTGGGGCCACCTGCCCCGGGGGGCCACATGGACTGTAGGGGGTGCGGCTTGGCCTATATGGGCCAAGGGCACCAGCCCCAAGAGGCCCATGCGCCTAGGGTTCAAGGAAGGGAAGAGTCCCAAAGGGGGAAGGCACCTCCTAGGTGCCTTGGGGAGGAGGGATTCCTCCCTTGGCCGCACCCCCTAGGAGATTGGATCTCCTAGGGCCGGCCCCCCCCCCCTTGGACTCCCTATATACAGTGGGGGAAGGAGGGCCTCTCAACCTACGCCTTTGGTGCCTTCCTCTCCCTCTCCAACACATCCTCCTCCTCCATAGTGCTTGGCGAAGCCCTGCCGGAGTACTGCAGCTCCACCACCACCACGCCGTCGTGCTGCTGTTGGAGCCATCTCCATCAACCTCTCCTCCCCCCTTGCTGGATCAAGAAGGAGGAGATGTCACTGCTCCGTACGTGTGTTGAACACGGAGGTGCCGTCCGTTCGGCGCTAGGATCATCGGTGATTTGGATCACGACGAGTATGACTCCATCAACCCCGTTCTCCTGAATGCTTCCGCGCACGATCTACAAGGGTATGTAGATCCACTCCTCCCTCGTTGCTAGATGACTCCATAGATAGATCTTGGTGACACGTAGGAAAATTTTGAATTAATGCTACGTTCCCCAATAGTGGTATCAGAGCTAGGTCTATGCGTAGTTTCTATGCACGAGTAGAACACAAAGTAGTTGTGGGCGTTGATTTTGTTCAATATGCTTACCGTTACTAGTCCAATCTTGATTCGGCGGCATTGTGGGATGAAGCGGCCCGGACCAACCTTACACGTACGCTTACGTGAGACCGGTTCCACCGACTGACATGCACTAGTTGCATAAGGTGGCTGGCGGGTGTCTGTCTCTCCCACTTTAGTCGGATCAGATTCGATGAAAAGGGTCCTTATGAAGGGTAAATAGCAATTGGCATATCACGTTGTGGTTTTTGCGTAGGTAAGAAATGTTCTTGCTAGAAACCCATAGCAGCCACGTAAAACATGCGAACAACAATTAGAGGACGTCTAACTTGTTTTTACAGGGTATGCTATGTGATGTGATATGGCCAAAAGGATGTGATGAATGATATATGTGATGTATGAGATTGATCATGTTCTTGTAATAGGAATCACGACTTGCATGTCGATGAGTATGACAACCGGCAGGAGCCATAGGAGTTGTCTTAATTTATTTATGACCTGCGTGTCAACATAAACGTCGTGTAATTACTTTACTTTATTGCTAACCGTTAGCTGTAGTAGTAGAAGTAATAGTTGGCGAGACAACTTCATGAAGACACGATGATAGAGATCATGATGATGGAGATCATGGTGTCATGCCGGTGACGACGATGATCATGGAGCCCCGAAGATGGAGATCAAGAGGAGCAAAGTGATGATGGCCATATCATGTCACTATTTGATTGCATGTGATGTTTATCTTGTTTATGCATCTTGTTTACTTAGAACGACGGTAGTAAATAAGATGATCCCTCATAATAATTTCAAGAAAGTGTTCCCCCTAACTGTGCACCGTTGCGACAGTTCGTTGTTTCGAAGCACCACGTGATGATCGGGTGTTAGATTCTAACGTTCACATACAACGGGTGTAAGACAGATTTACACACACGAAACACTTAGGTTGACTTGACGAGCCTAGCATGTACAGACATGGCCTCGGAACACAAGAGACCGAAAGGTCGAGCATGAGTCGTATGGTAGATACGATCAACATGAAGATGTTCACCGATGATGACTAGTCCGTCTCACGTGATGATCGGACACGGCCTAGTTGACTCGGATCATGTAATCACTTAGATGACTAGAGGGATGTCTATCTGAGTGGGAGTTCATAAGATGAACTTAATTATCCTGAACATAGTCAAAAGGTCTTCGCAAATTATGTCGTAGCTCGCGCTTCAGTTCTACTATTTAGATATGTTCCTAGAGAAAATTTAGTTGAAAGTTGATAGTAGTAATTATGCGAACTAGGTCCGTAAACTGAGGTTTGTCCTCATTGCTTCATAGAAGGCTTATGTCCTTAATGCACCGCTCAGTGTGCTGAACCTCGAACGTTGTCTATGGATGTTGCGAACATCTGACATACACATTTTGATAACTACGTGATAGTTCAGTTAAACGGCTTAGAGTTGAGGCACCGAAGACGTTTTGAAACGTCACGAAAAATATGAGATGTTTCGAGGGCTGAAATTGGGATTTCAAGCTCGTGCCCACGTCAAGAGGTATAAGACCTCCGACAATTTTCTTAGCCTGCAAACTAAGGGAGAAAAGCTCAATTGTTGAACTTGTGCTCAGATTGTCTGAGTACAACAATCGCTTGAATCAAGTGGGAGTTGATCTTCCAGATGAAATAGTGATAGTTCTCCGAAGTCATTACCACCAAGCTGCTAGAGCTTCGTGACGAACTATAACATATCGAGGACATATATGATGATCTTTGAGATATTCGTGATGTTTGACACCACAAAAGTAGAAATCAAGAAGGAGCATCAATTGTTGATGGTTGGTGAAACCACTAGTTTCAAGAAGGGCAAGGGCACGAAGGGATACTTCATGAAACGGCAATTCAGCTGCTGCTCTAGTGAAGAAACCCAAGGTTGAACCCAAACCCGAGACTAAGTGCTTCTGTAATAAGGGGAATAGCCACCGGAGCGGAATTACCCTAGATACTTGGTAGATGAGAAGGCTGGCAAGGTCGATAGGAGTATATTGGATATACATTGTGTTAATGTGTACTTTACTAGTACTCCTAGTAGCACCATGGTATTAGATACTGGTTCGGTTGCTAAATGTTAGTAAACTCGAAATAAAAGCTACGGAATAAACGGAGACTAGCTAAAGGTGAGCTGACGATATGTGTTGGAAAGTGTTTCCAATGTTGATATGATCAAATATCGTACGCTCCCTCTACTATCAAGATTGGTGTTTGCGTTGAGCATAGACATGATTGGATTATGTCTATCGCAATGCGGTTATTCATTTAAGGAGAATAATGGTTACTCTGTTTATTTGAATAATATCTTCAATGGTCTTGCACCTAAAATGAATGGTTCATTGAATCTCGATCATAGTGATACACATGTTCATGCCAAAAGATATAAGATAGTAATGATAGTACCACCTACTTGTGGCACTGCCACTTAAGTCATATCGGTATAAAACGCATGAAGAGGCTCCATGTTGATGGATCTTTGGACTCACTCATTTTTGAAAAGTTTGAGACATGCGAACCATGTCTATTAGTGTATATGCATGAAGAAACTCCATGCAAATGGACCATTTGGACTCACTTGATTTTGAATCACTTGAGACATGCAAATCATACCACATGGGCAAGATGACTGAAAGCCTCGTTTTCAGTAAAATGGAACTAGAAAGCAACTTGTTGGAAGAAATACATTTTGATGTGTGCAGTCCAATGAGTGCTGAGGCGTGTAGTGGATATCGTTATGTTCTTACTTCACAGATGATTTGAGTAGATGTTGAGTACATTTACTTGATAAATCACGAGTCTGAATTATTGAAAGGTTCAAGTAATTTCAGGGTGAAGTTGAAAGATCGTCGTGACAAGAGGATAAAAATATCTATGATATGATCATAGAGATGAATATCTGAATTACGAGTTTGACACAGAATTAAGACATTGTGGAAATTGTTTCACAACTAATACAGCCTGGAACACCATAGTGTGATGGTGTGTCCGAACATCATAACTGCACCCTATTGGATATGATGCATACCATGATGTCTCTTATCGAATTACCATGATAGTTTATGGGTTAGGCATTAAAGACAACCACATTCACTTTAAATAGGGCACCACGTAATTCCGATGAGATGACACCATATGAACTATGGTTTAGAGAAACCTAAGCTGTCATTTCTTAGAAGTTTGGGGCTACGACGCTTATGTGAAAAAGTTTCAGGCTGATAAGCTCGAACCCAAAGCGGATAAATGCATCTTCATAGGACACCCAAAATAGTTGGGTATACCTCCTGTCTCAGATCCGAAAGCAATAAGGGATTGTTTCTAGAATCGGGTCCTTTCTCGAGGAAAAGTTTCTCTCGAAAGAATTGAGTGGGAGGATGGTGGAGACTTGATGAGGTTACTAAACCGTCTCTTCAACTAGTGTGTGGCAGGGCACAGGAAGTTGTTCCTGTGGCACCTACACCAATTGAAGTGGAAGCTTATGATAGTGATCATGAAACTTCAGATCAAGTCACTCCCAAACCTCGTAGGATGACAAGGATGCGTACTACTTCAGAGTAGTATGTAATCATGTCTTGGAAGTCATGTTGCTAGACAACAATGAACCTACGAGCCATGGAGAAGCGATGGTGGGCCCGGATTCCGATAAATGGCTCGAGGCCATAAAATCCGAGAGAGGATCCATGTATGAAAACAAAGTGTAGACTTTGGCAGAACGGCTCGATGGTCGTAAGGCTACGGAGTACAGATGGATTTTAAAAAGAAGACGGACAATGATGGTAAATGTCACCATTAAGAAAGCTCGACTTGTCGTTAAGAAGTTTCCCAACAAGTTTAAGGAGTTGACTGCGGTGAGACTTTCTCACTCGTAGCGATGCTAAGAGTCTGTTGGAATTATATTAGCAATTACTGCATTATTTGTGAAATCTTGCAGATAGGATGTCAAAACATTGTTTCCTCGACATTTTTTTAAGGAAAGGTTGTATGTGATACAACCGGAAGGTTTTGTCAATCCTGAAAGATGCTAACAAGTATGCCAAGCTCCAGCAAGCCTTCTAAGGACTGGAGTAAGCATCTCGGAGTTGGAATGTATGCTTTGATAAGATGATCAACGTTTTGGGTGTATACAAAGTTTATGAGAAACTTGTATTTCCAAAGAAGTGAGTGGGAGCACTATAGAATTTCTGATAAATATATGTTGTTGACATATTGTTGATCAGAAATGACGTAGAATTTCTGGAAAGCATATAGGGTTATTTGGAAAGTGTTTTTCAATGGAAAGCCTGGATTAAGCTACTTGAACATTGAGCATCAAGATCTATAAGGATAGATCAAAATTCTTAATGGTACTTTCAAATGAGCACATACCTTGACATGATCTTGAAGGTGTTCAAGATGGATCAGTCAAAGAAGGAGTTCTTGCCTGAGTTGTAAGGTATGAAGTTAAGACTTAAAGCTCAACCACGGCAGAAGAAAGAGGAAGGACGAAGGTCGTCCCCTATGCTTTTATAATAGGCTCTCTACAGTATGCTATGCTGTGTACCGCACCTGAAGTGTGCCTTGCCATGAGTCAGTCAAGGGGTACAAGAGTGATCCAAGAATGGATCACAGGACAGCGGTCAAAGTTATCCTTAGTAACTAGTGGACTAAGGAATTTTCTCGATTATGGAGGTGGTAAAAGAGTTCGTCGTAAAGGGTTACGCCGATGCAAACTTTGACACTAATCTAGATTATTCTGAGTAGTAAACTGGATTCGTATAGTAGAACAGTTATTTGGAATAGCTCCAAATAGAACGTGGTAGCTGCATCTAGAAGATGACGTAGAGATTTGTAAAGCACACACGGATCTGAAAGATTCAGACCCGTTGACTATAACATCTTTCACAAGCATAACATGATCAAACCCAGAACTCATCGAGTGTTAATCACATGGTAATGTGAACTAGATTATTGACTCTAGTAAACTCTTTGGGTGTTAGTCACATGGGGATGTGACCTTGAGTGTTAATCACATATCGATGTGAACTGGATTATTGACTCTAGTGCAAGTGGGAGACTGTTGGAAATATGCCCTAGAGGCAATAATAAATTGGTTATTATTATATTTCCTTGTTCATGATGATCGTTTATTATCCATGCTAGAATTGTATTGATAGGAAACTCAGATACATGTGTGGATACATAGACAACACCATGTCCCTAGTAAGCCTCTAGTTGACTAGCTCGTTGATCAATAGATGGTTACGGTTTCCTGACCATGGACATTGGATGTCATTGATAACGGGATCACATCATGGACAAAGACCCAATCCTAAGCCTAGCACAAGATCATGTAGTTCGTATGCTAAAGCTTTTCTAATGTCAAGTATCATTTCCTTAGACCATGAGATTGTGAAACTCCCGGATACCGTAGGAGTGCTTTGGGTGTGCCCAACATCACAACGTAACTGGGTGACTATAAAGGTGCACTACGGGTATCTCCGAAAGTGTCTGTTGGGTTGGCACAAATCGAGACTGGGATTTGTCACTCCGCGTGACCGAGAGGTATCTCTGGGCCCACTCGGTAGGACATCATCATAATGTGCACAATGTGATCAAGGAGTTGATCACGGGATGATGTGTTACGGAACGAGTAAAGAGACTTGCCGGTAACGAGATTGAACAAGGTATCGGGATACCGACAATCGAATCTCGGGCAAGTATCGTACCGCTAGACAAAGGGAATTGTATACGGGATTCATTAAGTCCTTGGCATCGTGGTTCATCTGATGAGATCATCGTGGAACATGTGGGAGCCAACATGGGTATCCAGATCCCGCTATTGGTTATTGACCAGAGAGCGATCTCGGTCATGTCTACATGTCTCCCGAACCCGTAGGGTCTACACACTTAAGGTTCGGTGACGCTAGGGTTGTAGGTATATGTATATGCAGTAACCCGAATGTTGTTCGGAGTCCCGGATGAGATCCCGGACGTCACGAGGAGTTCCGGAATGGTCCGGAGGTAAAGAATTATATATAGGAAGTGCTATTTCGGGCATCGGGACAAGTTTCGGGGTCACCGGTATTGTACCGGGACCACCGAAAGGGTCCTGGGGGTCCATCGGGTGGGGCCACCTGCCCCGGGGGGCCACATGGGCTGTAGGGGGTGCGCCTTGGCCTATATGGGCCAAGGGCACCAGCCCCAAGAGGCCCATGCGCCTAGGGTTCAAGGAAGGAAAGAGTCCCAAAGGGGGAAGGCACCTCCTAGGTGCCTTGGGGAGGAGGGATTCCTCCCTTGGCCGCACCCCCCTAGGAGATTGGATCTCCTAGGGCCGGCGCCCCCCTTGGACTCCCTATATATAGTGGGGGAAGGAGGGCCTCTCAACCTACGCCTTTGGTGCCTCCCTCTCCCTCTCCAACACATCCTCCTCCTCCATAGTGCTTGGCGAAGCCCTGCCAGAGTACTGCAGCTTCACCACCACCACGCCGTCGTGCTGCTGTTGGAGCCATGTCCATCAACCTCTCCTCCCCCCTTGCTGGATCAAGGAGGAGACGTCACTGCTCCGTACGTGTTTTGAACGCGGAGGTGCCGTCCGTTCGGCGCTAGGATCATCGGTGATTTGGATCACGACGAGTACGACTCCATCAACCCCGTTCTCTTGAACGCTTTCGCGCGCGATCTACAAGGGTATGTAGATCCACTCCTCCCTTGTTGCTAGATAACTCCATAGATAGATCTTGGTGACACGTAGGAAAATTTTGAATTTTTGCTACGTTCCCCAACAGTTACTTCCTCCATTATGGGTGTGGCCTCCATGGTTATGAACAAGTCCTCCCGAGTTCGAGGTTAGGCGAGGCTTCTGCTGGGCTCCTGAGTTATACCTCCCTTGTCCATACTTCCTCTTACGGCTCTCAATCTGCTGCTGCTTCCCTTCAATCATAAGAGCCTTATCTACCAACTCCTGGTAGTTGTTGAATGTTGCCACCATCAACTGCATGCTCATCTCATCATTCAGCCCTTCTGACGGGGATATACCCCACGGTATGACCCGGTCGAAAGTATGACCCGGCCGGACTTGGCGCTTCACCGATGACCCGCCGGAAGACTGGGAACTCACGGGTCTGGCGGCTCACTGGTCAGACGACTGACGGATGACCCCGACGGCAAGTCACATAGAAGACTAGGCCCAAGGCCCAGTAGGCCGACTCATATTATGGTGGGCCGGCTTAAGACAGAAGGCATGAGGAATATTTCCTTTACAAGGAAGCAAGACCCGTACTTGTATCTGACTTGTAATAGAGAATAAGTTAGTTCTAATCCTAATAGGACTCTACATGTAAGCCACCCCTTCAACTTATATAAGAAGGGGCAGGGCTCCCCAAAGAGGGACAAGCAACAAGAAACAATATCTAGGGCTAGACACAAAGAGGAGAGCCGGCTTACGGCGACTCCCTCATGATGATAATGAGACCTAGCCACAAACAACATGTAGGGTTGTTACCGGATGATGTTTCCCAGGGCCCGAAGCTGTCTAAATCCTTGTCTTATGTTGCGTCTCTCGATTCCGCCCAACCCCTCTCAAGCTACCACATAGATGCGTTGGTCTTGCGACTAAGTCCTCACACTAAGGACAGCTGCCGTGACAATTCCACGACATTTCACGCCCACCGTGGGACCTACGCACGGTGGTGATGAGTTCTTGGAGGGATCTCTCCTAGAGATCGAGAAGTTCGCGATTTGCCAGGTAGAGAAGAACCGGTGCAGAAGGATCTAAATCAATTCTGAGTTTATCAGTGAAGATTGAAAAAGTTTTGGCAGTTGTATAAACCAGACGAGAGTCAAAAGGTAAATTCAATGTCGACCGACCAATCGCGTCTACCCAACAAGATCTGAAACCCTAGAAAGAGGGTCACGTCTTGGAGCGCACCCGCCGTTCTGCGATCTGTCACAAATATCGCCGAGACCGATAGAAGTTCAAGGAGATCGAAACTGTTTCCTTCACGGGTGCTCGCCTAATTACGTGGTCGGATCAAACCCTTGAAAGTAGCAGCCGATCGTCCACACGAAGGCCGACGAGCCGCCGTAGTCCTTGTTTTCCTCCCATCGACCAAGTTAGGCACCCGTGCATGCAAGGGGTCAGGCCAGCTTCCGTATCCTCACGTGAAACCTGCAATAATGGGAAGAGCCAACAAGTAGCAATGGTGCTATTCCAATTAGTACTCTGCTACGTGATGGCCAAGTTGATCTACAACTCTAAATTTTTTATTGGGCTAAAACTGCTATCTGGGGAAGCAAACCAGTGTCTGTAGATGTCTCAAGAAAGAAAAGACAGCAAGAATTTCATTAGGCACACAGATCGAGGAAGTAACCAAGCGGCTAGAGTAATTCTTCCGTAGATGTCTGTGCAAGCCGCTGATAAAAAGTGATCTATCGTTATCGACATTTTAATGCCATGCGGACATAGGTTCTGCAAATCAACTGCGACCCGGAGAAGGAAAACTCACCGAGCCGGATGCTGTTTCGCCAGGGTCTGTTTCAACTACCTGACACGACCCGGCCCTCCGCTACTGCGTCACGAGTCGTCACCAAGTCCGAGATATTGGTAAACCGCCGCACGTCCGTTGCAAACCGCCGCGCGCTTAAACCGCTATCTTCGCTGTGGCCGCTATGACATTACGCGGAGCCACCCCCGACTGGCGTTTGTTCATGGTCACCGCACGTCCGTTGCGAGCCGCCGCCGCTGTCTCAAACGCGCTGTCGCTGCAGTTTTTGAGCCACCCCATGGTGATGCCTCAGTTTCATTACCGTGTTAAATCGCCGGGGCCGTGTTGAGCCGCCTCTGTCATATTGAGTCGCCTCTGTTGCGTTGAACGGATAAACCGTCATCTGAACAATCAGGTGATATTTATCCGTTTAAATTTATTAGCATATATTGGTTTTTGTCAAAGAACAATTATTCTGATTTGCGTTGTTTCCACATCATGTGCGGCCCTGACCCTGCCGTTCGCCTCCCGGCCGTTTTCGTTGCCTCTGCGAGTCACAGTCGCCATCCTTGACAGTCACCACGAGCCACCTTTGCCTAGGCCTGGAACATATAGTTAATACGGGAGAAGGTCACTTCAGCAATGGTTATGAGAAAAGTTGGTTGTTGCACACAGAGCTTGTACGGACACATACCGAAGAAAACATCAAGTATTTACATGGAAGATCAAATTGAAAAGTCAACCATATTATCAGGACATGTCTATTGGCAGTACTTGATGGTATGGTCACGTGTATAGCTATTATTAGAGAAGGGTAGCTGCTGGAGATGTTCAGATGAGCTGCTATCAACATCCGAAAAATACAAGGTGTTGTTTGCCCTATTTATTTTTAAGCATATATTAATTCATTCAAGTAAAGCTACTTTGCCCTGTTGTATTTTATATGCAGGAAAATTATCCATCACAAAGTGGTATTATACCACGGAGATGGAGACACACCAAACATTATTTGGCACAGGTGGTTGTCCTTACTCAACGGATTTCCGCACCGGATTACAACGCCGTGGCCGTCTCTCGCGACCGCGCCGGCTTACAACGCCGTGGCCGTCTCTCGTGTCCGCGCCGGCTTACAATGAGGAGGACAACTTGTTTGTCCGCATCGGCTTACAACGCCGCGGCCGGCTCGTCTACCTGCTCCCGTGGCCGACTCACTCGTGGTTAAATTCAACTTCACCATAGAGATCATCAACTCCATGGCAGATAATTTCCGGCCTAACATATCAGGTGAAATCCATCCAGTATATTTTTATATTACATATTGCTTTCTTTAAGAGCGATTACTCTGTCTTGTGAGGTTCTCCAATGCAGGACAAGTTATATCACTGAGCTGTTGAAGGACTCATACCGGTTTATATAATGGTCAAATATGGAGAGTCTCAAGCCAACAACTCAAGTAGTCTTAAGACTCGGGGGCTACAATGACATGACTCAGGAACTCCGGGTCATTGGAGAGAATGATAACCCGGTTCCAGAGGACACCGCCATATTGATGAGAATTTAAAGGCCATCAGAAAATTGTCGGTTCAAAATAAAGATTCCGGTTTAAAATCTGGTTCAAGAGACATCTCTCTCCCGCAAAGCTTTGAAGCTCTCAAATCCGGTTTAAACATCTGGCCCAAGGTAAATTTATCTCTTACAAAGCTTTTAAGCTCTGAAGTCTGGTTCAAACATCCGGCTCAAGGACAATCTGTCTCACACAAAGTTTTGAAGCTTTCAAATCCGGTTTAAAGTTCCGGTTCAAAAAGAATTAATCTCTCGCAAGATTCGAGTTCTCAGAAAAATTAAAAAGGTTGCCAAAGAGAACTTTCTGCCATGATGCGCGGTTCAAACATGGGTATCCTGCTTTACGGCTTATCTTATTATGGTCACTGGGGGCTTCCTGCTCATCGAGCATAGCTGTCGGTACCCTCTTGATTGGCGCGATGCCAAAATTTATATGGTCACTTGGGGGCTTCCTGTTCAAACATAGGTCGTATTCGAACCAAAGAGAACATAGCTGCCGTAACTCTTTTGATCAGCGCAAAGTCAAACTCACTAGGGGGCTTCTTGATCGTATCTGAATCATAGATTAACCCCTTTTGGGTCCGACTTGGATCGTATTTGAATCAGGGTCGTTAAAAACCTCTCAAGGTCATTTGGGGGCTTCCTGTTCAAACATAGGTCGTATTCAAACCAAAGAGAACATAGTTGTCGGTACCCTCTTGATCGGCGCAACGCCAAAGCCGTTGGGGGCTATATGATCATATTCGAATCTTAGCTCAACCCCTTTGGAACGGTTTTCTGATCGTATACGAATCAGAAGCCTTAAATTTTTAAGTCTTTTTTGCGAACAATTTTGGGTTTTGACTTGAGACCTTTTTTGGATTATATCTCAAATGTATATAAGTGTTTTATCCTTAACTCGGCTTGACTTTTGACTATAAGTCGCCAGCTTATGACAATCATCATCTATGTGGAAGCATTGGCTTCTAAGGATTGGGTTATCACCCTTACTGCACAGGCCATGTAAACCGCCAAGGGTTCTTGTGATCTACTTGTGTGTAGGGTAAGACTACATTTGGGTGGTTACCCGCCCTGGCTCTTGACGTTAATTCGCCAGGGCATATGTTGTTTAAACTTTATGCAGGATTTGCAGAACTATGACTTATGTAAATTCTTAAGTCCAAGCTCATCGTTAAAATTGATGCTTCAAAATGATAATCTGTTCTGGATTTTCTCAAAGGCTATAAGCCGCCGGGTTACAAAAATTCCGGCTTACAATGAATGCGCATTAAGTCGTCATCGGCCAAGAGCAGCCAGGTATTTAAACTCCGGATTTACTTGTCAACCAATGAGGTATTCAAATCTTTAATAGCCAAAACTGGTTGGATTTTCATGATGATATTGAATGATTGAGGTTTTCATACCGGATTATATTATTCAAATCTTGAATAGCCAACATGGCTGGATTTCTATTGTGATTATCAATAACCAGTGTTATGATTGAGATTTTCAAAGTCGCTTTAGCGCAACGGCTATTATTTTTATCAATGAATATGATTTATTCTACAATGGAAGGAATAGTCCCGAGTCGCTGCAGGCTCACGACCCGGCACTTGGGGGCTACATTATTCAGATTGGGATTATATCAAATATGCAAGTCCCATGTCACTGCCAGCATGCACCATGGCACTTGGGGGCTAATGCAAAGTCATTTTTTGCTCAACTTATTGAAGACCCGACTCATCACATTCTAAATGAGTTGGCCCTTGGAGGCTACCAATTGCTCCTGTCAAAAATTCAAGGTACACAAGCATTAATCCATTATATTGAACGGTCCACTATTCAGTTGGTGGAGTACAAAGCTCTTAACCTTGTGGACGTGGGTTCAAGCCCCATGGCGGAGACTATATTATACGATGTTATTACCAATTATATACAAAGTCCCAGCTCAGTATTATCTTACTAAGCCGGCCCTTGGGGCTACACATTGCTGTTCAAATTTACATGGTTATATCTACAAAGTCCCTGCTCATGATTGCATAATGACCCGGCCCTTGGGGGCTACACTGGTTGAAGTTTTCATGAGCATAAAGCAATTACAAGTACCAGGTTGGTGCAAGCATGACAATCTGGCACTTGGGGGCTACATGTGTGGAATATTCAGTTTATATGATTGAGATGAATAAACCGGATTTCTTCAAGGTTGCAAAATTTATTGGAGCAAGTCTTAAACCATCACTTTGTTCTGCTCAAGACTTGGGGGCTACAGTTAATATGGATATAAGGGAGAAAAATCTTCAAATTATCAGTTTTGAGCAAATCAGGAGGATCAATTACATAAACCGATGTCAACAACAATTACGACCCGGCATCGTCTGTTTTATAATCCGGCAGTTTTTGGTAATGATAAACCAGCAAGTTTTACATCTTCAAGCCGGCTGAATATCAGATGAGTATTTGAAGACCAAAATTATTTAACCCCGCGCCTTGGAAGCCGACTCAAGTGGATTATTCTTCACAATATTTTTCTATGAGAAACCAGCATCAGCAAATTGAGTATGAAGCCAGCTTATTTGACCCGGATTTTCTAGATGAAGGAAATGACAATTGGACTTAAGGATAATCAGGTCCTGTCTCAGGAGACTATTTAACCCGGAGCACAAGGAATTAAGGATGATCAGGTGCCAGCGTACAAGAATTTTTAACCCGGAACACAATCTGTCAAAGTTGTTCTTGTGTTTGTTTTAAAGGATTAGTTTAGAATGGATAAATCCAAATTAAACTGGGGGCTAATGACGGGGATATACCCCGCGGTATGACCCGGCCAGAAGTATGACCCGGCCGGACTTGGCGCTTCACTGATGACCCGCCGGAGGACTGGCAACTCATGGGTCTGGCGGCTCACTAGTCAGACGACTCACGGATGACCCCGACGGCGGGTCACATAGAAGACTAGGCCCAAGGCCCAGTAGGCCGGCTCATATTATGGTGGGCTGACTTAAGACAGAAGGCATGAGGAATATTTCCTTTACAAGGAAGCAAGACCCGTACTTGTATCTGACTTGTAATATAGAATAAGTTAGTTCTAATCCTAATAGGACTCTACATGTAAGCCGCCCCTTCAACTTATATAAGGAGGGGCAGGGCTCCCCAAAGAGGGACAAGCAACAAGAAACAATATCTAGGGTTAGACACAAAGAGGAGAGTCGGCTTACGGCGACTCCCTTATGATGATAATGAGACCTAGCCACAAACATCATGTTGGGTTGTTACCGGATGATGTTTCTTGGGGCTCAAAGCTGTCTAAATCCTTGTCTTATGTTGCGTCTCTCGATTCCGCCCAACCCCTCTCAAGCTACCACATAGATGCGTTGGCCTCGCGACTAAGTCCTCACACTAAGGACATCTACCGTGACAATTCCATGACACCTTCCATAAACTTCTCCCGCTTTGTGACATCTATGGCCACATCATCAGGGGCATAGCGAGATAACTTGCTAAACCCATCCACGTACTGAGCCACAGTATGGTTCCCCTGGCGTAAGTTGCGAAACTCACACTTCTTCATACTCATTGCTCCAGTTGAGACATGGGCTGTACGGAAAGCTTGCTGAAACTGGTCCCATGTCACCGTGGCTATAGGGTAGGTGACAGTGTAATTCTCCCACCATGAGGCTGCTAGTCCATCCAACTGATGTGCGGCAAAACACACCCTCTCAGCATCGGTACATCCTGCAGTTGTTAACTCCCTTCCAATCCTGCGGAGCCAATCATCTGCTACTATAGGCTCGGTGCTACTGGAAAACACCGGCGACTGCAACCTCAGAAAACGGGCTAAGTTGTCAACTGGTGGTGGTGGTGGTGGAAACTGAGTGAGCTCCGGTGGGAAAGAAAATCCGGGGTCACGTCTCGGAGGCATCTGACGGGTTTAGAGGGGAGAGATTAGAATAGAATGAGGTCTAATGAGAAAGCACTACCCATATGCACATGAGACAAACACAATCATTTCACTCAATCAATCAAGCAAGGCATACAATCGGTCTAGAACTATCACAAAAGTGCTCGGACTATTCTATTTACATGGTGGAATACTACTACTGATGCGGTGGTCTACTAAAAATAATCCTTGGTTGAAGACTCCATGATGTCTTCTCCATCTTCATCTTCAAAGTCATCATCGCCAAGGTCGGAGTCGGTGTCGTCGATGATGATGTAGTCCTCCAGGCAAATCTCCTTGGGTTCTTCATCTTATCCTCTTGGTGCGGGGTCTCCCAGGAATACTCCTAGCTTCCTTTCCAGATCGTCATTCTTCTCCACTAGTACGACAATTTCTTCCTCATAATCTTCACGTGTAGCCTTAAGTTCTTCTTCCAGTTCCGTGATCCTAGTCATTGCCTTCTTCAGATCTATCATGCCTACGCACATCTGAATCTCCTGGCGTCGAATGTGCTGGTTTAGTTCCTGGATGAAAGTTGCAATTGATCTATCCTTCCTGGTGCTGATCATCTCCCATTGCTCATCTCGGCGCCCACAAATCTAATAGATAGTATCCTTAAGCTCCTTGTGATATACTTCTCCAATGCGTCCCATGGTGATGTGAGCTACCATACTCTTTCCTAGACTCCAGGTTGGTGCATCAAAGGAAAACTCTATGGGTTTAGTGACTGGCGTGAAGGTCCTTCCTGGAACTTGAACTTGAATCATCCATCGCTCCTATTCTGGTAAAGTGGCGTTGTAGGTCCCGGTGAAGCTTGGTATTCCTATGTTCAGGTACCTAGTGACTTCCTTTAAGTGTCATCCAAAAGGTGCTTCTTCATCCGGTTGTGCAAACTTGTTTCTTGCATCCGCCATCCTAAAGAGTAGAAAATGGAGAGGAGTCAGAAATGAGAAGAGAATAGTGATATATGGTCTTAGCTTAGTGGTCGTGTCCTACACTTAGTGTGTGCTCTGATACCATCTTGTAGCGACCCGACCTTAAACGGTCAAGTCTCTGTGTTTCAGTGTCATCCCTAGATCGGTAATGCTGACACACACATTACTCGAGGATTTATAACAGAGTAGCAATCACACACTTATTACATCGAAATGTCTCCAAAGAGAACTTAATACAATAAATATGGCTTAAGGCCATCTAATACGATAACAACGAAAGGCTTGGAAGATAAGGTGAGTCCATCAACTCCAACGGCATACCTGAGCTGCACGGCAACGACCTAACGAACCTTACTCCTCGTCTGAAAAGTCTGCAACATAATACGTTGGACCCCGAAAACGGGTCAGCACATGGAATATGCTGGCAAAGTAACACAGTAGAGCAAGAACAGAATAATGCTATCACTACATGCATATTTGGCTGGTGGAAATCTCTATGGTTACAGTTTTGCGAAAAGACAATTTTTCCCTACAACAAAGGAATAGATTTTAATTTAACTATCATGGTAGTTGAAACATCATTGAGAAGGTTCCCCCAACTCAATCCCAATTAAAGTAATTATCAACCCAACAATATTAAGTTAAAAGTGATGAGATACTTAAGATACTCCAAGTACTAGATACTCAAGATGTCCATAACCGGGGACACGGCTAACCATGATTAGTTTGTACACTCTGCAGAGGTTTGCGCAATTTTCCCCACAAGACTCGATCGCCTCCATTGAATTTCTCGCACTACATGGTGTTTGAGAAACGGATGACCGAGACACAGTCTTTCAGAAACATTAACTCTCTACTCCAGGCAGACCATACCAAACCTACAACCCTTATCTAATCTCGGAATCGTTAGAAGTACGATCTCCGAATCTATAAGCTTTGGCCTGCCTTTTTCCCTTATCTAATCTCTTAGGTAACAAGAAAGTGGTGTTAATTGTCACGCTAAGGAGCTGACCAGTGACATTTCTGTCTCAATTGAAGTCAACCTTACTATACTCGCTTGTAGGAGATCATCGCTCAGAAGGGCGTTCTTTCGCTAGAAAAACAAGAGTTTGAAGATCACCCAACCCATGAAAAGGTTAGAACTCTCGATCTAGCCCCACTTTCTATAGCAATTTATCGACATGTTGTTTCGAATGTCCTTGAAAAGGCCTACACACATACCCTGCCACTCGATGTGTAGTGGGTTTGTTCAGTAGAGATGGGTAGAGCGCACAAGTATTGGAAGGAAAGTTTCACCCTTCTTAAAAGAGAAAAAGTCTGTATTGAACTCTGATTTGAATTCCTTTCTTATTAGTTTCAAAGTGCAAAATGTTCATTGCCTTGATCAGAGCCTTTAAGCCTTTTAGAAGCGAGCATTTCCGCAGCTTCTATTTTTCCTAAAGCTAATGAACCGAATGGAAGAGAAAAACTTGGAATAAATAATAAAGAAGGAACCAACAAGAAAATAAAGAATTGTTCCAACCTCGGCTCGGGGTCTGTCTGGAAATGGAAAATAGTTCTCTCTCTCATCTGGTCTCGCCACAGTGACAAGAAAAACAAGTGAATAATTGGAATAGAACGCAATCGTCAACCAAAATCGGGTAGGATGTATTCTAAAAGAAAGCCTTGCCTCACTCGCAAGTGAGGACCTCACCCCTCCTTCCTCATTTATTGAGAATGGAAAAAGACAATGTTCATTGCTTCCTCAAAACAAGAGTTCCACGGGCGGCTGCTCCTGAACGAGCTGCTCATGCTCAAACTGATCAACATAAAGTGGAAAGTGTAGTAGAGATATTACTCGCAGTATGAGAAGGAAGAGAAGATCTAACCTCTCTACTTGACACCTCTGAACCAACTTCATTCCTAGCTAAAACAGGAAAGCTGAAAGTACTCAAGCTTCAAACTCCTTGCTAACAGCCCTACCGATAAAAGGAATAATGCTTCAAGGACTATATGACTAGCTCTTATACGAGTTCCTGGTAAACCACTACTTGCGTAAAGTACTCCGCTCGCTCCCCTGCTCGTTCAAAGTATTCCACTCGCTAGGATCTTAGTAAATAAGCTTACTCCTTACCTTTCCTTCCTAGCTTTGAGAGCAATACTACCTGTAATAACACAATGAACTTATCCTACTTAGGGAACAGGCTGGCATAAAGGGCAAAAGAGAAAGAGTTACACCCGGTCTAAAACCAGGTGGTGTTACTTTCCTGCTTCCACCTGAACCTGCTTGCAGGCCTTATAGAAAAGTCTTGTATAAGATAACTAGCTTGACAACAGGAATTCTCTAACTTACTTGTAGATAACGAACTTGCTGAAGGAGGTTAAGATAGTTTTCCGTTAATGGGGAGAGAGAAAAAGAGTCCTCGCTTTCATAATCGGTAATCAGAGTCCAGGCTTCCTACACCCATATTTTACGACAACCTATGAACCGACTAACTCAACAGCTGGCCTTAGAGAAACTGTCCTAACTTATCCAAGTAGTCCTAATAAATGGCCATGATGAAATACTCTTCCTTTCCCTGCGGCACTCGCTTGAAGGACTCGAAAGCTGACTAATGCTGATAGGAAGAACTTTCAAAGTTCTCGTTAGTCCTTTCATTGAAGCTAGTGACATCATCTGACTCTATCAATTCATTTCTATCTTCTTTTTCTTTCATTTATCTCTTTCCTATCTATACAGTGTATTACCCCAAAAGATAGTGAGTTAAGCAAGCATGTGGGAAGTAAGCGAGCAGGGTGAGGCGGCGGCTTGTAGAAAATCCTCAATATCTATATCGGAGTCAGCATCCGTTTTTGTTTGAGTTTCGCTGTTAGCTTACGTCCTTTTAGCTAGTTCGACGTGTTTTCATTAGTCCTTCAAGCAAGTGAGCCAGTCGCGGTAGGTCTTTTTAGCCTTTAAGTAGTAGTCCTGTTCGAAAGATAGTTATCATAGTGAAGTGAGTTATTACAGTTTTTCGAGTTTCTTGAAGGCCAGGCAGTCAGCCAAGGAAGGAAGTTATGGTGTGGAAGTCTTCTAGTCTGTCTTCCCCTTCAAGCTCTCGAGTACACTAGGGGAGAGGTATCGAAAGTCAAAGTATAAATCAAAGTGAAAGTAAGAAGTATAAGTAGTAGGCTATCGATTAGGTTTTTCTACTTAATTAAGCTGCTTATGCAAAGTTTTAGAATTTGTTCACATAGGCAGCGTGATTGGGGGCATATTTGTTGCTTCCCAAGGTAGTTAGTTCACCACACAGGCATGTTAGTACTAAACTGCAGAAAACTATTAAGTCATCCAATTCATGCCGCATTGCAAGATTACTCTACCACTCTATAAATGGTATATAGATAAGTGTCTTCACTTCATCAAATGAAAATCAAAGAAATTGAGTACTAACACGTATTGCTATGGATGCTGCAAACAGGCTTTCGGCAGCAATTCCAGAAAAAAGGAATAGGTGTTTTAGCCAGGTCATCAAATCAGGGGGGATATGCCAAGAAGAAATCCATGGAAATCAGCATTCCAAGAACAATAAGTTGGCACTTTCTTTCATATATAAACTATTTATTGAGGGAAAAGATATGAAAAACTAGAGTGGAATCGATTGAATGCACTATCGTTATGCTTTGGCCAACCCTCTTTTCCAAGTTCCTCTTGTTTATCCAATCTGTATTCCAATCATAAATCCAAGGTAAGATCAAGCCAAAGGGGAATCTAGGTACCGTTGACCCAGGAAATCAAGTATCAAAGGACCCGGGCAATAGGTTTATGACTGAACTGAAACTAGAGCAGGGAATAGCAGGATGCCTATGTTTCCAATACAGAAATCCTTAACAGAACAGAGCACAGACAATAGGGCCAACTATTGATCTTACTTTCCCTCAATAAATAGTTTGGATTGGATAAACAATCCTACTTTCATTCCAATCATAAAACAAGGGAAAAGATCAAGGGAGAAAACCCTTCCAAGAAAACTAGTAACCAAACCCTGACGAACTTGCATTTGTTGAGCGAAAAGAAGAGTTCAACAGGAAGAACGTATGAAGAGATTGAGATGTTTGGATCTTGGCTAAATTTATAAGCGAAGAATGCACGTGAAGTATTAAAGGTACATTCGACTATATCTCATTCTATAGAAACCATTTCTCAATCTATAGAAACCATTTGCTTTAGGTAGACGTGATGGTACTTCCACTATTTTGGCATCTTATGGAACCCAATTCGAGATATATAAACTAGATCCTTGTTATTAGAATGATGATCTCTTGGCTATGACTGAGTCATATATTAATGGAAATGGTTTGCTCCTCCGAAAGTCCAAGTTGAGTCCAAGTAGTGGCAAACTAGAATCCTTCTTTTCTTTTCCCTTCGTGGTTAGTTTCAGTTCAAATGACGAATTGAGACAGAAACCAATGGATTCCAGTGGCTGGGGGATCCTATGTCTATAGATAGATTCAAGTACCATTCTATACCCCTTCCCTAGCGCCCTATAGACCTGTTTTGCTAAGTGGGTCCTACTTAGCTGGTCGGCCTAGGGGGGATGCAATTCAAGAGACAAGTTCTACAAGTTCTCATGGCCGAGATCCCCGTATTGGTAACGGGGCTGGTGCTGACTCGTTCAGAGAACAGACCCCCGATGTTCTTGGGAAGAAAGAGAGAAGGACGGCCCTGTAAGGGAGATCCTGTGTTGGAAGATATTGGTGGGTGTCATCTCGTTCAATTCTGGGTCAAATGACAAGAGGGCCGTTCAAGCAGATTAGAAGTAGATGTTGTTGAGAAAAGGTCAAAGTGCCACTATGGAGGTCGGAACAAGCGTCTACCTACCAAGTGAATTGTGATTGAAATGACGATGGCAACAGGTTGAGCTCTATCCACTGAAATGGAATCCATCGATGCGGTAAAGGACAGAGCAGAAACAAATCCTCCATTTCCCTGCCTTGCGACCGAACAAAGAAGAAATGCTAGAGTGAGGAGACCTGTTGGTTGACCAACTGAAGGAAACGACGCCTCTCCTGCTTTGCTTACTTTTGGCCAGCATTCGTCTTCGGCTTACAGTAGCGTTTGCAGCTCTATTGGAAATCGAATTTCTATGTCCGTCCATAAAAAGCATCAACTTCTAGTGCCGCCATCCACCACAAGAGTAGGTAACCTGCTCGCTCTTTTCTCTATTGGGGGATCTAGGTATATCTTCCAACTCTCCTTCCTGCACACTGGCATACAAAGCAGCCTCATAAACTGCATTTTGTAACTGAACCTCCACAGTTTTCAAACCTAAGGGTGGATCAAAAGGCACCGGTATTCTCTAATCTAACTTGAATTCAGATCAATAATCAAGGGGCACAAGAAGAAGGCAAGAGCGCGGTTCCGGCTAAAACCAACTCTGCGAGGAAAGCAGAACTCAGCGGTGACTGATCCGCTCGAACCACACTACTTACTTAGGCTCACTTACGAGAGCTCCCCTGACTCTGATCTCTGATCTAGTAGATGCGAGAAATCAATCCAACTCCATCTGATCTTATGATCTTTGCAGAGGACAAAGGTACTAGGGATATTTCCTCCATTTATATTCGTAAGAAAGAACTCCCACTATTCGTTTGTATCAGCCTTTAGCGGGTCTTGGTGAATCAAAAAAAGGCGTAGATAATGCGCATTGCTTTTGAGTTCGATTTGAACTAACTAGTTTCCACGGTTCTCCAGGAACCTACCGTTTGTTTGGAGTATAGCCAAGTGGTAAGGCATCGGTTTTTGGTATCGGCATGCAAAGGTTCGAATCCTTTTACTCCAGATTATGAAGACCCGATCGGATTTGTCAAGAACGAGCTAACAACTACAGGGGAAGCGGCTCAGTATCAACATACCACCTGCCCGTCTTATCAATGACAATCATCCGTTTGGATGAGGCCATTCTAAGGGTTGTTTAGGATTGGTATCTGCTCTCTTCCCACGGAGTTCTTGTCCCCATGACCAGTATCAGCAGAGGCAAGACCTGTAAGCATCAAGCCAGCCAAGAAGTAGAAGTTGGTAAAGATGGCACAAACAAAAGAAGAAAGGAACTTGGTTGGTGATCTTACATACGGGAGGCCTTCTATAGAGTGAGGCAAATAGCGATTTTGCTATAGATACTGGGATCAGAAAATGGTAGTGGATGTGGACGCCGAACAGGTGGCACGAAATGCTCGTTCAACGGACGGAGTCATACCACCGCCTCCTCCTGCAAACGAGCAAGTTCTAAGCTTTATCGATCTTCTCCGGCTCACGAAACTCTGGTCTAATGCCCGCCTTTAGAAAGGACCTGTTTCTTCCTATTATTCATATCCGCTAGGGGTACGAAGGAGAAGGAGACCGGATGCGTTAAGCTAGTTGGTAAGAGTTCTTGTCATTATTGATAGTGGCCCTAGAGAAAGAGCTTACGCTGATTGTTCTAACTTCATTCATATTTGATTCCGCAACTGAGACCTTTTCCCACATCTGTGCCAGGAGGGCAAGCGGTCAAAGCAGAAAGGGTTCTCGCTTCTCCGTCTGGAAGGACACCAAATGGACCAAATCCTATCGATCTTTCCTTACGACTCAACTTCAAAAAAAGGCCGCAGAGGGCTAAAGGCAGTATCTTTAGTCTACCCAACTCCCTTGCTGCCTATTTCCTTTTATACGGTCATTCCGTGGGGCCACAAGCACCATCAATTGCATTATCCCCGGTACCACACATCACTCCAATCAGAATAAGCGGGAATGCTGGTTGGAAAGACAGAGAAATAGAATAATGAGAATCATATGGTCTGCTTGGGAAGATAAGCGAAGAAAGCTCTAAGGTTTCCCTTCCTGCATTCAGAGCTTATCAATTCGTCCCATGCTATATAGTGAAGCAAAGCTATCTATAAATCGAGCATATCTTTTATCCGGAAGGTAGTGGGCTTTCACCCGTACTCGCCCTTCCACTTCACACTTACTAAATTAGGCTGAGTGTATGCGCACATGAAAACAAACAGAAAACGAGTGAGCACTTTCTTTCTATAGACAACGGTCAAGTCTGCGATCCAAACAGTGATGAAAAGAATTCTCAAATCATTCGCGGATGGACGTGAAAGAAGGAAGAACCAAATGGCACTGCTTCCTCAAAGCGAGCTTCGGGTACCCGATCAAGGGACTAATGAAACACCAGTACATGTCATACAGAAGCTCCACTCATCCCTCCGCCAGCCCAACCTAAGTTTCTATCGGACTGAGCTATTCTTCAATCCAGTGCCCTAATCCTTTCGAACTTGGGTCCAGAAAATAGTGCTATTGTACAACCTGGGGAAGTCAAAGCACATTCTAAGTGGGCCGCATGGGTCGGCCCTTTCACCTCATTCTTTTCCGTTTCCACGCTCTGAAACCGGGTTCTTTCACTTCAATCTCTCTCATAATCAAGCTGAGATATGATGCTGTTTCATCCTAGAATTATGAGAAATCCCTTGTTGGCTGGGACGGACCCTTAGTATAAGATAAGTCAACACAACAGGTTGTGTCAGTTTCTCAAAAGACATGGGCTCGCCTTTCGGGGTGACTAGCTGCATTCATTGGTTTGCTTTCTTCCACCAACTTCACAACCATCCTTCGTTGATGACAGGCAAGCTCAACCACAGTTTCCGTAGTTTGGTTCAATTCATTCGGCATTTCCATTTCCAATTGGTAAGTTCTATTTTCTCCGACCCAAGGAAGAAGATCACAAGCGGGAGTCCCCTCTAGGAAGAGATGCTTTCCAAAGGCCGTACGCTACTGTTGAATGGCCAAATAGGGATTGAAACAGAGTAAATAACTAGAGTATCCCGTCGTAGTGGTAGCTGCATTTACGCGACCGGGTCCGAGCCACGGGACAAGACCAAATCACATCCGCGGATGGAAGACCGTAGATTTCTCACTTTCCCTACTCGGAGAGCACGTGTATGTAGTCCGCCTGTATCTACTTATTTATTCGGAGAGCACCATTAATAGGATTCAGAAGTCGTACAAGCTATGGCGGAGCCGTTTACCAATGCACCCAGTTCTCCTCATATTTGATTCTTTTTTGGTATCATTGGTTTCACGTACGTCTTTTGGGCGAGCTTTCTTCACTGTCATCAAAACCAACGCTCAAACCAAAGCTTTCCGAGCAGTTGTTTATTTCTCACTTTAGCTGCTGTCGTTTTCCTCTTCCGAATTAAGCGAGTGAAAAACAAGGGGATCAGAAGAACAAACAATAAGAATGAGGGATTGAAGTCCGTTTCCTTCGTATCGTATTTCAACGGATCGGGTAGTTCTAGTCTTTTTTGATTAATCCTTCCTTTTTCCCATCATTTGACATAACATAATTAAGAAACTGTTTGATGGTCAACGGAACGAGTAGAGAAGAAAAATGCCCTTATTCCAAAGGAAGTGAGTGCCAAAGCGAAAATAGAGTAAAGAACAAAAGAACGAAATGCAAGGGTTGCATCCGCTGTTTCAAGTCCGGACGGTTCCTCCGCTAGGTTATTGAGTTGGCTCCCCCGTTATTCTTCATCAGACAACGCACACTTAATGGAAAAACGAGGTATCTTTTTGGAAAACTTCTCTACTTACGACTTTGTTAGCGCTTTGAGGGCTTCACTATGTTCTCTGAAATCTTGTATAAATAAGAAAGAAGTCTTTCTCAGGAGATGACTCTGCTGATACCGAGTTTCAATGCAAAATGGCTCCCGCTTCTTCTGAAAGAAAACTGGGGAAAAATCAATATGGAGCCGTCAGAGGCTTATCTGGCCGATATGACTTCCTGAAATTCTTTCCAGATAAAAACCTAAAATGGAGGGGTTGGGGCTTTGGCTCCAGGCTCAAACTCTATCTTGTGGTAGACTGCCCTCCTAGGGAGCGCTTGGGCAACTAACTTGTGGGGCATGACATCCCAAATTCATCATTTACATTAGGAATTTCCTGAAAAAAAGTCTTATGTGTATTGGATCCGCTCTTCTGTTAGCATGAACACATGAATGAGATTCTTCTTATTCTTCCTAAATAGAACCCCCCACCCTCACCTTTCTTAGGACTATCAAGCCTTCTCGAATTAGGTCTATGGTAGAAGCTTTGAACGTAGACCCGGATACAAATCTTTCACTCATTGAAAAGTGAAAACATGTGACTATATCGTCCTGAAGACGGATGCGGCGGGAAGAAGTGGCATTTAGAAGTGTTGCTGACTTTACATTTAGGTTTCGGCATAACAAAGCTTGCACTGTCTTTTCGCACTTAGGCGCACAGCGTGCCGTTGGTAATGATTCTACTACGGTGCTGCAAATTCGCAAGCTGATCCTAAGTAATCGTTGTTGTTCATTGGATTCCTCCGGAATTACTTCGTTAGGATTGAAGAATTGCAGCAATTCTTCCTGAATAGACTCGATTCTCCCATCGAGAGTTTCTTTGAAAGTCTTACCTAAACTCTTCCGACTGAATATGAGAAAGCCTATAAAACAACGAGCTACTATCATTTCTTCATTATAGATTGAGATCTTCTTCGGACTTGATGCACAAATAGATGGAATAGCAGCAAATAGCATATTTCTATCCTTCATATCCGTAGAAAGAAATCTCATCTCCAGGTAACTCCATCTTTTTCAGCTCTGCTCCCTCACTTTTGAAAGGAAAGGAGACTGATCTTGACGTCGGCGTTGGTTTTTCCAACGAAATGAATAAGTTTTGGATTGAGATTTCACATAAGCATTGCACAATGATCCGCATTAGGCGGGGAGCAGCAATGATACCGCCGGCCAGGAATAAGTACTTATCCCTCTTATACTTAAGAAAAGAGAATAGAAGTGGTTCCTTTTCTTTCTATACGAAATTCGACGATTTCGTTTGTGTTCATGTTGGCATAGGAGAACTACTAACTTCCGCCATCTGCATTAGTTACGTTAGCGTAGGTAGGCGGTTCTCATGCCAAAGGGGAAGATCTCGCTCAGCCAAGTGCACAACCTGAGTAAGTACACTTATCGAGGAGTGATAGGGCAGCAGAGTTTGAGGCAAAAAAAGATTTGGGTGGCTATGGGTGATATGGGGAATCTAACAATTAATTGACAATGATTTCACCATGATGTGCATTGGTAGCTTCAAGACGAAGGCATTTTCCATATGTAAGCCACAATTTCAGTATCTTATTCTTCTGAACCAGGAAAAGCGTTCTGGTAAGGAGGATGAAAGAAGAGTACGAAAAAGGAAGTCAAAAGTAGTAGTCTTTAACAAGGCTTTCCTTCATCAGCGTAAATATCTAAAGTAGAGGCTTTGGTATAAACATAAATCCCATAATAGAGGGATCGATCATCACATTCTGCTTTGTTAAGAAAGAAGGATAACCTAGATAGATAAAGGTGGAATGGACTACGTGCAATCCCATCCATGGAAATATTTTATTTACTGTAGAAATATGTATGATGTGCTGCTAGGAAATCCGCCATCGCTTGCCCTCTAATGGCCTTCTGCGGCGCATACACAATGTCGAACTCAGTAAGGATGATGGCCCCATCTTGCCAATCTTCCTGTAAGCATTGGTCTTGTCATGAGATATTTAAGTGGGTGAACTTTGGAGATGAGGGTGACCCGATGTGCTATCATGTAGTGCTGTAGCTTCTTGACAGCGAACACCAGTGCAAGGCAATGTTTTTCGATAGGAGAGTACGCATGTTCAGCTCCTACGAGCACACGACTGAGGTAATAGAGGGCATTCTCTTTCCCGTTTTCATTTTCTTGTGCCAATAGAGCCCCAAGAGATTCATCCAAGGCCGTGGTGTAGAGTATAAGCTCCTTCCCTGGTATCGGCGCAGCCAGGACTGGCGGATTGAGGAGATAGCTTTTGATGCCATCTAGGGCTTGTTGGCAGTTTTCATCCCAAAAGAATGGAATGTCTTTTTTGGTTTTTCTTGTAAAAGGTTGGATTCTTCCTGCAAAATTGGCTATGAATCGCCTGATGTATGCCAGGCGCCCTTGAAGCGAACACAGCTCCTTAAGGTTTTCAGGAGGAGGCATTTCGAGTATGGCCTTGATTTTACTCGGGTCGATTTCTATTCCCCGATGTCGAATGACAAACCCTAGGAATTTGCCTGATGAGACCATGAAGGCGCACTTCAACGGGTTTAACTTGACTGCATGTTGCCTTAGGCGGTCGAATACGATTCTGAGATGTTGAAGATGTTCTTCATAGGATACCGCCTTTACAACGAGATCATCTACATAGCACTCGACAATCTTATGTATTATCTCATCGAAGATCTTAGTCATGGCGCATTGATATGTAGCACCGGCGTTCTTGAGACCTTTGGGCATAACCTTGTAACAATATATGCCTATTGGAATGCGAAAGGTTGTGCTTTATCAAGGCAAGCTTCTCTTTCTTTCGCCAATGAAGTTCATTTAAGTGTATAGAAAGCCTTCTTTTCACAACCATGCACAAACCAAAGTGCTGCTGAAACGTGAAATCCATGCACCAACAAGTTCCAGTTCATAAGCAATGAAAAAGCAGAGTATATGGGAGGATAGTGGCTAAATTGTTCACTTGAGGAGAGTAGGAAGTGATGTCTACTACACAACCTTCTTCTTGTAGACGTTGTTGGGCCTCCAAGTGCAGAGGTTTGTAGGACAGTAGCAAATTTCCCTCAAGTGGATGACCTAAGGTTTATCAATCCGTAGGAGGCGTAGCATGAAGATGGTCTCTCTCAAGCAACCCTGCAACCAAATAACAAAGAGTCTCTTCTGTCCCCAACACACCCAATACAATGGTAAATTGTATAGGTGCACTAGTTCGGCGAAGAGATGGTGATACAAGTGGTATATGGATAATAGATAAAGGTATTTGTAATCTGAAATTATAAAAACAGCAAGGTAACAAGTGATAAAAGTGAGCGTAAATGGTATTGCAATGCTAGGAAACAAGGCCTAGGGTTCATACTTTCACTAGTGTAAGTCCTCTCAACAATAATATCACAATTGGATCACATAACTATCCCTCAAGATGCAACAAAGAGTCACTCCAAAGTCACTAATAGCGGAGAACGAACGAAGAGATTATGGTAGGGTACGAAACCACCTCAAAGTTATTCTTTCCAATCAATCCATTGGGCTATTCCTATAAGTGTCACAAACAGCCCTAGAGTTCATACTAGAATAACACCTTAAGACACAAATCAACCAAAACCCTAATGTCACCTAGATACTCCAATGTCACCTCAAGTATCCGTGGGTATGATTATACGATATGCATCACACAATCTCATATTCATCTATTCAACCAACACATAGAACCTCAAAGAGTGCCCCAAAGTTTCTACCGGAGAATCACGACGAAAACGTGTGCCAACCCCTATGCATAGGTTCATGGGCGGAACCCGCAAGTTGATCACCAAAACATACATGAAGTGAATCACGTGGTATCCCATTGTCACCACAGATACCCACGGCAAGACATACATCAAGTGTTCTCAAATCTTTAAAGACTCAATCTTATAAGATAACTTCAAAGGGGAAACTCAATTCATTACAAGAGAGTAGAGGGGGGAAGAAACATCATAGGATCCAAATATAATAGCAAAGCTCATGATACATCAAGATCGTATCACCTCAAGAACACGAGAGAGAGAGAGAGAGAGAGATCAAACACATAGCTACTGGTACACACCCTCAGCCCCGAGGGATAACTACTCCCTCCTTGTCATGGAGAGCACCGGGATGATGAAGATGGCCACCGGGGAAGGATTGCCCCCTCCGGAAGGGTGCCGGAACGGGTATAGATTGGCTTTCGGTGGCTATGGAGGCTCCTGGTGGCGGAACTCCCGATCTATTGTGCTCTTGGATGTTTTTAGGGTATATGGAGATATGTAGTTGGAAGAATTACATCAGGTGGGCCACGAGGGGCGCACGAGGGTGGAGGGTGCGCCCAGGGGGGGTGGGCGCACCCCCTGCCTCGTGGCCTCCTCGTAGAGCCCCCGACGTGCACTCCAAGTCTTCTGGGCTTCTTTCCTTCCAAAAACGAGTTCCGTGAAGTTTCAGGTCAATTGGACTCCGTTTGATTTTCCTTTTCTTCGAAACCCTAAAACAGGGTAAAAACAGAAACTGGCACTGGGCTCTAGGTTAATAGGTTAGTCCCAAAATGATATAAAAGTGTATAATAAAGCCCATAAACATTCAAAATAGTAAATAATATAGCATGGAGCAATCAAAAATTATAGATACGTTGGAGACGTATCAGCATCCCCAAGCTTAATTCCTGCTCGTCCTCGAGTAGGTAAATGATAAAAACAGAATTTTTGATGCGGAGTGCTACTTGGCATAATTTCAATGTGATTCTTCTTAATTGTGGTATGAAAATTCAGATCTGAAAGATTCAAGACAAAAGTTTAATATTGACATAAAAATAATGATACTTCAAGCATACTAACTAAGCAATTATGTCTTCTCAAAATAACATGGCCAAAGAAAGTTCATCCCTACAAAATCATATAGTTTAGTCATGTTTCATTTTTGTCACACAAGAATGCTCGCATCATGCACAACCCCGATGACAAGCCAAGCAATTGTTTCATACTTTAGTAATCTCAAACTCATAAACCTTCACGCAATACATGAGCGCGAGCCATGGATATAGCACTATGGGTGGAATAGAATATAGTGATGGGGGTTATGTGGAGAAGACAAAAAGGAGAAAATCTCACATCAACGAGGCTAATCAATGGGCTATGGAGATGCCCACCGATTGATGCTAATGCAAGGAGTATGGATTGGCATGCAACGGATGCACTAGAGCTATAAATGTATGAAAGCTCAACAAAAGAAACTAAGTGGGTGTGCATCCAACTTGCTTGCTCACGAAGACCTAGGGCACTTGAGGAGGCCCATTGTTGGAATATACAAGACAAGTTCTATAATGAAAATTTCCCACTAGTATATGAAAGTGACAAAACAAGAGACTCTCTATCATGAAGATCATGGTGCTACTTTGAAGCACAAGTGTGGTAAAAGGATAGTAACATTGTCCCTTCTCTCTTTTTCTCTCATTTTTTTATTTGGCCTTCTCTTTTTTATGGCCTTTCTCTTTTTTTGGGCCTTCTCTTTTTTATGGCCTTTCTCTCTTTTTTTTGGGACAATGCTCTATTGAATGATGATCATCACACTTCTATTTATTTACAACTCAATGATTACAACTCGATACTAGAACAAAGTATGACTCTATATGGATGCCTCGGGCGGTGTACCGGGATATGCAATGAATCAAGAGTGACAAGTATGAAAAAATTATGAACGGTGGCTTTGCCACAAATACAATGTCAACTACATGATCATGCTAAGAAATATGACAATGATGAATGTGTCATGATGAACGAAATGATTGAAAGTTGCATGGCAATATATCTCGGAATGCTATGGAAATGTCATAATAGGTAGGTATGGTGGCTGTTTTGAGGAAGATATAAGGAGGTTTATGTGTGAAAGAGCGTATCATATCACGGGGTTTGGATGCACCGACGAAGTTTGCGCCGACTCTCAATGTGAGAAAGGGCAATGCACGGTACCGAAGAGGCTAGCAAGGATGGAAGGGTGAGAGTGCGTATAATCCATGGACTCAACATTAGTCATAAAGAACTCACATACTTATTGCAAAAATCTACAAGTCATCAAAAACCTCGGTACTACACGCATGCTCCTAGGGGGATAGATTGGTAGGAAAATACCATCGCTCATCCCCGACCGCCACTCATAAGGAAGACAATCAAATAACACCTCATGTTTCAAATTTGTTACACAACGTTTACCATATGTGCATGCTACGGGACTTGCAAACTTCAACACAAGCATTTCTCAAATTCATAACTACTCAACTAGCATGACTTTGATATTATTACCTCCATATCTCAAAACAATCATCAAGCATCAAACTTTATTCAACACACTCATAAGAAAGTTTTTACTAATCTTGAATACCTAGCATATTAGGATTTTAAGCAAATTACCATGATATTTAAGACTCTCAAAATAATATAAGTGAAGCATGAGAGTTCATCTATTTCTTCAAAATAAAACTACCACCATACTCTAAAAGATATAAGTGAAGCACTAGAGCAAATGACAAACTACTCCGAAAGATATAAGTGAAGATCAAATGAGTAGTCAAATAATTATGCAACTATGTGAAGACTCTCTAACATTTAATAATTTCAGATCTTGGTATTTTATTCAAACAGAAATCAAAGCAAAATAAAATGACATTCTAAGAATGGCAAACATCATGTGAAGAAGCAAAAACTTAGGATCAACCGAAACTAACCGATAATTGTTGAAGAAGAAAGGTGGGATGCCAACCGGGGCATCCCCAAGCTTAGATGCTTGAGAATTCTTGAAATATTATCTTGGGGTGCCTCAGGCATCCCCAATCTTGAGCTTTTGTGTCTCCTTAATTCCTCTCATATCACGGTCTCCCTAAATCTCAAAAGCTTCATCCACACAAAACTCAACAAGGACTCGTGAGATAAGTTAGTATAAACCATTGCAAAAACCGTATCATACTCTACTGTAGCAAATCACTAAAATCATTATTCAATATTGCATACTAAATTCCTCTTCATATTTAATAGTCCTATCCTCAAATAGAAGCATTAAAGAAGCAAACATATGCAAACAATGCAAACATAACAGCAATCTTCCTAAACAGGATAGTCTGTAAAGAATGCAGCAACATCCATACTTCCCTAGCTCCAAAAATTATGAAAGAAAATTCCCACTGTAGTAAATTTATCAGAGCTTAATATGCAAAAGGTTTCAACATTTTATCACATTCTGACTTTTCTAGGGAATTATTGCAACAGCGGTAAACTTTCTGGTTTCAAACAGCAACATGTGGACTTCTAAAATAGGCATAGTAAAGGCTATAAATACCACTTTTATTGAAATAAAAGATGCAAAACATTTTTCTAAATAACACAAAGCAAATCCTAGCAAAATAAATTGATGCTCCAAGCAAAACACATATCATGTGGCGAATGAAAATATAGCTCCAAGTAAAGTTACCGATGAACAAAGACGAAAGAGGGGATGCCTTCCGGGGCATCCCAAAGCTTAGGCTTTTGGTTGTCCTTGAATATTACCTTGATGTTCCTTGGGCATCCCCAAGCTTACTCTCTTGCTACTCCTTATTCCATAGTCCATCGAATCCTTACCCAAAACTTGAAAACTTCACAACACAAAACTTAACAGAAAACTCGTAAGCTCCGTTAGTATAAGAAAATAAATAACCACTTCAAGGTGCTGTAATGAACTCATTATTTATTTATATTGGTGTTAAACCTACTGTATTCCAACTTATCTATGGTTTATAAGCTATTTTACTAGCCATAGATTCATCAAAATAAGTAAACAACACATGAAAAACAGAATCTGTCAAAAACAGAACAGTCTGTAGTAATCTGGATCAAACGTATACTTCTGGAACTCATAAAATTCTCAAATAAATTGCTGGACCTGAGGAATTTATCTATTAATCATATGAAAAAAGATTTAACTAAATATCACTCTCCAAATAAAAATGGCATCAGTTCTCGTGAGCGCTAAAGTTTCTGTTTTTTACAGCATGATCGCAAAGACTTCCCCCAAGTCTTCCCAAAGGTTCTACTTGGCACAAACACTAATTAAATGAATAAAACCACATCTAAACAGAGGCTAGATGAATTATTTATTACTAAACAGGAACAAATATCAAGGAACTAATATAAAATTGGGTGGCCTCCCAACAAGCGCTATCGTTTAACGCCCCTAGCTAGGCATGATGATTTCAATGATGCTCACATAAAAGATAAGAATTGAAACATAAAGAGAGCATCATGAAGAATATGACTAGCACATTTAAGTCTAACCCACTTCCTATGCATAGGGATTTGGTGAGCAAACAACTTATGGAAACAAGAATCAACTTGCATAGGAAGGTAAAACAAGTATAACTTCAAAACTTTAAGCACATAGAGAGGAAACTTGATATTATTGCAATTCCTACAAGCATATATTCCTCCCTCATAATAATTTTCAGTAGCATCATGAATGAATTCAACAATATAACCAGCACCTAAAGCATTCTTTTCATGATCTACAAGCATAGAAATTTTACTACTCTCCACACAAGCAAAATTCTTCTCATGAATAATAGTGGGAGCAAACTCAACAAAATAACTATCATGTGATTGAAAATTAAGATCAAGATGACAAGGTTCATTGTTATTATTATTCTTTAAAGCATACGTGTCATCACAATAATCATCATAGATAGGAGGCATGCTTTTATAATAAATTTGCTCATCAAAACTTGGGGGACAAAAAATATCATCTTCATCAAACATAGCTTCCCCAAGCTTGTGGCTTTGCATATCATTAGCATCATGGATATGCAAGGAATTCATACTAACAACATTGCAATCATGCTCATCATTCAAATATTTAGTGCCAAACATTTTATAGATTTCTTCTTCTAGCACTTGAGCACAATTTTCCTTACCATCATACTTACGAAAGATATTAAAAAGGTGAAGCGTATGAGACAAACTCAATTCCATTTTTTATAGTTTTCCATTATAAACTAAACTAGTGATAAAACAAGAAACTAAAAGACTCGATTGCAAGATCTAAAGATATACCTTCAAGCGCTAACCTCCCCGGCAACGGCGCCAGAAAAGAGCTTGATGTCTACTACACAACCTTCTTCTTGTAGACGTTGTTGGGCCTCCAAGTGCAGAGGTTTGTAGGACAGTAGAAAATTTCCCTCAAGTGGATGACCTAAGGTTTATCAATTCGTAGGAGGCGTAGGATGAAGATGGTCTCTCTCAAGCAACCCTGCAACCAAATAACAAAGAGTCTCTTGTGTCCCCAACACACCCAATACAATGGTAAATTGTATAGGTGCACTAGTTCGACGAAGAGATGGTGATACAAGTGGTATATGGGTAGTAGATAAAGGTATTTGTAATCTGAAATTATAAAAACAGCAAGGTAACAAGGGATAAAAGTGAGCGTAAACGGTATTGCAATGCTAGGAAACAAGGCCTAGGGTTCATACTTTCACTAGTGTAAGTCCTCTCAACAATAATATCATAATTGGATCACATAACTATTCCTCAACATGCAACAAAGAGTCACTCCAAAGTCACTAATAGCGGAGAACGAACGAAGAGATTATGGTAGGGTACGAAACCACGTCAAAGTTATTCTTTCCAATCAATCCATTGGGCTATTCCTATAAGTGTCACAAATAGCCCTAGAGTTTGTACTAGAATAACACCTTAAGACACAAATGAACCAAAACCCTAATGTCACCTAGATACTCCAATGTCACCTCAAGTATCCGTGGGTATGATTATACGATATGCATCACACAATCTCAGATTCATCTATTCAACCAACACATAGAACCTCAAAGAGTGCCCCAAAGTTTCTACCGGAGAATCACGACGAAAACGTGTGCCAACCCCTATGCATAGGTTCATGGGCGGAACCCGCAAGTTGATCACCAAAACATACATGAAGTGAATCACGTGTTATCCCATTGTCACCACAGATACCCACGGCAAGACATACATCAAGTGTTCTCAAATCTTTAAAGACTCAATCCGATAAGATAACTTCAAAGAGGAAACTCAATTCATTACAAGAGAGTAGAGGGGGGAAGAAACATCATAGGATCCAAATATAATAGCAAAGCTCGTGATACATCAAGATCGTATCACCTCAAGAACACGAGAGAGAGAGATCAAACACATAGCTACTGGTACACACCCTCAGCCCCGAGGGATAACTACTCCCTCCTTGTCATGGAGAGCACCGGGATGATGAAGATGGCCACCGGGGAAGGATTGCCCCCTCCGGCAAGGTGCCGGAACGGGTCTAGATTGGCTTTCGGTGGCTACGGAGGCTTCTGGCGGCGGAACTCCCGATCTATTGTGCTCTCGGATGTTTTTAGGGTATATGGAGATATATAGGCGGAAGAAGTACATCAGGTGGGCCACGAGGGGCGCACGAGGGTGGAGGGTGCGCCCAGGGGGGGTGGGCGCGCCCCTGCCTCATGGCCTCCTCGTGGAGCCCCCAACGTGCACTCCAAGTCTTCTGGGCTTCTTTCCTTCCAAAAACGAGTTCCGTGAAGTTTCAGGTCAATTGGACTCCGTTTAATTTTCCTTTTCTTCGAAACCCTAAAACAGGGTAAAAACAGAAACTGGCACTGGGCTCTAGGTTAATAGGTTAGTCCCAAAAATGATATAAAAGTGTATAATAAAGCCCATAAACATTCAAAACAGTAAATAATATAGCATGGATCAATCAAAAATTATAGATACGTTGGAGACGTATCAGGAAGTTACTAGTCCGATAGGAGAAGAGGGGAAGTGCGATCTTTCGATCCAATCTACGTCGACTAAAATCCATGTCTCATGGCACGAGGGCCATTGCGAGTTGATGTTGTTGCTTTACCATCACAGTCTGTCCTCAAGAGAGGCATCCATTCCTGGCCAGACAAAGTTCCTATTAGTTCTCTTATAGGAAGCCAGTATACCTGAATGGCCTCCGGTAGCTGTCCCATGCAGTTCTTGCGCTATCCTGGCTCTTGCATTTCCAGTGGTCCCCACATAAAGCCTCCCTTTTTTTCCTTAATACCCCTTCCTCCTCTTCCCAACCATCTTGTCCTCCTCTCGCTTCACTAATGCTCTTCTTAACTTCTTCAGCTAATTTTTATCCTTCGTAGCTTTGTTTCGCTTCTCCTATCCAATCCGGCAACAACTTGCTCACAAGGCTGCAACCACTGAATTTGTAACGACACAATGATTTGAAAGACAATCAAAAGATATGTAAAGAACACAGACAGTAAAGGTAGAAGATCATTTCCGGGTAGACAGGAGAGCTATTAAAATCCACAAACATGAATCAGAGTTTCGACTGGGTTCTCCAGATTTAATCAAAAGAAGACTTTTCTACAAATAAGAGAATTTCTTCATCTTCCAAAGTATGTGAGTGAGGTAAAAATTCCATGGATCGATCTCATCACTCACATCCAACAACTAGTGAAACATGTAATGATGAAGCTATAGGAGAAGAAAAAGCGTTGGTTTTGATTGGTAATCTTGAGTTGTCATCTTTTGAAAGAGAGTAACTTGCTGGATGGCGAGCAGCTAGGAGAATAAAGTTCATCATTACCCCATCTTTCATTCCAACTCTATTTTCTTGTGTGCGATCCTTCTTTCTGGTTTGGAATCTAAGAAGCTCAATGGTCTAGTTTCAAGTTCGATCAGACACGAAATCTGGTATAGCCACCAGCCTAGATAGAACGGGTGGGGGAAGAAAAACTAGGAGCGAGCCACATTCAAGAGGGTTGTCAAAGGCCCTCTCAATAGAGCTTTTTTGTCATTGAATCGATGGAGGGAAGACTCCTTCGGTAGGTGCCCCCGACTCTTCCAGTTTCTGGGTGGGATCTTATGGCTTAATCTCTGATTGTGCAGGATTCATCTTTGTTTGGTAACCTCAGACCCTGAACCAGGAGTTGGAAGCGCCTTTGCCAGACTTTCCAATTGAACACGATGCGGGCGATGCAACTCGGCAAGGAGAAGGCCGAACCCTAGTGCTACACTACAGCAGAAGCTTTGGCAGTGTACCATGGCTTGATGTTCTAGCTGTCATGCTAAAGCCGTTGATAGCTACTTCGCTTGACGAGCTAAGTAGAAAGACTTTGTGGATTCATCCATAACTGATGGTGCTTTAGGTTGATCTGATCCCTAGAAGGAAGAGTTTTGGGCTTAAGGCATAATTGCTCTATTGCGGCTACCCTGGCTATGTCATCCGATGCTGTTCACAAAGCGGCTCTTACTATAGACCCGGCTATCTCCGAGTTGAAATCGAACCCAGCCCCGGTGATGGTGTCCTGGACTAGGGGGTATTCACCACATCGTCTCCCGATCTATTAGATTGGGCCGAGGACCCCCGTGGCCGTATACTCATGGGCCAGTTCGGACGGCTGCCGCATACAAGGAAGATTCCACAAGACTTGGCGATCAAGACAAGGACTTCTCCCGACCGGCGTATTCGGCTAGGACTCTTGTTATCCTAGGCCTCCGGTGCATTATATAAACCGAGGCCAGGCTAGTCGATAGATTTACAATATACACAACAATCATACCATAGGCTAGCTCCTAGGGTTTAGCCTCCTTGATCTCGTGGTAGATCTACTCTTGTACTACCCATATCATCAATATTAATCAAGCAGGAGTAGGGTTTTACCTCCATCAAGAGGGCCCGAACCTGGATAAAACTTCGTGTCCCCTGCCTCCTATTACCATCGATCCTAGATGCACAGTTCGGGACCCCCTACCCGAGATCCGCCGGTTTTGACACCGACATTGGTGCTTTCATTGAGAGTTCCACTGTGTGATCGACAAAAGGATCGATGGCTCGCCTGCAGATCAACTGCGACTTCGGCATCTTCGTCACCAGCTCGACTGGTCACCTTGGTTCGACCAAGAATTGTGCCTCGTGTTCGGATCACCATGTTCAGACGAGGGCCTTCATCAAACATCAACTTTGATCTCTATCAAGATCACGGAGGAATCATCCATAGAGCTCGGGGGCTCAACGTCAACATTGCCCTCAAGCGACCATGCTGTTTTTCTGGACAGTGAACTCGTATCTGCTGCCACCACCTCCTCGAGTATCGCTTTGATGATCGCTTTGGTGGAATTGTGCGGAATTGAGACTATAACAACCCTGGAAAATTTCGTCGAGTTTCGATGGAGGAATCTCTGGCAATCCACGATATACCGGAGCCCTGTCAAATCTGAATGGGAATTTGGATGAGTTTAGGGCGTGGTGTCCAGCTTCTAGCTCGGACGTCCTTTGGAAGATCCAACCGTTGATTGGCTGTGGAATTCCTATATCTACCACCTCTCAAAATTTCAGCTCGATCCGACCGTCCAAACTCCAGAAACCTTCCGATTAGTGCATCACTTTTCGGATCTGTTTTCTGCGCGAAAACGAATCCGACCCGAGTTCATCTTTTTTATGAACGGGATTTCGGACATCCCTTTTGAAGGAAGTTTTGTATGGGGTATTGTGTTTCGTTCCCGAACACATCCCACTAAATTTAAGATCTTTTGAACATGATCTTCAACATCATGCTGGTGTCAAACCAGTCCGGCAATATTACTCCACGGCTGCCGACCTACGCTAGACATGTCGTCACTTTAGCCGAGCTCGTTTTCTTCGAATCATCATCTCGGCAAGCCGAACAAGAGTCCGGCATCGCGAAGGATAAATCATCATCAACATCACCGCCCCACGGATTACACGGAGCGGGAATTCAGGCATCGCCGCATGGTCGCTTCATCAAGCCGGCATCGACCACGTCACGACCTGCATCGACAGGGCCGCACTATTGCTTCTTCAAGCTGGTGTCCGTCACGGCGACCTACTTCGACTCATCGGCTGATGTCGAGGCTTCGACACCTCGGCTGGACCGGGGGCTTCGCCATATCTTCATCAACCTACTCCGGACACTTCGGCGTCACTAGCCGACCAGCTCCGTCACGTTAGCTGAGCCGAGGGCTTTGCCTCGGCGAGTCAACCTTTACCAGCATTGCCATGCCGTCGTTTTATCGCCCATCAGGCAATGGGTGTGCGGAGCAAGTCCCAATTTTGGGAATCACCTTCCTTCGGATTGCTACAACAAATAAACCAGGTGCTATTAATCCCAGTATTTTTTGCTTGTTTGGGTTCATTTTTCCCAAGGAATTATTACTCTGGTTTGTCCATGATATGTACACAGGTCTATCAAATGGTGATCGCATTAATGACAGTCGCGTGGTGGTTCGATCAGTTTCCGTACATAGTCCAGCGAACGCCGCATCCGGAGCTCGGACCGACCTGTGAATCCAGGCTTGGCCACGCCTTTACTACATCACGCCAACGCCCTGCATCGACATTGACTTCGGCGCCAGGCCATATTTCTTCTATTTCTCACTTTGCATAAATTATTTATTATGCAACATTTTTTTAATTATCATTATTACTATTATCTCCGGTTTGCACTATTTTTTGTGCACAGGAAAATGATCCGGGGACTTCGGCGTCACTCTGCCGGTCTGCATTGACCGTGCTATGTCACCACTTCGGCGTGTCGAGCTCTTCGCTCCGCCATCTCGGGACCAGCTTGGGGGATGGAACCTTGCCCCGCATCAAGCTTGGACCGTGTCATCAATACCGAACACATTAACCAGCTAAGTCACTTTCATGCTCAAAGCTTTAATTTCTAACTTGTGTTCGGTTCGACCAAGCATTATACATTTTTGGAAAAAAGTTGCTTGTAAAAAAATGTCCTTGTCCAAACTTTGTTTGTGACACACAAATTCAAGGACCCAATTCACTTGGGGGCTTCCTTTATGAAGCTTTTCCTCTTGCATATGATTATACTTGTACGGCTTTGTTCCTTGTTCGTGTATTATGCCACAATATGCACCATATTGACTTAAGCGATTTGCAAGCTGGGTTGCCTCGCTCCTGTGTTTACCCCTACGTTCCCGATTGTTCGGCTAGGGAGTAAAGGGAGCACCTCTGCGATTGTCACGATCGGGTCACCCGAGCCGGACCTCAGACTGGGTGAAGCCGAAAGCTAGCGCTCTTATAGTTTTCAATGATGGTCGGCACACAACGGAACTCATGAGTACAAAAAATCTATTGCACAAGTCTCATAATAACAATGAGCACCGTAGAAAGGTATCGGTGGGGGTACTATTTTCTTCAAAGATGCTTCTTACACTTCACGGTAATATAGCATAAGTTTCCTGAGCGCGCTTTGTCTGTTACAGCCTTATGGCTTGATTGCCTGGTTATTGGAAACACCGTCGATATTCTCGACCGATGGAGTACATAACACTTTTCGGTCCTTGACCGAAGAGGGAGAAGCTGACGGTCGGTTAGGACGCGTTTAAAGTTCGGTTGAACATAGATATGATATAAGTACTTCGGTACATGCAATCATTCTTCTACCCAAGTCACTTGGGGGCTCTTAAGTTTATTTGAGCCGTTTTATAATAAGTGTTCTTCTTCTTAGTCATTGCAAAGTTTTATTATTATTTATCACTCCTTTTTTCGACATGAGTGTGCGGTCACTAGCCGAGGAGCCTAATTTCTCTCTCAAAGCCGCTAGAGTTTAGTTTGCTAAACTGGCCTGATGAGAAGTACTCCGCCCTCGGGATAGGAGGTTGAAGCCATAGGCTGACCCGCTCGAAGTCTTGAGATAGGATGTATCATGTTAAAGCACGACAGAAGCACTTCTTTTTTCTAAGACCAACTTTCGGATTGGCACTGAACACTTGATATTGTTCGGACATCATGTTTTTACTGACGTTTCTTGGTTTTCCAAGCTTTTTGGCACTTTTAAACTATTTGTGCTTTTCTAGCATTAGTATCACAGTGCAACGCCGGACACCTTTAGGGATTCGGCAAAAACATTCTCAGATATTGCTATATATGCATCGGTTTCGAATTGTGTCTTCGGTCAATAGTTGGGTTGCCCGACTCCCGCACTTGCTTCCTACGTTCCGTTTTGTGCGTGCAAAGGGAGAACCACTGCGATTGTGTTTCCAGCTCACACGGTTAAGCACCTCAGTGGAGAAAGCCGAAAACTGACTTTCACAATAAGCGTAAACTGGTCAGCGAACCGATGACTATGTTAAATGATGGGCCGTTCATAACATTGGCTTAAGTGTTTACGGCTTGACCCCGACTCTCGCCGAACACTACCGGGGGCTATTAACTGGCCTCCCAAACTAAATCCTCAATATTTTGCTCTTACATTAGAGCTGAGGTTTAATGATCATGCTTAGCATGACAACCCAAATAAAGGAACCGATAGCGCGACTATTTTCTTTGGAAGACATTTCTTCTGTTAAACAGTAATATAACTCTCTGCGTACCTTTGTTTATAAAACCGTATGGCCAGATTGCCTTATTTGTTGTAAATCTTTTCCCTCATAAAGGCTTTATAAAGTAGGACAAACACTCCTCGGCTACTGGCCGAGGAGGCGGAAGCCGATGGTCGGTCAACAAAGTTTTGTACAATGCGGATCCGAGCATTAATGACGTAAAGTACTTGGATACATAGAGTCATTACACATAATTTGTGATTTTACTATGGATATTGATCCTTAATTCGGCCACCCGTGCCCGCATTAAGGATCGGGGGCTACTGGGCTTCGGGCTTATTATTTACAAATATTAAAGGGGCACATCGATCCCCTGATCTGGTGTTGCCACCCGACCAGTGTCTCGGGGGCTACTGCATTGCTTGTCCAATGCAGAAAATTTTCCGAGGAGATTTTGATCCTCAGGTTGGTCGGCCGCACCCAACCTGAGTCTCGAGGACTGAGAACGCCGCTTTTAGTGTCCCGAAGTATTCTGCCGAGCTTGGACTTGATCCTCAGGCCGATTTTGCAAATCAACCTGAGTCTCAGCGGCTACTGGGATCAGCGGTCTTATGTCATCCTTCATGTGCATCTCGGGTTTTAGACTGATACACACCTTGAGGGCTACTGGCTATATATCTCGGCAGAGAATAAATTGCACCAATAAAAAATATTAACAAAAAATCAGCCCATAGTCAGGGTGGTGCACCACCTCGGAAGCAGTCCAGCATAAAGCTCGGGCGCTAGTGGTTGGCTCCATAGAGGGCATTTCCGGCATTAAGCTCGGCTAAACTCCTTCAACTTTTTTGGACCAAGGTGATATGACACCTCGGATATAGTCCGGCATTGGAGCCTGGACACAGTCCGGCGTTGGAGCTCGGATATACAGTCCGGCATTGGAGCTCGGATACATAGTCCGGCGTTGGAGCTCGGATACATTCCGGCGCTAGAGCTGGGAAGCGGTCCGGCGTTGGTGCTCGGCTGCATAAGATACCTCGAATGCAGTCCAGCGTTGGAGCTCAGACGCAAGAGGACCCTGCCTCCCGGGAACAACTTCAAACCCGAGGTGTGGCATAAAAATAAACAAGGCATTGATAAAGGCTGGAAACTTAAAGGGGCTCCTCGGATACCCGACGTGTAAACTCGTCGAATGCACTTCGGCGATCCTCAAGATCGAAGATAAAGAAGATTTGTTGAACCAGTTTTCAAGACCGGCAACCGAAGGTGAAGAACAGTTTGGAAGAATCGAGGAGCGTCCCTAACTTGAATACCGGTTCAGGGGGCTACTGACGGTGTCCTGGACTAGGGGGGTACTCACCATGTCGTCTCCCAATCTATTAGATTGGGCCGAGGACCCCCGTGGCCATATACTCATGGGCCAGTTCAGACGGCTGCCGCATACAAGGAAGATTCCACAAGACTTGGCGATCAAGACAAGGACTTCTCCCCACCGGCGTATTCGGCTAGGACTCTTGTTATCCTAAGCCTCCGGTGCATTATATAAACCGAGGCCAGGCTAGTCGATAGATATACAATATACACAACAATCATACCATAGGCTAGCTCCTAGGGTTTAGCCTCCTTGATCTCGTGGTAGATCTACTCTTGTACTACCGATATCATCAATATTAATCAAGCAGGAGTAGGGTTTTACCTCCATCAAGAGGGCCCGAACCTGGGTAAAACTTCGTGTCCCCTTCCTCCTGTTACCATCGATCCTAGACGCACAGTTCGGGACCCCCTACCCGAGATCCACCAGTTTTGACACCGACACCTGGGTTTCCGTCCATCAATCCAGAGCTCAAGACAACCGCGATACTTAAATCGCTCAAATAGCCACCTTAGATGGACATAGCCATTAGAAGAAGAAAATGAAACTTGATGGAGTACCCTAAACCAGAGATCCTCGACAAAGAAAGTTTCGATTCGAGGAACGAAATATCAATAGAGGAACGAAAACCGCAGGGTATGAAATTTGGGTAGGGTTGGCAGGGAAAGTCCAACTGAAACTTTCTTTGATTACCTTTTTTCTCCAACTGGCTCAGAGATTCCATTTGCCCTTAACCGGTAACCTCCTTTGAATCCTTCGTTTAGACCCTCCCTATTGGTATTGGCATTGGCTCAAGAGCAAGGACCTTATTTGATCGCTTAGAACTTGATGGAGGGAAACTCACTCGCTCGAGATATGCTTAAGCTAGCTCAAGAAGAGTACTAATTTTATATGCCTTAAAGAGGGGATTCAAAGAGTAGCCTTTTACTAGGGCTTAAGTGACTCGTTTCATATTGCTTACTATGGTCTGGACAGTGAGGAAGGTGAGTTGGAAGATATACCTAATGTCAAATGAGACTTTCTCCTCACCAAATTGAAGCGTGAGCTTAACATCTTTCACATCGATGACAGCCCCTGCAGTAGCTAGAAAAGGTCTCCCCCCAAAAATAAATAATAGGAAAGCTCTTATCCTACATCTCCAAGACAACAAACTCAACTGGAAATGCGAAGTTACCAACTATCGCAGGGATATCACCCAAAATGTCTACCAGATCCTGATCAGCAAGGTGGAGAGTGATGCTAGTCGGCCGTACATCACCCAATGGTAGTGGCTCGTAGACAGTGAAGGGAATCACAGTAGACCCAAGACCACATAAAGCATGGAAAGTTTGACTTCCTATCAAGCATGGAATACTGAAACTGGCAGGCTCATCTAAGTTGAGAGGTAGCTTATTTGAACGAGTGCACTACATTCCTTAGTAAGAGTAACCAGTTCTGGCTCGTTAATGGTTCGCTTCTTTGCGAGCTGGTCCTTAAAGAACTATGTATACATCGGCACCTGTAAGACACCATCAAGGATGGGGTGGTAATCTGCATATCTGTCATCATATCCAGAAACTTTGCAATCTGCTTGTCTTCAGTTGTCTTCACAAACCGTTCTGGAAATGGCAGCTTCGGGTTGACAGGTGAAGCAAACTGATGATGGATCATTAGGAGCAATAGCTGCTGGTGTAGAAGAGCTAGGTTGTGCAGCAGAAGTAGTGGACTGTTGAGGTCCCTGCGGAGAAGGTATTGGGCCGACTAGGGTAGAAGGCAGGTGGTACATACAACACTGGCATTGGGGAAGAGGATCGGTTGTAGTCTTACCACTCCAACTAGTAAAGGCTCCACGTGGGTGAACTTCAGGTTGAGGTGGAAGTCTCCCTTGTAGATGGTTGTGAGGCTACCATACGAGTGGTCAATGTTTGCATAGAAGAATCCTTACACCCAATATTGTCACTCCTTTTAGAATACCTGTCTACACCTACATCAGCAAGATGTAGTTTTATTAAGTCGGCTTCCATTCCTTATTCGGAAGGCGTTGGATACTTGATATACGCTATGCTATGTACTCGGCCCACCATTGCGCATGCTGTTTTAGGAAGCATATTTTGATCCTTATTCAGGGAAAGCTCATATCCATCAAAAACCAATCGAAGTCCAGCTTTATCCCGAGCATCCGTTGTTTGCCCCGATTGAAGATCCGACACGACACCCTCTCTTCCATCTCTGGCTTCCTAACCAGATCCATTTACCCCTGCTTGAAAAAGTGTTTCCATTCGTAGTTCAGGGTTTCCTAGTCCCAGGTTTATTCGTAACCGGCTCCCTATCCAGGTCTTCCTCCTCAACAGCTATCTTTGTTTGATATCCGTTTTGTGAACCTAATGTAGAACCTGTAAACTAAAGACTTGACTCCCGGAACCGCAGCCATTCAAAAAGCTATCAATTTGATTCGAAATACCAAGGTTCGAAGACCTCTAGGGCATATCAAAGTACTTTCACTTGCCCCATAACAAGAATTTCTAGGGTATGTGAGTGGTGTCGGACGCTATAGGGGTTTGTGTATTCACATCAGGAGAAGAAAGAGGCTCTCATTGCTGCTGGGATAAGACAAAACCTTCTTCCTTGATCCATGGCGTCACCGCTGCTATATTAAAAGAGTAATTTTATTGGCTGGCTATGATTCCTGCAAATAAGTCTTGGGGTCATTCCGGGCTGATGCTTCCTAATTCTTCCTAGCTTTTGCTCCATTCATCACTATGGGGCACCACATATATAAGCATTGGGAGATCGATTTAATTGCAAAAGAAATGGGAAGCAAAGTGTTGGTTATCTAGCAAGTATAGAGATGATGCAGTATCTTCATTGGCGAGACAAGCAAAGAAGTAGACACAAAAAAGCAAAGTCAAGCAAGCAGCAACATAGGTGACTTTATTGAGTCTTGTCCTAGTTGATCTGGAAATGCTCGAAGAAGCCTTTGACTCATCCAATGCTTAATTGGTTGTCATAATTTCTTTCTTGGAAACATGTACGAAATGAAAAACTTATGTGAATAAGATAAGATCCAATTCTATGAGAACATTCACAATTGATCGATAGCTCACAAGCTACCTGCTTATAGGCGGGGCATCAGTTGTAACAAACAGGGGAGTGTATTTCCCATTCCCCTGTTGGTTAAAGCAGACTCGTATGCTTCATAGTAAAACCTTCCTTTACCGCAGGCAAGCTCTCCTCCGTCTCTGTATGCTTGGGTGAATGCCATAAGCGGATTTATGTTTTTTATGGAAAACAGTTTGAAAGGGTCGACATAGCCTATCTTTGACCAGCTACCTCATATGAGATTGAAATAGAGAATAGAATGTAGTAGGAACACAAATAACTTATATGTAATCTAATGTTCTTTTATTTGAATACTAGGAATCGCACCTAAATTCCATCAATCATTCAGTTAGAAGTCCTCTATTTCATCCTTGATGTTTCAATCGAAGGAGATACTATATTTCACAATCTATCCATCTGGATTCCTCTTTTTAAAGAAAGTCTTTCCTGGATCCTGAAAAAACAAGAAAGAACAGAATGAGAACTAAGATTTCTTTCAGTCGAGCAGTTGAGGGAACGAGTAAGATACATTTGTTAGTCTACTATTCTTTCAGGAAGGAATTGAGCCTCAATCATCATACGCAAAGAAAGAAATCCTTCGATAGCTAGAACATTCAGAGTTAGTAGTTGAGTAAGTAGAGGTTCACTCCGATTACCAAACGGGCGACTTTACAACTTAGGGAGCAGCAGGCCTTGTGTTTGTGGTGAAGGTACTGGAATCTTTTCAATATGAAAATAGGTGGTATCCAAAAGGACAAAAATAGCAACTAGGGATCTGGTGGACTACTGTCATGAGTCACAAGGCATTGGTAGACTGACTCACTCAGATGTTTGGCTATTTAACCTAAGAAGTATGTTTGGATGGATGACTTCATAGTCCAAGATGGTAATATCGATTGTTCATCTAATTCACCAACATGACCAACCACAATGAATGTCTTTAACCGCCTTATCAAACTTGGATTGCAGCCTTTTCTATCTCTGTATAAAGTCAGTCAGTCCCAGTGTTGGGCAGAGCCCATTGTCAAAAGATCGTTTTGCTAGGATGCTTGCTTGAATCTAGCTACTTCCAAAAAAGGCATTTTTCACTCTATACGGTATGGCTACAAACCGAATGAAGAAGTCAGAAGCAGTTCATCGCCCGTGGGAGCTTGCTAATAGTAAGGAAGCCATAATCTTTCTATCGGATTGCCTATTTGTCTATCTATCTGGTGAAGAGAGAATGTAAGATACTCTCAATAGGGCAAGCACCCAATACCTCATAGAGTCCAAAGCTCCAGCTCAAAGAGTTCAGGAAGACCAACCATCCACACTTGATTAGCTATTGTGCACTTCACCAGAACATGGTCTATGTCCTCCACTACCCCTTCACAAACATAAAAAAACACTGAGACAATGGGAGCAAATTCCTTGAGACAAGAAGTTCGTTCTCTGCACGGAAGTCTATTCCAATAAGTTTTCCACCAAAAAAACGGAATGCAGGGAATGACCTTAAGCTTCCATACGCAAGAGAAATGAAGACCACCTTCCTCATTAAATGGCTGGCAGACCTCCCTGTATACTTCCTTCATCCTAATCGTCAGAGTGAACAGAAGACCCCCATGTCAAAGTATTAGAACAGATGCTTCTAGGAATTGGTACAACTGAAATTTCTCGCACCACCTCATCAGGGAGAAAAAAAGCTAATAAACTAAGATGCCAATCCCAATTAGGAATGAGATAGTGGGAGAGAGACAAACCTTCCAACAGCTCTGACACGTTCATAGGAATAGGCCTTCTATTCAATGTAGTCCCACCGAGCCAAGGGTCTTATAACAATCGCACCGAATTACCATCTAAAATCTGCCACTGGAAGTTCTCTTTAATAGAATGACTGGCTTTACATATCTCCTTATTAATAGGAAATGAATGGGCAGCAACATAGAACCCATCCCAAGAACCCTCAAACCTCCCTGGAGAACACGGCTCCACAACATATTTGGTAGCGGATCCACTTTTCCTTATCTGTTAACGTATACCTTTCCTCTGCCTATGAGCTAGCTAGAGATCCATCGTTATCCTTTCCGGCAATGGAGGCGGAATCAATGGTCATGTCAGGTTTCAGATTCAAAGAGAGATGTCAAGCAAGCGCCGAATCTGAGTACTCAACTTGCCCGACCCGCCTCTTCCACTAGACCTCGTCTTTCAAAGAGCAGCAGCCCTGCAAGCCTAATAGAACCTTGTTTCCCTATTACTTACTTTTGCTTTGAGCGTCGCACTCCAGCGGCTTTCTTTCCTATGGCTTGGATGGGGGTCCTCAACAAGATCTATATCGGTGTCATTATTTACTTATTTAGACGATAGATGATGATAGAGAGCAGACTGGCTCTGAGGAAGAATATCTTAAGTTGTTGAATCCGCTCCGCTAGGTTAAATTGTATGATCTGGATGTAGGAGGACTGCTACTAGTGACACAATTTCTTTTGGGTCTGAAGAATGAACTCAAAGCTGTAGTGGAAGTGCATGTGCCTAACTCAATTAGTGAAGCCACATCTTTTGCTCAATCAAGTGCGGGAAGGAGTTTTGGAGAGGGGCAGGCACTACATGAACAAGAAGGACAGTAACTAGAATTATAAGTCGGCTGCCCCGCAGCAGCAAGGCTATGTCTCAGTCAAAGTTCGACAAGGGGCAAAACAATTGCTGTCCTAATAGAAGTTCATGTCGATCCAGCCAAGCCAGTGCCATCATTAGAAAGTCCGGTCATTTTAGTTTCAGCCAGTTCAAGTTAGGGCAAGGAGGAAAGGAAGAGAGTAATGCAAGGATGTAAAGAATGAGGCGCTAGAACAGACTGGCCCGCAGGCTTCCAACCTGACACCGCTTTGCCACTTTTCGAAAGAGGAAGAGAAGTTGCTTGTACGAGACTGCGCCTCCCGGCTGGAAACTCCAATGGCATTTTCAGTAAATGAAAGCAAAGCGAAGCTTTACGACCAAGGAGAGATAAGCATATTTTATGAATGATAAAAGGAGTGCTCCCCGAGCACATGCTTGCTTGGAAGGATAGAGCACCACAAGACAAGATGGCATATTGAAGGGAAGGCTACGAAAAGAATTCTGGTCTCTCAAACGCCTGGCATACTAATACGAGCCGCATACTTGAATAATAGTGACATATTGGAGGAAAGGAGATTATTGGAATACTAGAGGGAGTTACGCCCATAAGAACTGCTGGCTGTAAACGCGACTTGCTCTGCTCCTCCTAAAACCCTTTTTGATAGTAAGATAGATATAGATCTAAAGGGACTAGAAGGGCAAGCATGGACCGAATAATACACATACTCTGTCTAGATAGACGATTTCTTCTTTCATTTCCACTCAAATCCATGAACACTTTCATGCTGCAAGAGAAAGATCACAGTTCAAACTGATCTCTGACCTACATCCGCTAAGCCCTGTGCCGGCTGTATGATCAGATATTTAGAAAGGAGATCATGTTCAAGTCATCATAAGGGAGCTGAGCGGGTTGACCACTAATCTAAAAAAAGTAATAAGGTCGACCGCCCGATAAATAGTGGTACGGAACTTTTTTCCACCTTCCTCAAAAGGGGAGGAGAAACTAGTTGCAAACTCCAATGGCCCTCTGAAGGACCCACTACCTGCCGATCCACCTCTTCAAGAGCTTCACGTAACTTACTCAACTATGCTAGAGCCCATAATAGCTTGTGGCTGCACACGGAAGTTTCTAGCATGAATCATCTCAGTTCCCTTTGAGCCTGGGTGGCGGTCCATAGGAAAATCACACGGAACCCCGGGATTTCCAAAAAATACAGGCAACACTGGGTACTCCAGGTGCCTCAATCCACCCAGATGTGTATTTAAGTTGCCACCTTAAGTTGAACCATTAATTAACAATCTCATATCTGTCATGGATTTCACTCACCCCAACCACGTCTACGAGCATAGCATAGCAGCATAAGCAATTCGTATAAGTAACTCCCAAGGTTTGAATGTAACAAGGCAATAGGTTCTACCTCATCAACTACTTCCCAACTCACATGTTAAAGACATCCTAACCATGCAATGTTTGAGGATTGGAACTAATGCATAAAAACTGGGTGATAAAGGGGTATGATCAAAGTGTTACTTGCCTTGCTGACGATCCGCGAAACCTAGGGACTCCAAATACCACGCTCCACACTCCGGGAATTCTATCGCAAACAAACAATAGCATACATAAGCAATCAAGAAAAGAAGCACGGGTAAAACTCAAATAAGAAGAACTACTGGAAAGTTCAACTTAGGAACTCCGGTTAGCAAAAAGAATCAAATCAAACGGAGCAACGAAACTCAAACGGCGAAAGAAACAAGATCCGTTTACTAATCTGGACCTAGGTCAAATTTTACAGTACCAAAACCTTGTTTAAGTTGGTTAAACAGAAAGAGGGTCTCGAGACGAAGATCTAGGCGCTTGAATCGCCTGATTCCGACAAATGAGCGAAAAGATAAACTAGAACGAAAATCGGATGAGAAATCGCGATCAGAAATAACCGCGGAAAAATCAGATAAAAGAAAGCTGACGAACAGGCTAACGAACGAGCGTTCGTTGTCTGTAACTAATGAGCGAAAACCGTTCGTTAAAACGAATGTACGGACGAACGTGCGCTAAAAAGAAAAACCGGGAAAAACTGGCGAACCGATCTAAAAAACAAACTAGGGTTTTTCTAAAAAAACCAAATCGGTTTTCTTTAAAAAAAAACGGCGGCAACGGCTACCTCGTCAGTCCGGTGAGACGCGGCGGCGACGGCGGGGCGAGGCGGCGCGGCGGCGGTGGCGGGTGGTGGTAGTGGTGGGGGGCCGAGTATTTAAGGAGGGGGGTGCTGGCTTGGAGGAGGGGCAAAGGCGGCGGGGAGGGGAGTCCGTCTCGGACTCCTCTGAGTCGGCGGCGGCGGGGCATGGCCAGTCTCCAGGAGGGAGACGATGCGCGGGAGGGAGCGGGCCGACGGCTGGGCTTTGGCCAAGTTAGCCTCTGTGCATTTTTTTAAATATATTTCGGTGAAACTAAAAAAATCCTAGAAAATAAAATAAAAATTTAAAAATGCCAAAACAAATTTTCACCGTCTAAATGAAATATTTAGAACAAGATGAACATTTTCATGGCCCTAAAATGCAACTTTGAAAAACGTGCAATTTTTCTAATGCAAATAAAATTGCAAAAAAATCCAAATAAAAACAAATATTTGATTTTAATATTTTTCCTCCAATATTTCATTTATTTTGGAGAAGTCATGTTATCTCATCTCATATATTTTAATATGAAGTATTTTTGGAGAGAAAAATAATTAAAACCAAAATCCTCGTTTCAAAATTTTATAAGCTCAAATTTGAAAACCGGGGAAATCCCCAACTCTCTCCGAGGGTCCTTGAGTTGCTTAGGATTTCGAGGATCGCGAGACGAAATGCAACAAAATATGATATGCAAGAATGATCTATGTATAACATTCCAAATTGAAAATTTGGGATGTTACAATACGTAAACAAGATAGTGGTTTTTAGTTTGGTAAGGTTTATATTAATTTAAAAGTCTTAAATTTGAAGAATGTTTACTAATTTTAAAGAATGTTTGCTAATTGAATTATATTTTTCAAAAGATTGTTTACTAGTAAGCCGGCTGCTACAGCCACAACACCACAACAATTCTGATGCGCAATAAGGATAATGACCCTTGTAAAGGAAAACGCCTGTATGTTTAAATGGGCTACCGTTTGTTTGGCCCATGTTGCACATGTTAATTTTTTTTTGTAATGATAGTAATGAAAATAAAGTTAAAACGCTCATGTTTTATGAATATTAATTATATTATACATAAAAAAGGGGCAGCCCGATGCATGTAGCTTCCTTTCCAACACTTGAACCCGTGACCTCATGGTCACCAGGCAACAGATTTATCACTGCGCCAAGGCTCCCCTTCATTAATTATATTATACATACAAAAAATTATTTAGCAAAATGTTCAAGCAATTTCAAAAGGTATTGATGTATTATTTTTGAAATAATCATATAAATAAAATAGTATTTCTGATTATAGTAATAATTCTATAATTTTGAATAATAAAAATACTTCCTAAATAGAATAAATAAATATTGTTTTAATTATACAAAATTTGAATATTTATGTGAAATTTTTAGAATTCATAAGTTTGTTGTTAAGGGATTTTTTGTATAACTTGAAAATATTCATAATTCTGCAAAATTTAAAATGTTTTTACAAAATATTGACATCTGAATATATTTCAATTATATAAAAACACCCGGATAACTCTGGTACAACGACAATGGACTGGCGATGCAACGCGAATGATGACATGATAAATGCAATGAATCAATAAATACCCGATATAATAGTTATAATATGGAAAGAATCTAGGGAACCGGTGTCAGGGTGTTACAACTCTCCCCCACTTATAAGATATCTCGTTACGAGATCTAGGAATGACAAGATGAAGAGGTAAAACTAAGTTGCTTCTTTGACAAACGTGGGAGACCAAAGTTACGAAAGACATGAAAAGAAGAATTTGAAAGCACTCCGGTTGAAAAAGGAAACAAGGAATACAACATGGTCTTGAGAAGATGGATAGAACTTCGAAGAGAGCAACAACATGATGCCTTCGAAACAAATGAAAGATAGCTATATACTTTGATCTAAAATAATGAGAATCCAACATCTTGTAGCACAAAGAACTTGAAATAACAATCTTACGAGGAAGGCTTGAACGTAGTTGTTGAAACCTCAACAACCAAAAGATTAACATCCAATGCACTTATGGAAAACATCCCAAAACATTTGGGCAAAAACCTGCCACTAACATAAACATTATACAAAACTCTTTCAACGAGAGGAAAACCGAATCTTGGATCATCGATAAGCACCAAAAATAACAACATTCCCTAGGGAAGGCTTTAGGTAAAATCTATCCCAAGATAACTCATTCCTAGAAATTCTTTATGGAATAGGCTGAAAAGATATCCTTCTCGAACAACTTCTTTTCATGGCTCCTCATGATTCATGAATGATATAACACAACTTGTTCAACAACCTCAAGCTTTGATAGGAAATGAAAAGTGATAAGTCACAACTCTTAGAAGAAAAGGGGAGAAAGAACTTGCACTTCGGAATGCAAGAAGAGCAATGCTTGAACTCTTCAAAGGAAATCATGATGAAAGGCCACTTGAACACCTTAATGATGGCACCAAGTAGAATAGCTTGGAGATTAGATTCTTGAGAAAGAGAAAAACCTCAAGATTGGCAAAACAAACTTGATGAACAAACAGAAATTGAATAATCCATGATGAACAACCACCGTGCCGAGCCTCCGGGAAGAACTCCAGAAATAAAAGGGTGATTGGGAGAAAGTGAAGATGGAAAGATACAAGTTAAAATTTTGAACAATTTTCTTCCAACAACCTTGACAAGGAAGAGAGACGAGGCATCCGGACGAGATCACCGAGAAACGCTCGAAACTTCAAAAAAAATGATGAAACACTTGGAACCGATAATTTATGTATGGGATTCAGGAGTAGTTCATGGTTGATGAGATTTGTTTTTAAAGTTTTAAACACCCCCTGTGCGACACAATGACAAGTGTGTCGTGCAGTGGAAAGCTCATTGACTTGGGATTTACCATGTCGAATGCATTGTGATCATGTGGAGATCGCGGCCATCCTCGTCGAGGGTGGGAAGAGATTCATGAGTAGTTCATGGCCGATGAGATTTGTTTTTAAAGTTTTAAACATTCCCTTGTGCGACACAATGACAAAGTTATCATGAAGTGACAAGCTTATTGCCTTCGCACTTACCACGTCGAATGCCTTGCGATCATGTGGACATCGCAGCGATCATTAGTGAGGGTGGGAAGAGATTCAGGAGTAGTTCATGGACGATGAGATTTTTTTTAGTTTTAGACATTCCCTTGCGCGACACAGTGTCAAGTGAGTCATGTAGTGGCAAGATTATTGCCTTGGGATTTACCACGTCGAATGCATTGCGACCATGTGGACATCACGACCATCATCGGTGAGGGTGGGAAGAGATTCAGGAGTACTTCATGGCCGATGAGATTTGTTTTTAAAGTTTTAGACATTCCCTTGCGCGGCACAATGATGAGTGTATTGTGCAGTGGCAAGCTCATTGCCTTGGGATTTACCACGTCGAATGCATTGCGATCATGTGGACATCGCGACCATCATTAGCAAGGGTGGGAAGAGATTCGGGAGTAGATCATGCCTAATATGATTTGTTTTTAAAGTTTTAAACATTACCTTATGCGACACAATTACAAGTGTGTCATGAAGTGGCAAGCTCATTGCCTTGGGATTTACCATGTCGAACGCATTGCAATCATGTGGACATTGTGGCCATTGATACGTCTCCAACGTATCTATAATTTTTTATTGTTCCATGCTGTTTTATTATCAATATTGGATGTTTTATAATCATTTTATAGTCATTTTATATCATTTTTTGGTACTAACCTATTGACATAGTGCCAAGTGCCAGTTCCTGTTTTTTCCATGTTTTTTACATCGCATGAAATCAAACGGAGTCCAAATGCCACGAAACTTCACGATGATTTTTTATGGGCCAAAAGGAAGCAGATGGTCCCTGGGTGCACCTAGGGGGAGTCCCGAGGAGGGGACAACCCACCAGGGCACGCCAGGAGGCCCTAGCGCGCCCTGGTGGGTTGTGCCCACCTCGGGTGCCCCCCGGATTGCCTCTTTGCTCTATAAATACCCCAAAAATACCAGAACCCTAGGGGAGTCGATGAAATATTCATCCAGCCGCCGCAGAGTCCAGAACCACTAGATCCAATCTAGACACCATCACAGAGGGGTTCACCACTTCCATTGGTGCCTCTCCAATGATGCGTGAGTAGTTCTTTGTAGAATTTCGGGTTCGTAGTTAGTAGCTAGATGGCTTCATCTCTCTCTCGCTGAATTCTCAATACAATGGTCTCTTGGAGATCCATATGATGTAACTCTTTTTCGGTGTGTTTGTTGGGATCTGATGAACTTTGAGTTTATGATCAGTCATATCTTTTTATATCCATGAAAGTTATTTGAGTTTCTGTGATCTCTTATATGCATGATCTCTTATAGCCTCGTATTTCTTCTCCGATATTTGGATTTTGTTTGGCCAACTTGATCTATTTATCTTGACATGGGAAGAGGTGCCCGGTAGTGGGTTCGATCTTACGGTGCTCGATCCCAGTGACAGAAAGGGAAACAACACGTATGTATCGTTGCTACTAAGGATAAAAAGACGAGATGTATATCTACCGCCATATAGATAAACGGATCTTGTCTACATCATGTCATCATTCTTATTGCATTAATCCATGTTTCCGTGAACCTAATACACTAGATGCATGCTGGATAGCGGTCGATGTGTGGAGTAATAGTAGTAGATGCAAGCAGGAGTTGGTCTACTAATCTTGGACGTGATGCCTATGTAATGATCATTGCCTAGATATCATCATAATTATTTGAAGTTCTATCAATTGCCCAACAATAATTTGTTTACCCATCATTTTCTATTTTTCTCGAGAGAAGCCACTAGTGAAACCTACAGCCCCCGGGTCTTCTTTCTCATATATTTTCCTTCCGATCTACTTTTCCTTTGCATTTTTATTCAGATCTATTAAACCAAAAAAATACAAAAATACCTTGCTGCATTTTATCTTTATTTATTTTATTTAGCGTTCAATCTATCAATCTACTACAATTTACCTCATGTCCGCTTGCCTATCTTGAGGCGCCGTACCCCGGAAGGGATTGACAACCCCTTTAACTCGTCGGGTTGCGAGGTGTTGTTGTTTGTGTGCAGGTGTTGTTTACGTTGTGTTGCTTGGTTATCCTACTGGTTGGATACCTTGGTTTCATAACTGAGGGAAATACCTACCGTCGCTGTGCTACATCATCCCTCCCTCTCCATGGAAATACCGATGTAGTTGCAGCTACCATCAAGGAGAATTTCTGGCGCCGTTGCCGGGGAGCATCTTCAACATAACCAGGTTCCTAATCAAAAATCTCATCTCCTTGCAGTTTACATTATTCGCCATTTGCCTCTCAATTTCCTCTCCCCCACTTCACAAAAAATTTGTTGTTTTATTCGCCTCTCTTTTTCGTTTGCCGCTTTCTTGCCAGATCTATTTTTGAGTGCAATCTTGTTGTGTGGTCATCATGACTCAAGAGAACACCAAGTTATGTGATTTCTCAAGTACCAACAACAATGATTTTATTGGCACTCCGCTTGCTCCTCCTGCCACTAGTGCGGAGACTTGTGATATGAATACCGCTTTGCTGAATCTTGTTATGAAAGACCAATTTTCTGGTACTCCTAATGAGGATGCCGTGTGTTGGGGAACGTAGCAATAATTCAAAATTTTCCTATGTGTCACCAAGATCAATCTAGGAGATGCTAGCAACGAGAGGGAGGGAGTGCATCTTCATACCCTTGAAGATCACTAAGCGGATGCGTTACAAGGAACGCGGATGATGGAGTCGTACTCGCGGCGATTCAAATCGCGGAAGATCCGGTCTAGCGCCAAACGGATGACGCCTCCGCGTTCAACACATGTACAGCCCGGGGACATCTCCTCCTTCTTGATCCATCAAGGGGAGAGGAGAAGTTGAGGGAGAGCTCCGGCGGCACGACGGCGTGGTGGTGGAGCTTGCAGTTCTCCGGCAGGGCTTCACCAAACACTATGGAGGAGGAGGTGTTGGAGAGGGGGGCTGCTCCAGGGGAGGGGTACGGCAGCCCTCCCACCCCCTCTATTTATAGGGTGAAGGAAGAGGGGGCCGCCCCCCCTTAGATGCATCTAGAGGGGGGGCAAGGGGGGGACTTGGCCCCCAAGTTAAGTGGGAGGCGCCCCCACCCTCTCGGGCTTTCAACCCTAGACGCCTTGGGCCCTTGGTGGTGGGGGCGCACCAGCTCAATAGGGGGCTGGTTCCCACCCTTGTTCAGCCCACTTGGCCCACTGGGGTAGGTGGCCCCACCCGGTGGACCCCCGGACACCTTTTGGTGGTCCCGGTACAATACCGACAACCCTCGAAATTATTCCGGCGACTGAAACTGGACTTCCCATATATAATTCTTCACCTCCGGACCATTCCGGAATTCCTCGTGACGTCCGGGATCTCATCCAGGACTCCGAACAACCTTCGGTAACCGCATACAATTTCCCATAACAACTCTAGCGTCACCGAACGTTAAGTGTGTAGACCCTACGGGTTCGGGAACCATGCGGACATGACCGAGACATCTCTCCGGCCAATAACCAACATCGGGATCTGGATACCCATGTTGGCTCCTAATAACCCACAAGTATAGGGGATCAATTGTAGCCTCTTTCAATAAGTAAGAGTGTCGAACCCAACGAGGAGCTAAAGGTATAACAAATATTCCATCAATTTCTATCGACCACCGATACAACTCTACGCACGCTTGACGTTCACTTTACCTAGAACAAGTATGAAACTAGAAGTACTTTGTAGGTGTTGTGGGATAGGTTTGCAAGAATATAAAGAGCACGTAAATAAAAACTAGGGTCTGTTTTAGGTAAAGAAGCAATAGAGTTAGTATAGCGAGTGTGGAAAAGTGGTGTTAGTAGTTGCGAAATTGTCCCTAAGCAATTGACTACGTTACTAGACCGATAGCAAGTTTTATATGGGAGAGGTCACTGCTAGCATGTCATCCCTGCGTTGGAATTCTATGCACTTATGATTGGAACTATTAGCAAGCATCCTCAACTACTAACGTTCATTAAGGTAAAACCCAACCATAGCATTAAGATATATTGACCCCCCTCCAATCCCGTATGCATCAATTTCTATGCTAGGTTGAAGCTTCTGCCACTCTTGCCCTCCAATACATAGTCTTATCAACATGCAACTAACCCTATGGTGTGATCCACGCGCGTGCTCATATGATGGGCACCAAAGGACAGCAACATAACCACAAGCAAATTAAACCAATAATAGCAATTCACCAATTACCGATAGGACAACGGAAATCTACTCGGACATCATAGGATGGCAACACATCATTGGATAATAATATGAAGCATAAATCACCATGTTCAAGTAGAGGGTACAATGGGTTATTGTAGAGTGTAACATTGTAGATAGATGGGGGAAGGTGATGAAGATGTTGGTGAAGATAACAGAGGTGTTGGTGTAGATCGCCGTCACACGATGATGGCCCCGGCGGCGTTCCGGCGCCACCGGGAGAGAGGGGGAGAGAGCCCCCCTTCTTCTTATTCTTTCTTGACCTTCTCCCTAGATGGGAGAAGGGTTTCCCCTCTGGTCCATGGTCTCCATGGAGGCGGAGGGGCGAGAGCCCCTCCGAGATTGGATCTGTCTCTCTGTCTCTCTCTGTTTCTGCGTTCCTGATTTTGCCCTTTCACCGTTTCTTGAATTTCCGGAGATCCATAACTCCGATTGGGCTGAAATTTGGACACGATTTTTATCCGGATATTGGCTTTCTTGTGGCGAAGGAAGGGCACTAACCTCCTTATGGGGTGGCCACGAGGGCCCAGGGCGCGCCTGACACCCTGGGGCGTGTTGGAGATATGCCCTAGAGGCAATCATGTATGATGATATTTCCTATGTGTTTATGAATAAAGATAGTCCTTGGACATTATCTATGATGTGTATCAGCAAGTACGTGACTTGTTTGTGGGACTATGCATTGTAAGATGAACGTCCTAAAAGGTCCCTAGTCGAAAGGACTATGTGGACGCGCAACCATCTAGACTAGCATATGACATGGTCGATGGCTTGGTCTCAGTAGCCATGAGGCATTGGATGCTAACTGGATAATATGGACTTGGAAGGATCTGGTCAGATTCGACGTAGTTAGATCCGTGTTGAGATAAGGTCCGAGTGGGACAGACCCAACTATGAGACGCAGGGATATGTCATATGTGAGTCTCTAGTACAACATAGGTTCTATGTCCTAAGACCTGAGCTGGCGCATATACTCGGGACGGTAACAGACTTGCTTTGGGCCAACCAAACGCTACTTCATGACTGGGTAGTTACAAAGGTAGGTTTCGGGCTTGTCCAGACCCATGCTGCGAGACATGGTCGAGCAAGATGGGATTTGCCCCTCCGATCAGGAGAGATATACTCTGGGCCCCTTGTGTGATCCGACCAGGATAAGCATGGCCATGTGACAAGGATTATGAGATAATCTGGTTTGTGGTCGGCATCACTGGAATGAGAAAGAGGTCGGGCTAGCACAAGGATGACATACTCGCCTTGAGCCCGACAACTATATCGTGTGGCAAAAGGAATGGAAGTGTGATGTACATGTTCGCCTAACCAGCTTCATCGTCAGCTTGGTGGTCGGCACGCCTTGCTAGAGGCCGCTACCAACCATGTAGTCCGGATTTGATCCGAATTGCGACCAAGGCGGCTTGAACCTAAGGGGTTGCGCGCTTAAGGGAAGGAACCTACGAGGTTGGATCTGAGGACACTGGTCGGATGTGATCCGAGTTGTATTCGGATTATGGCCGAGTAGCGTTATGGGCTTTAGGGTCCGTGCGAGGCCCAAGTATTGAGCCCGCGACGGACACCTATATAAAGTGGGGTGCGGCAAACTCATGTGGTTGATCGCTTCGATGCTGTCACTAGGGTTTGCATGTGTTGCGAATAGACACCTCACTACTAGGAAAAGACTAATTAGTGGCACACCTGTTTTGGCCATTAATGGCGCACTATAGGTGCGCCACTATTATCATGCCATTAGTATCCCAGATAGTAATGGTGCACCTATAGTGCGCCATTACTATGCCTATCTGGTGCGCCATTACTATCTGACTTAGTAATGGCGCACCACATAGAAGTGCACCATAACTATCAATTTTTTTAGTTTTTTTCAGAATTTTTTTTCAATTTTTTTTCTTAATCTCGGGTCACTATGCTTAATCTCATAATCTCGGGTCACTATGCTTAATCTCAAGTCAAATCGCACTCCGTGGTCAAACTTTCTGGAAGGTCACCCATCCTCACACTACTCCAGCCCAAGCACACTTAACTTCGCAGTTCTATCCAACCCCAGCACCAACTCACTTCACAGACACTTGTTGATATATCTATCATATCAATCCTATTAAACCTTGTTGATGTCTAGGACTTTGTTCATGTTCATGAGTGTGATGAAATTTTGAAAAAATATTTCAAACTTCCTGGTCATATTACGTATCATATTTTGAATTTTTTTTTTCCAAAAAAAGTGATATGGACATTATTGGCGTACCTACACATGGTGCGCCACTGCTATATAGCAGTGGCGCACCACATATGTGGTGCGCCATTAATGTCCATATTAGCTATAACCCTTTTCCTAGTAGTGCCTCCACTCGCCGCCGGTTGTGTGATTGGACCTAGCAGTCCGCTGCACGACGTTCCTCCTGCACGCGCGGATACCGTTAGAGGCGGCGCACTTGCACCATTCCGGCGAACCTGTACGTGGGAACCGACTACCGGCTGTACGAGGGAGATCAGACGAGGAGGAGACGATCCACGCGGACACGCTGCCCCAACTCTTCTTCCGCTGCACGGCACTACGCGTCTAGTGGTAACGAACTGTGATCCATCTCCCGTAGCATGTTCTTGGTCGTTCTGCGCGTAGGAAAATTTTAATTTGTAGTCGACGCACCCTACCGTAGAACCCAACAGGGCGCTCCCCTGCCTCATGGCCCCCTCAGGCATCATCTCGCGTTGATTCTTCTTCCCAAAAATCACATATATTCCAAAAAAATCTCTATCAGTTTTTATCCTGTTTCGACTCAGTTTGATATGGATTTTCTATGAAACAAAAAACATGCAACAAACATGAACTGGAACTAGGCACTGGATCAATATGTTAGTCCCAAAAATAGTATAAAAAGTTGCCAAAAGTATATAAAAGTTGTAGAATATTGGCATGGAACAATCAAAAATTATAGATACGATGGAGACGTATCAGCATCCCCAAGCTTAATTATTGCTCGTCCTCGAGTAGGTAAATGACAAAAAAGATAATTTCGATGTGGAATGCTACCTAGCATAATCTTGATCATGTAATCTAATCATGGCATGAATATTAAGACAGGAGTGATTCAAAGCAATAGTCTATCATTTTACATTAAGACAATAGTACTTCAATCATACTAATAAAGCAATCATGTCTTTTCAAAATAACATGGCCAAAGAAAGTTATCCCTACAAAATCATATGGTCTGGCTATGCTCCATCTTCACCACAAAAAATATTCAAATCATGCACAACCCCGATGACAAGCCAAGCAATTGTTTCATACTTTTGACGTTCTCAAACCTTTTCAACTTTCACACAATACATGAGCGTGAGCCATGGATATAGCACTATAGGTGGAATAGAATATGATGATGGAGGTTGTGTGGAGAAGACAAAAAGGAGAAAGTCTCACATTGACGCGGCTAATCAACGGGCTATGGAGATGCCCATAAATTGATGTCAATGTGAGGAGTAGGGATTGCCATGCAACGGATGCACTACGAGCTATAAGTGTATGAAAGCTCAAACTGGAAACTAAGTGGGTGTGCATCCAACTTGCTTGCTCATGAAGACCTCCGGCATTTGAGGAAGCCCATCATCGAAATATACAAGCCAAGTTCTAAAATGAAAATTCCCACTAGTATACGGAAGTGATAACTCAAGAGACTCTCTATATGAAGAACATGGTGCTACTCTGAAGCACAAGTGTGGTAAAAATATAGTAACATTGTCCCTTCTCTCTTTTCTCTTTTTTTTTATTTTTATTTTTATTTTTTTTATTTTTTCGGTAGGCTTCTTTGGCCTCTTTTTTTGGGGGGGCTTCTTTGGCCACTTTTATTTTGATAACCTCACATGGGACAATGTTCTAATAATGATGATCATCACACTTTTATTTACTTACAACTCAATATTACAACTCGGTACTAGAACAAAATATGACTCTATATGAATGCCTCCGGCGGTGTACCGGGATGTGCAATGATCTAGCGTAGCAATGACATCAAAAAACAGACAAGCCATGAAAACATCATGCTAGCTATCTGACGATCATGCAAAGCAATATGACAATAAATTCTCAAGTCATATATATGATGATGATGGAAGTTGCATGGCAATATATCTTGGAATGGCTATGGAAATGCCACAATAGGTAGGTATGGTGGTTGTTTTGAGGAACATATAAGGAGGCTTATGTGTGATAGAGTGTATCGTATCACGGGGTTTGGATGCACCGGCGAAGTTTGCACCAACTCTCAAGGTGAGAGAGGGCAATGCACGGTACTGAAGAGGCTAGCAATGATGGAAGGGTGAGAGTACGTATAATCCATGGACTCAACATTAGTCATAAAGAACTCACATACTTATTGCAAAAATCTATTAGTCATCAAACAAAGTATTACACGCATGCTCCTAGAGGGATATATTGGTAGGAAAAGACCATCGCTCATCCCCAACCGCCACTCATAAGGAAGACAATCAATAAATACCACATTCTCCGACTTCATCACATAACGGTTCACCATACGTGCATGATATGGGAATCACAAACTTCAACACAAGTATTTCTACAATCCACAACTACCCACTAGCATGACTTTAATACCACCATCTTTATATCACAAAACTATTGCAAGGAATCAAACATATCATATTCAGTGATCTACAAGTTTTATGTAGGATTTTATGACTAACCATGTGAATGACCAGTTCATGTCATCTCTCTAAATAGATATAAGTGAAGCAAGAGAGTTTAATCCTTTATATAAAATATATGCCCATGCTCTAACAAATATAAGTGAAGCAAAAGAGCATTCTAAAAATGGCAGTTTTCTATGTGAAGAGAAACAGGCAATCCAAACTTCAAAAGATATAAGTGAAGCACATGAAACATTCTATAAAGCCATACTCAAAAGATATAAGTGAAGTGCAATGAGCATTCTATAAATCAACCAATGACTATCTCATACCAGCATGGTGAATCAAAGAAAAGTGAAAACTAAATGCAAAAGACGCTCCAAGATTTACGCATATCATGTGACGAATAAAAATATAGCTCCAAGTAAAATTACCGATGATTGTTAGAAGAAAGAGGGGATGCCTTCCGAGGCATACCCAACTTGGTTGCTTGGAATTCCTTGAATATTTCCTTGGGGTGCCTATGGAATCCCCAAGCTTAGGCTTTTGCCACTCCTTATTCCTTCATCCATCGTGATCTCTCCCAAAACTTGAAAACTTCAATCACACAAAACTTAACAGAAAGTTCGGTAAGATCCGTTAGTATAATAAAGCAAATCACTACTCTAAGTATTGTTTCAAACCAATTCATATTTTGTTTTTGCATTGTATCTACTTTAATATAACTTTTCCATGGCTTAATCCACTGATAGAAATTGATAGTTTCATCAAAACAAGCAAACTATGCATCAAAAACAGAATCTGTCTTAAACAGGACAGTCTGTAGTAATCTGAACATTCATCATACTTCTTGTACTCCAAAAATTCTGAAAAAATTAGTAAAAATAAACAGTTTGTATAGAAAGACAGTGAAAAAAGTTTCAGAACCGTTTGACGTTCCAGTAAAAAAAATGTAAAACCGCGCACTACAGCCAAAGTTTCCGTTCTGCACCGCACAAACCAACAAGCAATGTAAACATCCTAAAGGCAAATCTTGGCACATTATTTTTATAATACAACGGAATTGTACAAGGGGATAATTATTTTTGTTGAAAAATTTATGTAATCAAGATTCACAGTTTCCGTGAGCATGAACAAAGTTCAAGGAGCTCCCCCACTTCAATAATGCTTGTCTCTCTCACTTTCACTTTCCTTTTTGAAAAGTTTTGGGTTCCCCTCTTTATTTTTTTTGTTTTTAAACTATATAAAAGCACTGAACAGAAATAAATGACTCTCTAAAACTTCCGGATTGTCTCCCTGGCAGTGCTTTCTTTAAAGCCATTAAGCTAGGCATATAGTGCTCAAGTAATGAATCCACCCGGATCCCAAGGTATATCAAAGCCAATTTTAATTAACAATGATTTGTGTAGTGAGCACAAAGTAACATATATCATGCAACAACAAAGTCTAAATCTCTTCCTATGCATCGGCATGTCATAAAAGAACAATTCATGCACACATAGTAAAGGCCAATGCATAGTATAAGAAGTTTCTTGCAATTTAATCATATTGGAAACATAGAGAGGCGGAGATGTAGTTCCTCTGTCATAATAATTGCATGTAGGAGCAGAAAGCACAAGCATATTATATCTATCAAAATCATCATGTGTAGTAGTGAAACACAACCCATCAATATAATCCTTAATAAGGGCAAACTTCTCCGATATAGTGTAGTCGGGAGAATTCAAATAGATAATAGGACTATCATGCGTGGGTGCAATAGCAACAATTGTTTAACATAAGGAACTGTAGCGAGTTCATCTCCATAAGCATAATTCATATTGGCATCTTGGCCACAAGCATAGCAAGCATCATCAAAAAGGGATATTTCAAAAGAATCAACGGGATCATAACGATCATCATAGCATTCATCCTTCGGTAGATTCAAAGGGAAATTAAACAATGTATGGGATAAAGAGTTACTCTCATTAGATGGTGGGAATGGGTGATCAATCCACTCTTCCTCGTTTTGTTCTTCGCTCTCCTCCTCATCTTTTTCATCCAATGAGCTCACAATGTCATTAATTTCTTCTTCCATAGAGTCCTGCAAAATATTAGTCTCTTCTTGGACAGCGGAGGAGTACTCAATATATGGTTTAATATTAGGATTAGAAGCATAATTATCATAGCAATATTTAAGTATGGCCAAATTTTCAGATTTGTAGAGAGTAGTATCACACTCTTCAATAAAAGAAGCAATTTCACAAGTACCCCTAAAAGCAACAAATTCTTCAATTTGTTGAACATCATAGTAATTATAAACACCCTTAGTATATGAAGATACGATTCCATTATCACTAAACTCACATTGGTAAGGAAGGTGTTTCTTAGGGTCTTTAGAACAACAAGTACAATCATATATTTCACATAAATTCCAAGCATAGCACTGCAAACAGTGAATTTCATGCAGTAAAAGTTACCCTTTTTTAGATATGCGGTGTCGCACATAACAAGCTGCTCATCTAAAGATTTGCCCTCAACTAAGCTAGTTGGGTTTCAGCCCGAGCACATAGGGATCGAAGATAATCCAAGTAAAAGGCTTCAGTAGTGTGATAGATTTTGAGTGGTTCTTCAACCATTGGTTCAGTAGGTACCACTATTTTTTTGGTATTTTGCGTTTCCTACCCATAACTAAAGATAGAAAACAAGAGCACAAAATAAAAACTACTTAGTGATAAAGCAAACAAGTACACACGAGAATATTCACCCCACTCTATAACTCCCCGGCAACGGCGCCAGAAAAAGGTCTTGATAACCCACAAGTATAGGGGATCAATTGTAGCCTCTTTCGATAAGTAAGAGTGTTGAACCCAATGAGGATATAAAGGTAGAACAAATATTCCCTCAAGTTCTATCAACCACCGATACAACTCTACGCACGCTTGACGTTCGCTTTACCTAGAACAAGTATGAAACTAGAAGTACTTTGTAGGTGTTGTGGGATAGGTTTGCAAGAATATAAAGAGCACGTAAATAAAAACTAGGGGCTGTTTTAGGTAAATAAGCAATAAAGTTAGTATAGCGATCGAGTGTGGAAAAGTGGTGGTAGGAGTTGAGAAATTGTCCCTAAGCAATTGACTATGTTACTAGACCGATATCAAGTTTTATGTGGGAGAGCCACTGCTAGCATGTCATCCCTGACTTGGAATTCTATGCACTTATGATTGGAACTATTAGCAAGCATACGCAACTATTAACATTCATTAAGGTAAAACCCGACCATAGCATTAAGATATATTGGTCCCCCTTCAATCCCGTATGCATCAATTTCTATGCTAGGTTGAAGCTTCTGTCACTCTTGCCCTCCAATACATAGTCCTATCAACATAAAACTGACCCTATGGTGTGATCCACGCGCGCGCTCATATGATGGGCGCCAGAGGATAGCAACATAACCACAAGCAAATTAAACCAATCATAGAAATTCACCAATTACCGATAGGACAACAAAAATCTACTCAGACATCATAGGATGGCAACACATCATTGGATTATTATATGAAGCATAAATCACCATGTTCAAGTAGAGGGTACAACGGGTTGCGGTAGAGTGTAACGCTATAGATAGATGGGGGAAGGTGATGAAGATGTTGGTGAAGATAACAGAAGTGTTGGTGTAGATCGCCGTCACACGATGATGGCCCCGGCGACGTTCTGGCGCCACCGGGAGAGAGGGGGAGAGAGCCCCCCTTCTTCTTATTCTTCCTTGACCTTCTCCCTAGATGGGAGAAGGGTTTCCCCTCTGGTCCATGGTCTCCATGGAGGCGGAGGGGCGAGAGCCCCTCCAAGATTGGATCTGTCTCTCTGTCTCTCTTTGTTTCTGTGTTCCTGATTCTGCCCTTTCACCGTTTCTTAAATTCCCGGAGATCTGTAACTCCGATTGGGCTGAAATTTGGACATGATTTTATCCGGATATTGGCTTTCCTGTGGTGAAACAAGGGAACCAACCTCCTTATGGGGTGGCCACGAGGGCTCAGGGCGCGCCCCCTGCCTCGTGGCCCCCTCGGGCATCGTCTTGTGTTGATTCTTCTTCCCAAAAATCACATATATTCCAAAAAAATCTCTGGTAGTTTTTATCCCGTTTGGACTCCGTTTGATATGGAATTTCTGTGGAACAAAAAATATGCAACAAACATGAACTGGCACTGGGCACTAGATCAATATGTTAGTCCCAAAAATAGTATAAAAAGTTGCCAAAAGTATATAAAAGTTGTAGAATATTGGCATGGAACAATCAAAAATTATAGAGACGACGGAGACATATCAGCTCCCACATGTTCCACGATGATATCATCGGATGAACCACGATGTCGAGGATTCAATCAATCTCGTATACAATTCCCTTTGTCTATCGTTATGTTACTTGCCCGAGATTCGATCGTCGGTATCTCTATACCTCACTCAATCCCGTTACCAGCAAGTCTCGTGACCAACTCCTTAGTCACATTGAGCTCGTTATGATGATGCATTACTGAGTGGGCCCAGAGATACCTCTCCGTCATACGGAGTGACAAATCCCAGTCTCAATTCATGCCAACCCAACAGACACTTTCGGAGATACCTGTAGTGCACCTTTTATAGCCACCCAGTTACGTTGTGATGTTTGGTACACCCAAAGCATTCCTATGGTATCCGGGAGTTGCACAATCTCATGTTCTAAGGAAATGATAGTTGACATTAGAAAAGCTTTTAGCAAACGAACTACACGATCTTGTGCTATACTTAGGATTGGGTCTTTTCCATCACATCATTCTCCTAATGATGTGATCCCGTTCAATGACATCCAATGTCCATGGTCAGGAAACCATGACCATCTTTTGTTCAACGAGCTAATCAACTAGAGGCTTACTAGGGACATATTACGATCTATGTATTCACACATGTATTACGGTTTCCGATCAATACAATTATAGCATGAACAATAGAAAATCATCATGAACAAGGAAATATAATAATAACCACTTTATTATTGCCTCTAGGGCATATTTCCAACAGTCTCCCACTTGCACTAGAGTCATTAATCTAGTTACATTGTGATGAACTGAACACCCACAGAGTTCTGGTGTTGATCATGTTTTTCTCATGGAAGAGGTTTAGTCAACGGATCTATGACATTCAGATCCGCATGCACTTTACAAATATCTATGTCTCCATCTTGAATATATTCATGAATGGAGTTGAAGTGACGCTTGATATGCCTGGTCTTCTTGTGAAACCTAGGCTCCTTGGCAAGGGAAATAGCTCAAGTGTTGTCACAGAAGAGAGTCATCGGGCTTGACGCATTGGGAATGACTCCTAGGTTAGTGATGAACTCCTTCATCCAGACTACTTCCTGTGCTGCCTCCGAGGCAGCTATGTACTCCGCTTAACATGTAGATCCTGCCACGACGCTGTGCTTGCAACTGCACCAGCTGACTACCCCACCGTTCAAAATATACACATATCCGGTTTCTGACTTGGAGGCATCCAGATCTGTGTCGAAGCTAGCATCGACGTAACCCTTTACGACGAGCTCTTCGTCACCTCCATAAACGAGAAACATTCCTTAGTCCTTTTCAGATACTTTAGGATATTCTTGATCGTTGTCCATTGTTCCATACCAGGATTACTTTGGTACCTCCCTACCAAACTTACGACAAGGTTCACATCAGGTCGGGAACACAACATGGCATACATAATAAACCCTATGGTTGAGGCATAGGGGATGCCACTCATCTTTTCTCTATCTTCTGCTGAGGTCGGGCATTGAGCCGTGCTCAATCTCACACCTTGTAATACAGGCAAGAACACCTTCTTGGACTAATCCATATTGAACTTCTTCCATATCTTGTCAAGGTATGAGCTTTGTGAAAGACCAATGAGGCGTCTCGATCTATCTCTATAGATCTTTATGCCTAATATGTAAGCAGCTTCTCCAAGGTCCTTCATTGAGAAAACACTTATTCAAGTAGGCATTTATGCTTTCCAAAAGTTCTATATCATTTCCCATCAATAGTATGTCATCCACATATAATATGAGAAATGCTACAGAGCTCCCACTCACTTTCTTGTAAACACATGCTTCTCCATAAGTCTGCATAAACCCAAACGCTTTGATCATTTCATCAAAGCGAATGTTCCAACTCCGAGACGCTTGCACCAGCCCATAAATGGAGCGCTGGAGCTTGCATACCTTATCAGCATTCTTAGGATCGACAAAACCTTCTGACTGCATCATCTATAATTCTTTCTTAAGGAAACCATTAAGGAATGCCGTTTTGACGTCCATTTGCCATATCTCATAATCATAGAATGCGACAATTGCTAACATGATTCGGACGGACTTCAGCTTCGCTACGGGTGAGAAGGTCTCACCGTAGTCAACTCCTTGAACTTGTCGATAACCCTTAGCAACAAACCAAGCCTTATAGATGGTCACATTACCATCCGCGTCAGTCTTCTTCTTAAATATCCATTTATTATCTATGGCTTGCCGATCATCGGGCAAGTTTGTCAAAGTCCATACTTCGTTTTCATACATGGATCCTATCTCGGATTTCATGGCTTCAAGCCATTTGTTGGAATCCGGGCCCGCCATCTCTTCTTCATAGTTCGAAGCACCGTTGTCTAGCAACATGATTTCCAGGACAGAGTTACCCTACCACTCTGGTGCGGAATGTGTCCTTGTGGACCTACGAAGTTCAATATCAACTTGATCGGAAGTTTCATGATCATCATCATTAACTTCTTCTCTAGTCGGGTGCATGCACCACAGAAACATCTTCCTGAGCTGTGCTACTCTCCGCTTCAAGAGGCATTACCTCATCAAGTTCTACTTTCCTCCCACTTACTTCTTTCCAGGGAAACTCTTTCTCCAGAAAGTATCCATTCTTGGCAACAAAGACCTTACCTTCGAATCTGAGGTAGAAGGTATACCCAATAGTTTCCTTAGGTTATCCTATGAAGACGCATTTTTCCGACTTGGGTTTGAACTTTTCAGGTTGAAGTTTCTTGACATAAGCATCGCATTCCCAAACTTTCAGAAATGACAGCTTAGGTTTCTTCCCAAACCATAATTCATACGGTGTCATCTCAACGGATTTCGGTGGAGCCCTATTTAAAGTGAATGTGACAGTCTCTAAATCCGTTGAGACGACACCATATGAACTGTGGTTTGGCAAGAAACCCAAGTTGTTGTTTCTTAAAGTTTGGGGCTGCGATGCTTATGTGAAAAACTTCAACCTGATAAGCTCGAACCCAAATCGGAGAAATGTGTCTTCATAGGATACCCAAAGGAGACTGTTGGGTACACCTTCTATCACAGATCCGAAGGCAAGAAATTCGTTGCTAAGAATGGATCCTTTCTAGAGAAGGAGTTTCTCTCGAAAGAAGTGAGTGGGAGGAAAGTAGAACTTGATGAGGTAATCGTATATGCTCCATTATTGGAAAGTAATTCATCACAGAAATCAGTTCTAGTGATTCCTACACCAGTAAGCGAGGAAGCTAATGATGATGATCATGAAACTTCTGATCAAGTTACTACCAAACCTCGTAGGTCAACTAGAGTAAGACCCGCACCAGAGTGGTACGGTAATCCTGTTCTGGAGGTCATGTTACTTGACCATGATGAACCTACGAACTATGAGGAAGCGATGATGAGCCCAGATTCTGCAAAATGTCTTGAGGCCATGAAATCTGAGATGGGATCCATGTATGAGAACAAAGTGTGGACTTTGGTTGACTTGCCCAATGAATAGAGAATAAATGGATATTCAAGAAGAAGACTAACGCTGACGGTAATATTACTGTCTACAAAGCTCGACTTGTTGTCAAAGGCTTTCGACAAGTTCAAGAAGTTGACTACGATGAGACCTTCTCACCCGTAGCGATGCTTAAGTCCGTCCGAATCATGTTAGCAATTGCCGCATTTTATGATTATGAAATTTGGCAAATGGATGTCAAAACTGCATTCCTTAATGGATATCTTAAATAAGAGTTGTATATGATGCAACGGGAAGGTTTTGTCGATCCAAAAGGTGCTAACAAAGTGTGCAAGCTCCAGCGATCCATTTATGGACTAGTGCAAGCCTCCCGGAGTTGTAATATACACTTTGATAGTGTGATCAAAGCATATGGTTTTATACAGACTTTTGGAGAAGCCTGTATTTACAAGAAAGTGAGTGGGAGCTCTGTAGCATTTCTAATATTATATGTGGATGACATATTGTTGATCGGAAATGATACCGAATTTCTGAATAGCATAAAAGGATACTTGAATAAGAATTTTTCAATGAAAGACCTCGGTGAAGCTGCTTATATATTAGGCATCTAGATCTATAGAGATATATCAAGACACTTAATTGGACTTTCACAAAGCACATACCTTGATAAAGTTTTGAAGAAGTTCAAAATGGATCAAGCAAAGAAAGGGTTCTTGCCTGTGTTACAAGGTGTGAAGTTGAGTCAGACTCAATGCCCGACGACTGCAGAAGATAGAGAGAAAATGAAAGTCACTCCCTATGCTTCAGCCATAGGTTCTATCATGTATGCAATGTTGTGTGCCATACCTGATGTGTGACTTGCTATTAGTTTAGCAGGGAGGTACCAAAGTAATCCAAGAGTGGATCACTGGACAGCAGTCAAGAACATCCTGAAATACCTAAAAAGGACTATGGATATGTTTCTCATTTATGGAGGTGAAAAAGAGCTCGTCATAAACGGTTACGTCAATGCAAGCTTTAACACTGATCCGGATGACTCTAAGTCACAAACCGGATACGTATTTTTATTGAATGGTGGAGCTATCAGTTGGTGTAGTTCCAAGTAGAGCGTCGTGGCGGGATCTACGTGTGAAGCAGAGTACATAGCTGCTTCGGAAGCAGCAAATGAAGGAGTCTGGAAGAAGGAGTTCATATCTGATCTAGGTGTCATACCTAGTGCATCGGGTCGAATGAAAATCTTTTGTGACAATACTGCTGCCATTGCCTTGGCAAAGGAATCCAGATTTCACAAGAGAACCAAGCACATCAAGAGACGCTTCAATTCCATCCGCGATCAAGTTAAGGAGGGAGACATAGAGATTTGCAAGATACATACGGGTCTGAATGTTGCAGACCAGTTGACTAAGCCTCTCTCACGAGCAAAACATGATCAGCACCAAGACTCCATGGGTGTTAGAATCATTACTATGTAAGCTAGATTATTGACTCTAGTGCAAGTGGGAGACTGAAGGAAATATGCCCTAGAGGCAATAATAAAGTTTTTATTTATATTTCCTTATATCATGATAAATGTTTATTATTCATGCTAGAATTGTATTAACTGGAAACATAGTACATGTGTGAATACATAGACAAACAGAGTGTCCCTAGTATGCCTCTACTAGACCAGCTCGTTAATCAAAGATGGTTAAGTTTCCTAGCCATGGAAAAGAGTTGTCATTTGATGAACGTGATCACATCATTAAAGAATGATGTGATTGACTTGACCCATCCGTTAGCTTAGCACTATGATCGTTTAGTTTATTGCTATTGCTTTCTTCATAACTTATACATGTTCCTATGACTATGAGATTATGCAACTCCCAAATACCGGAGGAACACTTAGTGTGCTATCAAACATCACAACGTAACTGGGTGATTATAAAGATGCTCTACAGGTGTCTCCGATGGTGTTTGTTGAGTTGGCATAGATCGAGATTAGGATTTGTCACTCCGATTGTCGGAGAGGTATCTCTGGGCCCTCTTGGTAATGCACATCACTATAAGCCTTGCAAGCAATGTGACTAATGAATTAGTTACGGGATGATGCATTACGGAACGAGTAAGGAGACTTGCCGGTAACGAGATTGAACTAGGTATGATGATACCGACGATCGAATCTCGGGCAAGTAACATACCGATGACAAAGGGAACAACGTATGTTGTTATGCGGTTTGACCGATAAAGATCTTTGTAGAATATGTAGGAACCAATATGAGCATCCAGGTTCCGCTATTGGTTATTGACCGGAAGTGAGCCTCGGTCATGTCTACATAGTTCTCGAACCCGTAGGGTCCGCACGCTTAACGTTCGATGACGATCGGTATTATGAGTTTATGTGTTTTGATGTACCGAAGGTAGTTCAGAGGTCCAGATGTGATCATGGACATGACCAGGAGTCTCGAAATGGTCGAGACATAAAGATCGATATATTGGAAGGCTATGTTTGGACATTAGAATGGTTCCGGATGAGTTCAGACATTTACCAGAGTACCGAGGGGTTACCGGAACCCCCCCGGGGAGTCAATGGGCCTTATTGGGCCTTAATGGGAGAGAGGAGGGGCCGACCAGGTGGAGGGCGCCCCCAAGCCCAATCCGAATTGGGTGGGGAGCCGGCCCCCTCTTTCCTTCCCTCTCTCTCCCTCTTCCTTCTTCTCCTACTCCAACTAGGGAAAGGGGGGAAACCTACTCCTACTGGGAGTAGGGCTCCCCCTTGGGCGCGCCATAGAGAGGGCCGGCCCTCCCCTCCTTGCCTCCTTTATATACAGGGGAGGGGCACCCCATAGACACACAATTTGATTGTTTAGCAGTGTGCGGTGCCCCCCTCCATAGAATTCCACCTCGGTGATATCGTTGTAGTGCTTAGGCGAAGCCCTGCGTTGGTAACTTCATCATCACTGTCATCACGTTGTCGTGCTGACGAAACTCTCCCTCGGCCTCAACTGGATCAAGAGTACGAGGGACGTCACCGAGCTGAACGTGTGCAGATCGCGGAGGTGCCGTGCGTTCGGTACTTGATCGGTTGGATCGTGAAGACGTTCGACTACATCAACCGCGTTTCATAACGCTTCCGCTTTCGGTCTACAAGGGTACGTAGACATACTCTCCCCCTCTCGTTGCTATGCATCTTCTAGATAGATCTTGCGTGATCGTAAGATTTTTTTGAAATACTGCATTCCCCAACAATATCTCGCTATAAGGAAGACATAGGGGGCCCGTGTTATATTTCGGCACCCTTCTGTTGTTGTATTCTGGCACCTTTCGCTACAACACATGTTGCTCTAGCTAATTCCGACCCCTTCCATGTGTGATTTCTATGTTATGCATGGTCGTGCCTAAGGGCATGTCGGTTGAAGTAATTTTCTTTTCTGAGGGATGCATATCGGTTGAAGTAGATTCTTCTTTTCTGTCAAAAAAAAAAATATCTTCCCAAACTATACAAGCTTCTCGACGGTTTGTATACAACATTGCCTGCAGCGCTGAGACTGGTGGGCCTGCTCATTTAACATGGTTTTGGGAAAATCATCCTTTCGTTTTTATGATTTGCAAAAGGTTTCAGTTATTTTATTCTTTGCGCTTCTTTTGCTGGTTTTATGTTTTTGTTCTATGTTTTTCTTTTCCCTTCTCATTTTTTCTTCAGTTTTCAAATATTTGCCGTGGGGCTATTGCCTCACAGTATTTAGTCAAAAAAATACTTGTGGACTTTCATCAAATAAAAGTTGAATGGTTTTTGTATATAGGGTAGCATTTCTCAAATACACGGTGGAGATTTTTTTAGACACATTGAACCTTTTTTCACAGATGCCATGAACATTTTGTTATAACATTCTTTTAATGACATGGACATTCTTTTGAATGGTATGAAGCATTATTTTAAAATCGCGTGAGCATTTTTATACAATGCACAAACATTTTTTAAAATCTCATGATATTTTTTAAATGATAGTACAAATATTGTTTGAATGGTTAGAAACAATTTTTTACACTGTATAGATGTTTTTAGAAAATGTCACTAACATATTTTGGAAACATGTGCACATTTTTTGAATGGTATGATACATTTTTCCATATTACCTCAACATTTTTTAAGCTGTATAGACATTTTATAGAATTTCTAATAACATTTTTGAAATGGCTGAACATTTTTTAAATGTTTTGAATTTTTTGAATGGTACAAACGTTTTAAAAAATGCTTGAACAAATTGTTTACACTGCATTAACATGTTTTAAATGCATGGTTCATGTCTAAAAAGTGAAGTAAATTACTTATTGAAATATATATATTTAGAACATTTCAGAATTTAATGAAAAAGAAAATTAAAACAAACGGAAACTAGTGTACGTGCGTACTTGCGTAACATGTGGCTGGTGTACTTATGGGCATGGCCCATTTAGGAAGCGGCAGTCGTCTTGCAGTGGGGGAGACAAAGGTGCGCCCGTTAGGTTGGGCCAATCGGGCCGGACCTTGTTTGCTCTATTTGGGCTCACAACATTTTCTGAATACTGCAGTATATACTTTGGGGTGGACATTAATGGGAGAACGTTATCTTCATATGCTTTGGTTATAGACGAAATAAAGGAGTCCATGAATGACTTTGTAAAGATTAGTTTTCGTTATGAGTGTAGGGAAGCAAATTTGGAAGCTCACACCATTGGTAAGGCGCCTTCAGCGTTTCTCTCAGGTCGCTGTTTGTGGCTAGAGATTTTGCCAGACGCCCAGACATTGCTTGTATTGCTCCGGCTTTGAACTTTGAATAAATTCCCTAATTGCCCTCCAAAAATAAATGCTTTGGGGCGCTCTCTGGCATTACTACCGTTGAAAAATGATTCTAAAAAGAAATAATACCATTGAGAAATGATAAAAAAATTCAAAAATATGCTAAAAAGAAACTCAAAAAATCACTCAAAAAGACTAATACTTGAAAATTCACTAACAATACTGTAAAAAAAAGCATGGATGGTCTGCATTGATTGGCGAGGGGAATCAGGTATCTATGTGTCGCAAAAAGAAAAATCTCACAAATATATCTCGTAAATCTGTTCCCTCCCACAAAACAACTGCTCTCAATTCAAGGACTCTTTTGTGTAGACCGTTTGTGTTTCTAGGATTTTGTTTGCGGATAGTACAACAACAACGATGCAGTGCGAGCTCATGTTGCAAACCTTGTCTCCTGGGCCAAAATGTGTCCAAATGTCCAACGAGAAGGAGAGTACAAAAACCACGACTTCAAATATCACTGATGTACATTTCAGTTTTGTTGCACACCTTTCTCATTATTATATTCCCAACTTATTCTGTTTAGTAAGCGGTTACTTCAGATCATTCTCTAAACAATACTACTAGTATTATGATAACGGCCGCTCTTTATTCCTTGAATTGTCGTTCGGTTACCTTGGCGTTGGTGTCGGCCACTAATGGTGTCAAATACACATGTTTTAGTTAGAGGTTCTCCTATTTCAACTTTTTTATGCCCTGGATTCATATTGCCGACAATATAAGCACAATATAACAATGAATAATGACATCTCTTGCTTGCAAACCTCGTATCCTTACCCAGATGTGTCTAAATATTCAGTGATCTTATGTTCTCACAATATGCTACTCATTTGACTTTCCAAATCTTCAAGATTAATCTAGTCTGTGCATCTTTTTTGTGTTGTGCAAAAATAATTCATCTGTGTCGAGATGTAAAGGATGGGTGTAGACTTCAAATATCCTTTCTGTATATTTCACTTTTATCATAGAAAGTTGTTGGTTGTATTGTTCTTTCAACTTAATCCATCTTTTTAGCGGTAAAGTCGGATGATTTAGTAAAAATAATGTGAAACAACGCACTTTGTGTATTTGAACATACAATAACTCTATCAAGTTTCTGAAAATATCTTAGAACAAATTTACCTAAAAAAGTAAGTTGCAAACTGTCCAGGTTGTACGTCAATTGACAAGGTGAAAAAACAGCTTATATACCTGGGTTACAAAAATGAATCCATCGCCCACCTTGGGGCTCGAACCCAAGACCACAAGGTTAAGAGCCTTGCGCTCTACCGACTGAGCTAGACGGGCAATTTGATATTTTTTTTCAACATTAGCCTATTTTCATTGTTGTATTCAAGTCATGCCAACATAAACTAATATAGTTCAAGTTTATCATATGGAAGCTTTTTGAGCAGACGAAAACCAAAAGGTTCCACGAGAAATTGAGCTAGCTCCTATTTTCTATGTTGGGCACGCCTACAGCAAAGTAGGACAGGCGGTGGATGCTTGGAAGCAAGGCACAGAGATTCTTTGGGCCAATGTTCTGAACTTGTTCAGAAAATGCACAACAGAGAGAGTTTCTGTACGAGGTTCCCTGACTTGCTCAGACTGATGGAAAATTGATGCGGCACTTCAAGGAATCAAGGGTAATCTCTCTCAAGACTCACTCACTCAGTTCATGACCATGTGGAATGAACTGCAGCAGGTTCAGCTGGCTCACAGTCAGGAAGACACTTTAACTTGGCGTTGGACTGCAAATGGCCAGTTCAGTTCTAGCTCGGTGTACGCTGCTACCCTCGTTGCAAACATCAAGCTGCTATTTGCAAAGTTGGCCTGGGGCTCGTGCACCCTCTAAATGCCAATTTTTCATTTGCCTTGCAGCTCAAGATCGTTGCCTGACTGCAGACAACCTTGCTAAGAAGGGATGGCAACATAATCCACTCTGTTCTCTTTGTCTTCAAGAGCCTGAAACCGCTGCGCACATGTTTGCTACTTTCCCCTATGCTAGACATGCATCAGAGTTTGATTGTTATCTATGGTGAATACCTGAGCAACTGCTGCCAGCGCTCAAGGAACAGGCTAAATCGTGGAAATCCATTATCTCTCTGGAGTGGTGGAACATATGGAAATAAGGGAATGCCAGAGTTTTCAGAAATTCTTCCTGCAGCCCAAGACCATTATTTCTGAAAATTCAGGTGGAGGCCAAGGATTGGGTTGATGCTGGTCGTAGGCAGGTTCTGCACATCGTAGATCGACCCTTAGAACCAGATTGATGTAACTATATGATCTAAACCACCCCCTCCCCTTTGCAGAGGCTGGGCAAACCCCCTTTTCGAAAGAAAAAAAAAACACCCCCTCCCCATGTACTTCACGTTCAATTTACCAAAAAAGGGTTTGCCCCCGCTTTATATTATAAAGCCAACATCATCACAACATCCGGACAGACCGGTACAACGCACACCACCACCGCACACAACACACACACCCAAGACATGATACAAAGGTGTCGAGCACCGTCCCCCAATGCCACCACCAACCAAGCTAACTAAAAATGACGAAGGATAACCGCTTGAAGAGGACGGAGACCTCCATGAAGAAACGAGGAGGGGGGATACGGTCATGACAGAGCAGGGACTCCAAGACAGTGCCTCCTAGGAGGGGACGCCCATGGATAGCCGCCACCGTCCGATCCGTAGATCAAGTTTTCACGTTCAATTTGTAAACCTTTATTCCTTCTAAGCGCAATGAAAAGCAGTGATCCAGCCTTTTCATCAAAAAAATGTTCCGAACATGAGGTGCTTATGTGTGAAGGGCACGGCTGAAAATGCTCCAATACGCAATCTCGATTGCAGTACTACCTGGAACTGGAAAAATGCTTCCAAAAGGCAGTACATATAAATACAAGAACATGGCAATGCAGTAACAGATGAACACACGATTATCACTTAATTAATTAGGCTTTAAAATAATTAATTGATTTCGATTCCGTGGTTTATAATTTGGGTGTGCACTCAGCCAATAGCAGGATGTGATCAACCGATCATCTAATCTTGAATGTCAAGATGTCATGTTGTTCTGTAACAAACGGGAAACACTATAGCAATAGAACATCTATTATCAAGTATTAAGCGTTCCCTGAAGAGACATCACTTGGTAAAGCCAATGTCCAATCACAACATCAAGAGAGCATCAAGGAGATGCAAATGAATCCTAATCGTTTCTAGTTAGTACATACAACTTGCACCTGAAATCACACCATCTTTGTAGAACTGCAAGGTGTCACTCAATGGAACAGCAATGCTCCTATTCCACACAAGAGAGCGGCCAAAGGATGTCGCGAACTCCCTTGAGCTCGTCGCCCACCACTCGGCACGCCGGTGCCTATCTCCGGGATGCCTTCGCAAGAAACCCCTTCCTTTCCTTTTTGGCACTCGTCGGCGAATAGGGCTGGCGGGTACGAGCCATGGACGTTGATGTAGGTTAACATTGTGTCTGCACAGTTAGTGCTCTGGTTGTTGATGTACGAGGCAAATGGGCATGCAAATTCCTTGAAAGCATCACAACATTCCGTAGGAGGCGATTGTGGCCCTTTGCACCTGCTTGTGATGATTGTGTAGTTCTAGGATTCAAAGTCCATAGGGCACTCTGATAAGCATGCACATGAATAAACAGAAGCATATTAGATGAAGGTATTGAAAGTCTTGAACATGGTCAGAAGTAGTACTCCTATGTGACCTGTAGCGCAAAACAAAACTTATTCTCTATCTTTGTGTCACATAATTTTTTTGAGTAAATAATGGTGCATACTTGCATAAGCCGCTTAACTCTCTGGACATACAGACTGCATCCGACTGATCTGATGTATGGAAATTTGAATTTTAGAGTTCAGCGGCTTTTACTACTGAAGGATAGTTTGTAATTTCCGTCAGTAGCTTACCGCTTAACTCTGTTTTGCACCAGTTCAGAAACTCCACACCAGCCATTTCAGTCCTATATATAAACGCATATGAGAAGAATCAAGAGGTTATGTTGGGTTAACAAGCATGTGAATTCAGTATCTTCAGTATGCGCACCATCAAATGCGGCTGGTTGCAGAACATCTCAGCTCACAAACAGGCATACGCTCGTTCCCCAATTCCAACCCCTTACACAGCAACAATGACGAAATCAATCCAAGTGATGTTCAATCCTTTTGGTCTCATGGAGACTAATAGGGTCCGTTAGGGGTATCTAACGGCATCACTTCCAACCAAATCTTCTCTAATATTAGACCAAATCTCTCCATCTTTGGACCTATCCCGAAACCGTCATGGCGACTAAAGGGTTAAACTGAGCAAGAAGAAGAAGAAAGGAGACAACGTACCCCTCTTGGTCTGCAGCAAGCTCCTCCTCCCCGTCGATCCGGTGCTGGCCTGGGACACGCTGTCTGGTCAAGCACCAAGAGAGCAGAACGAACCCATCACAATCCGCTCCAAGAGGCAAAATACTAGTACTAGTACGCAGTAGGGAGCACGGACCCGGCAGAAAGGGCGACGCGGAGGCGGAGGCGAGCCATGCCAGGACGGCGGCAGGGAAGAGGAAGAGGAACTGACGGGTCAGAGCCATCGCTCGCCGCTGCAGCTTGATCTTCAGCGGAAGGACGGTAGGTTCTTGGGCGAAGTTGGCTCGGCACTCTGGTCGACTAGTGTCGCGGGCGGCTATGGAGAGACCTATAGGCCCATTAGTAGCCCATTTCATAAGTAATAAAGAGCCCAAGAGCACCGACAAGCAGGCTTCACGCACGAGAGACGCACACAGCGCCAGCCACCAGTCAGAATCTTTCATATGCGGGCTAGCTTGAGGCGCAAGAAGAACATGATACGGGCATTATCAAACTCCCTTGGCGTGGTGACAGAGGATCCGGCCGAACTAAGGGAGATGGTCCAAGATTTCTACAAGTCATTATATACTTCTGAGGGAGTGAGCGGAATGGAGGAAGTGCTTCAGCATGTACCCCGCAAGGTTATTCAGGAGATGAACAACACATTAGATGCGCCCTACTCGAATGCTGAGGTGAAGACGGCACTGTTCCAGATGTTCCCAACCAAAGCCCCGGGGCCCGATGGTTTTCCGGCCCACTTTTACCAAAGACATTGGGACCTATGTGGGGATGAAGTGACAGCGGTGGTTTTGCGCATCATTAGAGGGGAGGAGAGCCCTGAGGGAGTCAATGACACGGTGTTAGTTTTGATACCAAAGGTTGCTAGTCCGACCCTTTTATCTCAATTCAGGCCAATAAGCCTTTGCAATGTCTTATATAAAATCGCCTCGAAGGTCGTTGCCAACAGATTGAAGAAAATCTTGCCTGATATTATTTCCGAAGAACAATCTGCTTTTGTGCCTGGGAGACTCATCACAGATAATATTATTTGTGCTTATGAATGCTTGCATTTTATGAAGAGGAACAAATCTAAGACAAATAGTGTATGTGCCTTGAAGTTGGATATGATGAAAGCGTATGATAGGGTTGAGTGGGCTTACCTACATGCGATCATGCTGAAATTAGGCTTCTCCACAGCATGGACTGATATTGTTATGGGAATGGTAAAATCAGTGTCTTTCTCGGTTTTGTTCAATGGAGAAAAATTGGAGCAATTTAAACCATCTAGAGGTATAAGGTAGGGAGATCCCATTTCCCATTACCTATTCTTATTGGCAGCAGAGGGCCTTTCGTGCCTCTTAAAAAATAGTTCTCAGTCATCGGTACTTGGCGGCGTGAGGGTGGCACCCATAGCTCCTGTGGTGAATCACCTTCTGTTTGCGGATGACAGCCTGTTGCTATTTAAGTCTAGTGTGGAGGGAGCAAATGCGGTTTCAAACCTACTTCATACTCATTGCGATGCATCCGGCCAAAGAATCAACACTGAAAAGTCCTCAATATTCTTTAGCAAAGGTTGCCCCGAGGTTTTGAAGAACCAAGTAAAAAAACATTCTTCAGGTTTAGAATGAGTCCCTAAGCGAAAAATATCTGGGGATGCCTACAGAGGTTGGTCAGTCAAAGAATGGCACATTCCGTTATCTGAGGGATAGAGTGTGGGAAAAAGTGAAGGGGTGGATGCAGAAACTATCGTCAGCAGCAAGTAAAGAGGTGTTGATAAAATCAGTTGCACAGGCCATACCAGTTTCTCTATGTCTTGCTTCCGCCTCCCGAGGGGTCTATGTGATAGTGTAACGTCAATTATTCGGCAATTTTGGTGGGGCTCAAAACATGGGAGGAGGAAACCTGCATGGGTATCTTGGGACGTCATGACAAACCCCAAAAACTTGGGTGGTCTTGGTTTTAAGGATATGGAAGTTTTTAACCTGGCTCTACTATCTAGACATGCTTGGAGGTGCCTGACAGAGCCGCTTTCTTTGAGTGCACGCATTCTAAAGGCAGCTTATTATCCTAACTCATCCATCTTCGAGGCAGAGGTGGGCTCACACCCATCACAGATATGGAGAGCAATTGTTGATGGAAGGGACATATTGAAACTGGGTGCGATTATGCGGATAGGAGATCACTAGTAGAAAAAGGGCCTGTTGTCCCGGTTCGTAAGAGCCTTTTGTCCCGGTTCCTGAACCGGGACTAAAGGGTCGGTACTAATGCCCTGTCCCTTTAGTCCCGGTTCAATCCAGAACCGGGACAGATGGGCCTCCACGTGGCCTGTGCGCGGAGCCCAGGCAGGAGGGCCTTTGGTCCCGGTTGGTGGCACCAACCGGGACCAATAGGCATCCACGCGTCAGCATTTCTTGTTGGAAATATGCCCTAGAGGCAATAACAAAAGCATTATTATTATATTTCTTTGTTCATGATAATTGTCTTTATTCATGCTATAATTGTGTTATCTGGAAATCGTAATACATGTGTGAATAATAGACACCAACATGTCCCTAGCAAGCCTCTAGTTGACTAGCTCATTGATCAACAGATAGTCATGGTTTTCTGACTATGGACATTGGATGTCATTGATAACGAGATCACATCATTAGGAGAATGATGTGATGGACAAGACCCAATCCTAAACATAGCACAAGATCGTATAGTTCGTTTGCTAGAGTTTTTCCAATGTCAAGTATCCTTTCCTTAGACCATGAGATCGTGTAACTCCCGGATACCGTAGGAGTGCTTTGGGTGTACCAAACGTCACAACGTAACTGGGTGACTATAAAGGTAGACTACGGGTATCTCCGAAAGTGTCTGTTGGGTTGACACGGATCAAGACTGGGATTTGTCACTCCGTATGAAGGAGAGGTATCACTGGGCCCACTCGGTAATGCATCATCATTATGAGCTCAAAGTGACCAAGTGTCTGGTCACGGGATCATGCATTACGGTACGAGTAAAGTGACTTGCCGGTAACGAGATTGAACGAGGTATTGGGATATCGACGATCGAATCTCGGGCAAGTAACATATCAATTGACAAAGGGAATTGTATACGGGGTTGCTTGAATCCTCGACATCGTGGTTCATCCGATGAGATCATCGTGGAGTATGTGGGAGCCAACATGGGTATCCAGATCCCGCTGTTGGTTATTGACCGGAGAGTCGTCTCGGTCATGTCTACATATCTCCTGAACTCGTAGGGTCTACACACTTAAGGTTCGGTGACGCTAGGGTTGTAGGAATATGTATATGCAGTAACCTGAATGTTGTTTGGAGTCCCGGATGAGATCCCGGACATCACGAGGAGTTCCGGAATGGTCCGGAGGTAAAGAATTATATATAGGAAGTGTTGTTTCAGCCATCGGGACAAGTTTCGGGGTCACCGATATTGTGCCGGGACCACCGGAAGGGTCCCGGGGGTCCACCGGGTGGGTCCACCTGCCCCGGGGGGCCACATGGGCTGTAGGGGGTGCGCCTTGGCCTACATGGGCCAAGGGCACCAGCCCCAAGGGGCCCATGCTCCTAGGGTTTCCAAAGGGGAAGAGTCCCACAAGTGGAAGGCACCCCTAGGTGCCTTGGGGGGGAGGGAAACCTCCCTTGGCCGCCGCCCCCCTAGGAGATTGGATCTCCTAGGGCCGGCGCCCCCCCCTTGGCACCCCTATATATAGTAGGGGAAGGAGGGCTTTTTGATCCACGCCTTTGGTTGCCTCCTTCTCCCTCTCCAACACCTCCTCCTCCTCCATAGTGCTTGGCGAAGCCCTGACGGAGTACTGCAGCTCCATCACCACCACACCGTCGTGCTGTTGCTGGAGCCATCTTCCTCAACCTCTCCTTCCCCCTTGCTGGATCAAGAAGAAGGAGATGTTACACTGACCGTATGTGTGTTGAACGCGGAGGTGCCGTCCGTTCGGTGCTAGGATCTCCGGTGATTTGGATCATGTCGTGTACGACTACCTCATCCCCGTTCTTTGAATGCTTCCGCTCGCGATCTACAAAGGTATGTAGATGCATCCGATTACTCGTTGCTAGATGAACTCATAGATGGATCTTGGTGAAACCGTAGGAAATTTTTTGTTTTCTGCAACGTTCCCCAACAGTGGCATCATGAGCTAGGTCTATGCGTAGTTCTTCTTGCGCGAGTAGAACACAATTTGTTGTGGGCGTAGATGTTGTCAACTTCTTGCCGCTACTAGTCTTATCTTGCTTCAACGGTATTGTGGGATGAAGCGGCCCGGACCAACCTTACACGTACGCTTACGTGAGACCGGTTCCACCGACTAACATGCACTAGTTGCATAAGGTGGCTGGCGGGTGTCTGTCTCTCCCACTTTAGTTGGAGCAGATTCGATGAAAAGGGTCCTTATGAAGGGTAAATAGAAGTTGACAAATCACGTTGTGGCTTTCACGTAGGTAAGAAAATGTTCTTGCTAGAACCCTACTTCAGCCACGTAAAACTTGCAACAACAATTAGAGGACGTCTAACTTGTTTTTGCAGCAAGTGCTTTGTGATATGATATGGCCAAAGTTGTGATGAATGATGAATGATATATATGTGATGTATGAGTTGTTCATGCTATTATAATAGGAATCACGACTTGCATGTCGATGAGTATGACAACCGGCAGGAGCCATAGAAGTTGTCTATATTTTTTGTATGACCTGCGTGTCATTGAGAAACGCCATGTAAATTACTTTACTTTATTGCTAAACGCGTTAGCCATAGTAGTAGAAGTAATAGTTGGCGAGCAACTTCATGGAGACACAATGATGGAGATCATGATGATGGAGATCATGGTGTCATGCCGGTGACAAGGTGATCATGGAGCCCCAAGATGGAGATCAAAGGAGCTATGTGATATTGGCCATGTCATGTCACTATTATTATTTGATTGCATGTGATGTTTATCATGTTTAGCATCTTGTTTACTTAGAATGACGGTAGTAAATAAGATGATCCCTCATAATAATTTCAAGAAAGTGTTCCCCCTAACTGTGCACCGTTGCGACAGTTCATTGTTTTGAAGCACCACGTGATGATCGGGTGTGATAGATTCTAACGTTCACATCCAACGGGTGTAAGACAGATTTACACATGCAAACACTTAGGTTGACTTGACAAGCCTAGCATGTGTATAGACATGGCCTCGGAACACAGAAGACCGAAAGGTCGAGCATGAGTCGTATAGAAGATACGATCAACATGAAGATGTTCACCGACGTTGACTAGTCCGTCTCACGTGATGATCGGACACGGCCTAGTTAACTCGGATCATGTTATACTTAGATGACAGGAGGGATGTCTATCTAAGTGGGAGTTCATTGAATAATTTGATTAGATGAACTTAATTATCATGAACTTAGTCTAAAATATTTACAATATGTCTTGTAGATCAAATGGCCAACGTAGTCCTCAACTTCAACGCGTTCCTAGAGAAAACCAAGCTGAAAGACGATGGCAGCAACTATACGCACTGGGTCCGGAACCTGAGGATCATCCTCATAGCTGCCAAGAAAGATTATGTCCTACAAGCACCGCTAGGTGATCCACCCGTCCCACAGAACCAAGACGTTATGAACGCTTGGCAGACACGTGCTGATGACTACTCCCTCGTTCAGTGCGGCATGCTTTACAGCTTAGAGCCGGGGCTCCAAAAGCGTTTTGAGAGACATGGAGCATATGAGATGTTCGAAGAGCTGAAAATGGTTTTTCAAGCTCATGCCCGAATCGAGAGATATGATGTCTCCGACAAATTCTTCAGCTGTAAGATGGAGGAAAATAGTTCTGTCAGTGAGCACATACTCACTATGTCTGGGTTACATAACCGCTTGACTCAGCTGGGAGTTAATCTCCCGGATGACGCGGTCATTGACAGAATCCTTCAGTCGCTTCCACCGAGCTACAAGAGCTTTGTGATGAACTTCAATATGCAGGGGATGGAAAAGACCATTCCTGAAGTATTTGCTATGCTGAAATCAGCAGAGGTAGAAGTCAAGAAGGAACATCAAGTGTTGATGTTCAATAAAACCACTAAGTTCAAGAAGGGCAAGGGTAAAAAGAACTTTAAGAAGGACGGCAAGGAAGTTGCCGCGCCCGGCAAGCAAGCTGCCGGGAAGAAGCCAAAGAATGGGCCCAAGCCCGAGACTGAGTGCTTTTATTGCAAGGGAAGTGGTCACTGGAAGCGGAATTGCCCCAAATACTTAGCGGACAAGAAGGCTGGCAAAACAAAAGGTATATGTGATATACATGTAATTGATGTGTACCTTACCAGTACTCGTAGTAGCTCTTGGGTATTTGATACCGGTGCAGTTGCTCACATTTGTAACTCAAAGCAGAAGCTGCGGAATAAGCGGAGACTGGCGAAGGACGAGGTGACGATGCGCGTCGGGAATGGTTCCAAGGTCGTTGTGATCGCCGTCGGCACGCTACCTCTTCATTTACCTACGGGATTAGTTTTGAACCTCAATAATTGTTATATAGTGCCAGCTTTGAGCATGAACATTGTATCGGGATCTCGTTTAATTCGAGATGGCTACTCATTTAAATCCGAGAATAATGGTTGTTCTATTTATATGAGAGATATGTTTTATGGTCATGCTCCTATGGTGAATGGTTTATTTTTAATGAATCTCGAGCGTAATGCTACACATGTTCATTGTGTGAGTACCAAAAGAAGTAAGGTTGATAGTGATAGTCCTACATACTTGTGGCACTGCCGCCTTGGTCACATAGGTGTCAAACGCATGAAGAAGCTCCATGCAGATGGACTTTTAGAGTCTCTTGATTATGAATCATTTGACACATGCGAACCATGCCTCATGGGTAAAATGACCAAGACTCCGTTCTCAGGAACAATGGAGTGAGCAACCAACTTATTGGAAATCATACATACTGATGTGTGCGGTCCAATGAGTGTTGAGGCTCGCGGTGGCTATCGTTATGTTCTCACCCTCACTGATGACTTAAGTAGATATGGGTATGTGTACTTAATGAAACACAAGTCTGAGACCTTTGAAAAGTTCAAAGAATTTCAGAGTGAGGTTGAGAATCAACGTGACAGGAAAATCAAGTTCCTGCGATCAGATCGTGGAGGAGAATACTTGAGTCACGAGTTTGGCACACACTTAAGAAAATGTGGAATAGTTTCACAGCTCACGCCGCCTGGAACACCTCAGCGTAATGGTGTGTCCGAACGTCGTAATCGCACTCTATTAGATATGGTGCGATCTATGATGTCTCTTGTCGATTTACCACTATGTTTTTGGGGCTATGCTTTAGAGACTGCCGCATTCACTTTAAATAGGGCTCCGTCGAAATCCGTTGAGGCGACACCGTTTGAATTATGGTTTGGGAAGAAACCTAAGCTGTCGTTTCTAAAAGTTTGGGGATGCGATGCTTATGTCAAGAAACGTCAACCTAAAAAGCTCGAACCCAAGTCGGAAAAATGCGTCTTCATAGGATACCCTAAAGAAACTATTGGGTATACCTTCTACCTCAGATCCGAAGGCAAGATCTTTGTTGCCAAGAATGGATCCTTTCTAGAGAAGGAGTTTCTCTCGAAAGAAGTAAGTGGGAGGAAAGTAGAACTTGATGAAGTACTACCTCTTGAACCGGAAAATGGCGCAGCTCAAGAAAATGTTCCTGAGGTGCCTACACCGACTAGAGAGGAAGTTAATGATAATGATCAAGATACTTCTGATCAAGCTCCTACTGAAATTCGAAGGTCCACAAGGACACGTTCCGCACCAGAGTGGCACGGCAACCCTGTCTTGGAAATCATGTTGTTAGACAACGGTGAACCTTCGAACTATGAAGAAGCGATGGCGGGCCCGGATTCCGACAAATGGCTAGAAGCCATGAAATCCAAGATAGGATCCATGTATGAAAACGAAGTATGGACTTTGACTGACTTGCCCGTTGAACGGCGAGCCATAGAAAATAAATGGATCTTTAAGAAGAAGACAGACGCGGATGGTAATGTGACCATCTATAAAGCTCGGCTTGTTGCTAAGGGTTATCGACAAGTTCAAGGGGTTGACTACGATGAGACTTTCTCACCGGTAGCGAAGCTAAAGTCCGTCCGAATCATGTTAGCAATTGCCGCATTCTTCGATTATGAGATCTGGCAAATGGACGTCAAAACGGCATTCCTTAATGGTTTCCTTAAGGAAGAATTGTATATGATGCAGCCGGAAGGTTTTGTCGATCCTAAGAATGCTGACAAGGTGTGCAAGCTCCAACGCTCGATTTATGGGCTGGTGCAAGCATCTCGGAGTTGGAACATTCGCTTTGATGAGATGATCAAAGCGTTTGGGTTTACGCAGACTTATGGAGAAGCCTGCGTTTACAAGAAAGTGAGTGGTAGATCTGTAGCATTTCTCATATTATATGTAGATGACATACTTTTGATGGGAAATGATATAGAACTCTTGGGCAGCATTAAGGCCTACTTGAATAAGAGTTTTTCAATGAAGGACCTTGGAGAAGCTGCTTATATATTAGGAATCAAGATCTATAGAGATAGATCGAGACGCCTCATAGGTCTTTCACAAAGCACATACCTTGATAAGATATTGAAGAAGTTCAATATGGATCAGTCTAAGAAGGGGTTCTTGCCTGTGCTGCAAGGTGTGAAATTGAGCTCAGCTCAATGTCCGACCACGGCAGAAGATATAGAAGAGATGATTGTCATCCCCTATGCCTCATCCATAGGTTCTATTATGTATGCCATGCTATGTACCAGACCTGATGTAAACCTTGCCGTAAGTTTGGTAGGAAGGTACCAAAGTAATCCCGGCAAGGAACACTGGACAGCGGTCAAGAATATCCTGAAGTACCTGATGAGATCCCGGACATCACGAGGAGTTCCGGAATGGTCCGGAGGTAAAGAATTATATATAGGAAGTGCTGTTTCAGCCATCGGGACAAGTTTCGGGGTCACCGGTATTGTGTCGGGACCACCGGAAGGGTCCCGGGGGTCCACCGGGTGGGTCCACCTGCCCCGGGGGGGCACATGGGCTGTAGGGGGTGCGCCTTGGCCTACATGGGCCAAGGGCACCAGCCCCAAGGGGCCCATGCACCTAGGGTTTCCAAAGGGGAAGAGTCCCACAAGTGGAAGGCACTCCTAGGTGCCTTGGGGGGGAGGGAAACCTCCCTTGGCCGCCCCCCCCCTAGGAGATTGGATCTCCTAGGGCCGGCACGCCCCCCTTGGCACCCCTATATATAGTGGGGGAAGGAGGGATTTTTGATCCACGCCTTTGGTTGCCTCCTTCTCCCTCTCCAACACCTCCTCCTCCTCCATAGTGCTTGGTGAAGCCCTGACGGAGTACTGCAGCTCCATCACCACCACACCGTCGTGCTGCTGCTGGAGCCATCTTCCTCAACCTCTCCTTCCCCCTTGCTGGATCAAGAAGAAGGAGACGTTACGCTGACCGTACGTGTGTTGAACGCGGAGGTGCCGTCCGTTCGGTGCTAGGATCTCCGGTGATTTGGATCACGTCGTGTACGACTACCTCATCCCCGTTCTTTGAACGCTTCCGCTCGCGATCTACAAAGGTATGTAGATGCATCCGATTACTCGTTGCTAGATGAACTCATAGATGGATCTTGGTGAAACCGTAGGAAAATTTTTGTTTTCTGCAACGTTCCCCAACATTTCTGTGGCTGGGGTTTTCGTTTTTTTTGAGGGGGGGTGGGGGTTTTGGGGGTTAATTTAGGTGTTTCATATATTGTGTTAGCTAGCTATAATTAATAGAGAGAAGTGTCCTCTCTTATGTCCGTGCTTGGTCGATGCTACGTACTATACATACGTATAGAGAGGACTAGACACGCTAGCTAGCTAGTAAGCAAACGAAGGAAACAGAAGATCGTCATGAACATATATGCATACAGAGAGAAGTGATATCGACCACCTCTCCTTCTTCGAGAGATTGGTCGAACAACAAGTTCTCGTATATCTATCCGACACTACCGGCTACATATATGCAATAATTATCTCTTACAAATATAATCATACGGACTCATGGTCCACATAGTATTCTCCGTCTTCAGCTATCACGTGGTCAAGAAAGAATGCCGCCAATTCCTCTTGAATTGCTCGCATGCGAGCTGGTGCTAGGAGTTCATCCCGCTTCTGAAACATCTAATTTGAAGAAGGGGGTCAATACACACACATATATATATATATATATATATATATATATATGAATGAATGAAACTCAACACAAATGATGGTAATAAAATAAAATTGTGAATGTTGTTATTTACGTACTTCATAATGATGGTAATAATCAAGAATGCCAAATGGTATTGATGAAACTAGCGCTTGAATCAATAGGAGATGCGCGGAACATGCTACTATAGTACTTACTTTCGGGTGTCTAAATTGCAGCTTCTTCGGGAGTCCTGGAGCTTTTTTTGGAGAATTTTTTCCAAACCCTGCCAGACAAAGAAAACAATTACTTGATATATCAGGAAATGAACAAAGTTGCTGATATGGTGGATAATGATCGATTTAACTTACTTCTTGAGCATTTGAGTCATGTCCGCATAGTCCTGGGGATCTTTTCGTCTTGAGTCTAAGACGGTTACTAGTCCCTGCTCAAGCTTAATCTCTAGGAGAATATAGTGGAAACTGCACACGCATGCATAACTCATCAATTACATTACTATAACCTTGACTAATATATAAGGGAAACCGAATACGCACAAGACAGTAACACTCACTTGAAGTTGTAAGGAAAGAGTATTATATCTTTGTTTTCATTTATTACCAACGATCGTAGCAAGTTGGCCTCGGTATCTGCGGCATGAAATTTAACCTGAGTTGCATCTATGAGATATGTGTTAATGAACCCAATATCACCGACTTGTCTTTTCTTCAATTCGGCGATCTTCAATCTGCATAATATAGTGAGGATGATTATAAATACATGCAATGAAAGAGCTAAGCTATATAGAGAGACTTAATGATAGAAGTAGTACTACTTACAGACAGTAGCAGGTGACCGTTGTTTTATCGAGGGCCAATTGATTAAAAAACTGAAAGAACTCCTCAAATGGAATAGGCAACAGTTCAATTCCAACGAGGTCATGCTCCTTTTTAACTTTCACATACAAAGTACTCCTCTCCCCAGAGTCTCTGCAGATTTTCAAGTACCAATCATGCAATCTTCGCATCATCGTTGATAGAGATCTTTCATCTTTGACGAGAGGCTTCCCGTACTCGTATCTTTGTATCTGCACCTCCATGAAATCATAATGTACATCGTCGGGCAGGTAATCGCCAAGATTGCTATAACCGGGCACCACCCTCGGATCATTAGCGACGTTGTCGCTAGGCACCTTGAGTGGGGGGCACGATTGCTTCGCTTGTTCGCCGAGCTGGGCAATTTGTTTCCCAGCTCGTCGTTCTTTTAGCCTTTGATCACTGACAGTACTTCCCGACCGCTCCGCTTCGGCAAATTCCTTTCCAATAATGCGCTCATAGTTTCCTTTCGGCGGAGACTTGGGTGGTTTTGTCAGGGCAGCCAGAGTGCGCTTCGCTTTCACCGGATCTACATTCTCCTCTGGAGGTGGATGTTTCTTTGCTTTCACCGCTTCAAAGTAGTTCCTCACTTCTTCTCGTGCGATCTCGGCGTTCTCCTCCGGGGTCCTCTCATATGGTAACTTCTCTGGAGTCTTCAGAGAAGGACCGAATCCGTATTTCCTCCCGCCTCTGGCTGTACTGCTAGACGCCGGCAGAGCAGACGGAGCGGTTGTCTTCTTTACTTGCTTACGAGGTGGAGGAGAAGGACTACGACGCGCCGGAGCAGCCGGAGCGGCGGCAGGTCTCTTCCACCCTTGCTGACAAGGCGGAGAAGGAGGAGGCTGGCTGCTCGGGCGCGTTGGCGCAGGCGGAGAAGGAGCCGCCACATGCCGGAGAAGGAGCCGGTCGAGTGCCCTAATCGTCACTCGCCGGAGGAGGAGGCGGTGGAGGAGGCGGAGTGCCCTAACTTGCCGGAGGAGGAGGAGGAGGCGGAGGCGTCCAGTTCGGAAGGTTGATGAGCTCCTTCCGCCATAGGCATGGAGTCTTCGGAGCAGAACCCAGCCTAGTCTCCCCTTCACCGGTAGGATGGTCAAGCTGGAGGTCCTCAAATCCCTCCATTATTTCATCCACCATCACCCTAGCATATCCTTCTGGAATCGGCCGACAGTGAAAAGTTGCGCCAGGTTCAGTAGGATAATCAGAGCCAACAGCCGCCTTGACCTTCAAATTCATCCATTGCATCATAAGGTGGCAATTTTGAGACTCTGTGATAGCATCCACGGGATAGCTGGCAGGAGCCGTCAAGGCATGCTCCGGCTGAAGCAGCTCGGTGGAAGCCACGCTGCTTCTCCGCTGAGATGGCGGGGTAGCTTCGGGGGAAGCTTCGGCAGTTCGTTTGCTGTGATTTGCTTCTCGTTCCTCTATCGCTTGTCCCTTGCTTGCAGCGCCTGCATTTGAGTCTGCTGCAATTTTTTCCTCCTCTCCTAGCATTTGTATCCGCCTGCGTCCGGAAACCCAACCTTCCACGGAATGGAGCCTGGCGTGCCTCGTGTCCGTCCAGGGTGCTCAGGATCCCCGAGGGCCATTGTGAGCTCGTCGTTCTCTTTGTCTGGAAAGAACGTCCCTTGCTGCGCTGCTTCAATATACTGCTGAAACTTCCTGAATGGTATGTCCATTTGATCGTTCGTCCAAATGCACTTCCCTGTTACAGGGTCCAAGGTTCCGCTAGCCCCGAAGAACCAAGTCCGGCAATGGTCTGGCCAGTTAATTGTCTCTGGTTCGATCCCTTTATCAACCAGATCATTCTCAGTCTTGGCCCACTTAGGCCGGGCTACGAGGTAGCCACCTGACCCCGTGCGATGGTGATGCTTCTTCTTTGCAGCATTTTTCTTGTTTGTCGCCGACATCTTCTTACTCTTTTCCTATGTCTTGTGGGCCACAAATGCAGGCCAGTGATCTCTGATCTTCTCATATCTGCCCTTGAATTCTGGTGTCTCTTTATTTTCGACAAACTTATTCAGCTCTTTCTTCCACCTCCTGAATAGTTCTGCCATCCTCTTAAGAGCAAAAGACTTGATTAATTGCTCTTTAACTGGCTTCTCTGGATCATCCTCTGGCGGTAGGGTGAAATTTGACTTCAGCTCAGTCCAAAGATCATTTTTCTGCATATCATTGACATAAGACACCTCGGGGTCTTCTGTAGCCGGCTTTAACCATTGCTGGATGCTGATCGGGATCTTGTCCCTAACCAAAACCCCGCACTGAGCAACAAATGCGCTCTTTGTCCGGAGGGGTTCAATCGGTTGGCCGTCGGGCGTGATTGCTATGATCTCAAACTTTTCATCCGAGCTCAACTTTTTCTTCGGGCCTCGTCTCTTTACCGAAGTTGTGCTCGATCCGGAGGGCTAGAAAAAAGAACAAAGACTTAATTAATATGTGTACATACCAAAACAATGAATGCATCAATTAGCTAGTCAGCAGAAGCTTAACTAATATATATACCTGGCAGGACTCGGTTCGGTCACTGGATACGTCATCATGGTCTCCTTCTTGCACCGGCATTAGGTCACCGGAGCCATCATAATCATAGCCAGCTGCTTCCAGACCATCGGTGTCGTTGAGAAACAACGAGCAGACGGCATCACTTCCTCGTGCGATTATGTCCCCCAACAACTCTTCTTGTACTTCGTCTCGGGCGGTGTCCATAGTTTCTACAAATATTGACAACATGGCAATTATTATTCAAACATGACAGATGGATATATTATTCAAATATTGACGCTGCTTCTCTAGGGTTTGGGGTGGCCTCGACGCTGCTTCTCTAGGGTTTGGGGTGGCCTCGACAACGCTTCAAGGATAAAAAAAGAAAAGGAAGAAGAAAAAAAAGAGGAGAAGAAAGAATAGAGGAGTAAGAACTCCTCTATTCTTTCTTCTCCTCTTTTTTTCTTCTTCTTCCTCTTTTTTTTATCAGGAACGAGGGTCGTCGAGGGTCACCGAGCGGTAAAGGAAACCCTAAATAGCAAGTATCGTGGGTGTGAGATACATGTGGCCGTCGGTGTCGGACACTACATCCACGTCCCACAAGTGACGTGATTGTACTGTCCGACACCGACGGCCACATGTATCTCACACCAACGATACTTGCTATTTAGGGTTTCCTCTACCGCTCGGCGACCCTCGACGACCCTCGTTCCCGATAAAAAAGAGGAAGAAGAAGAAGAAAAAAGAGGAGAAGAACTCCTCTATTCTTTCTTCTCCTCTCTTTTTCTTCTTCCTCTTCTTTTTTAATCCTCTTCTTCCTCTCATGTTCGACGACCCTCGACCCCTCGGCGACCCTAGACCCCCTCTCGACCCCCTCATGTCGAAGTTTTCGGGTAGGGGGTATATCGACAACGACATACCCGATACATACATACAAACATATCACATGCATCCATACATATATGAACAAAATGAATATCTACTAATTAACAACCTAAATAAAAAAACTAATACATATATGAAGAAGAAGAAAAAAGAAGAGAAGAAAGAATAGATTAGAAGACTTCCTCTTCTTCCTCTCCTCTTCTTCTCCCTCTTCTTCCCCTTCTTCCTCGCCTCTCTCATGAATGTCCGACGTTCTCGACCCTTGACCCCCTAAACTAGTTCTCAACCCTCGACCCCCTAAACTAGTTCTCGACCCCTCCTCATGTCGAAGTTATCAGGGAGGGGGTATATCGACCCCCCCCCCCCTCATGTCAAAGTTATCGGGGAGGGTTATATCGACCCCCCTCCTGTCGAAGTTAACAGGGAGGGGGTATATCGACAATGACATGCATACATGGAAAAAATGCTATCCATCTATACATACATAGCCACATACATATATACATGGAAATAATGCTATGAAAAAATAGAAAAATTTCATAAAAATAATTCTATGAAAAAAGAGGAGAAGAAGAAAGGAATAGAAGAGAAGAAGAAAAAATAGAAAAATTTCTTCTTCTCCTCTATTCCTTTCTTCTTCTCCTCTTCTTTTTCTTCTAAATTTTAGCATATTCTAAATTTTCTTCTAACTTTCTATATATGAACAAAAAACTTTCTATGAACAAAAAACTTTCTATACATATATGAACAAAATTTCGATGAACAAAATTTTCTTCTTTCTTCCTCTTATTTCTATGAACCAGAAAAATTATATATATGGAAAAAGATTAATACACATATGAACAAAAAAATACATATATGAACAAAAACATGATCTGAACAATTTTTTATACATTTTGAACATATACATACACATAGCCACATACATACACATATACATTATATATATGAACAAAAAAATTAAACTAATAAAAATGAAGGGCGCGCAGGGGCGGCGGCACGGCAGGGCAGGGGAGGCACGCGGCGGGGCGGCGTGCGGCGGCAGCGAAGGGCAGGGGCGGCGCGCGGCGGCCGCGCAGGGCAGGGGCGGCGGCGACGGCGGCCAGTACAAGGGGAGGAGCAGGGGAACGGGCGGCGCTCACAGCGAGGTGGCGTCAGCGACGAGGAAGGCTCAGGGTCGGCGGACGGTGAAGGCGCGCTCGGGGGCGAGGGCAGGGGCGCGCGGGCTCGGGGTGCAGCGGACGACGTCGATCTGGGAAGCCTTGCGGCGTCGACGAGCTCGGCGTCGTTGGGCGGGCCGGGGGGCAACTGGTGATGAGTTCGTCAAATTTTCCTAAGTCCTGCTTATATACACAGAGTATTGGTCCCGGTTTGTGGCACCAACCGGGACCAATGCCCTCTTTAGTCCCGGTTGGTGCCACCAACCGAGACCAAATGCCAATTTTCAGTAGCCCAAAGGGCGGGAAGCGGCGGCCTTTGGTCCCCGTTGGTAGCACCAACCGGGACCAAAGGGGGGCATTGGTCACGGTTCGTGGCACCAACCGGGACAAATGCCCACTTTAGTCCCAGTTGGTGCCACCAACCGGGACCAAAGGCCTTGTGCTGCTGCGACGTTGAAAGTTTAGTCCCACCTCGCTAGTTGAGAGGGGTGCGCAGTGGTTTATAAGCCCCACTGCCGCACCCCTCTCGAGCTTCTCTCCATTGCAGGCTTACGGGCCTAATTGTCACTGCTACGCCTGTGGGCCTACTGGGCCTCCTGCGGGCCTGAATCCTGGCCCTTGGATGGGTTTCTAGTCGTATTCAGGCTGTGGGGGCCCAGTAGGTGGCATTTTTTGTTTTTTTGTTGCTTTATTTATTTTATTTTCTTTTGTTTTTTGCTTTATTTTTTAATTCTTTATGCTTTTAGTTTTAGAAAAATTATAAATTTTTTGTTAATGCCATTAGTTTTCAAATTTGAAAACACTTTTTTGTTTTCTTTGTTGCTTTATTTATTTTATTTTGTTTCTACTTACAACAAAATACTTATTGTTGCTATTTTTTTCCAGTTTTTTTGTTTTGTTTTCTGCATTATTTATTTTCTTTTGTTTTTTGCTTTATTTATTTTTATTCTTTTTGCTTTTAGTTTTAGAAAAATTATAAACTTTCTGTTAGTGCCATTAGTTTTCAAATTTGAAAAGACTTTTTTATTTTTTTGTTTTCTTTGTTGCTTTATTTATTTTATTTTGTGATTAACTTTACTATAAAAATAGTTTTTTTTTCCTTTTTTTGATTTGTTTTTTGCATTATTTATTTTCTTTTGTTTTTTGCTTTAATTTTTAATTCTGTTTGCTTTTAGGTTAGCAAAATTATAAACTTTCTGTTAGTGCCATTAGTTTTAGAAAAATTATAAACTTTCTGTTAGTGCCATTAGTTTTCAAATTTGAATAGTTAAAATTTGAATTCTTTGAAATTTGTGTGAATCGCAAGTTTGTGATTAACTTACTAAAAAATGAGAATAGATGCGCTTATAGAGAAAATTTAACCTAAATTCAAAGTAAATTTCTATGAATTTCAGAGAAATTCACTATGAATTTAGGTTAAACTTTTCTCTATTAGGGCATTTATTTTCATTTTGAGAGGAGCTCAACAAGGCAGAGAGGGAAGGGCTTATAAACCGGTGTGAGCCCCCTTCGGTTGGCGAGGTGGGACTAAACTCTGCCCGCAACGAGGACCAACCCTTTAGTCCCGGTTTGTGGCACAAACCGGGACTAATGGTCATGGGCCAGGGGCGAGGAGCAAAATTATAAACTTTCTGTTAGTGCCATTAGTTTTAGAAAAAATATAAACTTTCTGTTAGTGCCATTAGTTTTCAAATTTGAATAGTTAAAATTTGAATTCTTTGAAATTTGTTTGAACCATAAGTTTGTGATTAACTTTACTTTTTCCAGTTTTTGTTTTGTTTTTTGCATTATTTATTTTCTTTTGTTTTTTGCATTTTTAAATTCTTTTTGCTTTTAGGTCAGAAAAATTATAAATTTTCTGTTAGTGCCATTAGTTTTAGAAAAAATTATAAACTTTCTGTTAGTGCCATTAGTTTTCAAATTTGAATAGTTAAAATTTGAATAATGGTATTACGAGGGCCGAACCATAAGACATTAAAGCATTTCAAATGAACTCTGAAAAAGTTGAAAGTTGGCATGGTATCATAATTTCACCCACATAGCATGTGCATGTACAAAACGGACAATGGTAGCATGTTCGTGTGTTACAAAGTTGGCATGGTATCATCATAATAGTTGCGGGAGAAAGTCTTCACTTTTTCTTTGCTTGTACATCATTGGCTAGGACGAACGGTTCGTTAGTGTATCCAAGATTTTTCAGATCCACTGTTGTCATTCCGTACTGTGGGTCTACCTGTACCCCGCCGCCTGACAGATTGATCCATTTGCACTTAAACAAAAGGACCTTAAAATCAGGTCCGTAGTCAAGTTCCCATATGTCCACTATGTAACCATAATATGTGTCCTTTCCGCTCTCGGTTGCTGCATCAAAGCGGACACCGCTGTTTTGGTTGGCGCTCTTTTGATCTTGGGCGATCGTGTAAAATGTATTCCCATTTATCTCGTATCCTTTGTAAGTCAATACAGTCAAAGATGGTCCCCTGGACAACAAGTAGAACTCATCACAAACAGTGTTGTCACCTCTGAGACGTGTTTCCAACCAACTGCTGAAAGTCCTGATGTGTTCACATGTAATCCAGTCGTCGCACTGCTCCGGGTGTTTGGAGCGTAGACTGTTCTTGTGTTCATCGACATACGGGGTCACCAAGGTAGAGTTCTGTAGAACTGTGTAGTGTGCTTGAGACCAAGAATATCCATCCCTGCATATTATTGAGTCTCTTCCAAGAGTGCCTTTTCCAGCCAGTCTCCCCTCATACCGCGATTTAGGGAGACCTATCTTCTTAAGGCCAGGAATGAAGTCAACACAAAACCCGATAACATCCTCTGTTTGATGGCCCATGGAGATGCTTCCTTCTGGCCTAGCGCGGTTACAGACATATTTCTTTAGGACTCCCATGAACCTCTCAAAGGGGAACATATTGTGTAGAAATACGGGCCCCAGGATGACAATCTCGTCGACTAGATGAACTAGGACGTGCATCATGATATTGAAGAAGGATGGTGGGAACACCAGCTCGAAACTGACAAGACATTGCGCCACGTCACTCCTTAGCCTTGGTACGATTTCTGGATCGATCACCTTCTGAGAGATTGCATTGAGGAATGCACATAGCTTCACAATGGCTAATCGGACGTTTTCCGGTAGAAGGCCCCTCAATGCAACCGGAAGCAGTTGCGTCATAATCACGTGGCAGTCATGAGACTTTAGGTTCTGAAACTTTTTCTCTGGCATATTTATTATTCCCTTTATATTCAACGAGAAGCCAGTCGTGACCTTCATACTAAGCAGGCATTCAAAGAAGATTTCTTTCTCTTCTTTCGTAAGAGCGTAGCTGGCAGGACCTTTATACTGCTTCGGAGGCATGCCATCTTTTTCGTGCAAACGTTGCAGGTCCTCCCATGCCTCAGGTGTATCTTTTGTCTTCCCACACACGCCCAAGAAGCCTAGCAGGTTCACGCAAAGGTTCTTCGTCACGTGCACCACGTCGATTGAAGAGCGGACCTCTAGGTCTTTCCAGTAGGGTAGGTCCCAAAATATAGATTTCTTCTTCCACATGGGTGTGTGTCCCTCAGCGTCATTCGGAACAGCTAGTCCACCGGGACCCTTTCCAAAGATTACGTGTAAATCATTGACCATAGCAAGTACGTGATCACCGGTACGCATGGCGGGCTTCTTCCGGTGATCTGCCTCGCCTTTGAAATGCTTGCCTTTCTTTCGACATTGATGGTTGGTCGGAAGAAATCGACGATGGCCCAGGTACACATTCTTCCTGCATTTGTCCAGGTATATACTTTCAGTGTCATCTAAACAGTGCGTGCATGCGTGGTATCCTTTGTTTGTCTGTCCTGAAAGGTTACTGTGAGCGGGCCAATCGTTGATGGTCACGAACAGCAACGCCTTAAGGTTAAATTCCTCCTGTCTGTGCTCATCCCACGTACGTACACCGTTTCCATTCCACAGCTGTAAAAGTTCTTCAACTAATGTCCTTAGGTACACATCAATGTCGTTGCCGGGTTGCTTAGGGCCTTGGATGAGAACTGGCATCATAATGAACTTCTGCTTCATGCACATCCAAGGAGGAAGGTTATACATACATAGAGTCACGGGCCAGGTGCTGTGATTGCTGCTCTGCTCCCCGAAAGGATTAATGCCATCCGCGCTTAAAGCAAACTATACATTCCTTGGGTCCTTTGCAAACTCATCCCAGTACTTTCTCTCGATTTTTCTCCACTGTGACCCGTCAGTGGGTGCTCTCAACTTCCCATCTTTCTTTCGGTTCTCACTGTGCCGTCGCATCAACTTGGCATGCTCTTCGTTTCTGAACAGACGTTTCAACTGTGGTATTATAGGAGCATACCACATCACCTTCACAGGAACCCTCTTCCTGGGGGGCTCACCGTCAACATCACCAGGGTCATCTCGTCTGATCTTATACCGCAATGCACCGCATACCGGGCATGCGTTCAGATCCTTGTATGCACCGGGTACAGGATGCAGTCATTAGGGCATGCATGTATCTTCTCCACCTCCAATCCTAGAGGGCATACGACCTTCTTTGCTGCGTATGTACTATCGGGCAATTCGGTATCCTTTGGAAGCTTCTTCTTCAATATTTTTAGTAGCTTCTCAAATCCTTTGTCAGCCACAACATTCTCTGCCTTCCACTGCAGCAATTCCAGTACGGTACCGAGCTTTGTGTTGCCATCTTCGCAATTGGGGTACAACCCCTTTTTGTGATCCTCTAACATGCGATCGAACTTCAGCTTCTCCTTTTGACTTTCGCATTGCGTCCTTGCATCGACAATGACCCGGCGGAGATCATCATCATCGGGCACATCGTCTGGTTCCTCTTGATCTTCAGCAGCTTCACCCGTTGCAGCATCATTGGGCACATCGTCTGGTTCCTCTTGATCTTCACCAGCTCCCCCCGTTGTAGCATCACCGTATTCAGGGGGCACATAGTTGTCATCGTACTCTTCTTCTTCACCGTCTTCCATCATAACCCCTATTTCTCTGTGCCTCGTCCAAACATTATAGTATGGCATGAAACCCTTGTAAAGCAGGTGGGAGTGAAGGATTTTTCGGTTAGAGTAAGACCTCGTATTCCCACCTTCAGTGCATGGACAACACATAAAACCATTCTGCTTGTTTGCCTCAGCCGCATCGAGAAACTCATGCATGCCCTTAATGTACTCGCAGGTGTGTCTATCACCGTACATCCATTGCCGGTTCATCTGCGTGCATTATATATAATTAAGTGTCCAAATTAATAGAAGTTCATCATCACATTAAAACCGAAGTGCATACATAGTTCTCATCTAACAACATATAGCTCTCCAGAGCATCTAATTAATTAAACCATACATTGAAACTATGTAAAACATTTCAATGCGAAAACAAATGCGATCATAAACGCAACCAAGGTAACAATTGATCCAACGGCATAATGATACCAAGCCTCGGTATGAATGGCATATTTTCTAATCTTTCTAATCTTCAAGCGCATTGCATCCATCTTGATCTTGTGATCATCGACGACATCCGCAACATGCAACTCCAATATCATCTTCTCCTCCTCAAATTTTTTTATTTTTTCCTTCAACAAATTGTTTTCTTCTTTAACTAAATTTAACCTCTCGACAATAGGGTCGGTTGGCATTTCCGATTCACATACATCCTACATAAATAAAATCTATGTCATGTTGGTCTGCATAATTTTCATAAACAATAAATGAACCAATAGTTATAAAGATAATATATATACCACATCTGAATCATAGACAAGACGAGGGCCGACGGGGGCGGATACCAAAACCATCGCACTATATAAGATGCAATAATAAAAGTAAGAAAATAATACAAGTATCTATGTAAACATACAAGTAAGAATATGTTTCCTTTCAGAAAGAAGATAAGAACAAGAGGCTCACCACGGTGGTGCCGGCGATGAGCTCGGCGCAGGTGATCGACGGCGGTAAAGACGGGGACGGGGCGTGACGGACCGCTAAACCTAGACAAATATTGTGGAAAATGGAGCTTGGAGGTCGAACTTGGAGAGGAGAAAGCTTAAGTAGTGTGGCTCGGGCATTCCACCGAACACCTTGTGTGCATAGGAGGTGAGCTAGAGCACCACCAAGCCCTCTCCCCCTCGGCCAGAAAAAAACAAAGCAGTGTGCTCTGCTCTTACGTGAGGGGGTATATATAGGCACTTCATTGGTCCCGGTTGGTGGCATGAACCGGGACTAAAGGGGAGCCTTTGGTCCCGGTTCAAGCCATCAACCGGGACCAATGGTGGTGGGCCAGGAGCGAGGCCCATTGGTCCCGGTTCGTCCCACCAACCAGGACCAAAAGGTCCAGATGAACCGGGACCAATGGCCCACGTGGCCCGGCCGGCACCCTAGGCTCACGAACCGGGACCAATGCCCCCATTGGTCCCAGTTCTGGACTGAACCGGGACTAATGGGCTGACCCGGCCTGGACCAAAGCCCTATTTTCTACTAGTGGATGGGCGCTCGACCAATATTTGGCAGCACAATTGGATTCCAAGAGCGGGTATGATGAGGCCGATTTCTTCCTTGATCCATAACCCTCCAGAACTAGTTTCAGACTTAATTGATGCATCATCCACTTCTTGGAGGGAAGAGTTGACCAGGCAAGTTTTTGCTCCAATGGATGCCGACGCTATCCTGAGGATTCCCATTTGCACCCGTCAAGTTGATGATTTTTGGGCGTGGTCCGAGGATCCGAGAGGCCTTTTCTCTATCAGGACAGCATACAAAATGATATACCGCATAAAGAGTGGAAGAGAAGCATGGTTAGAGGAAGGAGAGCATACCTCCAATCTCCGGGGTCTGATGTCGAGTTGGTCGGCCTTATGGAAGCTAAAGGTGACGTCGAAGCTTAAAGTATTCACTTGGAGACTTGCCCAACACTCACTACCAATAGGAGGCTTGCTACAACACAGAAACATGTCCACGATGGATAACTACGGCGTGTGTGGTGCGCAGGACAGCTGGCGCCACTCACTTCTAGACTACACCCTCTCCAGGAGCATATGGGCTTTGTCGAATGAGGATATGGTGCAGCATATGTCTATGAACCGAAATGACAATGCAAGAGAGTGGTTATTCTCCATGTTCGAGTCGCTACCAAAGGACGAGCTTGTCACAATGATCGTCACCCTATGGGCGATTTGGGCTGCACAGAGGAAGTTAATACATGAGGGGATTTTCCAAACACCCTTTGCAACTCATGGCTTCATATTGAGCTACCTGTCCGAGCTACTGTTTTTGGAGAAGCCCGAGAAGGAGAAGAAGCCACCGGCCCCTAGACCGAAGCAGTGGATCCCTCCACCTGAAAATCACATGAAAATCAACGTTGATGCGGCGGTTGCGCGACATGGTGGTTTCGCGACGGTTTCGGCCATATGCAGATACGGCAGCAGGGAGTACCAAGGAGCGTCGGCGATCCGGTTCAATAATGTTGATGATCCAGAGACGTTGGAGACCTTGGCGATTCGTGAAGCTTTGGCCCTTGCTGAGGACTTGCTCTTCCATGATATTTCAGTGGCTTCAGACTGTAAAGTGGCGGTCGAAGCAATCAAGAAAGGTACAAGTGCACAATATAGAGCCGTGATACATGAAATAATAGACCGCTCTAGAGTTTTTTTCTTGTTTGATTAATCATGAGTTTAGGACCTCGAATGTTGAGGCTCACAAGCTTGCAAAGCATGCGTTATCCCTGGGTTTTGGCCGCCATGTCTGGTTAGGTCACCTAGGAAATTTGGATTTCGTCCCTGTAAACATTTGTGATGGATGAATAAAAGCTTTGCGAGTTTGTCTCAAAAAAACCAGTCATAATCTTTCGTCCCTGAGTTTTGGCCACCAAGTCTGGTTAGGTCACCCAGGTAATTTGGATTTCATCCCTGTAAACATTTGTGACGGATGAATAAAAGCTTTGCGAGTTTGTCTCAAAAAAAACCAGTCAGAATCTTTCTCCCTGAGAAAAAAACCAGTCAGAATCTTTCGTCCGCCCATGGACGAGCCGACATCGTGTTACAGACTTGCTTTCAAGTGAACGATGATGGAATTCTTTCACCAAGTGAAGAATGATGTTGTCATATCTCGCTTTCAGGCCATGACAAAGTGTATGGTTGTGTTGTAATTTTCTTCTCTATTTTGTATTGTTCTTAACCTTTTGAGATATTGTTTCTATTGTGAACAATTTGTATATGTATTCGTATTTCCGTGAAGCAGTTGGCTTCTTTGTTAGGGTGAAAAAAAAACTGAACACCCAAAATTGAATTCCCGGATCCTCCACTAGCTGCAATGGGTGTTTTATGTTTGGTTTTCGGTGCTTTGAGGATTAGGTTTGCAACCTCTTTTCAGAGGAGATGCAAATCTCATTGACATCTCGATGGTAATGACATAACTCTAGACAAATTCTACTAAAATCAAGTTAAACTACAAAAATATGTTGCCCATTTTGGGGCTCGAACCCAAGACCAGAATGTTAAGAGCCTTGTGCTCTACCGATTGAGCTAGACGGGCAAGCTGCCATGATTTCAAAATTTTGAGATTATACTTTAGGAAATATTGAGCAATGCGAAGTATGCACAAAAGTTTAAAACGGAAAAAATGAGCAGACAAACACTGAAAAGTTCCCTGCACCTCATACTCGCATTGATCATAGGTTGGAGCTCCTAAAACAAACATAGAACTTAATGATAAATTTTTGAATCTGAAAACTCAACATTTCTTAGTTAGTGCCATGAGCAAAATAAATCACCAATTCGCATGGCATAATACAAACCATAGAATCATGCGTTGATCGTAGTAGTAGTAGTAGTAGTAGTAGTAGTAGTAGTAGTAGTAGTAGTAGTAGTAGTAGTAGTAGTAGTAAATACAAACCTATAATTGAAACCATAACTATGCTTCGTGCAAAAAAAGCAAATACAAACTTTTTGGAAATATTTGAAATAACTGCTTATACCAGGTATTGGGCATACAAGAACATTATGTAGTACCCCCGCAAAAAAAGAACATTATGTAGTATTAAATAGTACCAATAACAAGGATTGAAATATAAACGAGATTGAAATGGTGGAGAGGTCAAGAATAGATTAAAACCACCCGCAAAGAAAAGGAATAGATTGGAATAGCTTGAACATGATTGAGGATTAGACGTAGGCACGCACACCACCGCAAAGTATTTTCTCTGAAGTTTATGTTTCCATTTGCTTCATCTTTAACCTCCACGTGTTTGATGAGCCAAATTTGCGGTATTGCCCCTCCACGTGTTGCAATGGGTGTTTTATGCTTGGGTTTCAGTGCTTCGAGGATAATGTTGCAACCTTCGTGAGAGGCGATGGTAATCAAATTGAATTCTCGATGGTAATGGCATCTACCATACTAGGAAGAAAAATATTTTGGCTCGGTCTAGTATGTTAACCTTGACCAAGAAACCCTATCATCTGTTTATCTTATGAAACATCTGTTTATCTTGGTAGTGCTTGCGAATGATAGTACAATAAGGAAAAAGCATCCGATCTTGGCAGTGGTTGCCAATGATAGTACAATAAGGAAAAGGCGCCGATTCACCCTGTGAACCTCTTATCTTCAGCCAAAGTGTGTGCAAATGTTCAACAACATATGTTCTCACGGTAATCGACTCATGCAGCTTGCCATATCTTTGTGGGTAGTCAACGTCGTGCAAATTATGTGTTATATTTATATAACTTTCAATGCATAATTCTTGGAGAAAATCGAGATGTAAAAAGGTGCTTATAGATATCACCTTTGTCAGAAATATTTGTGGTATCCTCAGCCCATCAGGGCGCAAGTCCTAGACTTGATACCAGGCCTTTCGGTGCCCGCATTTTTCTGCATTTATTCCAAGCCTTTAGGGGATGTGTGTTCAGTTGGAGGAGACGTTATCGTCGAATATGCTGAAGGTGTCGGTGGCGACTTTGTCAATCTCAAGGGTATGTGCCGACTGTCTCTCGAAGGTGCTCATAGGACTGAGTGTATGTGCATATGTATGAGTGTTTGTGTATTGAAAAAGAAAAAATATTTGTGGTTTGTATAAGATGCAAAAGGTGATTAGAGAGATCACTTTTATTACAACAAATATTTGTGGTTTGTATTTATTCCACCTAGTCTACTACCACTATAAAAGGAAGAGAGAGGCAGATCTAGACAATCACATCCATCCATCATCAAAATCTAATGACCCTTAATCATTTTGTGTTTAACACCACCAACCACGCATCAAGCCACCGTTGATCCATCCATCGCTAAGCCCGCCGTTCCAAAAAAAAACTGCCACACCCCACGCCCGCACGCCCCATCCTGCTCCTCCTCCCATCGCGCCGCGCCGCACGCCGCCTCCTGCTCCTCCCGCGCCGCGCCTCATGCCGCCGCCCCGACCATGCACACCGAGCGAGATCTCTCTCTCTCCCTCTCGGCTTCTCCCCTCTCTCTCTCTCTCTCACCTGAACGCGGTTTCTTCTTTCACAACGCGACGCCTCTTGCCCCGACCACGCATCCCACCACTCTGGAACCGCCCCCACTCACGCACAGGCGTGCCTCATCCAGAGGATGCCGCCGGAGGCGGCCGTGCCGACGAGGAGCGTCGGATGTGAGCGGACCTCCACGCCGGGGATGGCTGCTTCCGTGGTAGCGACTCCCCTTATGGTTTCCATGTGCGCCGGCGGCAGGCACACCGCACACCATGGTGCCGATCTGGCCACCCCCTGCATTGCTTCTGCCAGACCTGGCCTCTCTCAACCCCTCATGCATCCGCGTACTCTCGTTGATCCAATTGTGCGTTCCTTCAGCTTGAGCCGTCACCAGGGAGGATGCCATCACTTGCTAGATTTCATCACCGCACGCTTAAGGACGTCTTTCGCCTGGATGCATGGCACATCCATACTGTCGTCATTCCCTTTGAGGATTTGTGCGTGCATTTCCATGTTCACCAAGGAGATTCCATCGCTGGTTATTCCAGCAAGATTTGCGAGTAAAGTTCTCTGCCTCTTATATCTGGGTAGAATGCATTTTTGACGATTTATTTGGTTGGTGTTCAAGAAATTCCAAATATTTCATACTGTGTTTGGAGATTCGTGTCAAAAATTAGTCTGTGGATACTTTCATTTAATGAGCGACTTTGGGGCAATTAGAGGTATAAAAGCTGCAGCTTCCTCGGAATAATTTATTCATTCTGGAAGCACATCAGAATTGCAGGGTTACATTAAGTGCTAATTTTGCATTTCAAGTGCTTTCATATAGCGGTCTACCTTTCATCCATATATTTTTAAGAAAACCAAATTACTATGCACTGACTATATCACTTATTAATCCTTTAAGCACATAGGATTATAGGGGTTATGTACAGAACAGGTGCTACTTTTTATTAAACGCTTTGACATACAACTCTAAGTTGTGCTACTTCCTTTCATCCATGTATTTTAATGTAAGAGTATACAGTGTGTAAAATGAGCACAAAAATAAATGTACAGACTACATACAAGTCTATCTTCATGTAGAGTGTAGAGTGTGTAAAATGAGCACCAATTCATGCTTAATTAATGGAGTGGCAATGGCGCCAGGGTGGAAATACATGTCTCATGTTCAGTTAAGGTGATTTTGTTTCATTTTTATTTCAGCGCGCAAAGAATATAATTTATGCATAGTAGCAACTGTATGTATTTGTCCGTTGACTTTTATGTGGAAAGAGACATGTCTACTTGTATATATAGTTCCATCCCGAATGGTCACATCAGTTCTAGCAAAGCATGTGTGGTCTTATCGGTTCCTGATATGTTCATACCTTTTCCCCAGTGGAAGTGCTACCGTAATGATTCCAAACCAAGATTAGAATTTTTGATACAAGTATTGATATGTTGATGGGAGCATGGGAGCTTGAATTCTGCACCAAATTAAGTGATGATAAAGTTATTGGCATATAAGCTGAAACTCTGTTCACAAAATAGTGCAAATGAAAGCAGTGTTCTCCCTCATTTTGAAATTTGGGCAAATGAATTCTACTATGCCATATAGTGTTTCTTGCATGGAGTTTCAATAAACATAACTTGTCCTACTTGGTCCAGACTATGTGCCCAGACAACAACCTGTTGTGCGGTCATCACTACAAATAAATTCAAGGCTCTGAAGGTGAATTTTCTTGGATCAGATCTTTACAATTTAGCATCCAGAGTTTGGTCGTGTGCTTGGATTATGCAACAAATGGGTTCTTCCATTTGGAACTTGCAATCGAAGGTTAAAAACAATAGGGCGTTTTAACTGCTACTGCTGCCGCATAATTGGCAACTTTGGTTAAACTAATATGTATCATTAGATACAAAATAACTTACTTGTTTTGCCCTGAAATAATACCATATGAAGAACTTTGTAACATGTAGTTGTTTTGTCTACTTTGGCCTATACTTCTCATTGTGTTTTTATATTTCTATTCATACAAATTTAATCATAGGATAGATTAATAGGACATGTTGTGACCATTGTACCGGTGGTTAGAAGAAAAGCTAATCCATAAATAGTATTGACAAATTGACTCTTCTTATTTTTGTGAGTCTGGTTCAGATTGGTTCCATCTGCAAGTTCTTCACAATTTGACTCTTTGATTTTGATCGTTCATCACCTCTTCCATTCTAGATAAAAGAACCTCCGCTGCTCTTGGCTCCATCGCTCTCCATCGGTAAGAACACACAAAATCATTGCACTTGCAAAAGTCACTAGCTTGCACTCTAATGGTGCACAAAGGGCTGTGAGATCGTTCGCCAGATTCTAATGTTAGTCCTTTCTCTGCAGCTGTATTTTTTAGGTATGTCGTTCATCTCTCCAATAATGGTTAGATCGAGATAACGGTTACTGTGAAACAGGAAGGTCCACATGCTTTGATGCAAACCACCCTATCTACCGTGGGATAATTCAGAGTCGCTAACAGCGTAACAAATACAAAAAGACAGATCAAAGTGATTACCCTATAGATAGGAACAACATATTACGGATTTGGTATGCCACAGTTGCAAGTAGAAACTAACCAAATAGTACTAATGAGAGTTTTTTCTTGATTACAAACAAATGTGCCCACATTACTGATAACCATTCTAAATTTAGGCAACATAATTACTACTTTTAGGTGGAAGTCATAGTATAGTTTGTAAAAAGCTACATGCATGGTTAACGTTGTACCATGTGAGGCTGTCTCATTAGGAAATTCTAAAAGAAATAAAAGAGAACACTTAAATTGTATATGTGAGCTGCATATGAAACATTCAGATAGGTCCATAACATCATGCCTCTATAATAAGAGAAAGAAATGTGAACAAAAAGCAGGTTGATGAGTATGAGCAGAAACTGTTTTTTTTCTATTTTGCTGTTGTCAAAAGATATAACATGCATTACTTTTTACCCTCATAATGTAACTAAAAATAGATGTGTGAACTGATTTGACAGAATCTGTAGATATAAAATCACATGAATCAGAAACAAAGGCCCAGTATACAATCTTGTATAGGCTAGCCCAGACTCAAGGGCCGTGACCCTCTACTTCTTCCTCTGCATACAGAAAAGGAATACTGGTCGGTTCAGTCTCTCTCTTTGTACGACATTGATCAAATACATCCATTCTTTCATGTGCGTGGGTGTGCATACATGTTGCTCATTCTCGATATGTCATTGGCATCCAAATTTGACGAACAGTCAGTGTTGCGCCAGACAGTTGCACATGCCAACGTGAATCTGCCCTCTAATCACTTGTACAAACATTCTAAACTCTGTCTAGCCAGGAGCCCAGGACAACGAACAAAGAACTAAGGGAAGAAGTTCCAGAGAGAGGAGCAGGAAGGAGAAGACATAGTCGCTGTGAGGAGGGAAGTTTCCATCCAAATTGATGGCAATTTCTTTTTTGCAGGGAAATTGATGGTAATTAACTGATTTATTTTTCCTTGAATCATCCGGTAAAGCGTCCTCTGATGATGATAGCAAAAAAGAAGCTTTTGTGTGATATTATCTTCCTAGCAGTAATAATCAGTCATGATCAGACATAATAAGATAAATGTATAACCCAGATTTTGATTTTCTTCGTGCATGCACATAATATTTGAAACAGTAATCGCCAGTTGGGATGATTGGTCAATTTTTGAATCAAACACATATTTCTAAACAAATATGCAGGGCTTTGTTGTGGCTTGCATTCATGTGCTGCTGTTCCCAACATGTTTTGGTGACAAGAAGAGGAGTAACCATGAGTCATGATCATCAACTCATCAACTTTTTAGTAGTAATCACTCTTAACCTTGTTTTTTGTTTTGTTTGGTGATTACAGTATAAATTCTTGCAACAGTGCAAACGTGGAGATCTTAGCTGTTTAATCGTAATTGTGTTTGTGATACTATGTATTTCAGGACTACTACTTGAACACGCCCTTCCCAGTTCCAACATTAATCTTTCTATCCATGGTATGCGGAATAGCTTATGAGTTTTCTCTGTAGGTAACCAAACTGAAACATGCTTCTCTCTGAAACTGTCCAAAGGCAACAACATTCTTCTTTACCTTTCACTGATCAAGTAGCAGGAAAGGCATTCTTACTCTTCACTTCGATTTCCTATTTTTGGGAACCAGGTGAATTATCCTCCACATAGGATATTAAGCTAGCACTAGAACTGCACTTTTGTTTTCGCTCTTACTCGCACTATGCATGGAAAATAATTTACCGTTTTGATTATTTGGTGTATACTAAGTAAAATAGGAAGCAGATCGGCCACAAATCTAATCTTATATATAGGATTTTGCACCATGGGGTTTAGCTTCCATCGTCTATTGCTCTATATTTTCCCAAGGCGTATACCTTCTATGTTGTGTGTTTGGGTCATGGGAACACATTATATAGGATGATAAAATCTTTTTTTAGTTGGTTCCATGTTTAGTTATGATCATTATATTCTCAACTGTTTTCTCTTGCACAAAGTACAAACTCGAATTACCTATCTCATGGTGTCCTACTTTATTTTATAGTAAAAAGTAAAACATCCCAGTTGAAAATGGTATGACGTTGTTGTGGTACCAAGTTGGCCAACCTGTAAGATGACAATAGTTATCATGGTAATTGAATTACATACAAATACTATTTTCTTTCTCTAATTATTTTATTTCACATGGTGTACATATTTTCTATATCTCACCCACTGATAGCACATTAACCGTAGTTTTACCGGAAGCATAGTTATTGTTCAGAAATAAATTATTGTAAGGTTTCATGAGCCTCATAGTTGTAGAATTGGAAAGAAAGATGTACTCCCTCCGTTTCTAAATATAAGACATTTAGAAATTTCAATACGGACTACATATGGATGCATATAGACACATTTTAGAGTGTAGTTCACTCATTTTGCTCCGTATGTAGTCTGTATTGAAGTCTCTAAAACGCCTTATATTTAGGAACGGCGAGAGTAATTAGCTGATAACTTGTGACAAGTGTTCTTTTCATAGATCAGATACATTAGTCATGGCTTTGCTATCAAGACAAGTATGCAAAAGTTCCCTAAGCACACTACTGATAATATCAGTGTGTGAATATTAGCTTGCACTGCATATGTTTTTTTTGGCAGGTTAGCAGAGCTCCAAAATAATGACCTCATGCCAATGGATGGCTATGTCTATATACCATCTTTAGTAGTACAAGAGAGTGGTTTTTCTCTTTCGCAATACTTCTACTTGTTATTTAGATTCTTTATGACTCCAGGTTTATATTATTGTCCATTGTAGAAGTTACAAGTTAATATGCAAAGCAGATTGATTTGTTCAGATAGTTTGTGGTTCCTTTTTTCATTCAGACTTTGTTCATGAATCATGGCGACTTCTTTTTTCTTTTCACTTTGTATTGAGACAGTTCGCTGTGTATCTGTGCTACAGGACATTATATATATATATATATATATATATATATATATATATATATATATATATATATATATATATATGTATCAACATGTCAATGCCATTTTTCATTTTTCTGATGCTATATAACATCACACAAAGATTCACAAAGATTTCCCATGTCTGATCCATAGCAAGACCTACAATACACATATACAATCCGTAGCAATGTTTGCGCTATTGTACATAAGAATCCATTCGAAAAATCTAGATATATCAACCATGTGGATGGATTACGATAAATGCCACCATAATTAACTTATAATACTAGTAGAATGCCCGTGCGTTGTCACGGGCTCTTGATATATTTTACCAGAGTTACACGTTGCTTTACATTGTCACATTTTTAACATGTAACACAAACTGAAGTCCATTATTGCAATGTAACAAACTAAGTGATGTTACAACTTAACATCTATTACAAAAATATTAATATCTAGATGATGCGCTTAAGAAATTCTTTCACAATATCAGGAAAGTTTCCTCTAGCTTCATTCCCACGATGATTTAGCAAGTATAATAAAAAATGCTTCCTCAATTCATACCCATCCTGCAGAATAAATAAATGTAGTTAGTATGAAAATTTCATGCTGAAAGTCTTAAAACATGTAACCCACATTACTCACCACGCAAACCGGCTTGACCAATTCTTTACCGTTCCACCAGAGCATAAAATGAAAAACAAAATAGCCAGACACATTCCTGAAAAACTTGAAATTAATAATATAAATAATATAATGATAACAAAAGTAAATAATCTTGTTATGAATTCATTGCCCGTCTATACTCGTTGGAACACCGGCCGGAAATAAATGATGCCATTTAGATATATCGGAATTCCACCCAGGAAGCTTTATTTCGAGTGCTTCTTTGAAATCCCTTGAAAACTTTTTAATTTCAGTGAATGCCTCAAGTTTTTATCCTCTGACGATTGTGATGATTGAATAGGATCCATAATATATAGACGACGTGCCTCTTTGTCGATGACGTACAATATGTATCGGCCGATAGATGCATAGGGAAGATAAATCTACAAGTGGAGCTATTAGAAACAAAAACAAAGCATGATAACAATGGACATAATATTTTATTTACCTTATTGCAAGATGAGATGTCGGTCTCCATCCCAGGCCAGCTATCAAATAATGTTGCCAATGTCTGGATAGTTTCCTTCTCACAAAACTTTTGACCTCGTGTTGACTCTAGCAGCATGGACTAAGTAAAAGAAGACATATTGTTTCAACATTTTGATACTAATGGCACCTAGAATGAAGAGTTACGGTAACTTACACAAAATCGTAGATCCATGTAGTGTATAGGAGGGTCTGTGAACAATACTCCCTCGTCACATGCCAACATAAGCACGGCGGTGTTGAAGCAATCATTGTCCATGGGCTGCTCCATGTTAAGTATGCACTGAAGTTTCTTAAGAGTTAAACTCATGGGATCGGGTGTGGAGCTCCGGACCCATACCTTCCTGTAATTTGGATGGTAAGAAGAACAATAATATACATCCGCACATTAAATATTGATACATGATACTTACTCCAAACACCCAGCATCATTGATCGACATGATGTAGTTGCAGAGGCCGACAAGTATTTCACGTTGGTCCGTGGGAATGATAGTGATTGGGGCAGGACGTTTCTCTTCGTCCACGTCAGAAGGATTATCCAGGATCTCAAGATCAGAATTAGCTAAAGTTTCTTCGTTGATAGGTTGATGGTACATGGGACATCCTCTTAGCTTATTAAGATCTGAATCGAGCAAAATAATTGCCAATTTTTGCCGAAAATGTTTCATATCCTCCTACAAATAAATTATGAAAACAATTTAGAAAATATTTTGATAATTTTTTTTGAGATAATGTATAAAACTGAAATACCTGCGTGAACTGGTCTGACAGTCCATGTGATGACCAGTATTCCATATAGTTTAGCATAAACAATCCACATGATGCGCTATAATATGATAAAATAATGCCTCAGAATGCCACACAAATGAATCTAAAAACAAACCATTATCACAAGTGCTTACCCATCAGTTTGTATTGCCTCATGAATTTGCTCTACAACCATCCATTTTGTAACATTGAGATCAGGCCACTTATGACCTCTGATAAACTCCGGACTATGCTCTGCAAGTTTCAGCCATTTCTCGAGCGCTAGTAACTTATATATACATACATACATACATACATACATACATATATATATATATATATATATATATATATATATATATATATATATATATATATATATATATATATATATATATGTCTAGAGAGATGGCAGGGATAAGTCAAACAAAATAAATGTTAAGATGAGAAAATAAATAGATAGTTACCGTAGTAGCAAGGTCATTGCGTTTGACATTCTCACCAAGTGAGTCCAATACTTGGATCTCTCGTTTTTTGGCGTTGGCAACTGCTAGATACCAATGGTAGCCCGGCATGTTAATCGGGATGAATAACTGGTGTAAATAAGATACAAGTCACAGTCAAAATTAGATATAGTTATTAATAAATCATTAAGCATATGAACTAAATAAAAACAATTCATAATTATATGCATGGATTACGAGACAAAACTAACCATATCTTGTTGTAGATAAGTATTAACATGACGCACAATGCGACGATATTTTGATGGGTCTATGTTTCTTTCCTCGTCTTCTTTTATCTGGCCCGATACAACGTGCTAATAATGTGTACCTTTTCACCCGCCCTGTTTTGTAAATGCTCGTGAGCAAGCATGCAATATATGTAAGCATTTCACCTGCAAACAACCATTAGATTATATATATAAATTATGATATTATATATAATAAATTAATTACAAATTTTGTGCAATTGGTCTTACACCGTCATGTAAGAACATGTCATTTTTTATAAGGCATTCCAAATCGTCAGTAAAAAAAAAGTGGCATCTCCAATGTCAACAAACTGGGTATTCTTAGGGGCAGACTTGATTGTTTCGATGACTGTAATATCTCTAGGGGTACAAACATAGTCTATGAAATTTATAAAAAAAGTGAGCTAGCTTAGTGAACAATAAAATCCAAATTTGTTGAATACAAAAGGCAATATCACCAAAAATTCTTGATAATAATATTTAAAAATACCTTGTGGGATAACATGTAAATTAGCATCCTTTTTTTGGTTTATTATGAGAGATAACCTCATCGACGTGATTATGTTGTGGGTTTTCAACCCCTTGCCGTGATATTGCATCTGAACCCTCAATGGATTCTTTCCGTGCATCTCCAGAGTCCATATCCATGTATATTATATTCTGAAGAAACAAGAATATAAATAGATCATTCATTTTATCACATAGAATATAGATACAAAGTAAGGTTAGCTTTAGGCACCTCTTCTCGCGGTGTTTCAGTGCGATCTGTCATCGTTGCCTCAGTGCGTATGTCGTAACCCATCAATTTATATCTATGATGAAATATATTAAATATTTTTCACGGCATTATAAAACTATATATAATATATAATAGAACTGTAACTGAAACTAAAACAACTGTTTTATCTGATAATAACAAAAGCATTTGGTTATATTATAAAAATATGTTGCTTAAATCATTTCACAAATAGAACAATTCGGGGAAAACAACAAACTATAATGTTCATTTAAGTTAGAAGGCGTTTGAAATCATATAAACTATTTTAAATAAAATGATGGGCTATGGAAAATTGACAAACAAAAACTAAAACAAACAACCCAAAATTAACAAAGTATATTTGTTTTTTATATGATTTTGTTGTGATACCCTTAATATATGTAACAAGCATAAAAATATTTATTTTTTTGAACCATGTTTATATATATACAATTATGTTTAATTACAAATACATAATTACATTGTTTTTGTTTAATATCATTTTGTGAGGTAAAAAAATAATTACAACAAAAATCATCCCAACATTAATAATAAGTATACCATGATGAAATATAAATGATATTCCCTACTTCATCATATTATTATATGTAATATATAATAAATATAAAAATGATTGTAAAACAACTTATTTGTATGCAAAAAAGATAACCTATTTGATATTATTAGAAATATATGTTATTTAAATAAATGTCATACCACATGTTTATATAAACATGTTCACAAGTTTTAAAAAATGTTCATGACATTTGAAAAAGCTTTTTGCTTTTTACATAAATGTTCTTGATTTCCAGAATATGTTTGCATATTTCATAATATTTTATTCAAAATATGAAAGTGTTATTGCTTTTTAAAGAAAACTGATATATATTTTTAATATAAATTAGCTATTTTCAGAATTTGTTCGTCAGATTCGAAAAATGTGTTTGCTTTTTAGAAATTTTTTATGGATTTACCAATAAATGTTCTGACTTTTCAACTGGATTTTCAAAAAAGTTATTGTTTATTGGAATTAGTTATCAAAATTAATACAATGTTCATATTTTAAAAAATTGTTCACGTTTATGAAAATATTCTGGATTTTTAAAAAAGGTTATGATTTTCAAAGTTTGTTCTCAATATTCAAAAAATGTTTGCGTTTGTAAAGAACTGTTCAGGCTTCCAAATTTGTTCGGGTTTTTTTTAAATGGATATCATTTTCCAATAAACTTCAAAGTTTGAAAAACTTTTCGATTTGCCAAATTTGACTAAATTTGACAAAATTATTATTTGTTTTAAATTTTATTCTCAAAATTTAAAACATGATCGTGTTTGAACAAATTGTTCGCTATTTTCATATTTGCTCACTGTTTTAAAAAATATTCTTGTTTCCAATAAGTTATATTGAAATTCAAAGTTTTTTCGGTTAGGTTTTCAAAAGAGAAAAAAAGTGATGAATCAGAAAAGAAAAAAAGCCGGCCCATTCGGGACGAAACCTTTACGTGGCCCAGCCCCCCTTGCGACGACCCACCTCCCGTGGTGCGCCCGAATTTCCACCTCCCCGCGCGTCGGCCCACCTCCCCGCCTCTCCACCTACCCCGCCGCCTCCCTTATCCAGTCACTCGCTCCTCTCCCCTCCACTCGCTCCTCTCCCCTCCACTCACTCCCCCCTCGCCCCACTTCCCATCCGCCGCCGCGACGCCGCGTGCGTCCACGTACGGGCTGGCGGCCGCGCGGCTCCGCCCGGCGAACGCCGCATCAGGCCCTCTCCTACCTTCTCCACTCACCTCTCCTCTCCACTCAGTCGCCACCTATCGCCCTCTCACCTCCCCCCGACGCATCACCGCGCACGTCGCCTTTCCCGCAATGACCAAGACTCCGCCCAGCGACAGATGCGTCTCCGGCGAGCCGTGTGCGGCGGAGGGGACGCACGCAACGAGCTTCATCGCGCATGCGCGGCTGCTGGATCCGGTCGTGGTCGGTCCAGATCCGCGGCCTTGCTGGTTTCCGGCGATTTCAAGGTCGATCCGAAGCGGGGAGGTGGGCCGACGCGCGGGGAGATTTCAAGATTCGTTGCTGCTGCTTCGATCTGCAACGGCAGAAACTACGGTACGCTGGTTCGAACCCATTCCTCATCTACTTCTTCCATTTGTGGATTCCCTTGCCTGATCTCCACCTTGCCTTCTGTTTCGAGGCGGCTCCCTTACGGCATACGCACGGGCCACGGTGGTGCAGCCAGTCGTCTTCATCGCCGGCAAGAAGCACCATGACGAGGTGCAGTCACGGTGGTGCAGCGTGTGGTATTCATCGTCTACCACTCCACCGTCTTCCGCAACCAAACCACCGCCCCCCTTCCCCCACACCCACTTCCGCGGCAAGGTGAAACAAACGGACCCTCCCCCCTCCCCCGTCCCCTCTAATGGCCGGAGGTCCGCGGTTTGCTGTAATTTAGGGCTAGCTACTTGAGCGTGTACTGCTACTACGTTAGCTTTAGGAGAAGAGAGATGGATTTGAGACTATCAATCGATCGAGAAGTGTTTTCAGATTGCTTGCGCATGGTCAACTCTTCTGACGATTACCCAAGCTACTACAAATACTCCCCTGGTAGATACAATCTCGGTCATGCAGTGTAACTACGTAATACCTTCCATTTTCTTGTCTTGGGGACATGCATGTTTTAATCTTGTTTAGTATTTTATTCTATTTTCTTACTATTTTTATAATTTATGATCCTACAGATGCGAACTGGCCAACTTTGCTAAGTATTTAGGACAGTTTAGTTACTTGATCAGACTCTTTATTCTGCATAATTTGGAGGTTTGATTAAAAAAATAGCTCCAAGCTTGAAATCAAATTAAGATACAATTGCATTAAGTCTAACTGAACATAGCAATAGACCCTTACATCTAAGTATTGACAGACATAGCAACAAGGGGGTTTACATGCACTTTTAATGAGGTATGTAGCAAAAGCATCAGCTTAGTGTGAAACATGCATGCGGCTAGCTGCAGTTTAAGTTTTGTACCTCAGTTATTTAGGTGTGGCTAGTTTTCTTGTCGGCTTCTTGCGTCTTATATGGTGAACATACACAATGCTATACGGTCAACATACACAAGGTTATATGGTGCACACACAACAGTAAAGTGTGTGAATTAGTTACATATATGGTTTATTATCTAGAATATGGAATGTTGTCTACTAACAAAAAGAATTAAAAATCTATGTGTGTAATATATTCATTGCACTATTTTTGCTTGGGCACTCCGTGTCGTCGATCCACACCTTTACTTCTATATCTGTGACTTTTGATAATGCGACCTATAGTTGCCCAATGCAGAGGACTTGCTTGCGAACATAAAGGAACAACTTTTTAGGGATTGACCGTAGCTTTTATCTATTCCCATTGCGACACTAACTCATGGAGCATATTCCCGCCTTTTCAGCACGAAGGGCAATTTTTTGAGTATCAATCTGACTAAGCATGTTTTTATCTACTGATGTTGGACATCTATGGGACGCTTGAGGCCTACCAGTGATGCTCACTAAATGCAAATACTCAGCAATACCAGAAAGAAGATAAGTGTTCTTATTTGGTGTACATGATTGATATGCATTTAGTTATAGGATAAACTGGTTGGTATGCATTTATTTATTGATGTACATGATCAATATGATAATTTGCTGCCATATTTACAAGACACCTTTCTTCCATTATACTTCCAGACATATCACAATTTCTCGTATTTTTCTTTGGTCAAAATTTTTTAAGACCACAAACTGAACAAAGAAAAGGAACTAATGAATTTTACTGGTATCCAGGGTTTGTAATGTGCTTGTTTATTTGTTTGTTATCTGCCATGTTCATAATAGCATGCATGCTTGTATTGCCATAAGATGTGCTTCAAAAAATCATGTGTTCAGATTTGCATGCATAATGAACGATAAAACATACTTTCGATACTATACATCAACCAAACTTGATCCTAATATAACAACTTTTATACCTTAAGATAAGCTAATGATCCTGAATCGTTCATACCTAGAGGAACTCACCTCCTTGATGTTGTTTGCTTACACAAGGTTCTCCTTGTGAAATTTTCCTCCAGGTCTGGCTGTTGTGATGGCCGAAGGGAAAGCAAGGAGGGGGACGAGGAATGGCAGAGGAGGTTAACATATAAGGTTAGGCCATGCGAAGGATAACTGGATAGCATAACATGGCTTAAAAACTATCTACCATATATGCCTGTAAGGTGCAATTCTATTTCCTTTTTCAAACTAAAGGTTACCTGGGAATAAATTAGAAAATAGTACAAAATCAGAACTTACTAAAGACCTAAATTTTTGTATTATTTAAATAAATGACTTTTAATTGCTTGAATGCCAAGTTTAACTACAGCAAAAATGAATTCACGACATGCACACTGATCTTTTTCCTGCTTAGCTATTTTTGTAATATTACTTAATTTCATATTTTTGTAGTAATGTACAGTCTACAAATACTTTGTGCAGTTGTAATATATGAGAGATCACACAAGTTCGATGAATGATCTCAATTCCATATTTTACATGATTTCCCAATGCCAAAGGTAACCAATACTAATACTGGATGCATGAAAACACCTTGCCATACATGTTATTAGTGAACCAACACTAACAAATATTTTTTTAGGAAGTAGCCAATATATAACTGGTGGTGGCAGTACAATACATATATACTGGATAGGTCCAGGCAATATGTAAAACTGAGAAAGAACGAGAGCTCTAGGTATGCTGTTATTGCTCATCACATGCCATATTGCTCATCAAATACAAAACTGGAATGTTCAGTATTCCTTTTTCACGAGCTCTTAACTATTCCACTCAATCATATATATTTATAGCATAAATATGATCTTCTATGAGGTGTGCGCATTTTGATACTTGTTAGCACTGTGGTTGTCAATGGATGTTTGGTTGTTTATTTGTAGATGGAACTATTGTGGGGTATGGAAAATGTTTTTTAGTTTTTGAGCTAAGCAACTACTACTTTAATTAAGGTAGTTATGGATTAGTTCACACATAGGAAATTGATATGTTGCAGTGTTTACCAGGCATGGCGTGGTTTGCCAGGTCGTCACCAAGTCCCCAACGCTGTCACCGGCCGGACCTACGACTATACTAAGATGAGTCTTCATCTCTAAAAGCTTCTGTAAACTATATAATGGATCTATTATTCTAACCAGCAATGAATTTAAGTAGCAATTTCGTTTCTCGATGGTTAGTTGTATAATTGCCTGCCAACACTGACACTAATTGCCACTCAACCATGACCATCAATTTAATTTGACTTATTAATTTTGATACAACAAAAATTACTTCAACTTGCCATGTGGAAAATCCAGTTAGAGCATATCCATGTGTATGTTTCCTATGAATGGTACGGGATTTACAAACTTAAAAGATACTACATATTTGACAAATATTTTTAACCAAAAATGTTTGAATTATTTGTTCTGATATGGATGTTTGACTGATTGCAATGATGATTGTTCGTAGTTTTTTCGAACTGTGTAAGCATAGATTTACATTTTGTAGACCCGGTGCAACGCACAGGGATTTTATTACATGAAAGGACTTATTATCCTGACAGTCATAATTTCAAGATTTTCATAAGTGTTTGTTTATTTGTTTGTTGTCTGCCATGTTAAGAATTGCATGCATGCTTTTATTGATATAAAATGTGCTTCAGAAAATCACGTGTTATGAATCCATGCTATAATTTTGAAGGTGAACATACAGAAAATGCAAGATAAAACATACTAATATAACAACTATTACAATTTTAGAGAAGATAAAGATCCAGAATTGTTCGTACCTAGAGGAACTCGCCTTCTAGATGGTCCTTGCTTACACAAGGTACTCCTTGGGTAATTTTCCTCCAGGTCTGCTGTTGTGATGGCCGAACGAACAGCAAGGAGGGGGAGGACGGATGGCAGACAAGGTTAACATATATAGGTAGGACATGCGGAGAATAACTGGGTAGCAGATCATGGCTGAATATAGTTATACCATATATAACCTTGTTTTCTACCATATATACCATTGTTGATGGTGCAGATCTGTTTCCTTTTTCCATCAAATGCACACCTGTTAATAAATAATAAAAGATGTAAAAATCATATCTTACTAAATAATTAAATTATTGTAATAATTAAATAAAAAGATTTTCATTGCTTGCATGCCAAAGTTTAGCTACAGCAAAAATAAATTCACGCCATGCACAATAATCATTTTCCTGCTTAGATACTTTTGTATGATTTAACAGTTTGTACTAATACTTCATTCCATATTATGGTAGTAATGTACAGTCTCAATTTACTTTTTGCAGTTGTAATATCTGAGAGACCACACAAGTTCGATGAATTCTTTCAATTCGAGTTTCTCCATGGTTTCCCAATGCCAAAGGTAACCAATACTAATTCTGGATGCATGAAATCAACTAATTATTTTAGCGCTGATGTTGATCAGTAGGCATTGACATGATAAGTACATATAGTTATTTTTGCCAAATATAATTCATGACTTTATGGAACTTTTGCAATATCGTGTATGGACTTTACTATTTAGGGCTGCCCGTGCGTTAATGTGGGAGTTGTAGTAATTATACAAGTACAGTAAGCTATACTTCTGCTACGTACTATACATGGAATAAAACTTGCATTCACTGCTATAATTCAACATTTGTTGTGAGCCTAGGACCACATACAACAACTTAATATTGCATCAAGTTGAGAACTACCTAGAAAGCTATAAAATTTTGCAACAAAAAGGCACCAACTCTCTATCTTCTGCCACATAGAGGTCCCCAAGACCACCTGAACTTTCAATCAAATGGATGATAAATCACTACACATCAACATTAGCTACAACATATATGGTGTACAAACCAAACTGAGACTTGTGAGGGAGACAAAAAGATCGAGTTTAATCATGGTCCCACATATACCTAGTTTTCCTTGCTATCGTTATTTCGATCGGTGCACACAAGTAGTCAGGAATTAACTTTCATAGACAGAGGAATTAGCAGGAAGACACAGAGGATTAGTACAGGTTGCACAGTATATTCTCTGAAACACAAGAGAAAGCACAACCAGCTTCCTCTTCCCAGCGCTAAAGCCGCCAACCCCTCTAATCCTCCCTGAGCAGGGCAGATCAAAGCCGGCACCAAGACAATACGCCTGCTTCAAGCCATTAAAGGAAACCACTCTCCATACTCGGGCGCAGTCGTGCCCCTGCACACCAAGGCACCGTAAGCGTACAGCAGGCCGACCGCGCGCTCCTGCCATTTACTATCTCACCGCGCTGCCGACGGAACAAAGCCTGTCAGAGGCAGTGGCTGAATTTATCTTCACATGCACCATGAAGCATGGCTAAGACCTACTCTCGACCCAAATGCCGAATCCACTACATCGGCTTCTTGCTCGTTATCTTATTCCTTACAGTATTCATGCACATCTTAAATTCTTATCATGGCAGAGGTAACAGCAAAGGGCTAGGTAGAGGCGCATGGTACCGGCAATCGAGTGGTATAGGATAATGGAGGAAGATGGATAACTCCTGATGCGTCACCCCCGCCCCATCAACGACCGATCGCATACATAAGACACGCATGAACTATATCTAACCCACGTCCGCCTCCACATCCTTCTTCGTTTTGCCGTAGGCGACCTGAGAGCTGGGGGCGAGAGTTAGCTGTGGTTGGAGGCGCTGGAAACCAGTGGGGGTTTTGAGGGACAGAGCTACGTGAGGGAGAGGGGCACGGGGATATCGGCAGAATTTTTCGTGAATGGAGCGTGGCACGAGGGGGGAATATTCGTCCGCTCGGCAGAGTATAGTCCGTCAGTTAAATGCTACGTGCAATCATAACCTCCATTTTAGGCTGTTAGATAATCTGGTGGACCAAATTAATCTTGGTACACATAATGGGGTGGTCATAGAAAAGAAAATGTTCATTTGGTTAAGAGTAGTATAGATATTAACACAATTCGAGGCGCAATGCTGCTGCCGAAGGATGTAAATATCCTGTGCACACACATGCATTTGCCTAGTTTAGGAAAAACATTAAACCCTAGCGACTCATCTCATATAGCGTCAAGCAGTATTACCCATGTACAGCTTGCACAGATGGGGCTAACGGCTCATTCATGGCAAACAACCGAATGATTCATTCAGGACGTTGCAACAAAATCAATTAATAATCCAACAATATGGTAATAAAACCAAACTTCAATAATACCAAAACACCATAAAGTTTGAATACTTTGATAATACCAAAAAATCCTAAAATTTGTGAACATACGTCTATAGAAGACCCCATACAGTTATTATCTAAGTATTCATATCAAATAATAATAATTGTCAAATCGATGCAAAACAGATCTGAATTATAGAAAAATATTATTGGCATATCTGCATGCATCAGTCCATCTTCAATTGCTTACAACCCTCAGAGCCGCTCTAATCTCTGGCGGGATGTTTGCAGCAACTTCATTGTCTTTGAACATTAACATCTGGACCGTAACATGCTGTCTGAGCTGAATTGGATCCTAGGAAAGGCGCAAAAACTCAACCATTTAATAAACTGGTTGGATAATAATTAGCAAACATCAACTCATAATTTAAGTACTTACGGTAGTGTTCATCCAGCCCATGCTACGTAAACGACCAATCTGGTGGGCCATCTCCTGTAGCACAAAGAAGCCGGAGTGTTTGCTGCGTCAAAAAAAATATTAAACATTATAATGGTCTGCATCTTATGTATGCGAACTATTTAGTAGATTACCGACGAGCAGAACAGGACATGGACTCTTCTTCCCAATCCATTAATTGTGTGTTCCAATCAGCGATCCTAGTCTGCAACACAGTGTTGAGTTCTTCCTTCAGCAGTGTGATTTCCTTCCTCATCAAAATGTTATGTGTGCTATCTTCAGGATCAAACGTGTTGAAGGATGGATCCATCACGACAACCCTCCTCCTCAGCCGGTTGACTACAAGTAACCCGTACGACGAATCCGAAAGTTTCAACGGTAGTAGATACTGTGGCAGGTCGACACATGTCAATTGCAATTATAATAAGTAAAATTAACCTTAAGAAAGAGCGTGTCTTACAATTATAGACTTGAACACATCATATTTAGGAAGAGGCTGGACCACAACATAGTTAATCAGCATCGTGATACGCTCTTCTAGAGTCATCCAGGAGTACCTCAGGGCCTGTGACTGAGAATGAAACTGCAAGTCGAAATAATGTTTGCTCCCAACCCAGTTGGTGCCTGCGGTCCTCTCTAATTCAGCGCTCGTAAGCTTACGTACAACAAGGTTGAAGCATTTGGGATGAAGTTTTTTATGAAAAAAAGGGTGTCCTGGATCATTCGGAGGGTGATGTCGATCTGGTACGGCCAGGAGCTTCGTATCCATATTGAGCTAGAAAAAAAAATGCCCAACAACGTTTAGGAAAAGACCTTAATGGTCATCTTCTAGTTTAACTTTGTCTATACTAACCTATAAACCGAATTCATGACATTGCACGAGGTCAGATTGTCCTCACCTAGACGTATCTACACGTATCGAATCTATAATCTGTTTTCATGGGCTTTGCATGACATAGTTCATGTAACGTCGGATCCAACTAAAAAAACGTAGACATGTACCTATGAATATTTTAGGATTGCCCATTTAGCTAACTTTCCTTGCTGTGTAAAAGGGTGTTCAAACAAGATTGGTATATAGCAAAATAATGTATAATAAGACAAGTTACTTTAATGTATCTTCGTCTCGAATGCCCATGATACTGTGAAATATGTATTGGAGTGCATCTTCCACGGCGTGCATTGGTGGGGGCAAAAGATCCATGGGCGCAGGCACATCCTCCTGGGGACCGGGAACATCCTCCTGGGCGGCAGGCGCACCCTCTTCGGGTGCGTGCGCAGCGTTCCCAATGATCACCTCCATTGGATAGAAAATTATTAGTTCTTTAGTTCTCGATCGGAAATTGCTGATGGGATATATGTGAACTTGTGTGGGTGGTTAAATAGTAGGCAGATGGAGTTTATCATTTTGTTACCGTGACATCTAATAATTTGGAGAGTTGATATTCCCTTCCAAATTATCAGCGTCGTTTAAATAAAGCAGTTATTCATTTCCATGTATACAATATTTTTACTTGTGGACGGATCTGATCTTAGTCCCAGTATCAGATAATATATTCCTGATTCCATTATTTTAGCACACTTGTTTTGTCAATACAACAGAAAGGGAAATAAAAGAAACTTCCTTTTCCTCCTCCCCGTGGTCGTCTGTATGTACAAGCATTATATCATTATTAGGGTAATCATATCTCTAGATTTAATACGATCTTATTTTTCTATCCCAGACAAATGAAATAATGAGGCTTTATTAACTCATATTAATATATAGACCGATGGATTGCAACAGAGTACGTCTGCTAATAAATCAGATAAGATGTAAGAGATCCAAACATGCTTAAAACAATTTTGTTTCTTTACTATTTCTTTAAGTTACAAAATAGTTTTATGATGTGTAAATTTTTCACGTATAAAAATGCAATATATACAATCTGTGATTTGTATATTAAAATATTAAAGTTGTAACGGTGAAGTAAAAATGAACTGTTTGTTCACTTGTTTTATTACTGAAAAATAATGCTTTGGCCTTTTATTTTTCTGTTTTGGTTTACTGTATATAAATTCATTGTAGTTACCTTTTGATGTTTTGATTTGACAGATTTTATTATGAAGCTAAGCTTCTAGACACACATCTGTTCTGGTTGTTATGTGTATGAATTGACATTAAGCATGAAGCTATTTCGACTGGTATGTCATATTTTCTGCTTTCTTGAACTCGTCGTGCTCATGGCAGCATGGGATTTCCTTGATACTAATATATCGTATTACATATGCCTGTTTTCAGTGTAAGTGTGTTAATTTATCAACAAAACCTTGGTGAATCGACAATCAGGGGGAGCCTTGATGCCTTCTCATGTAAGATTAAGATCCACAACATTATGATAACTTCAGTCCATTACAACATGATAATAGGGTCAAGCTCCACTTTAATTTGCAGGTAAAGCATGCAGGAAATAATTGTTGACTTTGAATAAGCTTTGAATATAAGGTACATACTTTCCATCACCCATAGATTTACGACAAGTGATTTTTCTTTTAACGCTGATGTTGACAAGTAGGCATTGATGTGTTAGGTATATATAGTTCGTATTGCCAATTATGTAGTTCAAGCCTTTACTGTAATAATTGGCCTGATATTTCGAGTTATATGATGCATCGTAAAACAAATGTTTAATAAATCCAAAACAAAAAAAAGTATTCAAACCCATATAGTTCCAGCTCCCCTCATTTTGGATGCTGATCTAAACCAGCCTATGACCTCTTCGTGATTCCAGTTCGATGCTTCCTGGCTTCTAGTGGAGGGTTTAAGGGAATATTCTTTTTACCAAGATTTCTATACTTCTTATCCCTTCACATTTATAGTTTCGGGCCATCAACAAAGCCAAATAATAACCAAGGGGAAGCAACTTCCGTTTTTGAAAGCCAAATAATAAGCAAACTATTAATTACGCCTGATTCTCAGCATCGGATGCATTAAGTGTCACAACACATGGTACCTTAAGGCAGATGGAAGGTGCCCCATATCATTCCATCCGTGCATGTCTATATTATATACGTCCAGTTTCCAGATCGAAAAAAACAGGATATAACTTTCCTTATAATCAAATCCGACTATGTTAGGCCACACCGTTAGATTGGATACTACATTGTATTGAAAACTTTAAGTAATCGTTATCATGTAATCGGAAAGTGGCCCATATCCTTCCATACTTACAAGTTGCCATAAAAAAACTGTAACCATCATGATAAAATGCATAGGCGCCTCTGCGTGGCAACGGGGAAGATATATTGTGTATAGCTTACTTGATAAAAAAAATAAAACAATACTGAGTCTTGTCACAATATAATAGTGCATGAAACACCTAACATTGGCCTTTTATTCGCGCAAAACTTTAAATATCAAGTAATAAACTATAATGCTCATAGTCAGGAGAAAAAAAAGTCGTAAATGAACAACTGAAGCAACTATTGTTTGATATATATATTCCAACTGGAACATAATCTTTACATGTGCGTCATGCGCGCACCATTGTGTTAGGATCGATTAGGCATAAACGAAGGAGGGATAAGATAAGGAGAACATGGACCAGAGGACTCGGGCGGTTGGGGCCAAACATGCGTCGGCGGAGGCATGGGTGCGCGTGTTGTTATACCAGGATCATGCATGTGTTGGGATAGCACGAGGGGAAGAGGACGAAGTCAGTTTTTCGAATAAACTAACAGCTACGTGCGTGTGATATTACCTTTCTTGGCTTGTGTGAAAAAAGAAATGGTGGGGGAGAGACGGGAGAAAGACGACAGCGTAAGACGAAATATTGATCACTGCGTAATATGAAAGTATACATATGTGTAATACATTAATCATAATGCCAAAATGATAATTCTCAATTCAATCCATAACAAAACTATAGAAGCAATTTATTCGCGACATTTGATTATGCATCAGTACATAGTCAGTCATCCAAAACCCTCAAGGATGATCTAATTGAAGCTATGATACTTCTGACGTCCATTGTTCCTACCTTGAACAACACGATTGACGTACGCACGTGTTTCATCAAGTGTCGTCGGACTGGCTTCATGGATATCTACGAAAACAATAAGTGTTATATAGTAGTGACATAGTATTACAGAAAAATTCTATTGAAAACAACTTAAAAATAGAACGCATACCCTACCTTGTAGATAATGATGATCATAATTAATGTTGGGAGAGAAGAAGAATGTGCTCTCCCTCATAGTTTGCAAGCAACGATGCCTCTGATTTACCTGTATATAAGTTACAGCAAACTTCTCGAACAGGTTGTCAGTGCATTGCAAATGCCAGAAGTTAGGCCCAACGTGTTCTTCACGTACACGTAAGAAAATTATCTGCCGTCCATAAACAAATACAAATGTGAGTATCATTGCAGAAATAGAATTGCATAAATAAGCACATGATAAACTCATATTATAATTGGCGCTTACTGAAAGTTCATGAGGCCAATCTCGAGAGAAGGGACGCGGCGCCTATATATTGCATCCCACTTAAATTCTATCTGACCAACATAGGCAAGGATAGCAACCACATCTGCAAAATTTAAATCACAATGAGACTCTGAGTTGTACGGACTAATATGCACAATCAACAAACTAAATGATGCACCCGTGATGGTTTTGTCCTGTAGCTCAAATATTTCTGCGAACTGTGGAAAGCACGGTGGGCAAATTGTCGACGTTATCTGCTGCACCGAGATCGTAACCTCGGTCGTAGAACTTAGCGTGGCGACAAAGTCCATGGCTAGGTACCAGAAATGACCATCTGGCATTTCTGTGGGGTTAAAACCGACGCGATTGAAATCATAGGTCCTACCGGTTTCTAGAACGATGTTGAAACGGATTGCCTGGTTGTTGTATGCAATCGCTTCCATCTTTGTTCCCTAGCATATTATCATGACACATAACAACAATGAGCAAATAAACATATATATCAAAATTGTATTTACAATATATGGGCTATAAACTATTCTTACATGTCGATCGAGTAGTATGCACTGAAGGTACAAGTTTCCCATTCCATTCTCTTTGATGTGAGCCTTCCACATGACCCTAGCTTGAATAATCCAGCAATTATGATAAATGTGTTCCATTTGGACGTGATGAAAATTGATGTTCCTGTGCGTATAAAAAACAAAAGGATCAGGTAAAATGCATTTCCATGTGGATCACAAAATTTAGCAGACAAGCAGCATAACATTCTAGTGGCCAAACACTAATCATGTGAAATTTATACATATTATTCATGTTCTGTCCAGGTGCATTCTTTGCAATCAGTACTATTGCACATGGGATAAATATGGATTTGAAAACATGCAGTACCCAGTGGTTATAAGAAACAACCCCAATGAGATTACAGCCACACCATGAATCTAATAACTTATGGAACTATATAAATGAATGCTAATAAAATAGTAATATACTCAGGTGATTGTGTTAGTGCTTGCTACATCTGGTTTTAACAAATATACAAGATGAAAACAAGTCGACAATAGGTGTTTTGATGGCCAAGCCTATTAATATGTTATAGTGTATCCCATGTGATCCATCTTTTTAGATAAAAGAACAAGTTGCAAAACAATGGTGATGATTTCAATAGAAAAAACCGTTATATAGTGATGGCAAATAGACGTACGAAAAGATTATTATATCTTGCCTGTTCATCGGAGGGGAGATGAGTGTACTGGTGACAGGAGCTGGCGCCGGTGCCACCACCCTCTTAGATGTGATCGATCCGTATGAAATCACCATGGTCGTCATGGAGGAGATGACTTTTGCTGTACAGACAATTAGTGGGCAGCGGGGGTTATTTATATAAGCATGGTGGGCGGCGGGAAAATGAAAAAGTGATGAAAATCCGATTTTGGCTGGCTAGGCCCCCATGGGTGAAATATCTATATTCAGATATGTAATATTCGGCAACCTATTAAATCGGGATGTATTAATAAAGGAAACGTACATAACAAAATCGGTCCATGATATTCGCTACGATTAAAATTATGATCACTTGCCTATGAAAACGCATGTGATTTATCACTTGCCTTTGATAAACATACTTTCATTTTTATGGATATTTATTAACCTTTCTTATATTCACATAAATATATTAATTAAATATAATATATTTATTTTTTCATTAACTTGATGATATATAAAATTTTGATATAGGTATCTGCCCGTGCATAGCTATGGGACAAATGATATATCGTGCCTAACACATAACTTTACAATCATCATCTATATCAAATAATATAATTGCACAACGGGAGAAACCAGTTTATTATTTTTCATCACGACTGTCTAAATGACAAATGAAGGTACAAATAAAGGTGCCAATAGAGAGACGGGAGAGATAGTGTGCATGCGTGCAATTATGACTTTCGGCTAAGAGTTAGCGTGACAAATTATATTATAAAATTAAGCTGTTTTTTTGGTCAGGCTATCGTCGTGTATAATTAGTTTAAGAAATTAGAGCGTAATTAGGGAATTATAAATAAGAATTAAGGGAAAATCAGATTGTCATTGAGCATAGTTAGGACACACATAGCATCCATAAATGAACTGAAAAGCAAACTTTATTATTGTTCAAAGTCCGAAGGGTTACACGGGATGATAAAAGAAACAATCTATCATGTCAACATTACTGTAAATTTGCTTATGCTTCGTCCTTGTCAGCTGGTCCTGGCTTCTTGTCCCTCTCTTGAATAAGCTTCTCGACCAACTTGGAGCTCCATATAAATCTAGTGCATGCTCTCATCAAAAGCTATAAAGAGATTCCTAGTATTACATGGCAGCTAGAAAAGGATACACATTTCGATGAGCATTTAATTATTTGATGCCAGCACAGCAAATAGTAATGGCACGGTCAACTATAAGTCAACCACCCTCAGACCAACCAGCCATCTTCGTGGAATCCTTGCTGTCCCACGCAGGCTTCACATCACACGATGCTCGATATCAGCCTAACACAAGTTCTCATGGACCAGAAAACCATGAAACGATGCTTGCTCCCTGAAGCAATCCTCGTCAGGTCCAAGATTAATGCAGCCTTGTACAAAAATACAGTTTAGAACTGTTTCTGTCTCGTCAATAGTAAACTCATAAACGTAAATGAACCAATGGAATGGAAAAGAATAATATGTAACTTGAATTGAAATGTTAGTTAATTAGTATAGCTGGGTGAAAGTACTGGTAATATAACTTTTGACGAAAATTGCACACTTCAGCAAACAGACATTTGCATTGCCACAAACTACAGAGTCTAATGGGTATTTAAACTTATTAGAAAATGGGATTACACGCACTTTATTAATTATTGAAAGTACATATGCAAAATATAATTTCAAAAGTTGGACAAACTTCCCTTATTCGTGTGTTGGTCTTATAATTCAAACCGTTCTGAATCTTTTAGTTGTGACATATCAGAATAATATGTAAATTTACAGTCAAGCATAGTATCAAATAACCAAAATAAATAAGAACAGGTATGATAACTTGCCTTAATTAAAAAAGACCCTTTGCATGTGCAATGAATTTAGCAGGCCAATCATTAAATCTGGATTACAGCTAACACACTAAATAGTACGCTATGTGACATGTACACTGACATAAAAACAACAATAGTAGAAAAAACATAACAGCGATGATGGTGACAATATGACGGCTGATTATTGAACTGCAGTGCGTATCTTGCGATGATCGGATATACCTCCAGCTATCAAAATAACATATTAAAAAATACATGTAGAAAAACAAATTACATCATGTCTAGACAATCGCATGAGTAATTGCTTTGTCATTACAAAACCTGCCTTGATATTAACGGGTCTTCAACCTGTAAGGACTTCCTTGTAGACGATGTTCTTCATCGAGGTCAGTAAGGACACGCTAGTTCTTTTACGCTTTTTTGGATTGTCCTTATGCTTGTTGGTCTTCTCCTTCGGCTTCTCCTTCTGAATGAGTATCTTTATGTTTCTCTTCGTGGTGGCTCGAGACAAAGCAACATAGAGCTGACCATGTGAGAACACGGGATTGGGTAGGTAGACACCAATAATCGGGATGGTCTGCCCTTGAGCCTTGTTAATGGTCATAGCAAAGCTAAGCCTTATAGGAAATTGTTTTCTCTTAAACTTGAACGGAAACATATCATTTTCAGATGGGCAGAGAGGTATTCGAGGAAGGAAGACCCTCCTGCCAGCGTGTTGTCCAATCACGATTTCTGCATCAATGGTGTTCCTCTTAAAACCTCTAACAACAAGCCTAGTGCCATTACAAAGCCCATTAGCTGGATCAATGTTCCTTAGAAGTATCACAGGGCAGTTCAGCTTTAGTTTTAGAGCATGCGGAGGAAGCCCGTTAGGAGTCAATCCATTAAGAAACTCCTGAGCATAGTACCCATATGGGTCATCCTCCGCACTATCAAAACTATGGTAGATTACTTCATCTCCATGAAAACGCTCTATCATGCGGATGTTTATTTTGTCTACATTGTCGTTAGTTGTGGAAAGGATTGCTCGAGATGTCATGTAACTCGAATCAGCCATGTTGTCCTCTAGACTCGGAGATACATGCTCAATAAGCTTATCCAGGTCGTCAACCTCGCCTGTAGACAGCAGACAAATATCTTCAGGGAGTACTATGCTGCCTTGATCATCAACTTCCTCAGTGCCATTGCCGACCCTTAGCAAGTAATCGGCAAACCACGTGTCATTATGAGCCCTCATGTTGGTGATGAGCCGAAGCTGACGCATGCCCTTCCATAGATGAGAGCTTCGGAGGGTTGCATCAATTATCTGGCGCCGCGACCCCCTTCTGACGACCGGAAGAACCTGCCTAAAGTCCCCGCCAAAAACAACAGTCTTTCCTCCAAAGGGTCGGCCGCGTATTCCCATTATGTCGCGCATGCTATTATCCAATGCCTCAACCGCTTGTCACTTTGTCATGCTGGCCTCGTCCCATATGATCAAGGAGGCCATCCGTAGCAGCTTGGCGGTCCCACTCTGCTTGGTGAAGCTGCACGATGCTCCATCCTCGCAACTCAATGGGATCTTGAACCTGGAGTGGGCAGTCCTGCTGCCAGGCATGATAGAAGCGGCGATGCCGGACGTCGTGGTAGCAATACCAATCTTGCTCTGACTTCTCACCTTGGCAAGCATCGCCCTATATAGGAAGGTCTTACCTGTACCTCCAGGGCCATCAACAAAGAAAACACCCCCATCACCGCGTTCAACAGCCCCTAGTATCTCATCGTATGCGGCCCTCTGCTCCATGTTGAGTGAAGATGCCAATTTTGTGTCATCCATGTCAAACTCAACGGTTGATTCCTCGATAACCTCTCTTGCCTCGCCCTCTGTAGGGTCAAACGCATCATCTATGTTTGGAAGAGCGAAATCAACAATGTCTTTACCCATTGACTGCAACATTCCCCTAATGTCAAGCAACACCATCTGCTCCACCTCGTCAGTGGACGTGCGTGATCGACGATAGTCATCTGACATAGCCTCGAAGTGCCGATCCCATAATCCACGCACATCGCCTGGCTCGCAGTGAACCAAGATGGTTGCGAATAGCCTCCTAAGTGAACATGGCATCGCCCACTGCTCAGCCTCATTAAGAAAGTCGTCGAGCGTGTTGTCTGCCTCGATGAGTCCCAACCTTTCAGCAGCCTCTCTAAAGCTCCCACATAGCACGCCATCCACGGTGAGCAAGTCGTCGAAGGATGTTTTGCCCGTAACATGGTTAAGCAACACCCGCAGGTAGTATCGCTCCCCCTCGGCAGGATTGGCAGACACTATGCGCCCAATTTGAAAACGCTCGACCCGCGGCTTCCAATACTTATTTTTCTTCTGCCACGTAAAGCTTCCGGGAAAATCCTTGTACAATATATGCCTAGCCCAAGGGTGTTCCAGGTTAGCCTTGAAATACTCCGTTAACATGGATTTTGAAGCATTTTCGGAGGCTACAACATTCTTCAAGTTAGCCTGCGCATTGAACGCAACCCTGTGCATATTAGGGAGATGAAGGGGCAACTGCAAGACAGGCGGGTAATTGGCGCAAAGTGGGAAGACAAATATCCTCCACATAGCCTCCGGAGGTGTGACCCACCTAGTGTCAATGTACCTCTTGATCTCATCAATGTTACCATCAGCGTCGGGCTGATCGATGCTGAAAGAAGCCTTATCATGGCCCTTGTAAATGTACTTGTAAAGATATTTCACAACCTTAATGCTAGAGCAGACCTCAACGTTGATGTGGGAATTGAACATCCGCAGTAGGTATGGGTTATAAGGCACAACCCATCTGTTGTCCAGCATCTTCCCTCTGAACTTAGCACGTCTTCCATCGTCTCTCCATCGATACACTGGGTATGAGTCCTTCCCCTGTGTTGTGTTCTCATTGAACGCCCGTGGATATCTGCACTTGCAACCGTTTTCTTGCATGCAAACATTCTTCGGGTTGAGAGCACCACATGGTCCATGCATCATATGCTTTACCACCATTGCATACAATTCCGGATACTTATGCTTGTCTGGGAGCTCCGCGGAAATGAGTCGGTCATACTATTCCGGGACGATAAGCTTATATGTTGAGTCCATGATCAACAAAAAATGTGCGTGGGGGAGGCCCCTTTTTTGGAACTCGACTACGTATACGTAAGCAACTACAACACCCAGGATATGCTTCTTGAACAACATGTACTTCATGTGCTCTAGTTTGCCATGGAACACACGAGCCACAATATCAGGCTGGTCTTGCACCGTCTGACCAGGCAGCAACTCGTTTGTTATCTCGTCCCATTTAGGATTGCAAGTCATGGTGAGGAAGATGTCTGGCTTCTCGTATGTATGGACAATTGCCATGGCATCCATATGTCTCTTCTTCATGTCGCGGTCGCCACCAGGGTATGTACCAGGGAGCACTATTCTAACCCCAACAGCGCTTGCCCGTGTCTCCCCTGAAGTGATGGCATCAACCACTCCTTTATACAAGTCGGCATGAATCTGCGTCTGGTTCTTCCTGTACCACCTCAACCGACAGCTCTCAATCTTAACGTACATGTCAACAGCCCATTGTTGCAGCAGTCGTGCTCCACAGAGTATGGGATTGAAGATTGCAGGCCGTGTCTGCAGCATATAACAGTAGTAGTCTCTGACGGAGACGCACAACCTGCTATTTCCCTTTGCACACGATAGTATATGATCAAAACAATGCTTACCTTTAGAAATAATTCATGTATTGAAACAAAAAGGTACACATATGTCATACCTGCATCCTCATCATCATCTTGGACAAGTTGAGGATGTAGTACAGCCTCCCAAGGAACATTACGTTTAGGTAGTTTCGGATGCCAACCTAGTTCGCCCCTTGGATAGAATAGGGGATAAGACAACGGGTCATATGCTCCGGATGACACGCGTATGCTATGCCTTTCGTTGTTGTTACCATAAAGTGTTATCCTACGGTCAAACCTTTTTGCCAGGTCGCTGCCCTCAACCCAAATTGCAGCAACCTCGGATGACAAAGGTCTATTATATTTTCTTTGATCAAGCCTCTTATCGGTGTTTAGGTCTATCCTATAATCATCAAGGTTCCCCTTGTGTGCACCCAAACTCCTAAATTGCTGGGAGTAAGGGTTCTCTTTAAGTATGTCTACTAACTTCTTCACGACCTCTTGATCTAATTGATTTGTAGTCGCCTTACGATGGGTTATGGTTGGGTCGTCATCATAGAAGTACAACTGCAGATGTTCTGGACGTGAGCTAGGCCCGAACGAATGCACATTGTGATAGATGGTTCCGTGTACCCGGAATGTGTATACCCCAGACTTCATGTTCGTGTAGTTCTCATCAAGGCTGACGCCAAGGGTTGTGAAGGCGAAATGCCAATTGAAGAACCGTATGTTCTCACGAAAATGTCTGGAATCTGCATCCATGCTGGACCATAGCCTCATAAGCTCTGGGATTGGTTCCGATTGTTTAAGCTCGATCTGTCCATTGCGACAGCAGAATCCGTCAGTCTCAGAAACAAACTTTATGGCCTTGCAGTGTTTGCAGTTTGTGTCGAGCTTCAGGATGTGGGTGTGGTCTGGTATGTTTGTGTACACACAGTCTAATGGATCAACCTCGCCAGATATAAAAGACGTCATGCTAGCTTCCTCGTCATCCTCGAATGCGTCATTATCGGATCCTATAGGCATTCGTTGAAACATGATCATGAAAATAATATTGACATATATATACAACTACAATGAAGATCCTAGCCTTCCTAAAATAGACTTGACCATACCTTGGTCACAATACAAGTAGTACTCCTCATCCATCATTTCGGCTGGTGTCGGCTCATCGCCCTTGATGGGCTCTGGGAACACATTGATGTCGTCTACATTATAGTTGAACAGTCAGGGACAAAGACCTGATCCGGTCAGTATAAGGTTGCTGAGAAGTTGCATCAGAACAGAAGAAAATCGATTACATACCAGGGGTGCAAACACCGTAATTCGGAATGACCGGGGGAGGGTCGCCATCCGATGAATCATCGTCGGCGGCCCGAGAGAGGGGGATCGCGAGGCTATCAGCTGTTGAGTTAGTAATGTCTGGACGAGGGAGTGCGAGAGATTCTTTGCACGGGTATTTTTCCTTTTAGCATAACAGGCCTTCCTTTGAGCACTTGACTGCCCCTTCTCAATATCCGACCTGCTTTTGCGGCGCTGCACGCGCTTCCCTCGTATCTTTTCATTCAAATCATCTCTATCATCAACCGTTAGTTCCTCATTTTTCTTGTGATAACATGCTCGGCTACGAGAGTTTCTCTGTATCCTCTTAGATCCCTCGTTGTCATGGGTAACACCGGAGGCATCTAATGACGGAGGGGGTAATGTTGCATCATCGTGGAATGTGTCTGTATATTTAGGGATATCAGCCGTGGATTTTTTAAAATAATGTGTGCAAGCATCATTAGTGAGGCGGTAATATTGTAATTGGAAAATATTGTTTTAGTGAGAAATGAATACCAGAACATTCTTCTCGGACCCAACAATGATTAATTTGCATTAAGATCAAGCATATGACGCTATGGTATTTGCATCGACTACATTAAGTTATGTTCTTAAACGCCGTGAATTAATAACATAAATATTTACCTGAATTAGATAGCATCCGTAGATTTTCACTTGATTCTAACTTATCCTTTCTCCTCCGATAAGCTGCCCTCCTAAGTGCATTTATATGATCTCTTTTGCGATCTTCCTCGGTTACCAGACATGTTTCTTCAAGTATATTCTCGTCAATGTCTGGTGTCATTGAAACCATACTTTAAATGTAGAAAGTAAAAATTAATATTCCCACATTGATGAATCCATTATTAACAAGTCAATTACCATTTTGATCATTGTCGTTAACCAGACCATATGTCTCTATCCATGTAGCAGTATATGCTGAATCAGGATGCGATAATAATGTTGTATAGGCAGAGCTAGTTGCATTGTCTGGTTGAACATGGTTAATAAATGTTACACAAAAATTAATTGGTAATGGTTAGAACACTTGATTCTTACCAGACAAATTAATGGCGCAGAGTTTATCTTCTTCAAGAGCAAGTTCTTTTTTCCTACGATAAGAAGCTCTCCTCAGGGCGTTTCTATGGGCTCTTTTGCGTTCTTCTTCTGTTAGTGCAGCATTATCTTTTGTGACATTGAAGTCATCTGATTCAGAACGATGTGTCAGTATTATATGATGGTATACCAAGGGGAAGCCACGCATACAAATAGATAAACAATGACTACCTAATGTACCTGATGTCACAAGCTTAGGTTGACGAACATTCGTGATATCACCTAGGGCACGACGTTGAACGATGTGGCCATCGACTTGTTGTATTTTCAAACCCTGTTTTTTGCTAATGCGATAAGTTTCCCGCCTCAAGGCTTTGTTAAGTTCCTTAGGGTCTACAACGCATATTAAACATACGGTAGTTAGTGAATACAAACAGCCATTGCATATAGCAAAATACCTGAAAACATGTCCACAAGTTAAATGCCTTCACAAATTACCAGATTTCGACAAGAAGCGTTGTTGATCCTCTATTTGTAACACGACATCTTGGATTTTTTTATATCCTTAGCTGAAAGCATTTGTGTGTTGTCAGGTTCCTTTGATATATGACTTTGATTCCCGCATCTGATTTCGTCTGCAGCATGTCAAAAATATCAAACAGAAAGATGGTAATGCTTTTTCACAACATATGTACATAAGGTCATATTCGATGTTAGACAAGCATCCGTGGGAGTACCTGATAGATTTGTCCCACCGTTGATATATTCGTCTGGAGGTTCACCCTCTGTAGAACACCAATATATGCAGCATAGGCACATGTTGTTAATGAAAATGACCAATAGTAGGGTGACAATCAAGAATTAGATGGTTGGAACCCAACAACGAACCATCATGAAGGTCTTTAATCCGTGGTGAACTTGTTCCACCTGTATAGTGATACCCAGTAAATAATAAAAAATCAATGAAATATACACTACAAAAATATGGTTATAACAATCTTGACATTTGTAATGAGGCTGAGAGAGTACCATATTCATCTAAACTAAAATCCAAATCATTGGTATTCGGAGCTGTGAATGAATCCTCTTTATGCTCTCCATCTGTAGGATGACAACCAACATGAATATAAGGACAATGTTATAAACGTTGTATCTACATGGCAACATTCCCAACAATAGTCACACAAGCTCTATACCTGTAACAGTAGCTGAATTGTCCACAACAGTCTCCGCTATGGGTAAGATGCTTGCATTGTTATCTTCAACTATTGTAGATCTTGTAAGGACTGAAAAGCATTATGCATTAATTATGTGAATACGAAAAGTGCACATAACTCATGCGTAGCATATTATGATAGGTTAAAGCATGCCCGTAGATTTAACTTCAACAGTTATCACGCTATGAAAGCTTGTGAATGTTCGTTAACACATGTGTAGTAATTTCTCATAGAAATGCTGCATACCTGTAGAAACGTCCTCTTCTGGCAGCTGATCAACCGCCCTGCTTCTTGAATTACCCATGTGTACCTATGAAATTAATTGCTATACATCAGTTAACTGTTGTATTGGCAATGAGAATATACTGTAAGCTGGCATGAGTATATTTAATTGGCACCAAAACAGGTTGTGTGCACATACGGGACCAAATATATAAAAAACGGTGGTTTTGCTAGTAGTTCGAAAAGGCAAGTGAATTCTGATGGGAAATTAATGTTAGCTATGCAAAAACAATTATGGTCTCCCATCAATGTAACATGGATTGTTGGTTACGGAGTCGTATTTGGACTAAATCAATTTCAACCACCTGATGCTCACATTGGCATAAGACCCTTGACTTTTTTCAGATGGCATAGACTGCTAGATTGTTTACTATTGCATGGAACCTATTAGATTAAAGTGTTATAACTACCTTATGTTTGTGTCACTTTTTGCATGTGATGCTGTTTCGAGGATGGAAAATGGAGATCCTCTGAAGTTGTGAGATGCAAACTCGATGACACCGTCCCCGATGCCTGTTGCCACTTGATGATTCACCACCTGCAAGCATTTGGGGCGGTCAAATAGTGATAAATAGGTATGGCTGTCAAATAGTGACAAACATTTCCCATTCAAAACGGTGGTTCATATGGGAGGATGACATTATCTCCCACACTGAACGATTTTATTCATCCAGCCTGTACCTATTCATGCCAGCTTACAGTATATTCTCATTGCAAATACAGCATTTAACTGATGTAAGAGTAGTAATTGTAAAGGTAGGAATATGTAAACGCCACACCTGACACCTGATTTTGCAATCGCCACTCCGGCGGCGACTGGATCCACGGAACCGATCAGAGATGCAGATTTGTAAGAGTAGTAATTGTAAAGGTAGGAATATGTAAACGCCACACCTGACACCTGATTTTGCAATCGCCACTCCGGCGGCGACTGGATCGCACGCAGGTCCGCTGAAGAGCGACGGATCGGGGACGTGAGCCTGTCTTTGCACTCGGACGGCGTTGTCGCCTCGATAAGAGTGCACGCTGTGAAAGAGACCTACGGTATGAGCGCTTGTGGCGGCGGACAAGGGTTTCAGGGTTTGTGACGGCAGCGAAGGGTTTGAGGGGCGGGGACGAATGACCGCGGCTCGCAATGGGATCGAGGTCAAGACGATCAGATCGATCAGCCCGTCATTTCGTAGGTTAACCGTGATTGATTGTTGTGGGGGTTTTTTCTATCCGTGAACCGGCGCGGTTCAGGATGGCCGTAGTTGTATATTGATGTTTTTTTATCGGTTGGGAGGTAAAATGCGGGGGATCGGTGGAAAGTGGGACGAAGTACCAAAAAAAACCAGGGGAGGTGTGACGAAAATTGACCGGTGGAGACTACCAACTGCTCCATTAGGAGTAGAGATATGGGACGTGCATTTGCAATCAAAAACAAAACATAATCGCCCACCTTGGGGCTCGAACCCAAGACCACAAGGTTAAGAGCCTTGCGCTCTACCGACTAAGCTAGACAGGCAAGTGATCAAAATTTCAAAATTAGGAAATATATTGAGGCAAGTTGTAAGTGATGTGTATTATAAACATAAGTAAAATGGAGAAGTTTCTTGAGCAAACGAACTCTGAAAAGTTCCCTGCTCGTAGGCTACAGCTCCCGGAAGAAAGGTACAACTTCACAACTTTATGAGCAAATTTCGAATCCGGAAAAACAACATTTCTTAGTGCCATGCGCAAAACAAATCACAAATTGCCATGGCATAATACAAACCTACTGCTACTCAACTGCCCATACTAGTACTCTTGGCGCGCGTATATGGATCAGGCCGTGCAGAGCTCGCGCGAGAACCCGACGCGGCCATTGGCGACGTCGAAGAGCACGCGGTGGTTCTGCTGCTGCATGCTGGCCAGCACGTTGAGCCCCGCGTTCACCCCAGTCGACGGGCCCGCCGCCATGGCCAGGCACGCGATGCCGCCCGACGAGCTGTGGATCATCACGTTCTCCTCAGGCAGCGTCACGGCCGCCCCGGCACCGCCGGCGAACGCAAACGTCACGCTCGGCACCCGCACGCCGCCGCCTGTCACGTTGTAGCACGTGTCGAACCCGCCCAGCGGAGCCGACACGGGCGCCCGCGCCCTGTGCCGGAACGCGTCGCGCACCGCGGCGTACACGGGGGGCGAGAGCCGCGTGAACATGGTGCCCGCATCCATGATCGTGCCGCCCGTGCCTGTGGCCGGGTCGAACGACGCGAGTGCCGATGCCGGCACGGCCACGGCCCTGCCGCCCACGCGGATGCCGACCATGTCGACGTAGTACAGGGTGGGGCGGTGGGGGTTGTAGAGCAGCGGCGTCGTCTTGATCCGCTTCGGCTGCCCGGCGGGGCCGAGCCTCAGCGTCCCGGAGAAGTTGGAGGACTTGTAGCTCGGGAGGCAGTAGGAGAAGACGGAGCCGTACGTGTCCTTGGTCTGCGACAGGAAGGACAGCGGCCCACGCCCAAAGCCAAGGAGCCCCTGCGGCGGCACGGACCCGCCGGTGACCACGCGGAGGCACCCAAACGTGTACGACGACACGACGGCCCCGCCCTCGAGGGCGAGGGCATCCTGCCCGAGTACGGCCTGGAACGTGGACGATCCGTACGCCAGGTTGAACGCGCACGACGCGCCAGGGCCGCCGGGGCAGGACGCGGCACCCGGCACCTGCGCGCACTGCGGCGAGCCGCACCGCACGGGCCGGTACGTGGGCGAGTCCGTCGGGGCGAAGGACGGCGACGACTTGGGTGCGCAGCCGACGCAGGCGCTGCACGGGATCCAGGCGGCGTCGTTGCTGGGGTCGATGGCGACCAGCAGCGTCTGCGGCGGCGTGCCGAGCCGCGCGCGGGCCACGTAGTTGGGGATGCTGAGGATCTGCCGGCCCGGCGCGATCGGCACGAACGACCGGCCTTTGCCCTTAGGTTTGGCTTTGGCGGGCACGGCAGCGGCGAGCGTAGCAACGCGTGCCACGTCGGCGGCGGACTGCCTGGCAAGGGAGACTGCCCAAGCGGCGAGGGGCGCGCCGGCATTGGGCGACGGCAGCGAGTATGAGCGTGCCAGGAGCAGCGTCGAGCTACGCACGGAGACCGCGGCCGTCCAAAACGTAGGGAAGAGGAGCACGGCGAGGATGGTGGATAGTCCTAGAATCCACATGGTTGCTTTTGCTCGATCACTAGCTCAGTTCCTAGCAAGAAATGAAGGATAGCGAGAAAACTCCGAGAAATGAGACCCGAAGGTGGCTGGCCGGGTGTACATGGAATGGAAGCGTCGAGTTGTATATATAGGCCAAGAATTTTTTGCCGCTGCCATGCATGCACTGATGACTTTGCCCGGTTGAAATTGTTTGGCCTCTTGACTTTATCTTTGCATTCGTAGAAAGAAAGTAGGTAGGCGCAAGGCGCACGAGAGTACTTTGTACCAAGTACCAAATGAGCTAGAATCCTAGCCTGCTCACTTGTCATGGCTTTAAAGATTTATATGAATTAACTTTGCCAGTTAGGTTTATACCCACAAGCTCACAACCGACTTCACCGTGATGGTAAGAATACGCATATACTTGCGTCTGCAATTGTTATTTCACACGCAACTGAAAATTTCGCCTATTTTACTACTCATATAAAGGATGGTGGAGTACCCGCCTTCCCGGACGACTGGATAGAGGGTCGATGACGGGTGGACTAAGGGCGCGCGATTGCTATAGTCGTCGCGTGACCATGATAGGTGGACCGAGGCCGTCATGCGGTGGACCCGTCTTCCTAGGCGCCTTGCGGACTGAGAGAGCCTCCTAGCCGTCAATCTCGAGGTGGCTTCTCGTGAGGCCACTTGGGGGCGATACAAGATCGGACGGCTCGCACCCGGGTGATCCGGCTTGGCGTTCCATGACAGCTGGACCGCCCGGCCGCGTCTGGGGCCACCATCATTGGGCAACGTCGGGCACGCTCGTGTTGGCCCTGTCTCACGTTGTCCCGGGCGTGACATCATCGCCGAACCAGTGTGTCGATGTCTTCGACCCTTGCCGGGTTGGCCTGGTTTCACTAGGCAGGGTTGTGTTGTGGGCACAACACCAACTTGAGCGTGGGGCCCTTTTCGGGTTGTTCGATGGCCACACTTGGGTATGCACATGTGGCTTGCATGCTATGTCCCTCGCGTGCGCCGGCGCTGCGTCCAACGGGCTGTGGCGAGGGCCCGTCAGACGGCTGGGCGGAGGGCCGTCCAGCTGGCTGTGTCACGCCAGCATGTGTGCGTGGCTGGACGGCAGCAGAAACTGCTGCCATGGCAGAGGATTTAGAAATGTTGCCATGGCAACCATTTTGCTTTGCCATGGCACATGTTTTCATATCCTGTTCAAATAGTTATTTGAATTAATCATGACTTCTTATTCAAGATTTCAAATTGAAAATTGCTTTTGCTTTGGGTCCCAAAAGAGAAACCACAACTTTGAGATCAGTTTGACCCAAGATGGGCTTCCAAATTCAAATCATTTAAATTTAAACTCAAACTGTAATTGAATATATAGTTAATGCCAAAAATCCAAGTCAATTGAATTCTTTTGTAAATTGATTCAAATGGTGTTCATAAAGTGTGAATCATGTTCGAGGACCACCCTGGCATTGGGTTGGTAAATTAGTATTTCAACTCGCATGTCGATTCTGGATGGGTGCATTGATTTTTTTCACTCGCAGGTCGGTTTTGGAAGGGTACATGGGTACATTGGTCTTTCCACGAGCAAGTTAGAGTTTTGTTTTTGCTTTACGCTTCCCTCTATAAATACAAATAGAGGGGATAGGGCAGCCGCAAAGACACCCCTCTTCTTCCATGTGATCTATTTCTTTGGTCCTTTTAGTGTGATGTGTTTCATGGGTGGCTCTCGCTAATGCGTAGTTTTTCTGCAGGTTCGCTTGCTTAGTTACGCCAGCCGGATTTGTTGTTGTTGTTGTTCGATTGATTGGCCCCTCTATAGTGTTATTGGTGTACAGAGTAGTTAGTGGAACGACTACAGCTATGAGTTGTAATTAGTAGACAATATGGATTCAATTTTAGCTGTGAGATGTTGTTTTTGTGCAATTGCTTGTACCCCGAAAGTGTTCCCTTTGGCCGGCTCTTCTCGGCGTCAGCCGACCGGCTATGTTTCCTTCTGTTCTTGGTTCGTGATGCAGGAGCGTCCAAGGCCGGCCAGGGAAGCCTCTCTCTCTAGTCAGTCCGCTGCCTATTACTGTAGGTTCTAGAGTCGGCTGCAGAATACGGTCAGCGGGATGAGCACAGCTCCACCCAGATTGTGGCTGCATAGGACCGGGCAGACGGATAGGAAAGAACCAAAGAGACAGACGGGCACGTACCAAAGAAATGAGCCCATTTTATCTAAGCAAATAGATGTCGAGTCCACGGCGTCGCTGGATGAGTTGTCTTGAAGAAGCATTGCACCATTGGCGCAGAGACCAACTGCAACCCCGAGGTCAAATGAGCTATTTGAAACGTAAAATGGAGGTTTAATGAACTATTTGAAGAGGACAACGGCAAGCACTGATAAAATAAACAAATACAACCAAGAAGCGAATCAGCTAATGCAACTAAAAATTTATGTTTTTCTTATACTGTTTCTCGAAAATGATCTGCAGTGATTATGTTCGTAGGGATTTCTGCCCGGGCTTTGAGCTCCATGCGTTGCCCGCCAGGCCAGTTTGAATTATTCTACCAGTTGCTCAAGGTTATAATACTTATCTGAGCGGCGTGGTGCTGGCCCCATGATAAAAGACCTTCGGTCCCATGGTGCATCATTTAAATTGACCGGTGTTCCCTTGGGTATTGTTTCTACATTGTTGTCCGGTTGGTGTTCGATGAGCAAGGCCAGCGCCATTTGGGCGCCCACGCGTTGGGCCTCCTGGCCTTTCATCACTGTGACCTAGAAGGTTCACATGTACGTTGTACTAGTTCATTGCCGTTGATACAAGGCAGCTATGAACGGAATACAAAAGTAGTCACTTCCAATTCGATTCTTCTTCCCGGGCTTATTTCTGGCTACCGACTAGGCTGGAAAATTTATAAGCCACTAAACTAAATCTGCAAGAAAATATCAGAGAAATTTACCTAGAGGTCGTGCGACAGAAGGGTGGCGCGGCTAGACAACGGGATGAAGTCGTGGGACTGCGGCAAAGCGTCAGAGGTCCGGGAATGGTTCAAAGAGGTGACAGAGGCCAAATCTCGGTGTCCCGGGCTGTGGAGGTGGCACAGGGATGTAGGCGACGACGGAACCAAATGCACGTTGCGAAATTAGATGTTCATGATGCCAATATTTGGGAGGCTGGATGGCGTGCTATATCGCCTCACACAACCTCCATATATGAAACCTCGCGGGCTCGGTATGGAGCGCCTCCCAAAAAATATGACGATTGAGGGCATGATGTTGATTCTGCTAGAGTGATCTTTTTAGCTAAAATAGCCATTTTGGTGGTTATTATGGCGATTGGGCCGATATGCCAAGTTTGCTAGATATGTTCTAAAGCACGACAATTTTATCGATGTTGCGCGGTCGGATTTCATGCTGAGAGGAGTACTTCCTCTGTCTATTTTTTTGAACCGAAAATCGTAGAACAATCGTTCTACGGCAATTTTCATTCAAAGTAACTCAAAGTTATTTACATACAATTAAAGAAAAAACAAAAGGAGCCATCTAACCAATACCAGCTCTAGGAATGTCCATGATCAATTAATGTAGATTATCTGTAATCCATCCACTCAAAGCTTCCCTGTGTTTTTCTTTGGTTCTCAGAATCATCAACTTTAGATCATCTTTGAGTAGCTTTCTCCATCCTTGAACCGATGGGTTTTGCGCTTTGAAAATTTTGGAGTTTCTCTGCATCCAAATGTGCCAGCAACCCATGGTGATGATGCTCATTGCAAACTGCTTGGGCAGATGGATTGACAGCAAGTTGATCTCATAGAAAGCATTTATACCTCTGACTTTGGAAGGAACAATTGAATTCCAGCATTGCAGAGCAAAAGGGCAGTCCCAGATGAGAAGGAGGCTGGTTTCTTCGCAGGAACAGTTACAACGTTCACAGTTGTAATTTGGCAGATGAAAGTGCTTTCTGGCAAGAAGATTTCTGACATTTACTCTATCATGCAGCAGTAACCATAGAAAGATCTTATATCTTAACATGGCAGCACTTTTCCAGATCCTCTTAAAGAGTGGAGAGGCTACTTCTTTTCCTTGCATGTGGCAGTACATTTTGATAGCCGAAAAATCATTTTTATGCTTGTTCCATGGTAGGCACCAGGTGTCCAGAGTATTATCCAATTGGGTAGCCTGCATGAGGGCAGATAGTTCTTGGAATTGTTGATGGGCCTGGGTTGACAGTGGAGTAAAGAAATGTTCAGATGCATCCTCCAACCCTTTGATTTTCTGGGCAGAAATCTGCTCTTGCCTACTGAAAGAGAACAACTGAGGGAATCTGTCTTTCAAGATGCCCTGATTCCAGTTGTCAAACCAAAATCTTATAGTGTTGCCAGAGCCTATCTTGGGGACAGCAGCTTGTCTAAACTCAGGCACTAACTTGAGAATACTTTTCCACCAAAAAGATCCTTGTGGGTTAGTGTGAAGCATTCTGTCAGGATAATAAGTCTCCCAAATCAATTTGACCCAAGGAATATTCTGTTGATTTAAGAACTTGTGGACATGCTTCATAAGTAAACATTTGTTGTGACTGGCAATATCCAACACCCCAAGTCCTCCTTTTTCTTTTGGTTGGCAAACTTTGTCCCAAGCAATCAAGGTAGTGCCCCTGTCTTCCATTCCATATTTCCTCCAAAACAATGTTTTTGATATTTCTTAATTTGCTCCATGACACCAGCTGGAAGTGCAAGTGTACACATGAAGAAAATGAGCAGGCTGTAGAACACAGACTTTACCAAAACCAATTTATCTCCATAAGATAATAGGGAGGAACAACCAGCCAGCCTTCTTTCAATTCTTTGCATGATGGGCATAAAATCCTCAATCTTTGGCTTGGACAGACAGAGAGGTAAACCCAAGCATGTGAAGGGAAGAGATCCAACTTTGCAACCCATAATATTAGCCAATTCCAGCATCTTATCATTGTAGTGTTAATAGGAACAATCACTGATTTTTCATAATTTACTCTCAAGCCAATGAAGGTACTGAAATACATGAGCAAGTTTTTGAGCTGGTGCAGCTGAGCAGCATTGGCTTGCATGACAAGGACCGTATCATCTGCATACTGGATTACAGGAAAATCCTGATCAGAATTAGTGTGTATAGGGGCAGAGATCAGACCATTCCTCATAGCTTCATTTAAGATTGTTTGAAGCAGATCATCAGCTATGACAAATAGTAAAGGTGAGAGAGGATCCCCTTGCCTAACTCCTCTTTTATAGAGAAACTGCTTTCCAGGCACCCCATTTAGCAGCATAGAAGAAAATCCAGAAGAGAAAATCATATCCATCCACATAATCCACTTAGGTCCAAAGCCTCTAGCAATGAGAATTTTCCTGATAGCTTCATGCTCAATCATATCAAAAGCTTTCTCAAAATCTAACTTTAAGATAATTAATTCTTGCCCAGATTGATGACATTGGTGAATGAACTCATATGACCAGGCCAGACAATCTTGTATTGATCTCTTCTTAAGGAACCCATATTGATTTTGATGAACCAGCTTTAGGATGACAGCCTGCTGTCTGTTGGCAAGAAGTTTTGTGATGATTTTTATGGAGCAGTTGAGCAAAGAGATTGGTCTGAAATCATTAGCATTGACAGGAGCATGTTTTTTTGGCAACAGAGTAATAAAAGAAGAGTTGATACTCTGCAAGTTTAATTTGCCATTGTAAAAGTATTCAATCAGCTTATAGAAATCTGGAGCAATGATGTCCCAACAATGCTTGATAAAATCAGTATTGAAGCCATCTGGCCCTGGTGCTTTATCAGAAGGGAGATCTTTAACAACTGCATCAATCTCCTCCTTTGTGAAAGGCTTGTGAAGCTCAATTAGTTCAGGCATCTTTGGGACAAGGGACTCAAGGTTCAGAAGATCAAAAGTGGGCACAGAAGCATTGAGTCTCTGCTTGAAAGCTTTCTACATAATTGCAGCTTTAGTCTGATGATCATCTTGCATGCTACCAGCTTCATCCCGCAAACTAGCAATGTAGTTTCTTCTAGAATTAATGGTCGCTTTTACTTTCAGATATTTAGTATTAGCCTCCCCTTGCAAGATCCATCTAATTATTGCTCTTTGCTTCCAGTATGCTCTTTGCATTTCCAACAAGTTAAGAAGATGCTTTTAACAATTTCTCTGCCATTCCATTCAACAGTGGATAAAGATCTAAAATCTTGAAAAGTGTCATAAAGCAGAATGAGGTCATTACAAGCTTGAATAAGTTTAGACAGCTGTGAGAGCTCTTTGGCCCAAATCTTCAGGCCCTTTCTCAATCTCTTAAACTTAGCAGTGATTCTCTTTGCACTACCAGTTTCATTAACATCTTGTTGCCAAATATTTTTCATAGTGTCCTTGAAACTATCAATCTGCATCAAGTAATTTTCAAACCTGAAAATCTTTGACTTTGGAATCCTGGTGCCAATATTAATGATGCATGGGACATGATCAGAAATAGGCTTTGAGAGAGGCAACACCATGGTGTTAGGGAAGTTGGAACTCCAAGCTTCAGAAGAAAAAACCCACTCAAGTTTCTCAAGTAAAGGGACTGTCTGCATGTTGCTCCATGTAAATGCTCTCCCTTTCAATGGAATTTCCAGAAGGCCCAAATTGCTGATTGCTTCATTGAATAAGAGCATATCATTGAGATTACCCCCTTCTCTATTTCTGTTTGAAGGATACCTAATATAATTGAAATCCCCCAGCATCAACCAATTACAATCATCAGGAATGTGAATATTAGAAAACCAGTCCATGAAAATAATCCTGTCAGAAGAATGACAAGGGCCATAGATATTTGATAAAGTCTAGGTATCAGAAGAGAGCTTGGAGGTGAACCGAATGGAGATAGAGAAGGAGTTTTTAGAGATAGTCTCTCCCGTGAAAAGGGAATCATTCCAGACGACTAGTAACCCTCCCGATGCACCAACAGATGGTTGGTAATCAAACTTGTTCAGACGTTTTGGGCAAAACTGCTTAAGATACCTGTTGTCAAATGTTTCCCTCTTTGTTTCTTGGATGCAAATCAAATCACAGTCTGTCTAATTTTGTTTCGAATAGCTAACCACTTGTCTTTATCATTGATGCCTCTAATATTCCAGTTCAAGATTTTCCACTGCTTATTTATGATAGAAATGCAGAAATAACTGGATATGACAAATCTGCATAGCTTTGCATAACTTAAAGATCTCAGTCTGCAACAGAACTAAAAGTGCCATCTCAACCTCACCCCAAAACATGGGTTTACATAAGATCATTAGATATGACATAACCAATACATCCATAGCTCAAAATGAAACTAGACAGATCTCCTAAGAAATCCTTATGCAGGGCTGGGCAGTCCCCCCCTTCTGTGGGCTCTTCTTGTTCTTCTCTTTCACCTCTTTGTCCTTGCTCCCTTTTTTATTCTTGGCTTGGTGTAGGGCCTCATCTGAGCAGTCTTTCTCAGGAATCTTGCAAAAATCAATAGAGAGATTTTTAACCACTTTGCTAGGTAATGAAGGAGGATTAACATTGCAAGGCAAGCAGTTTCTATCCATGCATGTTTTCTTTCTGTAACCATGATTCAATTGCTGAATTCTACAACTTCTTCTCACCTGGGTTTCAACAAGTGGAGCTTTTTCCTTCCTCTATTTGTACACTTGGATGGCAGAGGTGCTGGAGGACATTCCAACTGATGAGGGCTTTGAAGGTGGAGTGGAAGCCACAACAGTGGGGAGCACCTCTTTATCATTCTGATTCTGGCAAATGCTCTGCAGGACAGAGTCACATTTCTCAGGTAAGACAAAAGGTTTCAAGTTGGAGCTATCTGAATCTTCTGAAATAATTTTCCATAACTGAGAAGAAAGCAACTGTTTAACCCACTCAAACTTATCTGGAGTAAGTAGTGCAAGAGCAATAAAATTTTCCCACTCATTAGGTACCTGAATCACATCCTTAGGCTGCCCTTCAGGAGCAAAATACTTCTTCCAAAGCTCTGCTTCTTCATGACCAGTGCAGGCCTTGTGCAGTTCTTCCTGTGCTTGGGACAGAAACATCTTTTGCATGACTGAGTCTGCTGCATCCGGCAAAACTTGACAAGCACCCACATGAATTTGGTCTTTAAAAATGAGCAAATGGAAGCCAGGAGGAGGATTAGAACTACCTGAATCTGGGCTGGGTAGTTCTGAAGCTGCAGTGTTTACAGTTTGGTTTACTATGGCAGAAATAAAAGGCTCTTGAAATTTATCCGGAGCAGCTTCCTCAGGCTCAGCAGCAGTACCAACTATCTGTTGCTGAAAGTTGTCCTCTTAAGCAGCAAAAGGGGCCGACAACATATGATGTGGAAGCAGAGCGTTATCAGGTAGCGGATCGGCCTGGCTATGCAATTCTGACATCCCTGGAGGTGGCTGATCCCGCGACATCTGCAAGGCAGTGGCATCATTAACCTGCACATCCAGTGGTACAAACATTGCAACATCAATATGGGCTTCTGGCAGTTGCTGCTCCATTTCCTCCTGCAGGTCAGCATGCAACAATGCAACAGGGATCTCTGGTTGCTACAATTCCACCTCAAGTGGCATATTGAGATCTGGAAGCTGAATCTCTGGCATCAAGACTCGCGGATCATGTGGAACTAGGAGATTTCCAAACAACAAAAGATTGTCGGCACCTTCAACTGAATTTGCAGTTTCAACACTGTTGAAGTCAATGCACAGAGAGAGTGAGGCCACTGTGATCCATCTCAAGAGCTTGCGCAGCAGCTTGATTCTGCACCGACGCATTATCAAGGAGAGGAGGCATTGCCCAGTGGCCCCAACCAAGATCATCTGCATTCTGTGCATCTCCATTCTGAACATCTTGAGCATTCTCAGGCTGCTCGTTGTTTTCATGCTGCGGTACAGGTCCAAAGAAGAGGTTGTGCTGATTCGGATGGTGATGCTGCTCAGGAGGTCTTGGGTGTGGGTTTGTTGGGGAACGTTGCAGAAAACAAAAATTTTCCTACTCGTTTCACCAAGATCATCTAGGAGTTCATCTAGCAACGAGTGATTAGATGCATCTACATACCTTTGTAGATTGCGCACGGAAGCGTTCAAAAGAACGGTGATGATGTAGTCGTACTCTACGTGATCCAAATCACTGATGACCAGCGCCGAACGGACGGCACCTCCGCGTTCAACACACATACGGGACGGGAGACGTCTCCTCCTTCTTGATCCAGCAAGGGGGAAGGAGAGGTTGATGAAGATCCAGCAGCACGACGGCGTGGTGGTGGATGCAGGGCGTCACAGCAGCAGGGCTTCGCCGAGACTACGAGGGAGAGACGTAACGGGGGGAGGTGGAGGCGCCAGGGGCTGGTGTAAAATCCCTCCTCTCCCCCCCACTATATATAGGGGTGCCAAGGGGGGGCGCCGGCCCTAGTAGATGGCATCTACTAGGGGGGCGGCGGCCAAGGGGAGGTTTCCCTCCCCCCCAAGGCACCTAGGGGTGCCTTCCACCACATGGACTCTTCCATGGTGGAAACCCTAGGCGCATGGGCCTATAGGGGCTGGTGCCCTTGGCCCATCTAGGCCAAGGCGCACCCCCTACAGCCCATGTGGCCCCCCGGGACAGGTGGCCCCACCCGGTGGACCCCCGGGACCCTTCCGGTGGTCCCGGTACAATACCGATAACCCCGAAACTTGTCCCGATGCCCGAAATAGCACTTCCTATATATAATTCTTTACCTCCGGACCATTCCGGAACTCCTCGTGACGTCCGGGATCTCATCCGGGACTCCGAACAACATTCGGGTTTCTGCATATACATATCTTCATAACCCTAGCGTCACCGAACCTTAAGTGTGTAGACCCTACGGGTTCGGGAGACAAGCAGACATGACCGAGACGACTCTCCGGTCAATAACCAACAGCGGGATCTGGATACCCATGTTGGCTCCCACATGCTCCACGATGATCTCATCGGATGAACCACGATGTCGAGGATTTAATCAATCCCGTACGCTATTCCCTTTGTCTATCGATATGTTACTTGCCCGAGATTCGATCGTCGGTATCCCAATACCTCGTTCAATCTCGTTACCGGCAAGTCACTTTACTCGTACCGTAATGCATGATCCCGTGACCAGACACTTGGTCACTCTGAGCTCATTATGATGATGCATTACCGAGTGGGCCCAGTGATACCTCTCCGTCATACGGAGTGACAAATCCCAGTCTTGATCCATGTCACCCAACAGACACTTTCGGAGATACCCGTAGTCTACCTTTATAGTCACCCAGTTACGTTGTGACGTTTGGCATACCCAAAGCACTCCTACGGTATCCGGGAGTTACACGATCTCATGGTCTAAGGAAAAGATACTTGACATTGGAAAACTCTAGCAAACGAACTATACGATCTTGTGCTATGTTTAGGATTGGGTCTTGTCCATCACATCATTCTCCCAATGATGTGATCTCGTTATCAATGACATCCAGTGTCCATAGTCAGGAAACCATGACTATCTGTTGATCAACGAGCTAGTCAACTAGAGGCTCACTAGGGACATGTCGGTGTCTGTTATTCACACATGTATTACGATTTCCGGATAACACAATTATAGCATGAATAAAGACAATTATCATGAACAAGGAAATATAATAATAATGCTTTTATTATTGCCTCTAGGGCATATTTCCAACAGTCTCCCACTTGCACTAGAGTCAATAATCTAGTTACATTGTGATGAATCGAACACCCATAGAATTCTGGTGTTGATCATGTTTTGCTCTAGGGAGAGGTTTAGTCAACGGATCTGCTATATTCAGGTCCGTATGTACTTTACAAATCTCTATGTCTCCATCTTGAACATTTTCACGAATGGAGTTGAAGCGACGCTTGATGTGCCTTGTCTTCTTGTGAAACCTGGGCTCCTTGGCAAGTGCAATAGCTCCAGTGTTGTCACAGAAGAGCTTGATCGGCCCCGACGCATTGGGTATGACTCCTAGGTCGGTGATGAACTCCTTCACCCATATTGCTTCATGTGCTGCCTCCGAGGCTGCCATGTACTCCGCTTCACATGTAGATCCCGCCACGACGCTTTGCTTGCAACTGCACCAGCTTACTGCCCCACCATTCAAAATATACACGTATCCGGTTTGTGACTTAGAGTCATCCAGATCTGTGTCGAAGCTAGCGTCGACGTAACCCTTTACGACGAGCTCTTCGTCACCTCCATAAACGAGAAACATTTCCTTAGTCCTTTTCAGGTACTTCAGGATATTCTTGACCGCTGTCCAGTGTTCCTTGCCGGGATTACTTTGGTACCTTCCTACCAAACTGACGGCAAGGTTAACATCAGGTCTGGTACACAGCATGGCATACATAATAGAACCTATGGCTGAGGCATAGGGGATGACGCTCATCTCTTCTATATCTTCTGCCGTGGTCGGACATTGAGCTGAGCTCAATTTCACACCTTGTAACACAGGCAAGAACCCCTTCTTGGATTGATCCATATTGAACTTCTTCAATATCTTATCAAGGTATGTGCTTTGTGAAAGACCTATGAGGCGTCTTGATCTATCTCTATAGATTTTGATGCCTAATATATAAGCAGCTTCTCCAAGGTCCTTCATTGAAAAACTTTTATTCAAGTAGGCCTTGATGCTGTCCAAGAGTTCTATATCATTTCCCATCAAAAGTATGTCATCTACATATAATATGAGAAATGCTACAGAGCTCCCACTCACTTTCTTGTAAACGCAGGCTTCTCCATAAGTCTGTGTAAACCCAAACGCTTTGATCATCTCATCAAAGCGAATGTTCCAACTCCGAGATGCTTGCACCAGCCCATAAATCGAGCGTTGGAGCTTGCACACTTTGTCAGCATTCTTAGGATCGACAAAACCTTCCGGCTGCATCATATACAATTCTTCCTTAAGGAAACCATTAAGGAATGCCGTTTTGACGTCCATTTGCCATATTTCGTAATCATAGAATGCGGCAATTGCTAACATGATTCGGACGGACTTCAGCTTCGCTACCGGCGAGAAAGTCTCATCGTAGTCAACCCCTTGAACTTGTCGATAACCCTTAGCGACAAGCCGAGCTTTATAGATGGTCACATTACCATCCGCGTCTGTCTTCTTCTTAAAGATCCATTTATTTTCTATGGCTCGCCGCTCAACGGGCAAGTCAGTCAAAGTCCATACTTTGTTTTCATACATGGATCCTATCTCGGATTTCATGGCTTCCAGCCATTTGTCGGAATCCGGGCCCGCCATCGCTTCTTCATAGTTCGAAGGTTCACCGTTGTCTAACAGCATGATTTCCAAGACAGGGTTGCCGTACCACTCTGGTGCGGAACGTGTCCTTGTGGACCTTCGAATTTCAGTAGGGGCTTGATCAGAAGTATCTTGATCATTGTCATTAACTTCCTCTCTAGTCGGTGCAGGCACCTCAGGAACATTTTCTTGAGTTGCGCCATTTTCCGGTTCAAGAGGTAATACTTCATCAAGCTCTACTTTCCTCCCACTTACTTCTTTCGAGAGAAACTCTTTCTCCAGAAAGGACCCATTCTTGGCAACAAAGATCTTGCCTTCGGATCTGAGGTAGAAGGTGTACCCAATAGTTTCTTTTGGGTATCCTATGAAGACGCATTTTTCCGACTTGGGTTCGAGCTTTTCAGGTTGAAGTTTCTTGACATAAGCATCGCATCCCCAAACTTTTAGAAACGACAGCTTAGGTTTCTTCCCAAACCATAATTCATACGGTGTCGTCTCAACGGATTTCGACGGAGCCCTATTTAAAGTGAATGCGGCAGTCTCTAAAGCATAGCCCCAAAAAGAAAGCGGTAAATCGGTAAGAGACATCATAGATCGCACCATATCTAACAGAGTGCGATTACGACGTTCGGACACACCATTACGCTGAGGTGTTCCAGGCGGCGTGAGTTGTGAAACTATTCCACATTTTCTTAAGTGTGTGCCCAAACTCGTGACTCAAGTATTCTCCTCCACGATCTGATCGTAGAAACTTGATTTTCCTGTCACGTTGATTTTCAACCTCACTCTGAAATTCCTTGAACTTTTCAAAGGTTTCAGACTTGTGTTTCATTAAGTAGATATACCCATACCTACTTAAATCATCAGTGAGGGTGAGAACATAACGATAGCCACCGCGAGCCTCAACACTCATTGGACCGCACACATCAGTATGTATGATTTCCAATAAGTCGGTTGCTCGCTCCATTGTTCCTGAGAACGGAGTCTTGGTCATTTTACCCATAAGGCATGGTTCGCATGTGTCAAATGATTCATAATCAAGAGACTCTAAAAGTCCATCAGCATGGAGCTTCTTCATGCGTTTGACACCTATGTGACCAAGGCGGCAGTGCCACAGGTATGTGGGACTATCATTATCAACCTTACTTCTTTTGGTACTCACATTATGAACATGTGTAGCATCACGTTCGAGATTCATAAAGAACAAACCATTCACCATAGGAGCATGACCATAAAACATATCTCTCATAAAAATGGAACAACCATTATTCTCAGATTTAAAAGAGTAGCCATCTCGAATTAAACGAGATCCTGATACAATGTTCATGCTCAAAGCTGGCACTAAATAACAATTATTAAGGTTTAAAACTAATCCCGAAGGGAGATGCAGAGGTAGCGTGCCGACGGCGATCACATTGACCTTGGAACCATTCCCGACGCGCATCGTCACCTCGTCCTTTGCCAGTTTCCGCTTATTCCGCAGCCCCTGCTTTGAGTTACAAATGTGAGCAACTGCACCGGTATCAAATACCCAGGAGCTACTACGGGCACTAGTAAGGTACACATCAATTACATGTATATCACATATACCTTTTGTTTTGCCGGCCTTCTTATCCGCTAAGTACTTAGGGCAGTTCCGCTTCCAGTGACCGCTTCCCTTGCAATAAAAGCACTCAGTCTCGGGCTTGGGTCCATTCTTTGGCTTCTTCCCGGCAGCTTGCTTGCCGGGCACGGCAACCTCCTTGCCGTCCTTCTTGAAGTTCTTTTTACCCTTGCCTTTCTTGAACTTAGTGGTTTTATTGACCATCAACACTTGATGTTCCTTCCTGACTTCTACCTCTGCTGATTTCAGCATAGCAAATACTTCAGGAATGGTCTTTTCCATCCCCTGCATATTGAAGTTCATCACAAAGCTCTTGTAGCTTGGTGGAAGCGACTGGAGGATTCTGTCAATGACCGCATCATCCGGGAGATTAACTCCCAGCTGAGTCAAGCGGTTATGCAACCCAGACATAGTGAGTATGTGCTCACTGACAGAACTGTTTTCCTCCATCTTACAGCTGAAGAATTTGTCAGAGACTTCATATCTCTCGACCCGGGCATGAGCTTGGAAAACCATTTTCAGCTCTTCAAACATCTCATATGCTCCATGTCTCTCAAAACGCTTTTGGAGCCCCGGCTCTAGGCTGTAAAGCATGCCACACTGAATGAGGGAGTAGTCATCGAAACGTGCCTGCCAAGCGTTCATAACATCTTGTTCTGCAGGGAGAACGGGTGCGTCACCAAGCGGTGCTTGTAGGACATAATCTTTCTTGGCAGCTATGAGGATGATCCTCAGGTTCCGGACCCAGTCCGTATAGTTGCTGCCATCGTCTTTCAGCTTGGTTTTCTCTAGGAACGCGTTGAAGTTGAGGACTACGTTGGCCATTTAATCTACAAGACATATTGTAAAATATTTAGACTAAGTTCATGATAATTAAGTTCAACTAATCAAATTATTAATGAACTCCCACTTAGATTAGACATCCCTCTAGTCATCTAAGTATTACATGATCCGAGTTAAACTAGACCGTGTCCGATCATCACGTGAGACGGACTAGTCAACATCGGTGAACATCTTCATGTTGATCGTATCTTCTATACGACTCATGCTCGACCTTTTGGTCTTCTGTGTTCCGAGGCCATGTCTGTACATGCTAGGCTCGTCAAGTTAACCTAAGTGTTTGCATGTGTAAATCTGTCTTACACCCGTTGTATGTGAACGTCTGAATAAAACACCCGATCATCACGTGGTGTTTTGAAACAGCGAACTGTCGCAACGGTGCACAGTTAGGGGGAACACTTCTTGAAATTAGTATGAGGGATCACCTTATTTACTACCGTCGTTCTAAGTAAACAAGATGCAAAACATGATAAACATCACATGCAATCAAATAATAAACGTGATATGATATGGCCAATATCACATAGCTCCTTTGATCTCCATCTTGGGGCTCCATGATCATCTTGTCACCGGCTTGACACCATGATCTCCATCATCGTGTCTCCATGAAGTTGCTCGCCAACTATTACTTCTACTACTATGGCTAACGCGTTTAGCAATAAAGTAAAGTAATTTACATGGCGTTTCTTGATGACACGCAGGTCATATAAAAGAATAAAGACAACTCCTATGGCTCCTGCCGGTTGTCATACTCATCGACATGCAAGTCGTGGTTCCTATTACAATAGCATGAACATCTCATACATCACATATAGATCATTCATCATTCATCACAACTTTGGCCATATCATATCACAAACCACTTGCTGCAAAAACAAGTTAGACGTCCTCTAATTGTTGTTGCAAGTTTTACGTGGCTGAATTGGGGTTCTAGCAAGAACGTCTTCTTACCTACGTTAAAGCCACAACGTGATTTGTCAACTTCTATTTACCCTTCATAAGGAGCCTGTTCATCGATTCCGCTCCAACTAAAGTAGGAGAGACAGACACCCGCCAGCCACCTTATGCAACTAGTGCATGTTAGTCGGTGGAACCGGTCTCACGTAAGCGTACGTGTAAGGTTGGTCCGGGCCGCTTCATCCCACAATACCGCTGAAGCAAGAAAGGACTAGTAACGGCAAGAAAGTTGACAAATCTACGCCCACAACAAATTGTGTTCTACTCGCGCAAGAAGAACTACGCATAGACCTAGCTCATGATGCCACTGTTGGGGAACGTTGCAGAAAACAAAAATTTTCCTACTCGTTTCACCAAGATCATCTAGGAGTTCATCTAGCAACGAGTGATTAGATGCATCTACATACCTTTGTAGATCGCACACGGAAGCGTTCAAAAGAACGGTGATGATGTAGTCGTACTCGACGTGATCCAAATCACCGATGACCAGCGCCGAACGGACGGCACCTCCGCGTTCAACACACGTACGGGACGGGAGACGTCTCCTCCTTCTTGATCCAGCAAGGGGGAAGGAGAGGTTGATGAAGATCCAGCAGCACGACGGCGTGGTGGTGGATGCAGGGCGTCACAGCAGCAGGGCTTCGCCGAGACTACGAGGGAGAGACGTAACGGGGGGAGGTGGAGGCGCCAGGGGCTGGTGTAAAATCCCTCCTCTCCCCCCACTATATATAGGGGTACAAAGGGGGGGGGCGCCGGCCCTAGTAGATGGCATCTACTAGGGGGGGCGGCGGCCAAGGGGAGGTTTCCCTCCCCCCCAAGGCACCTAGGGGTGCCTTCCACCACATGGACTCTTCCATGGTGGAAACCCTAGGCGCATGGGCCTATAGGGGCTGGTGCCCTTGGCCCATCTAGGACAAGGCGCACCCCCTACAGCCCATGTGGCCCCCCGGGACAGGTGGCCCCACCCGGTGGACCCCCGGGACCCTTCCGGTGGTCCCGGTACAATACCGATAACCCCGAAACTTGTCCCGATGCCCGAAATAGCACTTCCTATATATAATTCTTTACCTCTGGACCATTCCGGAACTCCTCGTGACGTCCGGGATCTCATCCGGGACTCCGAACAACATTCGGGTTTCTGCATATACATATCTTCATAACCCTAGCGTCACCGAACCTTAAGTGTGTAGACCCTACGGGTTCGGGAGACAAGCAGACATGACCGAGACGACTCTCCGGTCAATAACCAACAGCGGGATATGGATACCCATGTTGGCTCCCACATGCTCCACGATGATCTCATCGGATGAACCACGATGTCGAGGATTTAATCAATCACATACGCTATTCCCTTTGTCTATCGATATGTTACTTGCCCGAGATTCGATCGTCGGTATCCCAATACCTCGTTCAATCTCGTTACCGGCAAGTCACTTTACTCGTACCGCAATGCATGATCCCGTGACCAGACACTTGGTCACTCTGAGCTCATTATGACGATGCATTACCGAGTGGGCCCAGTGATACCTCTCCGTCATACGGAGTGACAAATCCCAGTCTTGATCCATGTCACCCAACAGGCACTTTCGGAGATACCCGTAGTCTACCTTTATAGTCACCCAGTTACGTTGTGACGTTTGGCATACCCAAAGCACTCCTACGGTATCCGGGAGTTACACGATCTCATGGTCTAAGGAAAAGATACTTGACATTGGAAAGCTCTAGCAAACGAACTATACGATCTTGTGCTATGTTTAGGATTGGGTCTTGTCCATCACATCATTCTCCCAATGATGTGATCTCGTTATCAATGACATCCAGTGTCCATAGTCAGGAAACCATGACTATCTGTTGATCAACGAGCTAGTCAACTAGAGGCTCACTAGGGACATGTCGGTGTCTGTTATTCACACATGTATTACGATTTCCGGATAACACAATTATAGCATGAATAAAGACAATTATCATGAACAAGGAAATATAATAATAATGCTTTTATTATTGCCTCTAGGGCATATTTCCAACAGGGTTGCCATCTACCGGAATGGGCTCCTCAACTGGGGGGCCACCGCCCAATAACTCTTCCTGAAAAATAATGATTGGGCAAGTCCAAGATTCAACTTCGAAATGCCTGTCCCCGGTGACCGCCAAACTGACAGGAACATCTGACAGAGAATCTATTCTGACTTTAACTGCCACTTCTGCATTAGTGGTTTTTACTCTGTCCCAAGACAGTAACTTCCGAAAACTAGAGACAGCGTTATTGAGCTCATTCATATAGCGCAGATCCGCAGGGAAACCAACTAACAGCAGCCAGCAGTCTCTGGCCAGGTTAAACTTCCTCCAGTTCATACCTTGATCATGCTTTTGGAAAATGATGTGGATGTCATCGAAAGGATGCAGGCTCCTATTGACCAAGGAATCCCTATCTGCTTTACTGTTGCATCTAACAAACGCCTGACCAAAAGGACATTTGGAGATAGAAGAGACAATGACCCTTTGCGAAGCCAAGAAATCACTGAGAACCTCTCTGACATTGACAAAAGCGACTTCTCCTTGGGGCATTGGCACCAGAGTGGCGATGGCTAGATTCTCGTTGCACAGCTGCATGTCGCCATGGATGACCCGAGCACGAGCTGGCCTCCCTTCCACCTCGATCGCTTGAGTGCCAGGGAGTAGGAAAGGCGTCGGATCGAATGGAAAATTCGCCATTGCCGAAGATCTTGCCGGAGCAGAACTAGTGGGACGGAGCAATGAGGAAACCCTGGTTGGACGGAGTGATTGATGAGACTGAGGAGGGCGGAGGGAAAGAATTGGGAAATGAGCGTCAGCAGAGTCCCGAGCAGAGGGCAGTAAATTTTCAGCAGGGCCGGCATTACGGGAAGACGGAACGATAGAGTCGCTGACCACTAGGTCCCGCCTACCACTGTTACCGGCTTCCAGATTATTCACCAGAATAGGTGGATCCGTCGTGTCAGAAGAGGAAGGCGGAACGGCTATTCGGGTCGGAATCTACAATTGACTGCAATATGCCCCCATCTCTTGCAGGCCTTACAGCGGATTCTGTTTTGGCATTTGGGCCTGGAGTGACCCGTCATGAGGCAACAAACACAGAAAAGGCCCGCTGCATTATTGGCCAAAAGGCCCAAAGATTCAAAACGCGTCGATCCCGCCCTACCTAGCGCAGTGTTATTGGGCGAAGTTAAAACTGAATTTAATGGGCCCCTTGATTGCTGCATGACTTGATCATGTGAATTAGGCGTGGTTTGTGAAGAAAAGAATTGGGGCTGTTGAACAGCTTGAACATATGATCGACGAGATTTAGTATTGGACACCACGGTCCACTCCTTAGAGGCCGCATCATGATAACGCCCGGTAAAGATGTTTGAGATCATCATCCCCCTCTCCCCAAAGAAGAAAATTCATAGAGTAAAGATCGGTGGACAAGTTGCCGCCTCGAATGATTTTGAAACCCACTTCCGGAGAAGAGACACAGAACTTATATGACCAATTGCGCAGATGAGATACCTTAAAAAGATTGGCAGAACCACCGAAGCAGGCTTGAATGATGAGGCCCACCGATTCTGGATTAAGCTTGATCAACGAACGCTTGAATTCCACCACGAGGAAGAACTTTGTTGATCCTGGCAATACTTGGGCGTTGACGCCAGCATTGCATTGCTTCTTGATGTATTCCTCGAAAGCTTTCCCAAGGAAGAAGTTGAGATCTGAGAGAGCCATTTGCAGATGTGGCCGACGGGATCAGAGCGATCACCGGCAGGAAATGGCCACCGTGGTCGGAGTGACCCCTGGCGCGGAAGTTGTGGTGTCCGCCGGGGCCGGAGTGGCCACCGCCGGGGGGGGGGGGGGAGCGTAGGCTAGGCGGAGCGGGGGAGCGTCCCACTAGATGCTTGCATCTGTGTTTATAAGCCCCCTTGTATTTTAGGTCAAACCTGAAAATATATTTAAGTAGTATAAAATATAAGATATACACCAAAAAAATTATAACACTGAATTCAAATAATATAGCTAAATTTATAGTAAAACCCACAATTACGCCCCTGCTCACGTGCACAAAACCACGTACACCCACTATCGGTGCGATGATATACAAACATCATGGTGTTGATTATTTGCCGCACGGATCTATGGACGCGGGATTGACTTACTTCCTTGGTCATCAAGAACACCGACTAAAGATTGATAGAGTGATTTCCTTAATTGCATATAGAGTACAATCGGAGTTACATATAGGAGGGCATCGCCCAACTGAAGCATGTACGTGCGCCTGGTCGTGCCTAGATCGTGGGGTGACAGGGGGGACCGAGTCGCTTGTCTAACAACTGCCTGCAGTGTCAACGGCAGGCTTGACGACGTTGAGACTGGCACGGATGTCAACGAATGTTGCTGTTGGCAGTCCCTTGGTGAAGATGTTGACGAATTGTGCACTGGCGGGGACATGCTAGACATGAACATCACCTAGAACTACCTTCTCCCAACAAAGTCTATCTCTTTGTGCTTGGTACGGCGGTATTGTATAGGATTAGATGACATGTAAACATTGGAGATATTATCACAATAAATTACGGTAGTTTGGTGAAGAGGCTGGTGCAGCTCGCTGAGAAGTTGACGTAGTCAAATAGTTTCGGCGACAGCATGCGCAGCAGAGCGGTACTCGGTTTCGGTAGAAGACCTGGAAACAGTGAGTTGTCTCTTCTACGATCATGAAATCAAGTTATCACCCAAATACACACAAGAACCAGAAGTAGATCTACGAGTATCCAGACCATTTTGAGCCACGTGGGTGGCTCAAGATCATTGTCTGACATACATTACAGCTAGGCACTGACATCCATCCGTGCATGTTTGTGGGTAAGCCGTAAGCCGCGTCGGTCGGTGCTCGATGACGAGAGTGCACGTAGACTGTACTCCATGGATGGTTGTTGGGATGACGCCCAGCTCCACAACCCGTTTGCTGGCCGGCACCGTCGTGAGTTCTTGGAGGAGGGAACAGGGGAAAGTGTGGGTTTGCGGGAGGCAGGGACTAGTGCCGCCACCGAACGAGACCGAGCCAGATGGTGCTCTCTAGCTAGCCAGCTACGGCCTGCTGGCTGCTGCATGCGTCGCGTTCGGCCATGGCAGAGAGCACCAATACGCGCAGTGCAGCACATGAAGCAGCATGTGATCGACTTCGACCGGATCCATCGGTCTCCACCGCAACGATCTGATCGGCAGTGTATCAAACAAATCTGCTATCAGCAGGACACATTGCTGAAGGATGACAGCTGCAATGCTGCATTGCTTGTACGAATGTTACATCTTATACAGCCCATGTATACCACAGTACGAATGTTCCATTTTCTACAGCCCGTGTAATACCGAATCCATCCATCCTATAGCCACAGCACCACCATTCCATATAGTGCGAGCACACAGTATGGTACTAGCTACTAGCTAGGCTACGCTAGCTCGTCTTCTATATGTAGTACCAGTAAGTTTTTTCCAACATAAATTTCCTATGTATGTATGTATGTAAATGCTCTCTACGGACGATCATCTTGATCTGCAGGGAGGAGGTCCTGATGGTGAGAGAAGGCCTCATCTTGACGATCTGCTCGTCGTCGGGCGATGCCCATCCTCTTGGCCGACATGCCGCCTCGAAGAACTGCCACTCTCTTTATGGTCGACACCCCGGCTGAGGAGGAGCAGGACTGCATGCCCCAGGCAAAGTCCGCCGCCGAGCGTGCAAAGAATGAGGTCATGAGTTCAATTCTCGTTACCATGCAAAAAAATAAATAAAGAGTTCAATTCTCGTTTTTGACTTCTTTTTTCCTTAGAAGAACTAGACGAGCAAGAGAAGAAAAAAGAAAAGACATTACAAGAAAAATCATGGAGAAAGAGAAGCAGGTCGAACATAAATCTTGTCGATCGAAAGAGAGCAGGAAGAAAACGAGACAATGAAAACCAGAGGAGAAGAAGAAAAAAACACTCTTCTGGTCAAATATCTGAATCTCTCATAATAGGACAGCAAGGAGACATAGAGGATGATTTTATGTGGATAGTTAGGGATTTTGAAAAAGGGGATTTGGATATCTATAGGCTTAACTATGCTATCATCACCCTTATCCTCAATATCCCCCAGGCTAGAGAGTTGAAAAACTTTAGGCCTATCAGCCTTAGTAATTTAGCTGTAAAATTTTTCTCCAAGGCTATGAATACTAGGGTTTCCCCCATTTGTGACAAAATTATTTCTCATAATCAAACTGCTTTTATTAAGGGGTAGATTTATCTTGGAGAGTGTAGTTATGGCTCATGAAGTTATTCATGAGCTCCACAGATCTAACTCTAGTGGGTTAATTCCTAAACTTGATTATGAGAAAGCCTATGATAGAGTCAGTTCAGATTTCTTGGAGGAAATGCTTCTTTTTAGAGACTTTGGAAAAAAAATGGGTGACTTGAGTTCTCAATACCCTGAAACATGGGACTTTTCAAGTTAGGATTAATGATACCAATGGACCCCATTTTGTTGGTAAGAGAGGGCTGAAACAAGGTGACCCTCACTCCCCCTTGCCTTTTAATTTGGTAGCTAATGTCTTTTCTAAGATGCTAGTTAAAGCTGTCAATCATGCTTTAATTGGTGGGATCCTCCCCCAAGCCATTCCTGATGGGGTGGTGAGCTTACAATATGCAGATGATACCATTCTTTTTATCCAAGATTCCATGGAGTATGACAAAAACTTGAAGTGGATTTTGACCTGCTTTGAAAAGCTTTCTGGCTTAAAGATCATTTTTCACAAAAGTGACGTTCATACTATTCATGTTTCTGATTCCATGTCCGAGGAATTTGCCCAAATTTTTTGCTGTCAATTTGGTGAATTTCCTTTCAAATACCCCCCCCCCCCCCCCGCATTTTAAAAAGCTTAGGAGGGAGGACCTACAAACTATTATTGACAGAATTATTAAAAACATTGCTAGTTGGTTAGGCAAACTCTTGTCTTATAGAGGCAAGCTGATCTTATTAACTACCTGTTTTGCTAGTATTCCATCCTATCTCATGGTTATGATGAAATTTCCTAAATGGGCTATTGACATGATTTCCCCCCAAATGTCTCATTTTTCTAGGGAAATGTGGGTGATATCCATAAGTACCATCTAGCTTGTTGGGGCCTTGTGGCTAGAAGGAAAGAGTTTGGTGATTTTGGGGTTCCTAACCTCAAGGAATTTAACATTGCTCTTCTTGCCTCATGGGGTAAAAGATTTTATGATGGGAGGGAGGGAGATTGGAAAAAATTTCTATGTTTTAAATATGCTACGGACAAACCTAATATTTTCTATGCTAAATCTACCCTGGGCTCTGCTTTCTGGAAAAGCATTACTTGGGCTTTTGCCGCAGCAAAAACTTTTTAGAGATGGACCCCTAGGAATGGTGAGCACATTGCTTTCTGGCATGATAATTGGGTGTTGGAATGTTCCCTCAAAACAACTTTCTGGGATTTATATACTATTTGCCAACAACAAGATGCCACTCTTGCCCAAGTTTGGGATGGTGAGCAGCTTCATCTCACTTTTAGGAGATGTGTGGACGAGTCCATTATATATAAGTGGAACCTTTTGGTAGATCTGGTTAAACAAACTACATTGTCCTCCCAAGCAGATAGCCCCATTTGGGGCCTGGAGCCTTCTAGTTAATATTCTGTTAAATCCTTCTATAAGATGATTAACTTTGGTGGGATTTCCTCTGATATTAAAGATTCCATATGGAAGATAAAAGTTCCCCTTAATATTCATGTTTTCCTGTGGCTGATGTATAATAACAAAAGCTTAACTAGCTAGAGACAATCTTGCGAAGAGAAGACATGTTGAAGATCCCTAAAGTTATTTACTCTTTAACACTTACTATTGTGCTGAAATTATGGTTTTGTAAGTTTTACAGATGCATTTTTTAAAGATCCCTAAAGTTGTTTACTCTTTTGCTAATTGATCATTTGATTATTTCAAACAAACGGGTTAGGTTGTTTGCGAGTGGCGGTGACTCGATGACGGTGCTGTTTGGACTTGAGGTGAACAGGCTAGGGCATCAAGCCAGGAGCAATTGCAGAAGAAGCCCCATAACAACGAGGGCACATCCTCATGAGGACGGTGGCTGTAGGTTGTGGCTGCATGCCTGGTGTTCCACTAAGACCACAAGATTCTTTGCGTGAACAGAAGGTAAAAAACCAATTCCTCACCCCAATTCCTAAGGCATAGTTTGGTTTCTAGATCATTCAATTATTTCTTTGTGCAATCCTTAGATCTGTACTTTGAAGAATTTAATTTTTGATACCTACAATTTTATAGCCCGTGGTGTAGATCTAGCACATGGATACATAGAAGAGCAAAATAGATTCCTTGATACCGAGGTGAGTAGCAAGAAACTAGGATAGATATCTGGCCATATAGTTGGAGAACTCTAAAGCTTATAGCACGATTTAGATTCTGCCTAGATCTAGATAATTTAGATGCTAACATTGAAGAAAGAATCGACATTGGTATCCCCGGAATATATCAGGAGGTTGTGTGTGCTCATCTAAAATTTAAATAAAAATATAATTACTTAAATAGCTAATACGTAATTCTACCTTTTTCTGATTTTGCAGAATGTTGAATGCTATTAGGTGACATTTCTCATCATGATTTTTAATTAAAGGATATTTTTTATCAAGCGACACCAATGTCTCAGGTATAGATAGTCCTGTTTAGGGAGCACTAAAGAAAATAGAATGCAACAAATCTAGGTTTGCTATGTTGCTTTTTGGAAGATATATGAATGGTGTGGATTCTAGACGATACCGAATGGAGTTCTATTAAGTTCATTGATTGTGTAGGATTGTTAGGCCCGTGTAGTTTTTTGTTGTACTAATGTTGGAAATTTAGCATTGCCTTGTTAGTTCATAGATCCCACTCTAGGACCTTCGGGCTCTTGAGAACATGGAGATGAACATGTCTGTAATGCCTTCGGGCTTTAGAGAACATGGAAATGAACATGTCTGTAATATATGCTTTGTGTTTGTTAGATGCTCGTAACTATAGCTTCACAACATCGAAAATAATCGCACACTTGCTGAACAGATGAGGTGGCACGAATTTACTATCGAAGGGTATTTTCTTGCATACTCCATCCATCCCAAAATAAGTGTCTTAAGCTTAGTACAAATTTATACTAAGGTTAGTACAAAGTCGAGACACTTATTTTGAGACGGAGGGAGTATTATATAAAAAATTCAGCTACAACTTCTTCGACATTAGCTTGTTTTGATCTATTATGCTGCTTTTGAATGATCAACTGTAGTTCCATTAGGCATGTCTACATCTCTCGGTAACACAAGAACTTTATCTGTAAGAGAAAAAAACACACAGCAAAGCAGCATAGGAAGTACACATGAGAGTTGTGTTTTCATTGATAGAAGAAGGGCGAGAGCATGCCAATCGTATAGGGAAAATAAAGAAAATGAAAAACGAAAGAGAAGAATGCTATGATCTCATGATAAGATGCCGACCTTCAGTCAAAAACCACAGGAGCAAACCTATAGTAGCTCCTAAGACGCACACAATTTTGATTAAGGGGCATAATTGAAGGAAATATGCCCTAGAGGCAACAATAAAGTTGTTATTTTATATAGGTGAAGTATCCAATGATCTGTGAAAATGACTTTTCAGTGAAAATCTGAAAATTCCTATCATGCACTGTTGGGTCCATGGTGGACGTCCTGGATCAAACATGGGACTGATAGTAATCCACTTAAACACAATTTAGCAAATAACCCCTCTCTGTATTCACCACCAGTTGAATACGACTTGAATCCTCGTGCTGCCGAGATCAGTTTGGATCCATCGTCTTGAGCGCCGCCCTAATGCACCCTTGCCCGGCGCCTAGCGCCTTGTTGGGGAACGTTGCAGAAAACAAAAATTTTCCTACTCGTTTCACCAAGATCATCTAGGAGTTTATCTAGCAACGAGTGATTAGATGCATCTACATACCTTTGTAGACCGCGAGCGGAAGCGTTCAAAAGAACGGTGATGATGTAGTCGTACTCGACGTGATCCAAATCACCGATGACCAGCGCCGAACGGACGGCACCTCCGCGTTCAACACACGTACGGAACAGCCACGTCTCCTCCTTCTTGATCCAGCAAGGGAGGGAGGAGAGGTTGAGGGAGATGGCACCAGCAGCAGCACGACGGCGTGGTGTTGATGGAGCTGCAGTACTCCGGCAGAGCTTCGCTAAGCACTATGGAGGTGGAGGAGGTGTTGGGGAGGGAGAAGGAGGCAACCAAAGGCCAAGGCGTTCCGGTATGAAGTCCCTCCTCTCCCCCACTATATATAGGAGGGCCAAGGGGGGGTGGCTGGCCCTAGGAGATCCAATCTCCTAGGGGGTGCGGCGGCCAAGGGGGTTTCCCTCCCCCCAAGGCACCTAGGAGGTGCCTTCCCCTCCTAGGACTCTTCCCCCTTCAAACCCTAGGCGCATGGGCCTATGTGGGGCTGGTGCCCTTGGCCCATTAGGCCAAGGCGCACCCCCTACAGCCCATGTGGCCCCCCGGGACAGGTGGACCCACCCGGTGGACCCCCGGGACCCTTCCGGTGGTCCCGGTACAATACCGATAACCCCGAAACTTGTCCCGATGCCCGAAACAGGACTTCCCATATATAAATCTTTACCTCCGGACCATTCCGGAACTCCTCGTGACGTCCGGGATCTCATCCGGGACTCCGAACAACATTCGGGTTACTGCATATACATATCCCTACAACCCTAGCGTAACTGAACCTTAAGTGTGTAGACCCTACGGGTTCGGGAGACAAGCAGACATGACCGAGACGACTCTCCGGTCAATAACCAACAGCGGGATCTGGATACCCATGTTGGCTCCCACATGCTCCACGATGATCTCATCGGATGAACCACGATGTCGAGGATTCTATCAACCCCGTACGCTATTCCCTTTGTCTATCGATATGTTACTTGCCCGAGATTCGATCGTCGGTATCCCAATACCTCGTTCAATCTCGTTACCGGCAAGTCACTTTACTCGTACCGTAATGCATGATCCCGTGACCAGACACTTGGTCACTCTGAGCTCATTATGATGATGCATTACCGAGTGGGCCCAGTGATACCTCTCCGTCATACGGAGTGACAAATCCCAGTCTTGATCCATGTCACCCAACAGACACTTTCGGAGATACCCGTAGTCTACCTTTATAGTCACCCAGTTACGTTGTGACGTTTGGCATACCCAAAGCACTCCTACGGTATCCGGGAGTTACACGATCTCATGGTCTAAGGAAAAGATACTTGACATTGGAAAACTCTAGCAAACGAACTATACGATCTTGTGCTATGTTTAGGATTGGGTCTTGTCCATCACATCATTCTCCTAATGATGTGATCTCGTTATCAATGACATCCAGTGTCCATAGTCAGGAAACCATGACTATCTGTTGATCAACGAGCTAGTCAACTAGAGGCTCACTAGGGACATGTTGATGTCTGTTATTCACACATGTATTACGATTTCCGGATAACACAATTATAGCATGAATAAAGACAATTATCATGAACAAGGAAATATAATAATAATGCTTTTATTATTGCCTCTAGGGCATATTTCCAACAGTCTCCCACTTGCACTAGAGTCAATAATCTAGTTACATTGTGATGAATCGAACACCCATGGAATTCTGGTGTTGATCATGTTTTGCTCTAGGGAGAGGTTTAGTCAACGGATCTGCTACATTCAGGTCCGTATGTACTTTACAAATCTCTATGTCTCCATCTTGAACATTTTCACGAATGGAGTTGAAGCGACGCTTGATGTGCCTTGTCTTCTTGTGAAACCTGGGCTCCTTGGCAAGTGCAATAGCTCCAGTGTTGTCACAGAAGAGCTTGATCGGCCCCGACGCATTGGGTATGACTCCTAGGTCGGTGATGAACTCCTTCACCCATATTGCTTCATGTGCTGCCTCCGAGGCTGCCATGTACTCCGCTTCACATGTAGATCCCGCCACGACGCTTTGCTTGCAACTGCACCAGCTTACTGCCCCACCATTCAAAATATACACGTATCCGGTTTGTGACTTAGAGTCATCCAGATCTGTGTCGAAGCTAGCGTCGACGTAACCCTTTACGACGAGCTCTTCGTCACCTCCATAAACGAGAAACATTTCCTTAGTCCTTTTCAGGTACTTCAGGATATTCTTGACCGCTGTCCAGTGTTCCTTGCCGGGATTACTTTGGTACCTTCCTACCAAACTTACGGCAAGGTTTACATCAGGTCTGGTACACAGCATGGCATACATAATAGAACCTATGGCTGAGGCATAGGGGATGACGCTCATCTCTTCTATATCTTCTGCCGTGGTCGGACATTGAGCTGAGCTCAATTTCATACCTTGCAACACAGGCAAGAACCCCTTCTTGGATTGATCCATATTGAACTTCTTCAATATCTTATCAAGGTATGTGCTTTGTGAAAGACCTATGAGGCGTCTCGATCTATCTCTATAGATTTTGATGCCTAATATATAAGCAGCTTCTCCAAGGTCCTTCATTGAAAAACTTTTATTCAAGTAGGCCTTGATGCTGTCCAAGAGTTCTATATCATTTCCCATCAAAAGTATGTCATCTACATATAATATGAGAAATGCTACAGAGCTCCCACTCACTTTCTTGTAAACGCAGGCTTCTCCATAAGTCTGTGTAAACCCAAACGCTTTGATCATCTCATCAAAGCGAATGTTCCAACTCCGAGATGCTTGCACCAGCCCATAAATCGAGCGTTGGAGCTTGCACACTTTGTCAGCATTCTTAGGATCGACAAAACCTTCCGGCTGCATCATATACAATTCTTCCTTAAGGAAACCATTAAGGAATGCCGTTTTGACGTCCATTTGCCATATTTCGTAATCATAGAATGCGGCAATTGCTAACATGATTCGGACGGACTTCAGCTTCGCTACCGGTGAGAAAGTCTCATCGTAGTCAACCCCTTGAACTTGTCGATAACCCTTAGCGACAAGCCGAGCTTTATAGATGGTCACATTACCATCCGCGTCTGTCTTCCTCTTAAAGATCCATTTATTTTCTATGGCTCGCCGCTCAACGGGCAAGTCAGTCAAAGTCCATACTTTGTTTTCATACATGGATCCTATCTCGAATTTCATGGCTTCCAGCCATTTGTCGGAATCCGGGCCCGCCATCGCTTCTTCATAGTTCGAAGGTTCACCATTGTCTAACAGCATGATTTCCAAGACAGGGTTGCCGTACCACTCTGGTGCGGAACGTGTCCTTGTGGACCTTCGAATTTCAGTAGGGGCTTGATCAGAAGTATCTTGATCATTTTCATTAACTTCCTCTCTAGTCGGTGCAGGCACCTCAGGAACATTTTCTTGAGTCGCGCCATTTTCCGGTTCAAGAGGTAATACTTCATCAAGCTCTACTTTCCTCCCACTTACTTCTTTCGAGAGAAACTCTTTCTCCAGAAAGGACCCATTCTTGGCAACAAAGATCTTGCCTTCGGATCTGAGGTAGAAGGTGTACCCAATAGTTTCTTTTGGGTATCCTATGAAGACGCATTTTTCCGATTTGGGTTCGAGCTTTTCAGGTTGAAGTTTCTTGACATAAGCATCGCATCCCCAAACTTTTAGAAACGACAGCTTAGGTTTCTTCCCAAACCATAATTCATACGGTGTCGTCTCAACGGATTTCGACGGAGCCCTATTTAAAGTGAATGCGGCAGTCTCTAAAGCATAGCCCCAAAAAGAAAGCGGTAAATCGGTAAGAGACATCATAGATCGCACCATATCTAACAGAGTGCGATTACGACGTTCGGACACACCATTACGCTGAGGTGTTCCAGGCGGCGTGAGTTGTGAAACTATTCCACATTTTCTTAAGTGTGCTCCAAACTCGTGACTCAAGTATTCTCCTCCACGATCTGATCGTAGAAACTTGATTTTCCTGTCACGTTGATTTTCAACCTCACTCTGAAATTCCTTGAACTTTTCAAAGGTTTCAGACTTGTGTTTCATTAAGTAGATATACCCATACCTACTTAAATCATCAGTGAGGGTGAGAACATAACGATAGCCACCGCGAGCCTCAACACTCATCGGACCGCACACATCAGTATGTATGATTTCCAATAAGTCGGTTGCTCGCTCCATTGTTCCTGAGAACGGAGTCTTGGTCATTTTACCCATAAGGCATGGTTCGCACGTGTCAAATGATTCATAATCAAGAGACTCTAAAAGTCCATCAGCATGGAGCTTCTTCATGCGTTTGACACCTATGTGACCAAGGCGGCAGTGCCACAAGTATGTGGGACTATCATTATCAACCTTACTTCTTTTGGTACTCACATTATGAACATGTGTAGCATCACGTTCGAGATTCATAAAGAATAAACCATTCACCATAGGAGCATGACCATAAAACATATCTCTCATAAAAATGGAACAACCATTATTCTCAGATTTAAAAGAGTAGCCATCTCGAATTAAACGAGATCCCGATACAATGTTCATGCTCAAAGCTGGCACTAAATAACAATTATTAAGGTTTAAAACTAATCCCGAAGGGAGATGCAGAGGTAGCGTGCCGACGGCGATCACATTGACCTTGGAACCATTCCCGACGCGCATCGTCACCTCGTCCTTTGCCAGTTTCCGCTTATTCCGCAGCCCCTGCTTTGAGTTACAAATGTGAGCAACTGCACCGGTATCAAATACCCAGGAGCCACTACGGGCACTAGTAAGGTACACATCAATTACATGTATATCACATATACCTTTTGTTTTGCCGGCCTTCTTATCCGCTAAGTACTTAGGGCAGTTCCGCTTCCAGTGACCGCTTCCCTTGCAATAAAAGCACTCAGTCTCGGGCTTGGGTCCATTCTTTGGCTTCTTCCCGGCAGCTTGCTTGCCGGGCGCGGCAACCTCCTTGCCGTCCTTCTTGAAGTTCTTTTTACCCTTGCCTTTCTTGAACTTAGTGGTTTTATTGACCATCAACACTTGATGTTCCTTCCTGACTTCTACCTCTGCTGATTTCAGCATAGCAAATACTTCAGGAATGGTCTTTTCCATCCCCTGCATATTGAAGTTCATCACAAAGCTCTTGTAGCTTGGTGGAAGCGACTGGAGGATTCTGTCAATGACCGCATCATCCGGGAGATTAACTCCCAGCTGAGTCAAGCGGTTATGCAACCCAGACATAGTGAGTATGTGCTCACTGACAGAACTGTTTTCCTCCATCTTACAGCTGAAGAATTTGTCGGAGACTTCATATCTCTCGACCCGGGCATGAGCTTGGAAAACCATTTTCAGCTCTTCGAACATCTCATATGCTCCATGTCTCTCAAAACGCTTTTGGAGCCCCGGCTCTAGGCTGTAAAGCATGCCGCACTGAACGAGGGAGTAGTCATCGAAACGTGCCTGCCAAGCGTTCATAACATCTTGTTCTGCAGGGAGAACGGGTGCGTCACCAAGCGGTGCTTGTAGGACATAATCTTTCTTGGCAGCTATGAGGATGATCCTCAGGTTCCGGACCCAGTCCGTATAGTTGCTGCCATCGTCTTTCAGCTTAGTTTTCTCTAGGAACGCGTTGAAGTTGAGGACTACGTTGGCCATTTGATCTACAAGACATATTGCAAAGATTTTAGACTAAGTTCATGATAATTAAGTTCAACTAATCAAATTATTAGTGAACTCCCACTTAGATTAGACATCCCTCTAGTCATCTAAGTATTACATGATCCGAGTTAAACTAGACCGTGTCCGATCATCACGTGAGACGGACTAGTCAACATCGGTGAACATCTTCATGTTGATCGTATCTTCTATACGACTCATGCTCGACCTTTCGGTCTTCTGTGTTCCGAGGCCATGTCTGTACATGCTAGGCTCGTCAAGTCAACCTAAGTGTTTGCATGTGTAAATCTGTCTTACACCCGTTGTATGTGAACGTCTGAATAAAACACCCGATCATCACGTGGTGTTTTGAAACAGCGAACTGTCGCAACGGTGCACAGTTAGGGGGAACACTTCTTGAATTTATTGTGAGGGATCATCTTATTTACTACCGTCGTTCTAAGTAAACAAGATGCAAAACATGATAAACATCACATGCAATCAAATAATAAACGTGACATGATATGGCCAATATCACATAGCTCCTTTGATCTCCATCTTGGGGCTCCATGATCATCTTGTCACCGGCTTGACACCATGATCTCCATCATCATGATCTCCATCATCGTGTCTCCATGAAGTTGCTCGCCAACTATTACTTCTACTACTATGGCTAACGCGTTTAGCAATAAAGTAAAGTAATTTACATGGCGTTTCTCGATGACACGCAGGTCATTAAAAGAATAAAGACAACTCCTATGGCTCCTGCCGGTTGTCATACTCATCGACATGCAAGTCGTGAATCCTATTACAATAGCATGAACATCTCATACATCACATATAGATCATTCATCATTCATCACAACTTTGGCCATATCATATCACAAACCACTTGCTGCAAAAACAAGTTAGACGTCCTCTAATTGTTGTTGCAAGTTTTACGTGGCTGAATTAGGGTTCTAGCAAGAACGTCTTCTTACCTACGTTAAAGCCACAACGTGATTTGTCAACTTCTATTTACCCTTCATAAGGACCCTGTTCATCGATTCCGCTCCAACTAAAGTGGGAGAGACAGACACCCGCCAGCCACCTTATGCAACTAGTGCATGTTAGTCGGTGGAACCGGTCTCACGTAAGCGTACGTGTAAGGTTGGTCCGGGCCGCTTCATCCCACAATACCGCTGAAGCAAGAAAGGACTAGTAACGGCAAGAAAGTTGACAAATCTACGCCCACAACAAATTGTGTTCTACTCGCGCAAGAAGAACTACGCATAGACCTAGCTCATGATGCCACTGTTGGGGAACGTTGCAGAAAACAAAAATTTTCCTACTCGTTTCACCAAGATCATCTAGGAGTTCATCTAGCAACGAGTGATTAGATGCATCTACATACCTTTGTAGATCGCGAGCGGAAGCGTTCAAAAGAACGGTGATGATGTAGTCGTACTCTACGTGATCCAAATCACCGATGACCAGCGCCGAACGGACGGCACCTACGCGTTCAACACACGTACGGAACAGCCACGTCTCCTCCTTCTTGATCCAGCAAGGGAGGGAGGAGAGGTTGAGGGAGATGGCACCAGCAACAGCACGACGGCGTGGTGTTGATGGAGCTGCAGTACTCCGGCAGAGCTTCGCTAAGCACTATGGAGGTGGAGGAGGTGTTGGGGAGGGAGAAGGAGGCAACCAAAGGCCAAGGCGTTCCGGTATGAAGTCCCTCCTCTCCCCCACTATATATAGGAGGGCCAAGGGGGGGTGGCCGGCCCTAGGAGATCCAATCTCCTAGGGGGTGCGGCGGCCAAGGGGGTTTCCCTCCCCCCAAAGGCACCTAGGAGGTGCCTTCCCCTCCTAGGACTCTTCCCCCTTCAAACCCTAGGCGCATGGGCCTATGTGGGGCTGGTGCCCTTGGCCCATTAGGCCAAGGCGCACCCCCTACAGCCCATGTGGCCCCCCGGGACAGGTGGACCCACCCGGTGGACCCCCGGGACCCTTCCGGTGGTCCCGGTACAATACCGATAACCCCGAAACTTGTCCCGATGCCCGAAACAGGACTTCCCATATATAAATCTTTACCTCCGGACCATTCCGGAACTCCTCGTGACGTCCGGGATCTCATCCGGGACTCCGAACAACATTCGGGTTACTGCATATACATATCCCTACAACCCTAGCGTAACTGAACCTTAAGTGTGTAGACCCTACGGGTTCGGGAGACAAGCAGACATGACCGAGACGACTCTCCGGTCAATAACCAACAGCGGGATCTGGATACCCATGTTGGCTCCCACATGCTCCACGATGATCTCATCGGATGAACCACGATGTCGAGGATTCTATCAACCCCGTACGCTATTCCCTTTGTCTATCGATATGTTACTTGCCCGAGATTCGATCGTCGGTATCCCAATACCTCGTTCAATCTCGTTACCGGCAAGTCACTTTACTCGTACCGTAATGCATGATCCCGTGACCAGACACTTGGTCACTCTGAGCTCATTATGATGATGCATTACCGAGTGGGCCCAGTGATACCTCTCCGTCATACGGAGTGACAAATCCCAGTCTTGATCCATGTCACCCAACAGACACTTTCGGAGATACCCGTAGTCTACCTTTATAGTCACCCAGTTACGTTGTGACGTTTGGCATACCCAAAGCACTCCTACGGTATCCGGGAGTTACACGATCTCATGGTCTAAGGAAAAGATACTTGACATTGGAAAACTCTTGCAAACGAACTATACGATCTTGTGCTATGTTTAGGATTGGGTCTTGACCATCACATCATTCTCCTAATGATGTGATCCCATTATCAACGACATCCAATGTCCATGGTCAGGAAACCGTAACCATCTATTGATTAACGAGCTAGTCAACTAGAGGCCTACTAGGGACATGTTGATGTCTGTTATTCACACATGTATTACGATTTCCGGATAACACAATTATAGCATGAATAAAGACAATTATCATGAACAAGGAAATATAATAATAATGCTTTTATTACTGCCTCTAGGGCATATTTCCAACACGCCTGCCCTCAGCCGGCCGCGACCGGCCCTCCGCCCGTCGCGACTCTCCCTCTGCTGGCCGTGTCTCTTGCCATGACGCCCCTCCCGCCGATAGCAATGGGGCCTTCGCTGTCTGCCAGTCACCCTACATTGATTGTGGCTCACCCTCCGGCAGCCGTGACTGGCCCTTCAGACCGCTCGTCTTCGTCTCCGCTGCCCTCCGCAATTCTGCCCTCGGACATGCCTCTGCCTTTTCGTAGTGATGTACAGGTAAGTGAGTAGATGGAGCATTAACCTAGAATTGTAAGGCCCAGACTGCCGGGTCGCCATTCGGTCGAGCAACGCCGACAACGCCGGTCCGCCGCCAGCTGGCCATCGCATCGGGGCAGCATGATAGCATTGCCGCTAGGTTGATGTCGCGTGGGCGCATGCTATGACAGCACCGCCGGCAGCCTGGAAGGTTGCGTGCTGGACGGCCGCCGTCGCAAGGTGGAGCAGATGGGGAGATTTGGTGCGGGGGGATTTTAGGATTACTAACCTATAGAAAGAGAATAAAACAAGGGTGTTATCTGTTAATATGTGTTTAAGTTGATGGTTATAATCCCAGCACCAATCCATGCCGTTTCTTCACAATCCGTTGGCCCATGATGTAATTTTCAGATTTTCACTGTTTGCCCATTTTCAGAGGATACTTCGCCTTTTATATTTCCTTATATCATGAAAAATGTTTATTATTCATGCTAGAATTGTATTAACCGAAAACTTGATACATGTGTGCATACATAGACAAAACACAGTGTCCCTAGTAAGCCTCTACTAGACTAGCTCGTTAATCAAAGATGGTTAAGTTTTCTAGCCATAGACATGTGTTGTCATTTGATGAACGGGATCACATCATTAGGAGAATGATGTGATGGACAAGACCCATCCGTTAGCTTAGCATGTTGATCGTTAAGTTTTATAGCTATTGCTTTCTTCATGACTTATACATATTCCTTTGACTATGAGATTATGCAACTCCCGAATACCGGAGGAATACCTTGTGTGCTATCAAACATCACAACGTAAATGGGTGATTATAAAGATGCTCTCTATATAGGTATCTCCGAAGGTGTTTGTTGGGTTGGCATAGATCGAGATTAGGATTTGTCACTCCGAGTATCGGAGAGGTATCTTTGGGCCCTCTCGGTAATGCACATCGTGATAAGCCTTGAAAGCAATGTGATTAATGAGTTAGTTGCAGGATGATGCATTATGGAATGAGTAAAGAGACTTGCCGGTAAAGATATTGAACTAGGTATGAAGATACCGAGATCGAATCTCAGGCAAGTAGCATACCGATGACAAAGGGAAGAACATATGTTGTCATTACGGTTTGACCGATAAAGATCTTCGTAGAATATGTAGGCATCAATATGAGCATCCAAGTTTCGCTATTGGTTATTGACCGGAGAGGTGTCTCGGTCATGTCTACATAGTTCTCGAACCCATAGGGTCCGTATGCTTAACATTTGATGACGATTTTGTATTATATGAGTTATGTGATTTGATGACCGATTGTTGTTCGGAGTCACGGATGAGATTAGAGACATGACAAGGAGTCTCTAAATGGTCGAGAGGTAAAGATTCATATATATGACGATAGTATTCCGACACCGAGAGTGTTCTGGGGGTACCGGATACGTATCGGGTCACTGAAAGGGGTTCCGGGCAACCCCTGGCAAGCTATATGGGCCCAATGGCCCAAGAGGGGAAACACACCAGCCACTAAGGGGCTGGTGCACCCCCCCATATGGGCTGGCCAAATTGGAGAAGGAAAGGGGAAGAAGGAAAGGAAAAGGGAATAGGATTCCCGATTCCCCATCTTCCCCTCCTACTCCAAATAGGAATAGGAAAGGGGGAGGACGAATTGGGAGGACCCCAAGTAGGATTCCTCCTACTTGGGGCGCCCTCTTGGCTGCCTCCCCTCCCCTCCATCCTATATATATATATATATATATGTGGGGGGGGGGGCACCGCTAGAACACACACCAACAATTGTTAGCCGTGTGCGCCCCCCCTCTATAGTTTACGCCTTCGATCATATTGTCGTAGTGCTTAGGTGAAGCCCTGCGTGGATCACTTCACCATCACCGTCACCACGCTGTCATGCTGATGAAACTCTCCCTCGACACTTTGCTGGATCAAGAGTTCGAGGGGCATCAACAAGCTGAACGTGTGCAGAACTCGGAGGTGTCGTACATTCGGTGCTTGATCGGTGGGAACAAGAAGAAGTTTGACTACATCAACCGCGTTAACAAATGATTCCGCTTTCGGTCTACGAGGGTACGTGGACACACTCTTCCCCTCTCGTTGCTATGCATCTCCTAGATAGATCTTGCGTGAGCGTAGGATTTTTTTTGAAATTGCTACGTTCCCCAACAGTGGCATCCGAGCCAGGTTTATGAGTAGATGATATGCACAAGTAGAACACAAAGAGTTGTGGGCGGTGATCATCATACTGCTTACCACCAATGTCTTATTTTGGTTCAGCGTTATTGTTGGATGCAGCGGTCCGGACCCACCTTACATGGCTACGTTCATGAGACCGGTTCCACAGACAAACATGCGACTAGTTGTGCATAAAGGCGGCTAGAGGGTGTCTGTTTCTCTAACTTTAACTGAATCGAATTTGACTGCGGCCGGTCCTTGTTGAAGGTTAAAACAGCAAACTTGATAAATCACCGTTGTGGTTTTGATACATAGGTAAGAACAGTTCTTACTAGAAGCTCGTAGCAGCCACGTAAAACTTGCAACAACAAAGTATAGGACGTCTAACTTTTTTTTGCAGGGCATGTTGTGATGTGATATGGTCAATACATGATGTGATATACGTTATTGTATGAGATGATCATGTTTTGTAAAAGTTATCGACAACTAGAAGGAGCCTTATGCTTGTCGCTTTATTGTATGAAATGCAAACACCATGTAATTGCTTTACTTTATCACTATGCGTTAGCGATAGTTGTAGAAGCAATAGTTGCCAAGAAGACAACAATGCTACGATGGAGATCAAGGTGTCAAGCCGGTGACGATGGAAATCATGACGGTGCTTTGGATATGGAGATCAAAGGCACAAGATGATGATGGCCATATCATGTCACATCTTTTGATTGCATGTGATGTTTATCTTTTATGCATATTATTTTTCTTAGTACGGCGGTAGCATTATAAGATGATCCCTTACTAAAATTTCAAGGTATAAGTGTTCTCCCTGAGTATGCACCGTTGCAACAATTTGTTGTGCTGAGACACCACGTGATGATCGGGTGTGATAAGCTCTACGTTCACATACAACGGGTACAAGATAGTTTTACACATGCGGAATACTCGGGTTAAACTTGACGAGCCTAGCATGTACAGACATGGCCTCGGAACACTGGAGACCGAAAGGTCAAACGTGAATCATATAGTAGATATGATCAACATAGAGATGTTCACCATTGAAAACTACTCCATCTCACGTGATGATCGGACATGGTTTAGTTGATATGGATCACGTGATCATTTAGATGACTCGAGGGATGTTTATCTAAGTGGGAGTTCTTAAGTAATATGATTAATTGAACTTAATTTATCATGAACTTAGTCCTGATTGTTTTTGCATATCTATGTTGTAGATCAATAGCTCGCGTATAGCTCCCCTGTTTTATTTTTGATATGTTCCTAGAGAAAACTAAGTTCAAAGTTGATAGTAGCATTGATGCGGACTGGGTCTGTGATCTGAGGATTATCCTCATTGCTGCACAGAAGAATTATGTCCTTGATGCACCGCTAGGTGAAAAACCTATTGCAGGAGTAGATGCAAACGTTATGAATGTTTGACAAGCTCGGTATGATGACTACTTGATAGTTTAGTGCACCATGATTTACGGCTTAGAACCGGTGTTGGGGAACGTAGTAATTTCAAAAAAATTCCTACGCACACGCAAGATCATGGTGATGCACAGCAACGAGATGGGAGAGTATGATCTACGTACCCTTGTAGATCGACAACGGAAGCGTTAACTTGGTTTATGTAGTCGTACGTCTTCACGGCCCGACCGATCAAGCACCGAAACTACGGCACCTCTGAGTTCTAGAACACGTTCATCTCGATGACGATCCCTGGACTCCGATCCAGCAAAGTGTCGGGGGAGAGTTCCGTCAGCACGACGGCGTGGTGACGATCTTGATGTACTACCGTCGCAGGGCTTCGCCTAAGCACCGCTACAATATTATCGAGGACTATGGTGGAAGGGGGCACCGCACACGGCTAAGAATATGATCACGTGGATCAACTTGTGTCTCTAGGGGTGTCCCGTGCCTCCGTATATAAAGGCTGAAAGGGGGGGCCGGCCGGCCAAGAGGTGGTGCGCCAGGAGGAGTCCTACTCCTTCCGGGAGTAGGACTCCCCCCTTTCCTAGTTGGAATAGGATTCGCGGAGGGGGGAAAAGAGGAGAGAGAGGAGGAAAGGGGGCCGGCCCCCTCTCCTTGTCCTATTCGGACCAAGGGGGGGAGGGGCGCGCGGCCCATCTCTCGCCACCTCTCCTCTCTTCCACTAAGGCCCATATACTTCCCGGGGGGTTCCTGTAACCTCCCGGTACTCCGGTAAAATCCTGATTTCACCCGGAACAATTCCGATATCCAAACATAGGCTTCCAATATATCAATCTTTATTTCTCGACCATTTCGAGACTCCTCGTCATGTCCGTGATCACATCCGGGACTCCGAACAACCTTCGGTACATCAAAATGCATAAACTCATAATATAACTGTCATCGTAACCTTAAGCGTGCGGACCCTACGGGTTCGAGAACAATGTAGACATGACCGAGATATGTCTCCGGTCAGTAACCAATAGCGTAACCTGGATGGTCATATTGGCTCCTACATATTCTACGAAGATCTTTTATCGGTCAGACCGCATAACAACATACGTTGTTCCCTTTGTCATCAGTATGTTACTTGCCCGAGATTCGATCATCGGTATCCAATACCTAGTTCAATCTCGTTACCGACAAGTCTCTTTACTCGTTCCGTAATACATCATCTCACAACTAACTCATTAGTTGCAATGCTTGCAAGGCTTATGTGATGTGCATTACCGAGAGGGCCCAGAGATACCTCTCCGACAATCGGAGTGACAAATCCTAATCTCGAAATACGCCAACCCAACATGTACCTTTGGAGACACCTGTAGAGCTCCTTTATAATCACCTAGTTACGTTGTGACGTTTGGTAGCACACAAAGTGTTCCTCCGGCAAACGGGAGTTGCATAATCTCATAGTCATAGGAACATGTAGAAGTCATGAAGAAAGCAATAGCAACATACTAAACGATCGGGTGCTAAGCTAATGGAATGGGTCATGTCAATCAGATCATTCATCTAATGATGTGATCCTGTTAATCAAATGACAACTCTTTGTCCATGGTTAGGAAACATAACCATCTTTGATTAAAACGCTAGTCTAGTAGAGGCATACTAGTGACGCTCTGTTTGTCTATGTATTCACACATGTATTATGTTTCCGGTTAATACAATTCTAGCATGAATAATAAACTTTTATCATGATATATAAGGAAATAAATAATAACTTTATTATTGCCTCTGGGGCATATTTCCTCCAGTCTCCCACTTGCACTAGAGTCAATAATCTAGATTACACAATAATGATTCTAACACCCATGGAGCCTTGGTACTGATCATGTTTTGCTCGTGGAAGAGGCTTAGTCAATGGGTCTGCTACATTTAGATCCGTATGTATCTTGCAAATCTCTATGTCTCCCACCTGGACTAGATCTCGGATGGAATTGAAGCGTCTCTTGATGTGCTTGGTTCTCTTGTGAAATCTGGATTCCTTTGCCAAGGCAATTGCACCAGTATTGTCACAAAAGATTTTCATTGGACCCGATGCACTAGGTATGACACCTAGATCGGATATGAACTCCTTCATCCAGACTCCTTCATTCGCTGCTTCCGAAGCAGCTATGTATTCCGCTTCACACGTAGATCCCGCCATGACGCTCTGTTTAGAACTGCACCAACTGACAGCTCCACCGTTTAATGTAAACACGTATCCGGTTTGCAATTTAGAATCGTCCGGATCAGTGTCAAAGCTTGCATCAACGTAACCGTTTACGATGAGCTCTTTGTCACCTCCATATACGAGAAACATATCCTTAGTCCTTTTCAGGTACTTCAGGATGTTCTTGACCGATGTCCAGTGATCCACTCCTGGATTACTTTGGTACCTCCCTGCTAGACTTATAGCAAGGCACACATCAGGTCTGGTACACAGCATTGCATACATGATAGAGCCTATGGCTGACGCATAGGGAACATCTTTTATTTTCTCTCTATCTTCTGCAGTGGTCGGGCATTGAGTCTGACTCAACTTCACACCTTGTAACACAGGCAAGAACCCTTTCTTTGCTTGATCCATTTTGAACTTCTTCAAAATCTTGTCAAGGTATGTGCTTTGTGAAAGTCCAATTAAGCGTCTTGATCTATCTCTATAGATCTTTATGCCTAATATGTAAGCAGCTTCACCGAGGTCTTTCATTGAAAAACTCTTATTCAAGTATCCCTTTATGCTATCCAGAAATTCTATATCATTTCCAATCAGTAATATGTCATCCACCTATAATATCAGAAATGCTACAGAGCTCCCACTCACTTTCTTGTAAATACAGGCTTCTCCAAAGGTCTGTATAAAACCAAATGCTTTGATCACACTATCAAAGCGTTTATTCCAACTCCGAGAGGCTTGCACCAGTCCATAAATGGATCGCTGGAGCTTGCACACTTTGTTAGCTCCCTTTGGATCGACAAAACCTTCCGGTTGCATCATATACAACTCTTTTTCCAGAAATCCATTCAGGAATGCAGTTTTGACATCCATCTGCCAAATTTCATAATCATAAAATGCGGCAATTGCTAACATGATTCGGACAGACTTAAGCATCGCTACGGGTGAGAAGGTCTCATCGTAGTCAACCCCTTGAACTTGTCGAAAACCTTTTGCGACAAGTCGTGCTTTGTAGACAGTAATATTACCGTCAGTGTCAGTCTTCTTCTTGAAGATCCATTTATTCTCAATTGCTTGCCGATCATCGAGCAAGTCAACCAAAGTCCATACTTTGTTCTCATACATGGATCCCATCTCAGATTTCATGGCTTCAAGCCATTTTTCGAAATCTGGGCTCACCATCGCTTCTTCATAGTTCGTAGGTTCATCATGATCTAGTAGCATGACTTCCAGAACAGGATTACCATACCACTCTGGCACGGATCTTACTCTGGTTGATCTACGGGGTTCAGTAGTATCTTGTTCTGAAGTTTCATGATCATTATCATTAGCTTCCTCACTAATTGGTGTAGGTGTCGCAGAAATAGGTTTCTATGATGTACTACTTTCCAATAAGGGAGCAGGTACAGTTACCTCGTCAAGTTCTACTTTCCTCCCACTCACTTCTTTCGAGAGAAACTCCTTCTCTAGAAAGGATCCATTCTTAGCAACGAATGTCTTGCCTTCGGATCTATGATAGAAGGTGTACCCAAAAGTCTCCTTTGGGTATCCTATGAAGACACATTTCTCCGATTTGGGTTCGAGCTTATTAGGTTGAAGCTTTTTCACATAAGGATCACAGCCCCAAACTTTAAGAAACGACAACTTTGGTTTCTTGCCAAACCATAGTTCATAAGGTGTCGTCTCAACGGATTTTGATGGTGCCCTATTTAACGTGAATGCGGCCGTCTCTAAAGCATAACCACAAAATGATAGCGGTAAATTTGTAAGAGACATCATAGATCGCACCATATCAAGTAAAGTACGATTATGACGTTCGGACACACCATTACACTGAGGTGTTCCGGGTGGCGTGAGTTGCGAAACTATTCCGCATTGTTTTAGATGTAGACCAAACTCGTAACTCAAATATTCTCCTCCACGATCAGATCGCAGAAACTCTATTTTCTTGTTACGATGATTTTCAACTTCACTCTAAAATTCTTTGAACTTTTCAAATGTTTCAGACTTATGTTTCATTAAGTAGATATACCCATATCTGCTTAAATCATCTGTGAAGGTGAGAAAATAACGATATCCGCCACGAGCCTCAACATTCATCGGACCACATACATCTGTATGTATGATTTCCAACAAATCTATTGCTCTCTCCATTGTACCGGAGAACGGTGTTTTAGTCACCTTGCCCATAAGGCACGGTTCGCAAGTACCAAGTGATTCATAATCAAGAGGTTCCAAAAGTCCATCGGTATGGAGTTTCTTCAGGCGCTTTACACCGATATGACCTAAACGGCAGTGCCACAAATAAGTTGCACTATCATTATCAACTCTGCATCTTTTGGCTTCAACATTATGAATATGTGTGTTACTACTATCGAGATTCATCAAAAATAGACCACTCTTCAAAGGTGCATGACCATAAAAGATATTACTCATATAAATAGAACAACCATTATTCTCTGATTTAAATGAATAACCGTCTCGCATTAAACATGATCCAGATATAATGTTCATGCTCAACGCTAGCACCAAATAACAATTATTTAGGTCTAATACTAATCCCGAAGGTAGATGTAGAGGTAGCGTGCCGACCGCGATCACATCGACTTTAGAACCATTTCCCACACGCATCATCACCTCGTCCTTTGCCAGTGTTCGCTTAATCCATAGTCCCTGTTTCGAGTTGCAAATATTAGCAACAGAACCAGTATCAAATACCCAGGTGCTACTGCGAGCTCTAGTAAGGTACACATCAATAACATGTATATCACATATACCTTTGTTCACCTTGCCATCCTTCTTATCCGCCAAATACTTGGGGCAGTTCCGCTTCCAGTGACCAGTCTACTTGCAGTAGAAGCACTCAGTTTCAGGCTTAGGTCCAGACTTGGGTTTCTTCTCCTGATCAGCAACTTGCTTGCTTTTCTTCTTGAAGTTCCCCTTCTTCTTCCCTTTGCCCTTTTTCTTGAAACTAGTGGTCTTGTTGACCATCAACACTTGATGCTCCTTCTTGATTTCTACCTCCGCAGCTTTAAGCATTGCGAAGAGCTCGGGAATAGTCTTATTCATCCCTTGCATATTATAGTTCATCACAAAGCTCTTGTAGCTTGGTGGCAGTGATTGGAGAATTTTGTCAATGACGCAATCATCTGGAAGATTAACTCCCATCTGAATCAAGTGATTATTATACCCAGACATTTTGACTATATGCTCACTGACAGAACTGTTCTCCTCCATCTTGAAGCTATAGAACTTATTGGAGACTTCATATCTCTCAATTCGGGCATTTTCTTGAAATATTAACTTCAACTCCTGGAACATCTCATATGCTCCATGACGTTCAAAACGTCGTTGAAGTCCCGATTCTAAGCCGTAAAGCATGGCACACTGAACTATCGAGTTGTCATCAGCTTTGCTCTGCCAGACATTCATAACATCTGGTGTTGCTCTAGCAGCAGGCCTGGCACCCAGCGGTGCTTCTAGGACGTAATTCTTCTGTGCAGCAATGAGGATAATCCTCAAGTTATGGACCCAGTCCGTGTAATTGCTACCATCATCTTTCAACTTTGCTTTCTCAAGTAACGCATTAAAATTTAACGGAACAACAACACGGGCCATTTATCTACAATTAACATAAACAAGCAAGATACTATTAGGGACTAAGTTCATGATAAATTTAAGTTCAATTAATCATATTACTCAAGAACTACCACTTAGATAGACATCCCTCTAATCATCTAAGTGATCACGTGATCCAAATCAACTAAACCACAACCGATCATCACGTGAAATGGAGTAGTTTTTAATGGTGAACATCGCTATGTTGATCATATCTACTATATGATTCATGCTTGATCTTTCGATCTCAGAGTTCCGAGGCCATATCTGCATATGCTAGGCTCGTCGAGTTTAACCTGAGTATTCTGCGTGTGCAAAACTGGCTTGCACCCTTTGTAGATGGACGCAGAGCTTATCACACCCGATCATCACGTGGTGTCTGGCACGACGAACTTTGGCAATGGTGCATACTCAGGGAGAACACTTTTATCTTGAAACTTAGTGAGAGATCATCTTATAATGCTACCGTCAATCAAAGCAAGATAAGATGCATAAAAGATAAACATCACATGCAATCAATATAAGTGATATGATATGGCCATCATCTTGTGCTTGTGATCTCCATCCTTGAAGTACCGTCGTGATCACCATCGTCACCGGCGCGACACCTTGATCTCCATCGTAGCATCGTTGTCGTCTCTCCAATCTTATGCTTCTACGACTATCGATACCGCTTAGTGATAAAGTAAAGCATTACAGGGCGATTGCATTGCATACAATAAAGCGATAACCATATGGCTCCTGCCAGTTGCCGATAACTCGGTTACAAAACATGATCATCTCATACAATAAAATTTAGCATCATGTCTTGACCATATCACATCACAACATGCCCTGCAAAAACAAGTTAGACGTCCTCTACTTTGTTGTTGCAAGTTTTACGTGGCTGCTACGGGCTTAGGCAAGAACCAATCTTACCTACGCATCAAAACCACAATGATAGTTTGTCAAGTTGCTGCTGTTTTAACCTTCGCAAGGTCCGGGCGTAGCAACAATCGGTTCAACTAAAGTTGGAGAAACTTTCACCCGCAAGCCACCTATGTGCAAAGCACGTCGGGAGAACCGGTCTCGCGTAAGCGTACGCGTAATGTCAGTCCGGGCCGCTTCGTCCAACAATACCGCCGAACCAAAGTATGACATGCTGGTAAGCAGTATGACTTATATCGCCCACAACTCACTTGTGTTCTACTCATGCATATAACATCAACATATAAAACCTAGGCTCGGATGCCACTGTTGGGGAACGTAGTAATTTCAAAAAAATTCCTACGCACACGCAAGATCATGGTGATGCACAGCAACGAGAGTGGAGAGTATGATCTACGTACCCTTGTAGATCAACAACGGAAGCGTTAACTTGGTTGATGTAGTCGTACGTCTTCACGGCCCGACCGATCAAGCACCGAAACTACGGCACCTCCGAGTTCTAGCACACGTTCAGCTCGATGACGATCCCCGGACTCCGATCCAGCAAAGTGTCGGGGAAGAGTTCCGTCAGCACGACGGCGTGGTGACGATCTTGATGTACTACCGTCGCAGGGCTTCGCCTAAGCATCGCTACAATATTATCGAGGACTATGGTGGAAGGGGGCACCGCACACGGCTAAGAATATGATCACGTGGATCAACTTGTGTCTCTAGGGGTGTCCCATGCCTCCGTATATAAAGGCTCAGAGGGGGGGGGGGCTGGCCGGCCAAGAGGTGGTGCGCCAGGAGGAGTCCTACTCCTTCCGGGAGTAGGACTCCCCCCTTTCCTAGTTGGAATAGGATTTGCGGAGGGGGGGAAAGAGGAGAGAGAGGAGGAAAGGGGGCCGGCCCCCTCTCCTTGTCCTATTCAGACCAAGGGGGGAGGGGCGCGCGGCCCATCTCTGGCCACCTCTCCTCTCTTCCACTAAGGCCCACTAAGGCCCATATACTTCCCGGGGGGTTCCGGTAACCTCCCGGTACTCTGGTAAAATCCCGATTTCACCCGGAACACTTCCGATATCCAAACATAGGCTTCCAATATATCAATCTTTATGTCTCGACCATTTCGAGACTCCTCGTCATGTCCGTGATCACATCCGGGACTCCGAACAACCTTCGGTACATCAAAATGCATAAACTCATAATATAACTGTCATCATAACCTTAAGCGTGTGGACCCTACGGGTTCGAGAACAATGTAGACATGACCGAGACATGTCTCCGGTCAATAACCAATAGCGGAACCTGGATGCTCATATTGGCTCCTACATATTCTACGAAGATCTTTTATCGGCCAGACCGCATAACAACCTACGTTGTTCCCTTTGTCATCGGTATGTTACTTGCCCGAGATTCGATCGTCGGTATCCAATACCTAGTTCAATATCGTTACCGGCAAGTCTCTTTACTCGTTCCGTAATACATCATCTCACAACTAACTCAGTAGTTGCAATGCTTGCAAGGCTTATGTGATGTGCATTACCGAGTGGGCCCAGAGATACCTCTCCGACAATCGGAGTGACAAATCCTAATCTCGAAATACGCCAACCCAACATGTACCTTTGGAGACACCTGTAGAGCTCCTTTATAATCACCCAGTTACGTTGTGACGTTTGGTAGCACATAAAGTTTTCCTCCGGCAAACGGGAGTTGCATAATCTCATAGTCATAGGAACATGTATAAGTCATGAAGAAAGCAATAGCAACATACTAAACAATCGGGTGCTAAGCTAATGGAATGGGTCATGTCAACCAGATCATTCATCTAATGATGTGATCCTGTTAATCAAATGACAACTCTTTGTCCATGGTTAGGAAACATAACCATCTTTGATTAACAAGCTAGTCTAGTAGAGGCATACTATTGACACTCTGTTTGTCTATGTATTCACACATGTATTATGTTTCCGGTTAAGACAATTCTAGCATGAATAATAAACTTTTATCATGATATATAAGGAAATAAATAATAACTTTATTATTGCCTCTAGGGCATATTTCCTTCAACCGGGACTTCAGAAACGTTTTGAACGCCACAGAGCATATGAGATGTTCCAACAGCTGAAATTGGTATTTCAGACTCATGCTCGTGTCGAGAGGTATGAGACCTCTAACAAGTACTTTGCCTACAAGATGGAGGAGAATAGCTCAGGTAGTGAGCATATGCTTGATAACCCACAAGTATAGGGGATCAATTGTAGTCTCTTTTGATAAGTAAGAGTGTCGAACCCAACAAGGAGCTAAAGGTAGAACAAATATCCCCTCAAGTTCTATCGACCACCGATACAACTCTACGCACGCTTAACATTCGCCTTATATAGAACAAGTATGAAACTAGAAGTACTTTGTAGGTGTTGTAGGATAGGTTTGCAAGATAATAAAGAGCATGTAAATAAAAGCTAGGGGCTGTTTAGATAAAGACACAACTAAGTTAGGTTTAGTAGAGAGCTTGTTGTCACACAAGAAAGTTATTTGTCCCTAGGCAATCGATAACTAGACTGGTAATCATTATTGCAATTTTATTTGAGGGAGAGGCATAAGCTAACATACTTTCTCTTCTTGGATCATATGCACTTATGATTGGAACTCTAGCAAGCATCCGCAACTACTAAAGATCATTAAGGTAAAACCCAACCATAGCATTATAAGGCATCAACTCCTCTTTATTCCCATACACAAACAACCTACTTACTCGGGTCTGTGTTTCTATCACTCACGCCACCGACCATAAGCAAATCATGAACATATTGCAAACCCTACAGCGGGGATCCCATACGCTTGCGCGACACAGAGAGCACCATAGGACAGCACCAATAATAAAACATGCAACTCAAATCAATCACGATCATCAATTAACCCATAGGACAAAACGGATCTACTCAAACATCATAGGATAGCCATACATCATTGGGAAATAATATATAGCGTTGAGCACCATGTTTAAGTAGAGATTACAGCGGGTAAAAGAGGGGTTACACCGCTGCATATAGGGGGGAAGAGTTGGTGATGACGGCGATGAAGTTGTTGGTGTAGATTGCGGTGATGATGATGGCCCCGGCGGTGTTCCGGCGCCACCGGAAGAGAGGGGGAGAGGGCCCCCCTTCTTCTTCTTCTTCTTCTTCCTTGACCTTCTCCGCAGATGGGAGAAGGGTTTCCCCTCTGGTCCATGGCCTCCATGGCATGGGAGGGGCGAGAGCCCCTCCGAGATTGGATCTGTCTCTCTGTCTCTCTCTGTTTCCGCTTCCCTGATTCTGCCCTTTCACTGTTTCTTATATTCCTGGAGATCCGTAACTCTGATTGGGATGAATTTTGGACACGATTTTTATCCGGATATTAGCTTTCTTGCGGCGAAAGAAGGGAACCAACCGCCTTACGAGGTGGCCACGAGGGTCAGGGGCGCGCCCCCTGCCTCGTGGGCCCCTTGAGCATCGTCTCGCGTTGATTTCACTTCCAAAAATTCACATATATTCCAAAAAAATCTCCGTCAGTTTTTATCCTGTTTGGACTCCGTTTGATATGGGTTTACTGCAAAACAAAAAACATGCAACAAACAGGAACTGGCACTGGGCACTGGGCACTAGATCAATATGTTAGTCCCAAAAATAGTATAAAAAGTTGCCAAAACTATATGAAAGTTGTATAATATTGGCATGGAACAATCAAAAATTATAGATACGATGGAGACGTATCAGCATCCCCAAGCTTAATTCCTGCTCGTCCTCGAGTAGGTAAATGATAAAAAAAGATAATTGTTGATGTGGAATGCTACCTAGCATAATCTTGATCATGTAATCTAATCATGGCATGAATATTAAGACACGAGTTTTGTCCTATGGGTTAATAATACTTCAAGCATACCAATAAAGCAATCGTGTCTTTTCAAAATAACATGGCCAAAGAAAGTTATCCCTACAAAATCATATAGTCTGGCTATGCTCCATCTTCACCACACAAAATATTCAAATCATGCACAACCTCGATGACAAGCCAAGCAATTGTTTCACACTTTTGATGTTCTCAAACCTTTTCAACATTCACGCAATACATGAGTGTGAGCCATGGACATAGCACTATAGGTGGAATAGAATATGATGGTGGAGGTTGTGTGAAGAAGGCAAAATGGAGAAAGTCTCACATCAACGCGGCTAATCAATGGGCTATGGAGATGCCCATCAATTGATGTCAATGTGAGGAGTAGGGATTGCCATGCAACAGATGCACTAAGAGCTATAAGTGTATGAAAGCTCAAACTGGAAACTAAGTGGGTGTGCATCCAACTTGCTTGCTCGTGAAGACCTCGGGCATTTGAGGAAGCCCATCATCGGAATATACAAGCCAAGTTCTATAATGAAAACTCCCACTAGTATATGAAAGTGATAACTCAAGAGACTCTCTATATGAAGAATATGGTGCTACTCTGAAGCATTCTACCTCTTGAGCACTGCGTTGGTTTTCCCTTGAAGGGGAAAGGGTGATGCAGCAAAGTAGCATAAGTATTTCCCTCAGTTTTTGAGAACCAGGGTATCAATCCAGTAGGAGGCCGCGCACAAGTCCCTCGCACCTACACAAACAAATAAATCCTTGCAACCAACGCGATAAGGGGTTGTCAATCCCTACATGGTCACTTACGAGAGTGAGATTTGATAGATATGATAGGATAATTTTTTTGGTATTTTTATGATAAAGATGCAAAGTAAAATAAATGGCAAAGGAAATAACTAAGTATTGGAAGATTAATATGATGGAAGATAGACCCGGGGGCCATAGGTTTCACTAGAGGCTTCTCTCGAGAGCATAAGTATTTACGGTGGGTGAACAAATTACTGTTGAGCAATTGACAGAATTGAGCATAGTTATGAGAATATCTAGGTATGATCATGTATATAGGCATCACGTCCGAGACAAGTAGACCGACTCCTGCCTGCATCTACTACTATTACTGCACACATCAACCGCTATCCAGCATGCATCTAGAGTATTAAGTTCAAGAGAACAGAGTAACACTTTAAGCAAGATGACATGATGTAGAGGGATACACTCATGCAATATGATATAAACCCCATCTTGTTATCCTCGATGGCAACAATACAACACGTGCCTTGCTGCCCCTACTGTCACTTGGAAAGGACACCGCAAGATTGAACCCAAAGCAAATCACTTCTCCCATTGCAAGAAATATCAATCTAGTAGGCCAAACCAAACTGATAATTTGAAGAGACTTGCAAAGATAACCAATCATACATAAAAGAATTCAGAGAAGATTCAAATATTGTTCATAGATAAACTTGATCATAAACCCACAAATCATCGATCTCAACAAACACACCGCAAAAGAAGATTATATCGAATAGATCTCCACAAGAGAGGGGGAGAACTTTGTATTGAGATCCAAAAAGAGAGAAGAAGCCATCTAGCTAATAACTATGGACCCGTAGGTCTGAAGTAAACTACTCACACTTCATCGGAGGGGCTAGGGTATTGATGTACAAGCCCTCCGTGATCGATGCCCCCTCCGGCGGAGCTCCGGAAAAGGCCCCAAGATGGGATCTCGTGGATACAGAAAGTTACGACGGTGGAATTAGGGTTTTGGCTTCATATCTGGTAGTTTGGGGGTACGTAGGTATATATAGGAGGAAGGAGTACGTCGGTGGAGCAACAAGGGGCCCATGAGGGTGGAGGGCGCGCCTGGGGGGGTGGGGTAGGCGCGCCCCCTACCTCGTAGGGTCCAATTCCTCTGGATCATGTTCATTCCGAAAATCACGTTCCCGAAGGTTTCATTCCGTTTTGACTCTGTTTGATATTTTTTTTCTGTGAAACCCTGAAATAGGCAAAAAAAACAGCAATTCTGGGCGGGGCCTCCGGTTAATAGGTTAGTCCCAAAATAATATAAAAGTGTATAATAAAGCCCAGTAATGTCCGAAACAGAATATAATATAGCATGGAACAATAAAAAATTATATATACATTGGAGACGTATCAAGCATCCCCAAGCTTAATTCCTGCTCGTCCTCGAGTAGGTAAATGATAAAAACAGAATTTTTGATGTGGAATGCTACTTGGCATAATTTCAATGTGATTCTTCTTAATTGTGGTGTGAATATTCAGATCTGAAAGATTCAAGACAAAAGTTCAATATTGGCATAGAAATAATAATACTTCAAGCATACTAACTAAGCAATTATGTCTCTTCAAAATAACATGGCCAAAGGAAGTTATCCCTACAAAATCATATAGTCTGGCTATGTTCTATCTTCACCACAGAAAGTATTTAAATCATGCACAACCCCGATGACAAGCCAAGCAATTGTTTCATACTTTTGGTGTTTTCAAACTTTTTCAATCTTCACGCAATACATGAGCGTGAGCCATGGACATAGCACTTTAGGTGGAATAGAATGGTGGTTGTGGAGAAGAAAAAAAAGAGGGAAGATAGTCTCACATCAATTAGGCGTATTAATGGGCTATAGAGATGCCCATCAATAGATATCAATGTGAATGAGTAGGGATTGCCACGCAAGGGATGCACTAGAGCTATAAGTATATGAAAGCTCAACAAAAGGAACTAAGTGGGTGTGCATCCAACTCGCTTACTCACGAAGACCTAGGGCATTTTGAGGAAGCCCATCATTGGAATATACAAGCCAAGTTCTATAATGAAAAATTCCCACTAGTCTATGAAAGTGATAACATAGGAGACTCTCTATTATGAAGATCATGGTGCTACTTTGAAGCACAAGTGTGGTAAAAGGATAGTAGCATTGTCCCTTCTCTCTTTTTCTCTCATATTTTTTAATTTGAGCCTTTTCTTTTTTTATGGCCTCTCTTTTTTCGTCCGGAGTCTCATCCCGACTTGTGGGGGAATCATAGTCTCCATCATCCTTTCCTCACTTTGGACAATGCTCTAAAAATGATGATCATCACACTTTTATTTACTTACAACTCAACAATTACAACTCAATACTTAGAACAAAATATGACTCTATGTGAATGCCTCCGGCGGTGTACCGGGATGTGCAATGAATCAAGAGTGACATGTATGAAAAAATTATGAACGGTGGCTTTGCCACAAATACAATGTCAACTACATGATCATGCAAAGCAATATGACAATGATGGAGCGTGTCATAGTAAATGGAACATTGGAAAGTTGCATGGCAATATATCTCGGAATGGCTATGGAAATGCCATGATAGGTAGGTATGGTGGCTATTTTGAGGAAGGTATATGGTGGGTGTATGATACCAGCGAAATGTGCGCGGTATTAGAGAGGCTAGCAATGGTGGAAGGAAGAAAAGTGCGTATGATCCATGGACTCAACCTTAGTCATAAAGAACTCATATACTTATTGCAAAAATCTACAAGTTATCAAAGCAAAGTATTACGCGCATGCTCCTAGGGGGATAGATTGGTAGGAAAAGACCATTGCTCGTCCCCGACCGCCACTCATAAGGAAGACAATCAATAAATAAATCATGCTCCGACTTCATCACATAACGGTTCACCATACGTGCATGCTACGGGAATCACAAACTTTAACACAAGTATTTCTCAAATTCACAACTACTCGACTAGCATGACTCTAATATTACCATCTCCATATCTCAAAACAATTATCAAGTATCAAACTTCTCATAGTATTCAACACACTCATAAGAAATTTTTTATTAATCTTGAATGCCTAACATAATTAAAGCAAATTACCATGCTGTTTTGTAGGACTCTCAAAATAATCTAAGTGAAGCATGAGAGAACAATAGTTTCTATAAAACAAATCCACCGACGTGCTCTAAAAGATATAAGTGAAGCACTAGAGCAAAAACTATATAACTCAAAAGATATAAGTGAAGCACATAGAGTATTCTAACAATTTCCGAATCATGTGTGTCTCTATCAAAAGGTGTGTACACCAAGGATGATTGTGGAAAAATAACAAATAAAGACTCAAATAATACAAGACGCTCCAAGCAAAACACATATCATGTGGTAAATAAAAATATAGCTCCAAGTAAAGTTACCGATGAAGTAGACGAAAGAGGGGATGCCTTCCGGGGCATCCCCAAGCTTTGGCTTTTAGGTGTCCTTAGATTATCTTGGGGTGCCATGGGCATCCCCAAGCTTAGGACTCTTTCCACTCCTTGTTCCATAATCCATCAAATCTTTTACCCAAAACTTGAAAACTTCACAACACAAAACTTAAAGTAGAAAATCTCGTGAGCTCCGTTAGCGAAAGAAAACAAAACAACACTTCAAGGTACTGTAATGAACTCATTCTTTATTTATATTGGTGTTAAACCTACTTTATTCCAACTTCTCTATGGTTTATAAACTATTTTACTAGCCATAGATTCATCAAAATAAGCAAACAACACACGAAAAACAGAATCTGTTAAAAACAGAACAGTCTGTAGTAATCTGTAGCTAACGCAAGATTTGGAACCCCAAAAATTCTAAAATAAATTTCTGGACGTGAGGAATTTATCTATTAATCATCTTCAAAAATAATTAACTAAATATCACTTTCCAAATAAAAATGGCAGCAATTCTCGTGAGCGCTAAAGTTTCTGTTTTTACAGCAAGATTAAAAAGACTTTCCTCAAGTCTTCCCAACGGTTCTACTTGGCACAAACACTAATTAAACACAAAAAACACAACCAAAACAGAGGCTAGATAAATTATTTATTACTAAACAGGAGCAAAAATAAAGGAATAAAAATAAAATTGGGTTGCCTCCCAACAAGCACTATCGTTTAACGCCCCTAGCTAGGCATAAAAGCAAGGATAGATCTAGGTATCTTTAGTTGGTAATTATTTAATGAGACATCTATCACCTTTAGGAGTTTCTTTCCTTTTATCAATAATCAAACTTCTAGGCACAAGATCGAAAAAATCATTAGTAGCAAATGGTTCCTTAATGATAGCAAAAAGATTAGGATGAATACTTATAGATTTGAGATCCGTAGTTTCTTTGCTAGAGGATTGACCCTTATTTTTCGGAGCATACATGAGCTTGGCAATTTTAGTTGGAGGACTTGGAGTATTCTTTACGGAATAAAAAGCGGTTCCCAAGTTGGTAATGATACCCTCAAGTTTATCGATTCTAGTGGAATCATGATTTATTCTTTCATTAACTATAGGTTCCTTCTCTTTAATATTTTTCAAAGTTACTCCTACTTTAGATCCATATTGGGTAATTTGGTTGTGGATCTTTTTATCAAAATTTTCAATTAACTCAACGGTAGCAACTTTATTTTCAATAATTTCAAGTTTTTGCATTACATGCTCCAAAGTTAACATAGTTCCATTAACCAAAAGAGGGGGTGAGCCAAACAAATCTATCATAGCATTATAGGAATCGAAAGTGTGGCTACCCAAGAAATTCCCTACGGCAATGGTATAAAGGACAAATCTGTGCCAAGGAATAACACCTACATAAAAATTGCGGAGAAGAATAGAAGTAGATTGCTTCCTGGTAGATCTATTTTGAGCATTGAAATTCTATACCAAGCGTCTTTTAGGTTTTCTCCTTCCCTTTGCTTAAAATTAAGAACTTCATTTTTGGGAGACAACGGAAAATATAGGGGACTAGCCATAATGACAAGCAAGCAATCCAACACACAAGCGAACAAGAAACGGGCAAAAAGAGGCAAATAGAGAAAGAGAGTGAGGATGGAGAGAGGGGGCGAATAAAACGGCAAGGGTGAAGTGGGGGAGAGGAAAACAAGAGGCAAATGGCAAATAATGTAATGTGGGAGATAAGGGTTTGTGATGGGTACTTGGTATGTCTTGACTTGCAACGGCGCCACAAGTGACTCATTGTCGGGAGTCAAATCTTGACTTGTCTTGCGCGAACCTCCCCGGCAACGGCGCCAGAAATCCTTCTTGCTACCACTTGAGCACTGCGTTGGCTTTCCCTTGAAGAGGAAAGGGTGATGCAGCAAAGTAGCGTAAGTATTTCCCTCAGTTTTTGAGAACCAAGGTATCAATCCAGTAGGAGGCCGCGCACAAGTCCCTCGCACCTACACAAACAAATAAATCCTCGCAACCAGCGCGATAAGGGGTTGTCAATCCCTACATGGTCACTTACGAGAGTGAGATTTGATAGATATGATAGGATAACATTTTTGGTATTTTTATGATAAAGATGCAAAGTAAAATAAATGTCAAAGGAAATAACTAAGTATTGGAAGATTAATATGATGGAAGATAGACCCGGGGGCCATAGGTTTCACTAGAGGCTTCTCTCGAGAGCATAAGTATTTACGGTGGGTGAACAAATTACTGTTGAGCAATTGACAGAATTGAGCATAGTTATGAGAATATCTAGGTATGATCATGTATATAGGCATCACGTCCGAGACAAGTAGACCGACTCCTGCCTGCATCTACTACTATTACTCCACACATCGACCGCTATCCAGCATGCATCTAGAGTATTAAGTTCAAGAGAACAGAGTAACGCTTTAAGCAAGATGACATGATGTAGAGGGATAAACTCATGCAATATGATATAAACCCCATCTTGTTATCCTCGATGGCAACAATACAATACGTGCCTTGCTGCCCCTACTGTCACTGGGAAAGGACACCGCAAGATTGAACCCAAAGCTAAGCACTTCTCCCATTGCAAGAAAGATCAATCTAGTAGGCCAAACCAAACTGATAATTCGAAGAGGCTTGGAAAGATAACCAATCATACATAAAAGAATTCAGAGAAGATTCAAATATTGTTCATAGATAAACTTGATCATAAACCCACAATTCATCGGTCTCAACAAACACACCGCAAAAGAAGATTACATCGAATAGATCTCCACAAGAGAGGGGGAGAACTTTGTATTGAGATCCAAAAGGAGAGAAGAAGCCATCTAGCTAATAACTATGGACCCGTATGTCTGAAGTAAACTACTCACACTTCATCGGAGGGGCTATTGTGTTGATGTAGAAGCCCTCCGTGATCGATGCCCCCTCCGACGGAGCTCCGGAAAAGGCCCCAAGATGGGATCTCGTGGATACAGAAAGTTATGGCGATGAAATTATGGTTTTGGCTCCGTATCTGGTAGTTTCGGGGTACATAGGTATATATAGGAGGAATGAGTACGTCGGTGGAGCAACAAGGGGCCCACGAGGGTGGAGGGCGCGCCTGGGGGGCGTGGCCCCCTACCTCGTGCCTTCCTCGTTGATTGCTTGACGTAGGGTCCAAGTCCTCTGGATCATGATCGTTCCGAAAATCACGTTTCCAAAGGTTTTATTCCGTTTGGACTACATTTGATATTATTTTTCTGCCAAACCCTAAAGTAGGCAAAAAACAGCAATTCTGGGCTGGGCCTTCGGTTAATAGGTTATTCCCAAAAATATATAAAAGTGTATAATAAAGCCCAATAATGTCCAAAACAGAATATAATATAGCATGGAACAATAAAAAATTATAGATACGTTGGAGACGTATCAAAGCACAAGTGTGGTAAATGATAGTAACATTGCCCTTTCTCTCTTTTATCTCATTTTTTATTTTTTTATTTTGGTGGGCTTCTTTGGCCTCTCTTTTTTATTTGGGATTTTTTGGCCTTTTTTTTGTTAAATTCCGGAGTCTCATCCCGGATTGTGGGGGAATCATAGTCTCCATCATCCTTTCCTCACTGGGGCAATGCTCTAACAATGATGATCATCACACTTTTATTTACTTACAACTCAATACTACAACTCGATGTCTAGAACAAAGTATGACTCTATATGAATGCCTCCGGCGGTGTATCGGCATGTGTAATGATCTAGCATAGCAATGACATCAAAAAACTGACAAGCCATGAAAACATCATGCTGGCTATCTGACGACCATACAAAGCAATATGACAATGATGCTCAAGTCATGTATATGAAGATGATGAAAGTTGCATGGAAATATATTTCAGAATGGCTATGAAAATGCCATAATAGGTAGGTATGGTGGCTGTTTTGAGGAAGATATAAGGAGGCTTATGTGTGATAGAGCGTATCATATCACGGGGTTTGGATGCACCAGCGAAGTTTGCACTAACTCTCGAGGTGACCGTTACGAGCGGCAAGCGCACGAGAGTGAGGAGGGGTTTTGGTGGGTCGGGGCGGTCAAAACAAGTTTGGGATCGGTCCAGACTCCTACAAACCTCCCCCACATTTATCTCCGGTTTACGGGAGAAAACGTGTCCGGACCGTGCCGCGGCCGATACGGGACCGCGTTGAATGGATTCCGCGGTCCGAACAACACGGTCCAAATGACTACAGGATGTTTCAGAGTCGACGTTGGATATGTTCTAAAGGTTTTTTATATTTCTTACAGACGGAATACGTTTCAGATTGATGTGTCGGAAATCCTGTCGCATTTCAGAGCATGGGGACAAAACTGCCGACAAGGATAGTGTACTCTACGTCTACTAAAGTTATAAGGGTGTGGTTGGATCGCTGCCCATAGCTGCCCAACCAAAAAGTTGATCGTTGATCAAGCATAGGCGTTCGTTTGGATGGAGACCAATAAATTGGCTCGCCAGCACGGCATGAACATTCTGAGTTCATTTTGACACCAATTTTTGGGCGAGGTGCGGGCGGTAGGATGCTGCGCTAAATTTTGGCGTGCCCACGCGTTAGTAAGGCCAGCTGGGGTGGCATCCAAACAGCGCAATGGACATTGGGTGGTGGTGTGCTTGATGTCGGTCCGATGGTGGACGAGCTTGGGGCGGCGGTGTGCTTGACCTCGGGAGCTCCTCCCTAGCGCCTTAAGCCCCAGGCTGAGTAGGCGGCGACCAAAGGCTCGGGACGGCCCGACATGACCCGATCGCTTCGCTTGAGGGCTCGCTCGTTATCTGGTTCCCTAGGTCGCGATTGATCGGCTGAGAAAAAATATTTTGAAAAAAAAACCAACCGAGCTCACTGAATTCAAAAAGTTCGCAATTTTGAAAACAAAGTTCATAAATTCAAAGAAAGTTCATGGATTTAAAAAAAAAGTTCAGAAAAAATTCATTGATTTTGGAAAAACGTTCGCGTATTTGGGAAAAACAAATCATGGATTTTGATTTTATCACGAATTTGAAAAATGTTCATGTAATTAAAAAATCAGGGATTCAATAAAATATTCATGGTTTTGAAGAAAAGTTTAGATGTTTTAAAAAAGTTGATAAATTTGAAAAAAAGTTCAGGAATTTGAAGAAAGTCATGAATTTGAAAAAATTTCATGCATTCTGAAAAAGGAAAAATAGGAAAAAGGAAAGAAAAATAAAAAACCATCCAAAAGAGCCAAGTCAAAAATTGTCAAACCTTCCAAAAAACCCGGCTAGAAGCTTCTAGAAGTTTCAGCAAAAGGCATGTCGCTTCATAAAAAAGCCAAAACTAGCTTAAGAAGGTGCGGTCAAAAGAAGGGAAACAGCTACAAATAGGCCGGCCCAAGTGAAGGAGCGGGTGGGTTCCTTTTTGGATATTCGCTTATAACCGGCGCGTGAACCCGTAGTAGAATAGGGTTTCGGCTTGACTTCGGCCCGGTGGTGTTAGCGGCGGTGGGAGGCCTGGGGCACAATGCTAGATTAAAAAAGAATCAGAATTTTTCATGCGAACATCATATACAATTTCTGAATTTGTCATCATGTATGGAAACAAACAAATTCTAAATTTGCCATGCGAAACAACACAATATATCTGAATTGCCTTCGTGTATGGAATTTGTTTTGCCATGTGACCAGTGCAAACTTTTTCCAAGATTGCCATGAGTTAGATTTTTTTCAAAGATGCCATGATGTTTAGCAATTTTTTTTGAAAAGTTGACATGTTTCCATGAGTTTTAAAGAATTTATATACAAACAATAATAGTTTCCATGATGAACAATTAAATTTTCTATCTAACTATTACAAAATAGTCAAAACAGTTATGTTTTTATAGAACAAAATAAATCCAAAACTTGTCATCACTTACAAATTCTCTTAATTTGTCAAGATTTAGGAAACTTAGTTGTCTTAATTTTCCATGTGAATTTTTTAAAAAAACTTCTAGCCTTGCTTTCCATTTTTATGAAAATTAAATTTCTAAAATTTGACATGTGACCACTATAAATTTTTCCACCTACCAAACTTTTATAGTACAAAATCAATACACTTTCCATGTGACCATTTTTTCTATATTTGCCATTTGACTATCACTAGTAGAAAAAGGGTCAAACGCGAAGCACATTAGTGCCGGTTTGAATTTGAGCCGACACTAATGTGTGCATTAGTGCCGGTTCCAACGGCTAGCCGGCCGCTCTCATTAGTACCGGTTCGTGGCGAACCTTTAGCACCGGTTCGTGCCACGAACCGGTACTAAAGTGAGTGGTGGCAGGATGTTGTCAGTCCGGGGCCCCTCCAGCACCTTTAGTACCGGGTCGTATCACGAACCGGTACTAAAGGTCGTCCTACATAAACCCTTCGTCCACCCGAGCTCGCTCTGTTCTTCCCCTTTCACCTCTCCTCTCTCTTCTTTTCCCTCTTCCTCTCAAGCTCATCACACATTTTGCCCAAAATTTGTCAAGATTTGAAGGCCCCCATCCATTCAAATGATCACAAAGGTTAGCAACTTTGTCCTTTCATCTCTCATTGCTAGATTAGCTCGTGCAATGCTTTATATAGTGATTGATTTTTGAGGTTAGTAATTTGGGAGGTATTATATATATGTGCTAGTATTTGATTTATATGCAATTTGAGGTCAAAAATAACACTTAGTTTGCATATGTTGGTGTGGTTTACTTAGTACCTTCTAAATCTCCGTTGTAACCACCGTCGATCGCTCGCAACGTCCCGTCGCCGGCACCACCTTGTGGTGAGCCTCTTGTTCATGAAGTTTTATATAAAAAATTGATGTTTGTGTGATTTGGATATATAGTTACTCGTATAATTATCTTACCCATACGTTGTTTGTTATACATAGTGCCATGGTTTTCATATCCGTCCCCGTCGGCCCTCGTCCGGGTTATGATTCGGATGCGGTATATTCTCTTTTAAAACTATTCATTGCATTTCGTGTTTATGACAAATTATGCCCATCAAGTTGACATAGATATTTGTATGTAGGAGGTAGTTGAACCGGAAATTCCAACCGACCCTATTGTCGAGAGGTTAAATTTAGTTGAAAGAGAAAACGATGATTTGAAGGAAAAATTGAAAAGAATTGAGGGGGAGAAGATGGAATTGGAGTTGCATGTTGCCGATGTCGTCGATGATCACAAGATTAAGATGGAGAAAATGCGCTTGAAGATTAGAAAGATTAGAAAATATGCCATTTATAGTGAGGCTTGGTATCATTATGCTGTTGGATCAATTGTTACCTTAGTTGCGATCTTGGTCGCATTTGTTGTTGCATTTAAATTCTTTAGCTAGAGAGTTATTTGTTTGTTGCATTTAAGTGTTGTATGAACTTTATGTATTGTATTAATTTGGTGTTTTTGGTGCTGTGTATTGAAGATGAGCCGGCAATGGATATACGATGACCGATGCTCTCACGAGTTCATTAATGGCGTGCATACTTTTCTGCTTGCGGCTGAGGCAAACAAGCGGGCGGATGGTTTTATGCCTTGTCCATGTGCTGGCTGTAAGAATGGTCACAATTACTATACGTCAAGAACCATTCACGTCCACCTGTTTGAGTCCGGTTTCATGCCCCACTATAATGTTTGGACCAAGCATGGAGAAAGAGGGGTTATGATGGAAGGCAATGAAGAAGAAGAGGACGACGACAACTATCCTGGCCATGGGTTCCCTGAATACGATGATACAACAATGAGGAAAGAAGCTGAGCAGGTAATGCGGGAAGAAGCTGAGCCGGCAATCCGGGAAGAAGCTGAAGAAGAGGCATTGGATGAGCCCGTTGATGATCTAGGTCGGGCCATTGCCGATGCAAAGAGAAACTGCGCAAGTGATTTGGAGAAGAAGAAGTTGCAGCGCATGTTAGAGAATCACAAAAAATTGTTGTACCCGAATTGCATAGGTGACAAGAAAAAGCTGGGCACCACACTGGAATTGCTACAATGGAAGGCAGAGAATGGTGTATCTGACAAGGAATTTGGAAAGTTGCTGGTAATGATAAAGAATATGCTTCTAAAGGACAATGAATTGCCCGAGAGTACGTACGAAGCAAAGAAGGTTGTCTGCCCTCTAGGGTTAGAGGTGCAGAAGATACATGCATGCCCTAATGATTGCATCCTCTACCACGGTGAGTACGAGGATTTGAACGCTTGCCCAGTATGCGGTGCATTGTGCTATAAGATCAGCCGCGATGACCCTGGTGATGTCGAGGGCGAGTGCCCCAGGAAGAAGATTCCTGCCAAGGTGATGTGGTATGCTCCTATAATACCACGGTTGAAACATTTGTTCCAAAACAAAGAGCATGCCAAGGCGATGCGATGGCACAGATAAGACCGTAAGGAGGACGGAAAGTTGAGAGTACCCGCTGACGGGTCGCAGTGGAGAAAAATCAAAAGAAAGTACGGGAAGGAGTTTGCATATGACGCAAGGAACGTATGGTTTGGTCTAAGCGCAGATGGCATTAATCCTTTTGGGGAGTAGAGCAGCAACCATAGCACCTGGCCTGTGACTCTATGTTTGTATGACCTTCCTCCTTGGTTGTGCATGAAGCGGAAGTTCATTATGATGCCAGTGCTCATCCAAGGCCCTAAGCAACCCGGCAACGACATTGATGTGTGCCTAAGGCCATTAGTTGAAGAACTCTTACAACTGTGGAATGGAACAAGTGTACGTGTGTGGGATGAGCACATGGGGGAAGAATTTGACCTAAAGGCGTTGCTGTTCGTGACCATCAATGATTGGCCTGCTCTCAGTAACCTTTCAGGACAGACAAACAAGGGATACCGCGGATGCATGCACTATTTGGACGATACCGACAGTATATATTTGGCTAATTGTAAGAAGAATGTGTACCTGGGACATCGTCGATTTCTTCCGAGCAGGCATCCCGTAAGAAAGAAAGGCAAGCATTTCAAAGGTGAGGCGGATCACCGGACGAAGCCTCGCCACCGTACTGGTGCTGATGTACATGATATGGTCAAGGATTTGAAGGTGGTCTTTGGAAAGGGTCCTGGTGGACAACCTGTTCCGAATGACACTGACGGACGCGCACCCATGTGGAAGAAGAAATCTATATTTTGGGACCTTCCCTATTGGAAAGACCTAGAGGTCCGCTCCGCAATCGACGTGATGCACGTGACGAGGAATCTTTGTGTGACCCTGCTTGGCTTCTTGGGCGTGTATGGGAAGACAAAAGATACACCTGAGGCACGGAAGGACCAGCAACATATGCACGGAAAAGACGGCATACATCAGGGTCATGCAAGCTACGCTCTTACCAAAGAAGAGAAGGAAATCTTCTTTGAATGCATGCTCAGTATTAAGGTACCGTCTCGCTTCTCGTCGAATATAAAGGGAATAATAAACATGGCAGAGTCTCATGACTGCCACATGATTATGACGCAACTGCTTCTGGTTGCATTGAGGGGGCTTCTACCAGAAAACGTTCGATTAGCCATTGTGAAGCTATGTGCATTCCTCAATGCAATATCTCAGAAGGTAATCGATCCAGAAATCATACCAAGGTTAGAGAATGATTTGGTTCAATGTCTTGTCAGTTTCGAGTTGGTGTTCCCACCATCCTTCTTCAACATCATGACACACGTCCTAGTTCACCTATGTGAAGATATTAACGTTTTGGGTCCTGTATTTCTACACAATATGTTCCCCTTTGAGAGGTTCATGGGAGTCTTAAAGAAATATGTTCATAACCGTGCTAGGCCAGAAGGAAGCATCTCCAAGGGCCATGAAAATGAGGAGGTCATTGAGTTTTGTATTGACTTTATTCCTGACCTTAAACCGATTGGTGTTCCTGAATCGCGGCATAAGGGCAGACCGAATGGAAAAGGCACGCTAGGAGGGGAACAAATAATATGTATGGACGAACATTCTCTCACTGAAGCACACTACACAGTTCTACAGAATTCCGCCTTGGTGGCTCCGTATATGGATGAACACAAGAATTTGCTACGCTCCAAACACCCTGAGCGGTCTGATGACAAGATTACACATGAACAAACCAGGAGTTTCGCCAGCTAGTTGCAGACACGTACCATGCATGATGCCTCTATTGAAGATGACCTGTACTTGCTGTCCCAGTTACCATCTTCGAATATAATGACTTTCAAAGGGTGCGAGATAAATGGTAATACATTTTACACGGTCGCCCAAGATAAGAAGAGCACCAACCAAAACAGCGGTGTCCGCTTTGATGCATAAACCAAGACGGGAAAGGAAACCTATTATGGTTATATACAGGAAATATGGGAACTTGACTATCGACGTGGTTTGAAGGTCCCTTTGTTTCGGTGCAAATGGGTCAATATGACACGAGGCGGGGTAATGGAAGACCCGTAGTACAGAATGACAACAGTGGATCTCAACAATCTTGCATATGCAGATGAACCATTCGTCCTAGCCAATGATGTGGCACATGTTTTCTATGTGAAGGATATGTCTACCAAGCCGAGAAAAAGAAAAGATAAGGAAGCGAATGCATCGTACGATGAGCCAAAGCGGCACATAGTTCTTTCTGGGAAGAGAAACATCGTGGGAGTGGATGACAAGGCAGACATGTCAGGAGATTATGAAAAGTTTGATGAAATTGCTCCATTCACAGTGAATATTGACCCGAGCATCCAGTTAAATGATGAAGATTTTCCATGGCTACGGCGCAAAGGGACACACGCGAAGAAAAAGTTTCACACCCAAAGATCTGGGATGTGATCGGCTTCACTATCATCACTTTCTTATGTGTTTCACACCCATGAGGGAATCTCTGTAATAGTTAGGGTAGCTAGTTATGTGTTTTGGCATTTGAAACGTGAAGAAATTTTATGTGCAAGCAAATTCTTTCATGCATTTACTGATTTTTTCAGCTAAATGACCCTGAAATTGAAAAGCATTTCAAATGAACTCAGAAAAGGTTGAAAGTTGGCATGGTATCATAATTTCACCCACATAGCATGTGCAAAAAAGTAGAGAGGGTTACCGCAAAAACTGGATGCACTTCGTGTACAAAATGGACAATCTCTTTCGAAGTATCAGTGTTTCGGACGAAAACTCATCCGTTACAAAGGCATTTCATTTTTAAATAACCTAAGCATTACCAAATTGAATATAATGATAAAACACACTAATATTAAACATAAGAAAAAAGAATCACTGAAAAATCTATTTTCAAAGTTAAGTTATTCACAAACTAGTGATTCACACAAATTTCAAATAATTCAAAATTTAAACTATTCAAATTTGTAAACTACCGGTACTAACAGAAAGTTTGTAATTTTTTGTACCTAAAGCAAAAATATTCACAAAGAAACTCTAAATACAGCAAAAAACAACTCAAAAATAAATAAAACAAAAATAAATAAAGCAAAAGAAAAGAAAAAAAGCCCACCTACTAGGCCACAGCGGCCTGCATACAACTAGAAACCCAAATTCTAGTTGGGCCAGGATGCAGGCCCGCTAGCCCAGTAGGCCCAATAGGGCATCGCAGAAGAGGCAGGCCCAGAAGGCCTGCTTAAGAGAGGAGCTCGAGACAGCAGCGACGGTGGGGCTTATAAGCAGGTGCGGGTGCCCCTCGGCTAGCGAGGTGGTACTAAACTTTTGCGCCCCTCGCCTGGTAGCGCACACCCTTTAGTACCGGGTCATGGCTCCAACCGGTACTAAACGGGGGGGGGGGGGCTTTAGTACCGGTTGGCGCCACGACCCGGTACTAAAGGGGGTGCGGTTCCCGCCGCTTCGCCTGGCCAAAACAGACCTTTAGTACCGGTTGGTGGCTCCAACCGGTACTAAAGGTGGGTTCTATATAAGAAAACACTTCAAAAAAAATTGCCAGTTTCTCATCTCTCCCTGCTTCTTTCTCCTCTGCCCCGTCGCCGCCGCCCCTCGTCGCCGGCCCCGTCGCCGTCCCCGTCGCCGTCCATCGCCGTCGCCGTCTTCGTCCCCGTCCCCGTCGTCCCCGTCGCCGCGCCCCGCCCCGTCCTCCCGTCGTCCCCGCCCGGCCCGTCCCCGACTGCGTCGTCGCCGCCCCGTCTCCGTCTCCGTCCCTGTCCCTGTCGCCGCCCACCGTCGTCGCGCCTCGCCGGTGCGCTCCTGCCCCGGCCGCCAACCACACACACACACACACGCACACACACACATTGTTATAGAATTGTTAGCAATCTTTCTGTTTTTTAGTTATAGAATTATTAGAAATGTTAGTTTTAGTTATAGAAAATTTAGTTACATAGAAATGTTAGTTATATAGAAATATTAGAAATGTTAGTTATATAGAAATGTTAGTTATATTAGAAATGTTACTTACATAGAAATGTTAGTTATATAGAAATGTTTTTTAGTTATAGAAATATTAGAAATGTTAGTTTTAGTTATAGAAATATTAGAAATGTTAGTTTTAGTTATAAAATTTCAAATTTGCATATATGAAATCACAATCCATCATTCAAAAATTGTTACTTTACTTTTGCGGCATATAGTATTTGTTGTCGAGGATGCCCGGCCCGCATCCTCGCCGTCGACCCGTTCGCGACGACGTCCTGCTTTAGAGGACCCATGTCCGGGACTGGGCTCCGCCGGGCTGGCACTGGGAGGTGCTACCTTCAGGGGCACGACGCTTGGTAAGGAACTCGGCCCCGGGTCCCGTCGTCGACCCTCATCTCCTTTGGTGGTGTTCGTGTGGGCCACTTTCGGTGCGGAGGGACCCGGCGCCGCCGGAGGTGGTACGTCGCCGTGTCAGGGAGGAGGACGAGCACGTCCATCGCTACATGGCTGCTATGGACTTCAGGTTCTCCAATACCTGGCAGGTTCTTTTGGGAGATCACCTGAGCTATGATCCAGTGATGGTTCCTTCTCTTTGGGTGTCCACCGCCCGCACCTCAGGAACCGCGAGTGGCCTAGATTACTCTGTAGTATTCGATCTTTATTAGCTTGCTAGCTAGCTAGCTAGTGATGTATTCGATATTATATCTATTATTCGAGACGATGTATTCGAGATTATATCTATTATTCGAGACGATGTATTCGAGATTATATCTATTATTCGAGACGGCGTATTCGAGATTATATTCGATGAAGCTTATTATGTACTATGATTGATTCAGTTTTTCCTTATTAATTGATTGCATCCATGCATTGTAATTTGAATATATTTCTTTTGGGTTAGTTAAACAAAACCTATGGCGGACAATACCGGCAGAGAGGGAGAAGAGGCCCTGTTCAATATCATACGCAATCCTCGCGGGCCAGATGATGATCAGAATGAAGAAGATTATGACGGCTCCGAATATCTAAACAACACCGGGGAGGGTGATATGATATTCGATCGCGACGACCGAATTGATGAAGTCATGAACTATGAACATGACGAAGAAAATTTTGATCTTGAAACAACAAAGACCGGCGAGATATATATATTTATATAAGCAGGCATCTGGTGATCATCACATGTTTTAAATGACTTGAAGATATATTAACGAATCCATCTTTCTTCTTTCAGCCATCCGGATCGAGCAAATCTTCAGGCAACAGGAAACAAGGCCCGAACAAAAAGTTGAAGGAGGGCGTAAAGTACAATATCGAGGCCATCAAACCTAATGGCAAACCATTAGCGCCTAAGAAGATTGCGGACAAGTTCATTCGTTAGTGCGGAGTTCTTGTGAAGGACCAACTCCCGATCTCCCTTCAAGAATGGAGAGAGCTAGCAAAGCCACGTCCAGGAGTTACTTTTGTCGACGACAGACAAAAACTTCTGCTTTGGGAAACGCTCATGGAACATTTCACCCTACCAGATCATTTCACAGATGCAGATGTGGAGAAAGTCAAGGACGCTGCTCTTACGAAGATGGCGGTTGCATTCAAGAACCACAAGATTCATGAATGGGCCAAGTACGTCAAGGGAGGAATGAAGACTTTAGTATTCGAGGGAACACTAGAGAAGCAAAGTGCTCATTGGGACGATTTTGTGAAATTCAAGGATTCGGAATTATCTAAGGAACGGTCGAGAATAAACAAGGCCAATGCTGCAAAAAAGGATAAGTTCCATAAGCTGGGGCCAGGTGGCTATGTGATGGGAATGCCTAAGTGGGCTAAGTCTGAGAAAGAGATGCTGGATGCAGGTGTCACTCCAGAAACATTGAGCTGGCCCCCTAGGTGCAGGACTTGGTTCTATGCGCATGGGGGGAGTTGGACCCGAAGGCAGGCAAAGTTTCGAAGAAGGCATGTCTGGACGGAGCCGAAGAGAAGCTACTTGTTGCAATAGAAGAGGCTCGATCGGGGGTGTTCGTGTTCGGGAACGTAGTAATTTCAAAATTTTCCTACGCACACGCAAGATCATGGTGATGCATAGAGACGAGAGGAGAGAGTGTTGTCTACGTACCCTCGTAGACCGGAAGAGGAAGCATTAGCACACTGCGGTTGTTGTAGTCGTACATCTTCACGGCCCAACCGATCAAGCACCGAAACTGCGGCACCTCCGAGTTCTAGCACACATTCAGCTCGATGACGATCCCCGGACTCCGATCCAGCAAAGTGTCGGGGAAGAGTTCCGTCAGCACGACGGCGTGGTGACGATCTTGATGTTCTATCGTTGCAGGGCTTCGCCTAAGCACCGCTACAATATTATCGATGATTATGGTGGAGGGGGGCATCGCACACGGCTAAGAGAAGGATCACAAAGATCAACTTGTGTGTCTAGAGGTTCCCCCCTGCCCCCGTATATAAAGGAGCAAGGGGGAGAGGCCGGCCGGCCCTTGGGGCGCGCCAAGGAGGGGGCAGTCCTCCTCCTAGTAGGAGTAGGACTCCCCTTTCCTAGTCCAACTAGGAAGAGAGAAGGGGAAAGGAAAGAGAGGGAGAGGGAGAGGGAAAGAGGGGCCGCGCCCCCTCCCCTAGTCCAATTCGGACTCCCCATGGGAGGGGGCGCGCCACCTCCTGGGCTGCTGCCCTCTCTCTCCCCTCAGGCCCACTAAGGCCCAATACTTCCCTAGGGGGTTCCGGTAACCCTTCCGGCACTCCGGTTTTCTCCGAAATCACCCGAAACACTTCAGGTGTCCGAATATAGTCGTCCAATGTATCGATCTTTATGTCTCGACCATTTCGAGACTCCTCGTCATGTTCGTGATCATATCCGGGACTCCGAACAACCTTCGGTACATCAAAATATATAAACTCATAATGAAACTGTCATCGTAACGTTAAGCGTGCGGACCCTATGGGTTCGAGAACAATGTAGACATGACCGAGACACGACTCCGGTCAATAACCAATAGCGGAACCTGGATGTTCATATTGGCTCCTACATATTCTACGAAGAACTTTTATCGGTCAGACCGCATAACAACATACGTTGTTCCCTTTGTCATTGGTATGTTACTTGCCCGAGATTTGATCGTCGGTATCTCAATACCTAGTTCAATCTCGTTACCGGAAAGTCTCTTTACTCGTTCCGTAATACATCATCCCGCAAATAACTTATTAGTTGCAATGCTTGCAAGGCTTATGTGATGTGCATTACCGAGAGGGCCCAGAGATACCTCTCCAACAATCGGAGTGACAAATCCTAATCTTGAAATACGCCAACCCAACAAGTACCTTCGGAGACACCTGTAGAGCACCTTTATAATCACCCAGTTACATTGTGACATTTGGTAGCACACAAAGTCTTCCTCCAGTAAACGGGAGTTGCATAATCTCATAGTCATAGGAACATGTATAAGTCATGAAGAAAGCAATAGCAACAAACTAAACGATCAAGTGCTAAGCTAATGAAATGGGTCAAGTCAATCACATCATTCTCCTAATGATGTGATCCCATTAATCAAATGACAACTCATGTCTATGGTTAGGAAACTTAACCATCTTCGATCAACGAGCTAGTCAAGTAGAGGCATACTAGTGACACTATGTTTGTCTATGTATTCACACATGTATTATGTTTCCGGTTAATACAATTCTAGCATGAATAATAAACATTTATCATGATATAAGGAAATAAATAATAACTTTATTATTGCCTCTAGGGCATATTTCCTTCAGTCTCCCACTTGCACTAGAGTCAATAATCTAGATTACACAGTAATGATTCTAACACCCATGGAGCCTTGGTGTTGATCATGTTTTGCTCGTGGAAGAGGCTTAGTCAGCGGATCTGCAACATTCAGATCCGTATGTATCTTGCAAATTTCTATGTCTCCCACTTGGACTAAATCCCGAATGGAATTGAAGCGTCTCTTGATGTGCTTGGTTCTCCTGTGAAATCTGGATTCCTTTGCCAAGGCAATTGCACCGGTATTGTCACAAAAGATTTTCATTGGACCCGATGCACCAGGTATGACACCTAGATCGGATATGAACTCCTTCATCAAGACTCCTTCATTTGCTGCTTCCGAAGCAGCTATGTACTCTGCTTCACATGTAGATCCCGCCACGACGCTTTGTTTTGAACTGCACCAACTGATAGCTCCACCGTTCAGTAAAAATATGTATCTGGTTTGCGATTTAGAATCGTCCGGATCAGTGTCAAAGCTTGCATCAACGTAACCATTTACGATGAGCTCTTTGTCACCTCCATATATGAGAAACATATCCTTAATTCTTTTCAGGTATTTCAGGATGTTATTGACCGCTGTCCAGTGATCCACTCCTGGATTACTTTGGTACCTCCCTGCTAGACTTATAGCAAGGCACACATCAGGTCTGGTACACAGCATTGAATACATGATAGAGACTATGGCTGAAGCATAGGGAACACCTTTCATTTTTCTCTCTATCTTCTACGGTGGTCGGACATTGAGTCTTACTCAACTTCACACCTTGTAACACAGACAAGAACCCTTTCTTTGCTTGATCCATTTTGAACTTCTTCAAAACCTTGTCAAGGTATGTGCTTTGTGAAAGTCCAATTAAGCGTCTTGATCTATCTCTATAGATCTTAATGCCCAATATGTAAGCAGCTTCACCGAGGTCTTTCATTGAAAAACTCTTATTCAAGTATCCCTTTATGCTATCTAGAAATTCTATATCATTTCCAATCAGTAATATGTCATCCACATATAATATCAGAAATGCTACAGAGCTCCCACTCACTTTCTTGTAAATACAGGCTTCTCCAAAAGTCTGTACAAAACCAAATGCTTTGATCACACTATCAAAGCGTTTATTCCAACTCCGAGAGGCTTGCACCAGTCCATAAATGGATCGCTGGAGCTTGCAACTTTGTTAGCTCCCTTTGGATTGACAAAACCTTCTGGTTGCATCATATACAACTCTTCTTCCAGAAATCCATTCAGGAATGCAGTTTTGACATCCATTTGCCAAATTTCATAATCATAAAATGCGGCAATTGCTAACATGATTCGGACAGACTTAAGCATCGCTACGGGTGAGAAGGTCTCATCGTGGTCAATCCCTTGAACTTGTCGAAAACCTTTTGCAACAAGTCGAGCTTTATAGACAGTAATATTACCGTCAGTGTCAGTCTTCTTCTTGAAGATCCATTTATTCTCAATTGCTTGCTGATCAACGGGCAAGTCAACCAAAGTCCACATTTTGTTCTCATACATGGATCCCATCTCAGATTTCATGGCTTCTAGCCATTTTGCGGAATCTGGGCTCACCATCGCTTCTTCACAGTTCGTAGGTTCATCATGATCCAGTAGCATGACTTCCAGAACAGGATTATCGTACCACTCTGGTGATCTTACTCTGGTTGATCTAAGAGATTCGGCAGTAACTTGATCTGAAGTTTCATGATCATTATCATTAGCTTCCTCACTAATTGGTGTAGGTGTCACAGAAACCAGTTTCTGTGATGTACTACTTTCCAATAAGGGAGCAGGTATAGTTACCTCATCAAGTTCTACTTTTCTCCCACTCACTTCTTTCGAGAGAAACTCCTTCTCTAGAAAAACTCCGAATTTAGCAACAAAAGTCTTGCCTTCGGATCTGTGATAGAAGGTGTACCCAACAGTCTCCTTTGGGTATCCTATTTCTCCGATTTGGGTTTGAGCTTATTAGGTTGAAGCTTTTTCACATAAGCATCGCAGCCCCAAACTTTCAGAAACTACAACTTTGGTTTCTTGCCAAACCACAGTTCATAAGGCGTCGTCTCAACGGATTTCGATGGTGTCCTATTTAACGTGAATGCAGCCGTCTCTAAAGCATAACCCCAAAACAATAATGGTAAATCAGTAAGAGACATCATAGATCGCACCATATCTAATAAAGTACGATTACGACGTTCGGACACACCATTACACTGTGGCGGGTGGCGTGAGTTGCGAAACTATTCCGCATTGTTTCAAATGTAGACCAAAATCATAACTCAAATATTCTCCCCCACGATCAGATCGTAGAAACTTTATTTTCTTGTTATGATGATTTTCAACTTCACTCTGAAATTCTTTAAACTTTTCAAATGTTTCAGACTTATGTTTCATTAAGTAGATATACCCATATCTGCTTAAATCATCTGTGAAGGTGAGAAAATAACGATATCCGCCACGAGCCTCAACATTCACTGGACCACATACATTTGTATGTATGATTTCCAACAAATCCGTTGCTCTCTCCATAGTACCGGAGAACGGCATTTTAGTCATCTTACCCATGAGGCACGGTTCGCACCAAGTGATTCATAATCAAGTGGTTCCAAAAGTCCATCAGTATGGAGTTTCTTCATGCGCTTTACACCGATATGACCTAGACGGCAGTGCCACAAATAAGTTGCACTATCATTATCAACTCTGCATCTTTAGATTTCAACATTATGAATATATCACTACTATTGAGATTCATCAAAAATAGACCACTCTTCAAGGGTGCATGACCATAAAAGATATTACTCATATAAATAGAACAACCATTATTCTCTGATTTAAATGAATAACCGTCTCGCATCAAACAAGATCCAGATATAATGTTCATGCTCAACGCTGGCACCAAATAACAATTATTTAGGTCTAATACTAATCCCGAAGGTAGATGTAGAGGTAGCGTGCCGACCGCGATCACATCGACTTTGGAACCATTTCCCACGCGCATCGTCACCTCGTCCTTAGCCAATCTTCGCTTAATCCGTAGCCCCTGTTTCGAGTTGCAAATGTTAGCAACAGAACCAGTATCAAATACCCAGGTGCTACTGCGAGCATTAGTAAGGTACACATCAATAACATGTATATCACATATACCTTTGTTCACTTTGCCATCCTTCTTATCCGCCAAATACTTGGGGCAGTTCCGCTTCCAGTGACCAGTCTGCTTGCAGTAGAAGCACTCAGTCTCAGGCTTAGGTCCAGACTTGGGTTTCTTCTCCTGAGCAGCAACTTGTTTGCTGTTCTTCTTGAAGTTCCCTTTCTTCTTCCCTTTGCCCTTTTTCTTGAAACTGGTGGTCTTATTGAACATCAACACTTGATGCTCCTTCTTGATTTCTACCTCAGCGGCTTTTAGCATTGCGAAGAGCTCAGGAATAGTCTTATTCATCCCTTGCATATTATAGTTCATCATGAAGCTTTTGTAGCTTGGTGGCAGTGATTGAAGAACTCTGTCAATGACACTATCAACGGGAAGATTAACCCCCAGTTGAGTCAAGTGATTATGATACCCAGACATTTTGAGTATATGTTCACTGACAGAACTATTCTCCTCCATCTTACAACTATAGAACTTATTGGAGACTTCATATCTCTCAATCCGGGCATTTGCTTGAAATATTAACTTCAACTCCTGTAACATCTCATATGCTCCATGACGTTCAAAACGTCGTTGAAGACCCGGTTCTAAGCCGTAAAGCATGGCACACTGAACTATCGAGTAGTCATCAGCTTTGCTCTGCCAGACGTTCATAACATCTGGTGTTGCTCCTGCAGCAGGCTTGGCACTTAGCGGTGCTTCTAGGACGTAATTCTTCTATGCAGCAATGAGGATAATCCTCAAGTTACGGACCCAGTCCGTGTAATTGCTACCATCATCTTTCAACTTTCCTTTCTCAAGGAATGCATTAAAATTCAACGGAACAACAACACGAGCCATCTATCTACAATCAAACATAGACAAGCAAGATACTATCAGGTACTAAGCTCATGATAAATTTAAGTTCAATTAATCATATTACTTAAGAACTCTCACTTAGAAAGATATCCCTCTAATCCTCTAAGTGATCACGTGATCCAAATCAACTAAACCATGTACGATCATCACGTGAGATGGAGTAGTATCAATGGTGAACATCAAGATGTTGATCATATCTACTATATGATTCACGCCCGACCTTTTGGTCTCCGTGTTCCGAGGCCATATCTGTTATATGCTAGGCTTGTCAAGTTAAACCTGAGTATTCCGCGTGTGCAACTGTTTTGCACCCGTTGTATTTAAACGTAGAGCCTATCACACCCGATCATCACGTGGTGTCTCAGCACGAAGAACTTTCGCAACGGTGCATACTCAGGGAGAACACTTATACTTTGATAATTTAGTGAGGGATCATCTTATAATGCTACCGTCAATCAAAGCAAGATAAGATGCATAAAAGATAAACATCACATGCAATCAATATAAGTGATATGATATGGCCATCATCATCTTGTGCTTGTGATCTCCATCTTTGAAGCACCTTCATGATCACCATCGTCACCGGCGCGATACCTTGATCACCATCATAGCATCGTTGTCGTCTCGCCAATCTTATGCTTCCACGACTATCGCCGCTTAGTGATAAAGTAAAGCATTACAGCGCAATTGCGTTGCATACAATAAAGCGACAACCATATGGCTCCTGCCAGTTGCCGATAACTCGGTTACAAAACATGATCATCTCATACAATAAAAATTAGCATCATGTCTTGACCATATCACATCACAACATGCCCTGCAAAAACAAGTTAGACGTCCTCTACTTTGTTGTTGCAAGTTTTACGTGGCTGCTACGGGCTTAGCAAGAACCGTTCTTACCTACACATCAAAACCACAACGATAGTTTGTCAAGTTGGTGCTGTTTTAACCTTCGCAAGGATCGGGCGTAGCCACACTTGGTTCAACTAAAGTTGGAGAAACTGACACCCGCCAGCCACCTGTGTGCAAAGCACGTCGGTAGAACAAGTCTCGCGTAAGCGTACGCGTAATGTCGGTCCGGGCCGCTTCATCCAACAATACCGCCGAACCAAAGTATGACATGCTGGTAAGCAGTATGACTTTTATCGCCCACAACTCACTCCCGTTCTACTCGTGCACAACATCAACGCATAAAACCTAGGCTCGGATGCCACTGTTGGGGAACGCAGTAATTTCAAAATTTTCCTATGCACACGCAAGATCATGGTGATGCATAGCAACGAGAGGGGAGAGTGTTGTCTACGTACCCTCGTAGACCGGAAGCGGAAGCGTTAGCACAACGCGGTTGATGTAGTCGTACGCCTTCACGGCCCGACCGATCAAGCACCGAAACTGCGGCACCTCCGAGTTCTAGCACACGTTCAGCTCGATGACGATCCCCGGACTCCGATCCAGCAAAGTGTCAGGGAAGAGTTCTGTCAGCACGATGGCATGGTGACGATCTTGATGTTCTATTGTCGCAGGGATTCGCCTAAGCACTGCTACAATATTATCGAGGATTATGGTGGAGGGGGGCACCGCACACGGCTAAGAGAACGATCACGAAGATCAACTTGTGTGTCTAGAGGTGCCCCCCTACCCCCGTATATAAAGGAGCAAGGGGGAGAGGCCGGCCGGCCCTTGGGGCGTGCCAAGGAGGGGGGAGTCCTCCTCCTAGTAGGAGTAGGACTCCCCTTTCCTAGTCCAACTAGGAAGAGAGAAGGGGAATGGAAAGAGAGGGAGAGGGAGAGGGAAAGAGGGGCCGCGCCCCCTCCCCCAGTCCAATTCTGACTCCCCGTGGGAGGGGCTGCGCCACCTCCTAGGCTGCTTCCCTCTCTCTCCCCTCAGGCCCACTAAGGCCCAATACTTCCCCGGGGGGTTCCGGTAACCCTTCCGGCACTCCGGTTTTCTCCGAAATCACCCGAAACACTTCCGGTGTCCGAATATAGCCGTCCAATATATCGATCTTTATGTCTCGACCATTTCGAGACTCCTCGTCATGTCCGTGATCATATCCGGGACTCCGAACAACCTTCGGTACATCAAAATATATAAACTCATAATGAAACTGTCATCGTAACGTTAAGCGTGCAGACCCTACGGGTTCGCGAACAATGTAGACATGACCGAGACACGTCTCCGGTCAATAACCAATAGCGGAACCTGGATGCTCATATTGGCTCCTACATATTCTACGAAGATCTTTTATCGGTCAGACCGCATAACAACATAGGTGTTCCCTTTGTCATCGGTATGTTACTTGCCCGAGATTTGATCGTCAGTATCTCAATACCTACTTCAATCTCGTTATTGGCAAGTCTCTTTACTCGTTTCGTAATACATCATCCCGCAACTAACTTATTAGTTGCAATACTTGCAAGGCTTATGTGATGTGCATTACCGAGAGGGCCCAGAGATACCTCTCCAACAATCGGAGTGACAAATCCTAATATCGAAATACGCCAACCCAACAAGTACCTTCGGAGACACCTGTAGAGCACCTTTATAATCACCCAGTTACGTTGTGACGTTTGGTAGCACACAAAGTGTTCTTCCGGTAAACGGGAGTTGCATAATCTCATAGTCATAGGAACATGTATAAGTCATGAAGAAAGCAATAGCAACAAACTAAACGATCAAGTGCTAAGCTAATGAAATGGGTCAAGTCAATCACATCATTCTCCTAATGATGTGATCCCATTAATCAAATGACAACTCATGTCTATGGTTAGGAAACTTAACCATCTTCGATCAACGAGCTAGTCAAGTAGAGGCATACTAGTGACACTATGTTTGTCTATGTATTCACACATGTATTATGTTTCCGGTTAATACAATTCTAGCATGAATAATAAACATTTATCATGATATAAGGAAATAAATAATAACTTTATTATTGCCTCTAGGGCATATTTCCTTCAGTTCGAGCCCAACAGAGAGAACGACGAGCTTACGCGTGCCCTGGGAAATCCTGAACACCCGGGAAGAACACGAGGCATGGGCGCTATTCCGTGCTATGAGGGGTTTTCGGACTGGAACGCCGACTACGGAACCCGTGCGAGAAAGAAGATTGCGGAGGAGAAGAAGAGGAAGATGGAGGAGGAGCAGAGGAAGCTAGACTATGAACGCCTTCAAGGCCTAGAATCACCGCACGCGGACTTGGCAGTCAAATTCCAGCGGCAGCAGGAGCAGATCGACTTAGTTAGCCAGCAAAGGGGGTCTCAGCAGCTAGCGGATGGTCCACCATTAGATAGCACCGTCCCATCCATGCCAAGAAGCAGCGTGGGTTCCGCCCCGGGCGACGCATTGCTGGATAGCTACCCAGTGGATGACATCATGCATGGAGAACACTAACTACGAGCTACACTTCAAAATGAAGAACATATCCATGAAGGTGACGGACGCCCTTGCTTTTACAAATCCCCCTGAGGCAACCTTCCATTGCAACCCGATTCCAGCGGGCTATGCTAGTGTCTTGGTTGATGAGGTGGTGGACCAATATTCGGGGCTAGAGCTTGACATTCCTGGAGGTGATGATGAGCACACACTGGGAGAGGTCAACCATCGTATCATCCTATGGAGAAAGGATTGCATCATCTTTTGAAGGCCACCGACACCGCGTCATCCGACTCCTTGTCGAAGTCCGCCACCGAGTCAGCAGACTCCCGCTCCTCCAAGTCCACCAACGCGTCAGGCCACTCCTCCTCCAAGTCCGGCACAGCTTCAGGCCACTCCTCCTCCTCCAAGTCCGGCAAAGCGTCAGGCCACTCCTCCTCCAAGTCCAGCACAGCTTCAGGCCACTCCTCCTCCAAGTCCGGCACAACTTCAGGCCACTGCTCCTGCTCCAACTCAGCCACGTCAGCCGTCTTCGCCGCCTCAGCAATCACGGAAGAGAGCCGCCTCAGCTATGGTGCGTAGCGGTACAAGTCGAGGTAGTACTGGAGGTACAGGCGGAGGCAAGCGATTTCAATATGGTCCAAGCCTCACGCCTCTTCCGCAGAGGCCTTACGACAAGTCCGAGGAGGAAAACGTAGCCATATCGAAGGCCGAGGTGCAAGCCCATTTTGCACCGAAACCGCCACCGCTGCCAAGGGAGAAAGTGCCTGTGGAAAAGATTGACCACTTCATTCGTATGGCTAGAGCACCAGCTCCCAAGCCTGTTGACACAGACTATGAGCGCCACATCAAGAAGTTAAATCGAGCACGTCTACAGAAAGAGGCGAGCTCGAGCTCGAGCAAATCAGCTGGCAAAAGGAGCGGTAAAACCGTTCCCCAGCTGGGAGAACAGGCGGCGCAATCAATCCCCCCGCTTGTTGTGCCAACAACACATGAGAGTAGGCACGCCCAATATTATTGTGGGCAAACCGTTAACGTTCCCGGGGTGGGTGATGTGGTAATAACCGAGGAGCATATTGCGCAGGCTGAAGCGATCGGGATCACTGTTGGACAACTCCTCGATATCGAGCCCATGTCTCTGACTAGAGAGGAGGAAATAAAACGGAAATATGTCCTGGGCCAACCTTTGGTCGAGCCAGACGAGGTCAAGAACCTCCCAATGAGAATGTATGAATTGCATCGATGGTACATGGACATTACCAAGATTTCCAATCGAGAGTCCCTCATGGTGAATGTCAAGGAGGAGCATTACTACCATGAGAAAGCTCTGGCCGTTGAGTATTCAGAACTGTTTCTGCTATACAATCAAGACGCACTCGACAAATCTATCGTCAGTTGCTATTGTTTGTAAGTGATTTCTTTCTGTAATTTAAGTCTCAAGCTAGCTGTAGTGATCATTTTGATCGATCGTTACCTGTAATAATTATCCTCACTATATTCTTGTATGTGGTATTATGCAGGATGAAGATTTATGAAATGAAAAAAGGTGGACGCTATGGCATTGGGTTCGTTGACCCAAATACCATTAATGAATACACATGGAAAATAGATTCATATTACGAAAAAAGTGTAGAGGAAAGCATGCTAGAGTTCTTCAAGCACCTCAAATACAATGAAGATATACTACTTCCTTACAACTTCGAGTGAGTCACACTGTCTTGTACTACAAATTCTGTTTTTGCCTACTAGCTAGCTACATGTTTTTGCTTACATATGCCCGCTTAATTAAGACATGCAAACGTGTGTGCATGTAGATTTCACTGGATCTTGTTAATCATTAAAGTTGATGAAGGAACAGTTGAAGTATTAGACTCACTACTTAAGAAAGCAAGTGACTACACCATCGTGAAGGGGATAGTCAACAGGTAATTTCAATCATTATTAACTATATCTCGGCCTATTTAATTAGTTCTTCATTTCCTAATAACAACTATTTAATAACCCATTTATTCATTTTTTTGTCGGCGGGCAGGGCTTGGGCAAAGTTCATCAGGGTCACTCCAGGCCCATGGAAACAAAATTTGAAATGGTATCGACCCCATGTAAGTAATTAACTAGTACTAGCTAGCTGCCATCTCTTTAATTATCACGCTTGATTAATTATTATCTGATCAAATTCCATTCTCTGAAGGCCCTGAAGAAGGCGCCGGGGAATAATCTGTGTGCATACTACGTTTGGAAGAACATTCGCATGATGGCGTCCGAAAGGAGCGAATCTCAAAGACAGGAGTGGGTACATTTGTCAGAACACTATTCACAATTTTTACACCATTATCAATATCTAGTAACACAACTAATACACATGCATATTGATCTCCTTCTTAACAGTTCAAAGAGGTGCGGGAAAAGCTCCTAACAGAGAAGCGCATAGAAGCAATTCAAGAGGAAATAGCGGGATTTTTGCTCGACCAGGTCATAGATCCCAAAGGAGAATACTATTACCCGCTATCGCCCCCGTGAACCACTTCCAATTGTTATCGTGCTTCGAAGGCACCAATTAGGAGAAATTGTATGTATGTATGTATATACATATATATATATATATATATATAGGGTCGCGCTATTCGTCACCCCGGGTGAGGAATAGTTATTCCTCACCCCCCTCTATTTTACCATCAATGCACCATAATTTTACGTTCCGTAAGTTTTGTCTTATTTCCGACACAAAAAGGGACCGTAAGAAAAAATATATAAATGTCGTAAAAAATATTTTATGTTATGTAAAATTACAAACGTAAAAGTATAGTCTAAAATACACATAAACTGCAAATTTTCTTGTCTTATGACCTATATTTTTATTTTTTATGTCAAATTTTACGTAGTGAATCAATAAGAATGTAACTATTTGAATTCCAAACGTAATTTAATTATGAAATGATCGTAAGATTACCTCAGGTGAAGAATAACTTATTCTGCACCCTGGGTGATGAATAGTAATACTATATATATATATATATATATATATATATATATATATATACGATTCTACTGAAAATTCTATTTATATATATGCATAACGTGTACAATATGTAGTATCGTAAAATACCAGCAAACGAAAAAGAATTAAATGAAAAACACAAAATTAAATGAAAAAGAAATCATAAACCCAAAACCCCCTAACCTTTTAATACCGGTTGGTGACACCAACCGGTACTAAAGGGCTCCCTGACCCCGAAGCTGGCTCGTGCCACGTGGTTGCCCTTTAGCACCGGTTCGTGCTGAACCGGTACTAAGGGGGGGGGGGGGTTTAGTGCCTACACTTTAGCGTCGGTTACCAAACCGACACTAAAAGACCTTACGAACCGGTACTATTGCCTGGTTCTGCACTAGTGTATATAGATCTTTTCCATGTGTTAGAGAACACATTTTTTAATTTTCTCATGAATTTTCAGGTACATATAGATAGTTGACATTACTATAGTGAAATATATTTTTGAATTTACCATGATTTAGAGATCAATTTTTTAAAAGTTTCGTCATGTTATGTCTATTTTTTTGCACATTTACCATTTCAACCCAGATTTTCAATGGCAAATTTATGTAGACACTTCATGGCTACTCTCTTCATGCCCACTATGTCTCTCTTGACCGATTGTTTTCTCGCGTACAACCCTCGCCGCCCCACCGTGTACTACATCGACATGGTCGGCATCCACATGGCCGGCAGGGCCGTGGCCATGACGGCGTCGGCACTCACGTCGTTCGACCCTGCCACTGGCAGGGGCAACACGATCTTGGACACGAGCACCATATTCAACTTCACGCCGCTCTCGTCCCCCATGTACGCCATGTGCGCGACGCGTTCCAGCCCAGGTTGTAAGCGCCCGTGTCTGCGCCACTGGACGGGTTCGACACGTGTCACCAGCGTGCGGGTGACAAGCACGATGTCCGCGCTCACCGATGGAGCGCGGATGGCCATGACGCTACCGGAGGAGAACGTGATATCTTTGTTTTCTGCCATGGCATTAAGAAATGTTTTCTTTTTTGGTTTTGAAGATTGATCATTCTTTTTTAGAGTTCTATATGTATGATCTTGGAGCTTTGGAACGTGACCATGACATGTTTAATTTCTCGTGGAACTTTTCGGTGTTCGTCTGCTCAAAAATCTTTCAATGATAAACTTCTGCATACAGTACTTTATGCTTGGGCCGTTGATATTGGAAAAAATACTGTAAATGTTATAAATGAACGTGATTTGGACTTGGTGCAACCATTGCCTGTCTAGCTCAGTCGGTAGAGCGCAAGGCTCTTAACCTTGTGGTCTTGGGTTCGAGCCCCAAGGTGGGCGTCAATTTTTGCATTTTTACCTTATTGATTTAGTAGCACAAAATTAGTTGAAGTTGTTTTCGAAAACATTCTACAATTTTTCCTTTTTTAATTCACAAGTGCAATGTTTCATGTAATTTTAACTAATGATCCAACTTTGCCGTTCACTAGGTGGAATAAGTTGAAAAGGATGCATCGATATGTGTCATAAAATGGAAGTTACAACAAAGTTAATTTTTGCATTTTACCTTATTGATTTAGTAGCACAAAATTAGTTGAAGTTGTTTTCGAAAACATTCTACAATTTTTCCTTTTATAATTCACAAGTGCAATGTTTCATGTAATTTTAACTAGTGATCCAACTTTGCCTTATTGAGGTAGAAACGGGATTATAAATTCGTAGGAACCTGATTACAATCTTTCATAAGCAGAGATTTAAAATGAACATGGATATCCGCAATCAGGGAAAAGTCACCATACATTATCGCCGCAGAAGCAAGCTCATGGGCCATATTGTTTCAGCGAATCCTTGAGGTCACTGACGATTGGGTGCAGGCTAGACATGTTCAGAGTGTCGAGATCAACCAGTCTGATCACAGATGCACAGTCAGATTCCAAACATAAAAGGCCCCCTAGAGTTTCCTCTAGATCAAACAGTCCCTCTCTAATGGCCACAACCTCAGCTTTATCGGCAGAAGTGCAACAGAAGGTAGGGAAAGTATCAGTTTCTTCCATCCTTGGGGTACTCCTGGTGCTTCAAATTCAAAACACAATTTTTAAATGTAACAAAAAAATCGGAAAAAAGATGAATGTTCACAAGGAATGTGACTACAACTCCTAAAAATGTCAGATCCAAACTCAAAATGCACATTGAGAAACAAAAAAAGTGAAATCCAGATGTGAATAGTGTCAATGTTGTTTTTGTCTTTTTTCTTACACTATTCATGCTAGATTTTACATTTTTGTTTCTCAATGTAAGTTCCGAGTGGACCTGAAATTTGTAGAGGTTGTAGTCAAATTGCTTGTGAACATTCACATCTTTTTCCGGAATTTTTTGTTACATTCGATAATGTTTTTTTTTAATTTGGAGCACAGGGAAAACCCCAATGCTGGGAGTACCGGATACTTTCCCACAGAAGGCATCTCCCAGACGACAAGGCGGCGCTTGTTGTGTTCGGGTTACAACAAAAAGATATTCGAAATTGTAATCGATCTCTATAATTACCTTTTGCATCTTGATATTCCACCTGACTTACTGAAGAAAATTGCGCAATACAAAATTCGTCTGAGGTGTGTGGTAATGGTTGTTACCTGTATGAATCTTTTTATGGTTTTCTTAATGAAAATCTGTGGTGAACCCCTTTTTCCTAAAAAAATTGGTCTGAGCTGGATTAATCCCAGAGATTTGAAAAGCCCCATAAGTCACTATTGTGAGAACCTTCGACGTTGCACATTTGGACACACTTTGGTCTAAGATAAGAGGGTTGTGAGGTGAGCTACCACTCCTTCCTTGTGCACAATGGGCAATGAAGATCTTGTTGTACGATTGGCAATGAAGTGCAGTACCACGCCCTTGATCAGGTAGTCCTATCAATGAGATGTCCAGCGTATAGACATTGATAGGACTACCCGAGTTGTCGAATCTAGAGACAGGATCACAGGATTGGGTTTGACAAGTTGGCCTCCCTCTATGCTCAACGTAGGGGTAGTTGGTTGTGTATTCATATGCCAGTGGTGTTTCGGCAGTATCGGCGCCGATTTCGGTATTCTGCAGACATAGGAAGACGTCTAGCTATGAGAAACTCGGCATCGTCTTCTTCTTCAGCTCGTGGATTCCTAGGGATCGATGTCGCTGACACGTATCGGCTGAGAACGGTAATTTCAAGACTACCTGCATTGGTAGAACTTTATTGTTCTAGTGACGGCGTGGAACTCCAGCGTAGGCAACTCCGACCGTCTTGAGGATGTACGGGATGGAGTCGACAATTTATTTTAATAGTTTGGATTGCTTACCACATCATGTGGTGAGGGGACAATTCTCTAAGGAGTGGATTATATATTCTTTTTTGTTTTGCCCATTTCCTGTAATATTGTTGTTGATTAATATAGACTATAGAGCCGCGGCGGATTTGAAAAAAAGAACAATATGATTTCTACAGCCTCTCTCTATCAAAACAAGTTAAGCAAACGTAGGCACATGAATGGGTTGATGGCGCATTAGAGAGATGTACTTAAAAGCCTAACCCTAGCCTGCAATGTGACGACTCAGCCATGTGTGCTGCTTTGCGTAGTGCGATGTCGTCATCGTTATTCTTGGGATCCTCCTCCTGAAGCTCCTCCTTGATGCCGATGTCGGCGTTCCCGTCCACCGCCTGCAGCTCCGGCCTGACGTCCAACACATCGACGAATGACGCCACCTTCATCTCGTACTCCTTCTGTCCGATCTGGTAGTGCTCTTCGAGGCTCGACGAGATCATCGGCTCCAGTTGATCATCGGCTCCAGTCCGATCACAGCTGGAGTCGTAATCGAAATGCTGCATGACGTCGACGTTAATGTCGACGCCGCTGCCACTGGGCTTTCTCCCGGCTTCATCGCTGCCGGCGCCGGTTGCCTCGTAGTAGAAATAGTCGTACAGCTGCTGTTGTTGTTGCTGCTGCTGTCCACCGTGATATTGCGGTTGCCGGCTGTCGTCGTGATCGGCGCCATTTTGCATCACGGGGTCGGCGCCTTCTTGGGCGACGTAGAGCGCGTCGACGACCTGATCTTGGTCGGCGTGGAGGAGCAGCTGCTCCTGCTGGTGGTTCGAGGAGGTGACCTCGAGGTCAGCGCACGGGCCGTCCATGACGTCCCCGCCGGCCACGCCAGATGCGGCCTGGCGGCACATGTCGAGGTGCTGTTGCAGGGCGGCGAGCTCGGCCGACAGAAGCTCGCTGGTGTGCTCGAGGTCGATGATCATGCTGCAGCAGCCTCCGACGGGGTCCATGGCGCGCATCTCCGCCTGGTAAATGAGCGTCTGCATGGCCGCGTCGCAGAGCTCCGGCTTGAGGCGGCGCAGCGTCTTGAGGATGTTGCTGACGCCGAAGAGGCGGTGCGCGTTGAGGAACCGGCGCTGCTGGTCGGCGGGGAAGTAGGGCGCGAGGGGGCAGTCGGGGTTGCACTTGCGCCGCTGGTACTTGCACGCCGCGCAGGCCTGGTTGGTCGTGCCACCCCCACCCCCACCGCCGGAGCCACCGCTGCGGGGGGAGACGCTGCTGGAGTGGTGGTGCTGCGACTGCGACTGCGATTTGGTGGCGTTGGTGTTGGTGGTGATGGTGGAGGAGGCGTTGGTGATGGTAATATGGAGGTGGGAGGAGGAGGCGGCGGAGGAGGAGGTCATTGCTGCGCCTGCGCGCGCGCGCCGTCAATGGCGACGGGGCTGCCTAGCGAAGACGGAGGCGTCGGTGGAGGGTTGGGCCTGGCGCTGTCGTAGGAATAGGGGAGGCCGCAGGAGCTGTCAATGCCATTGTTAGTTAGGAGTTAGCTGGGTGATGCCTATTAAAAGGGATCGTATACAGACGCTGTGGCACAAGATCGATAGCGGAAAGGGTCGCGGCTTGGGCTCCGAGCGTTGCGGGGTGCTCAGAGTTTGTTAAGTATCAGAGGATTCCAGTAGCCCGCCACTACTTTCCAGTCAACATCAGGAGGATCGATCTGGTAGCAATTTGTGGTCTGAAATTCGCAGCTAGCTAGCTGCATGGAGCTTGGCATCCTAGATTTGGATTTGGAAGTATGCCAGTAGGTTGACGTGCACGGCACCAACGGGATGCATGCATGACATCGACGTACGTGCCGTTGCTGCCGATAGCACGTACGCACGCATGGCATGGTCACTCACGCGGAAAGGAGTGAGCGACCGTGTGACCGATCGAGCAACACCGCTCGGTCTGGTCAGCCATAGATCGAGCAGCTGACCTACCATCGCGTGCGCATGATCGGTTGGCATCTTCAATTTTGATTTTAAACAAGGAAACAGCAACTAAACAGTAGTACAGAGAGTAGTGTCTTAAACAGTTCAACATGTACTAAGATGATGATTTCCAGTGAGAAAGTCACATTCAACATGTTCTTTAGGTGTGTAACTTCATCATGTATGCCTAGCATAGTTGGTGCCCAAATTGTACAAATGTAGGACCAGCACAAGTGTGCAATGGGGCAATGAAAGAAGAGATGGTCTCTGATTTCCACAAGTGTAATCGTGAATAAAAACATGCTTCCTTGTAGGAGAGATCCAGTATTTAACTTCTCATTTGTGAGGAGCCAATAGAAGATCTTGTGTTTGAGTTGGCAGCAAGTTTTCCATATCCATTTGATCATTGGCATAACCTCAGGTGCAATGGCAAGCAACCTATAAACCCTAGAAACTTTGTATTGATTTGATCCCTTAGACAATTGCCACTAGTCTACTTTTGAGGTGAGGGTTAGATCTTGAATTAGAAGTTCAAGTTCCTGGAATTGCACACATGCCTCTTCAGACAGTGGCAAATGGAAAACATTTGCTAAATCCTCTGCTTGATATAAATCAAAGAGGGTGATATGCGGGCTGATAGCAATGGAATGTACGTGTGGCCAAACTCCAATCAAAGGAATCCCATTCCAGTTGTCAGACCAAAATAAGTCTGGCCATTGTGAAGAGTACTAGTTTCAAGTTCTTTATCATTTGGGAAAAGCTTCATGCAATCTCTCTGCAGAAAGATATAGTGGATGTTGTAGTTGGGTGGAAACCCTTTCCATAGTACACTTCCCAAACCAGGTTGATCTTGGGGATATCCATGTGATTGATAAACTTGTGCACCATTTCAAGAGAAGGCATGTATTTTGTAGGGACAAATTCAAAATGCCCAATCCACCTCTGTCTTTTGGCCTACAAACTACTCTCTGTCCCATAATATAAGAGCATCTTTTACACTACACTAGTGTCCAAAACGCTCTTATGTTATAGGACGGAGGGAGAGGATCCCAAGCTGCGAGAGGAGGGATTTTCTTTTCGAGATCCTTGCCTCTCCAAAAGAGATGTCTCCTATATATATATCAATCTGTTCTATGGTGCCTTTGTATAGAAGTAGACAACTCATAAGAAAAGTAGGCAGAGAAGACAAAATTGGATTGACCATGAGCAATCTGCCATCATAGCTCAAGAAGTGAGAGCAAACATTTAGCATTTTCTGAATTCTGTCAATGATGAACATTAAAAAAATCCATTCTTGGCTTGGTGAAACTAAGTGGAGCACCTAAATAAATAAATAGAAAAGTGCCATGGTGCATCGCGGAATGCTGGATAGATGTTGCAGGTGTCATTTGGGGTATTGACTTGTAATATGCTTGATTTCTGGTAATTAACCTTTAACCCAGATGCCTTGGAGTAGATATTGACTAGATGTTGCAAATTCTCGAATTGACCTAGACATGTTGGCATGATGATTAAGGTGTCATCAACATACTAAAGTATGGGGAAATCAGGGCAGGAGTTAAACTTAACTAGAGGTTGAATAATATCTCTATTCATAACACTATCTAAAATTGTTTATAAAAATTTAGCTGTGAGACCAAAAAGGAGGGGAGAAAGGGGATCTCCTTGTCTCACCCTTCTTCTGCACTTAAAAGAGTTACCAGGCACCCCGTTTAGCAATACAACAGAGGTGGCGGTGTTAAGAAGCTGCTCAATCCAGGAGCAACATTTGGACGCAAATCATTTTTGCTTCGAGATACCTAAAATCATGACGTGCTCCATTTTGTGAAAGGCTTTCCCAAAATCTAGCTTTAACACCATTGTGGGATTTTTGCTTTTGTGGCATTGGAATAAATATTTATATGCCCAGGCAATACAATCAAGTATAAGTCTAGATTTGATGAATCCATATTGATTGACATGGATTAGCAAGATGTTTAGTAAGCAATTTGGTTGTGCAACGGAGTTGGGATATGGTTCTGTAATCATTAACACAGGATGCATCAGGCTTCTTTGGAACAGGGAAAATGAAAGAATTATTGATACTTTGTAGGCACACCTCCCCTCTATAGAACATGTTTAAAAAGATCACAAAATCTTGCTTGATTATTAGCGAACGCTTCCTTGCAAAATAGGAATTAGAGCCATGTGGGCTTGGACATTTATTTGACGGCAAGTCCTTAATTGTGGCATCTATCTTCTAAGTAGAGAAAGGTTCTTCCAGGAAGGATATACCATGATGCACTCGCAATAGGTGAAGCAATACAGGAAGAATATTGTAATGCTCTGATTTGCCTACCATGTCCTTAAAAGCTTATTGCATAAGAGAAGATTTTGCAGCATGATTAGAAACTTCCAAACAATCTGATCCAGTCAGTGAAGATATATAGTTGTGCCTATGCTAGACAGTAGCTAAAGCATGGAAGAATATAGAATTTTCACTTCTTGAAGTAGCCCATTTAATTTCCCCCTCTGCTACTAGTATGTGTTTTGTTGCTTCAAGAGTTTGTCCAAGTGAAGTTTAACATCTTTCCTTAGGCCATACTCCAAAGTTATGAGTGCTTTAAAATTTTGAATTGCTTCCATCATTTCAATTAGACCATTTGTATCTGTAATATCCTTATTTAGATCGGAAAGATTCCTTAGTGAACCTCCTATAGTAACCTGCATGACCGAGGAAGTTTCTTATACCTTTGACATCTCTAGGACATGACATTTTCTCAATTGCATCAAGTTTAGCTTTGTCTACTTCAATGCCTCTTTCAGGAATTTTATGACAAATGACTATACCTTCATTCACTGTAAAGTGGGATTTCTCTCAATTCAAGACAAGTTTAGTCCCTTCACATGTCTGCAAAACTTTATCAAGATTGCTCATATAGTCATCAAAAGAAGTTTCACGTATGGAACAATCAACCATGAAGACCTCACCAATTTTCTCACAAAAATCATGGCTTATAGCAGTCATACACCTATGAAAAGTAGCAGGTGCATTACATAAACCAAAAGGCATACGTCTATAAGCATAGGTTACAAAAGAACAAGTAAAAATAATTTTCTCTTGATCTTCTAGTGACATGGGTATTTGAGAGAAAGCAAAATATCCATCTAGGAAACAAAAGTGTGTATCCTAAGATAATATTTCTAACAATTGATCAATAAAATGCAAAGGATAATGATCTTTAATGGTAGCTTTATTCAATTTTCTAAAATCAATTACCATCCTATAACATGTAACAACTCTTTGTGGGATAAGTTTATTTTTATCATTAGGAACAGCAGTGATGCCACCTTTCCTAGGGACACAATGAGCAAGACTTACCCATATACTATCAGCTATAGGATAAATTATACCTACCTCCAAAAGCTTTAGTATTTCCTTTCTTAACACATCCTTCATCTTAGGATTCAACTGAGGTAGATGATCGACGACTGGTTTGGCATCGGGCTCCATATTAATTTTGTATTGACATAGAGTAGGACTAGTGACTTTAAGATCATCAAGAGTATATCCAATTACAACATGATGTTTCCTCAAGGTTTTCAATAATGTCTATTCTTCGTGCACTAGAAGGTTAGCATTGATAATAACATAATATATTTTATTTTCATCTAGATAAGCATATTTCAATGTATCTGGGAGTTTCTTTAATTCAAACACAGGATCACCCTTATTTGGAGGAGGATCTCCCAAAATTTCGAGTGGAAAATTATGCGTAAGGATGGGTGCTTGCCTAAAGAAGATTCCATATTTTTCATATTAATTCATGATCTAACAAATATTGCTCTAAAGGATCAATAAGAGGCACGACAATAGAAGCAAGACCAAGAATATCGTCTTTATTAGGTAAATATTTATCATGAGGTTATCTAGTGAACTTAGAGAAATTTAATTCATGAGATACATCACCAACTTTAACCTTCTCTTTAACACAACCAATTTCAGCATTAACAATATTCAAGAAGGGTCTACCAAATATAATGGGGAAAAAATATCTTATTGTGATTCGTACTAGAAAATTAGTAGGGGATTTGATCTTACCCACGCAAGAGTACAACATCTCTAACAATTCCAAGCAGCAAAATAGTATCCCTATTTGCAAGCTTAATAGCAACATGAATATCAGTTGGTGAAATATCATGCATGACTTCTTGATAGAGAGAGAAATAAATGGCACTTATACTAGCACCCATATCACATAAACCATGATAGCAATGATCTCCAATCTTAATAGAATAATAGGATTACCAACAACTTTCTTATTCTTAGCTAACATATCACGTTCATTTCTAACAGGTTTAGCAATTCTAATAGCTTCATCAGAGAAATAAATAACATGCCCATCAATATTATCAACCAATAGATCTTTAACCATTGCAATAGGAGGTTCTACTTTAATTTGTTCTGAGGGTTTGTATGCTTTAATATTACTCTTATGAACCACAATTGTAGCCTTAGCATGTTCCTTAGTCCTAACAGGGAAAGGAGGCTTCTCAATGTAAGCAGTAGGCACAACAGGATTAGCAGTGTAAGAAAATAGTTTAGTATTAGCAATAATTGGTTCTTCACAAATATCTTTAATGGGTGGATGAAATTTAAACCACTTCTCCTTAGGGAGATCAACACTAGCAGCAAAGGAGTCGCAAAATGTAGCTACTACCTCAGAGTCAAGTTCATATTTTGCACCAAGCTTATGAAAAACATATGTTCTACAAAAGACTTAACACAATCAAATTCAAGATTTATAGCTAACTCATTACCTTCTTCAATTTCCCAATCTTTAAAGTTGTGTTTAATTCGTTCAATAAGGTCCCATTTGAATTTTATACTTCTTTTTGAGAAAGAACTAGGAGAAGAAGAATCAAGAATTGTTTTAGCATTAACAGAAAGCCGAGCATAAAAGTTTTGAATAATAATTTCCCTTGAGAGCTCATGATTGGGGCATTTGAGGGTCATGTCCTTAATCCTCCTCAAGCTTGAGTGATAATTTCTCCTTGACGAGGCCAAAAATTATATATATAATTCCTATCACGATGAACCAAGTGCATAGGATAATTTTTTGATGGAATTCTAGCTTCTGTCCTATCTTTCAGGTTCATCCAACAGCCTATACCATGCCAATGATCTTCCCTCAAAATATAAAGGGAACAATTTCTTCTTAACTCCATCCCTTGATGAACATGCAAGCTTAAACAGTCCACAAAATTCATCCATATAGATTAAGTACATATCATGATGTATTGTTCCATCTCCTGCATAGGGATTACCATGCAATTTTTCTAGAATACCAAAAGGGATTTAATAATAAATATTTTTAGTAGGTTGAGGCACGACTCTTACCACTTGCATTCGAGGTGAAGAGACCCCGAACAAGCCCCTCATAGGATTTCCTTCCACAGTGACAATCAAAAGATAAAATTCAGCACGTATTATAAATGTTTCCTTATCAAATTCCACTTATCAAGAGTGCTTCATGCCCCAGCAACGACACTAGAAAAGAGTTTTGATGACCCTCAAGTATTTGGATCAATCGTAGTCCTTTCAATAAATAAGAGTGTCGAACCCAATGAGAAGCATTAGGAATGGACAAATGGTTTTCAGCAAGGTATTCTTTGCAAGTGTTGTAAAGAAGTTGTGAAAGATAGTTTGCTAGAAAGATAATTCATAGCAAGCAACAAGTAACAAAAGTAGTGAGGTACAACAAGATGGCACAATCCTATTTATTGCAAAGGACAATCCAAAAGTACTTCTTATAGTGATTAAAGCGTTCTCGAGGACACTCGTTGATTCATTGATTCACGCTCGTTGCTTTGATAAGTTGTTATGTGGGTGGACTGGTGCTAAGGTGATGTTCTTACTTGAACAAACAACCTACTTATGATTGCCTCCTCTCGCAAGCATCCACAACTACAAGAGAAGAATTAAGATAAACCTAACAATAGCATGAAGCATGTGGATCCAAATCAACCCCTTATGTAGTAGTGCATAAACTAGCGTTTAGGCTTCTGCCACTCCTGCAACCCATCGTCTACTTACTAATCCACAATGCCTTTCCCCTAGGCCGAAACATGGTAATGTGTCATGTAGTCGACATTCACACGACACCACCAGAGGAAGAACAATAAATGCATCATCAAAACATTGAATGAAAACCAACTTCACATGATTAGTTATAACAAGCTCTAGTAGAAAACAGGGCTTTGGTCCAGGCCTGGCCAGCCCATTAGTCCCGGTTCAGTCACGAACCGGGACCCATGGGGGCATACGTCCCGGTTCGTACGCCCAGGGGGGCGGCCGGGCCCCGCAGGGCATTGGTCCCGGTTCATCTAGACCCTTTTGTCTCGGTTCCAGACACGAACCGGGACCAATGATGTGGCTATATATACCCCCTCGCCCGCGAGCCGAGCACTCCACTGCTCTGTTTTTTCTAGCCGGCGAGGGGAGGGCTTTATGGTGCTCTAGCTCACCTCCTATGCACATGAGGTATTCGATGAAATGCCCGAGCCACACTAATTAAGCTTTCTCCTCTCCAAGCTCGACCTCCAAGCTCCATTTTCCTCAAGATTTGTCTAGGTTTAGCGGTCCGTCACGTCCCGTCCTCGTCTTCACTTCTGTCAATCTCCCGTGCCGATCTCGTCGCCGGCACTACCGTGGTGAGCCTCTTGTTCTTATCTTCTTTATAAAAGAAAAAATTCTTACTTGTATGAATTAGATCAATTGTTACCTTCGTTGCGATTATGATCGCATTTTATTAGTTTTATTATAGTTTGTTATTATATAGTGCGATGGTTTTGGTATCCGCCTCCATCGGCCCTCGTCCTATATATGATTCGGATGAGGTATATATTATCTTTAATAACTATTTGGTTCATTTATTGTTTATGACAATTGTGCCGACCAACGTGACATAGATTTTTTTATCTAGGAGGTATGTGAACCGGAAATTCCAACCGACCCTATTGTCGAGAGGTTAAATTTAGTTGAAGAAGAAAACAATTACTTGAAGTAAAAAATAAAAAAAATTGAGGAGGAGAAGATGATATTGGAGTTGCATGTTGCGGATGTCGTCGATGATCACAAGATCAAGATGGATGCAATGCGCTTGAAGATTAGAAAGATTAGAAAATATGCCATTCATACCAAGGCTTGGTATCATTATGCCGTTGGATCAATTATTACCTCGGTTGCGATTATGATCGCATTTGTTGTTGCATTGAAATGTTTTACATAGTTTCAATGTATGGTTTAATTAGATGCTCTGGAGAGCTATATGTTGTTCAATAAGATCTATGTATGTACTTTGGTTTTAATGTGATGGTGAACTTCTATTAATTTTGTCACTTATCTATTCATGTTGTTCTGTAATTGTTTTTGACACACTTAATTATATATAATCCACGGAGATGAACCGACAACGGAGTACGGTGATAGAGACACCTCCGAGTACATTAAGGGCGTGCGGAATTTTCTCGAAGTGGCTGAGGCAAACAAGCAAAATGGTTTTATGTGCTGTCCATGCCCTATATGTGGGAATACGAAGTCTTACTCTGAAGGGAAAATCCTTCACACCCACCTCCTTTATAAGGATTTCATGCCACACTATAATGTTTGGACCAAGCACGGAGAAATAGGGGTTATGATGAAGACAGTGAAGAAGAAGAGAATGATGACAACTATGTGCCCCCTGAATACGGTGATGCTGCAACGAGGGAAGCTGAAGATCAAGAGGAACCAGACAATGTGCCCGATGATGATCTTTGCCGGGTCATTGTTGATGCAAAGAGATAGTGTGAAAGTGAAAAGGAGAAGCTGAAGTTCGATCGCATGTTAGAGGATCACAAAAAAGGGTTGTACCCCAATTGCGAAAATGGAAACACAAAGCTCGGTACCATACTAGAATTGTTGCAGTGGAAGGCAGAGAATGGTGTGCCTGACAAATGATTTGAGAAGCTGCTGAAAATATTGAAGAAGAAGCTTCCAAATGATAATGAATTGCCCGATAGTACGTACACAACAAAGAAGGTTGTATGCCCTCTAGGATTGGAGGTGCAGAATATACATGCATGCCCTAATGACTGCATCCTCTACCGCGGTGCGTACGAGGATTTGAACGCATGCCTGGTATGCGGTGCATTGCGGTATAAGATCAGACGAGATGACCCTAGTGATGTTGATGGCGAGCCCCCCCCCCCCCGGAAGAGGGTTCCTGCCAAGGTGATGTGGTATGCTCCTATAATACCACGGTTGAAACTTCTGTTCAGAAACAAAGAGCATGCCAAGTTGATGCGATGGCATAGAGAAAACCGTAAGAAAGATGGGAAGTTGAGAGCACCCGCTAACGGGTCGCAGTGGAGAAAAATTGAGAGCAAGTACTGGGAGGAGTTTGCAGGTGACGCAAGGAACGTATGGTTTGGTTTAAGCGCGGATGGCATTAATCCTTTCGGGGAGCAGAGCAGCAATCACAGCACCTGGCACGTGACTCTATATATCTATAACCTTCCTCCTCGGCTGTGCATGAAGCGGAAGTTCATTATGATGCCAGTTCTCATCCAAGGCCCTAAGCAACCCGGCAACGACATTAATGTGTACCTAAGGCCATTAGTTGAAGAACTTTTACAGCTGTGGAATGGAAACGGTGTACGTGTGTGGATGAGCACAGACAGGAGGAATTTGACCTGCATGTGTTGCTGTTTGTAACCATTAATGATTGGCCTACTCCCAGTAACCTTTCAGGACAGACAAACAAGGGATACCGTGCATGCACGCACTGTTTAGCTAACACTGAAAGTATATACCTGGACAAATGCAGGAAGAATGTGTACCTGGGGCATCGTCGATTTCTTCCGACCAACCATCAATGTCGAAAGAAAGGAAAGCATTTCAAAGGCGAGGCAGATCACCGGAAGAAGCCTGCCATGCGTACCGGTGATCACGTACTTGCTATGGTCAATGATTTACACGTAATCTTTGGAAAGGGTCCCGGCGGACTATCTGTTCTGAATGACGATGAGGGACGCGCACCCGTGTGGAAGAAGAAATCTATATTTTGGGACCTACCCTACTAGAAAGACCTAGAGGTCCGCTTTTCAATCGAGGTGATGAACGTGACGGAGAACCTTTGTGTGAACCTGCTAGGCTTCTTGGGCGTGTATGGGAAGACAAAAGATACGTCAGAGGCATGGGAGGACCTGCAACGTTTGCACGGAAAAGACGGCATGCCTCCAAAGCAGTATGAAGGTCCTGCCAGCTACGCTCTTACCAAAGAAGAGAAGGAAATCTTCTTTGAATGCCTGCTCAGTATGAAGGTCCCATCTGGCTTCTCATCGAATATAAAGGGAATAATAAATATGCTAGAGAAAAAGTTCCAGAACCTAAATTCTCATGACTGCCACGTGATTATGACACAACTGCTTCCGGTTGCATTGAGGGGGCTTCTACCGGAAAAAGTTCGATTAGCCATTGTGAAGCTATGTGCATTCCTCAATGCAATCTCTCAGAAGGTGATCGATCCAGAAATCCTACCAAGGTCAAGGAGTGATGTGGCGCAATGTCTTGTCAGTTTCGAGCTGTTGTTCCCACCATCCTTCTTCAATATCATGATGCACGTCCTAGTTCATCTAGTCGATGAGATTGTCATTCTGGGCCCTATATTTCTACACAATATGTTCCCCTTTGAGAGGTTCATGGGAGTCCTAAAGAAATATGTCTGTAACTGAACTAGGCCAGAAGGAAGCATCTCCATGGGCCATCAAACAGAGGATGCCTGTCATTGGATTTTGTGTTCACTTCATTCCTGGCCTTAAGAAGATTGGTCTCCCTCAATCGCGGTATGAGGGGAGACTGACTAGAAAAGGCATTCTAGGAGGGGACTCAATAATATGTAGGGACGGGCATTCTTGGTCTCAAGCACACTACACAGTTCTACAGAACTCTACCTTGGTGACCCTGTATGTCGATGAACAAAAGAACATTCTACGCTCCAAACACCCGGAGCAGTGTGACGACTGGATTACATGTTAACACATCAGGACTTTCGGCAGTTGGTGGGAAACACATCTCAGAGGTGACAACATTGTTTCTGATGAGCTGTACTCGTTGTCCAGGGGGGTGTCTTCGACTGTATTGACTTACAAAGGAAACGAGATAAATGGGAATACATTTTACACGATCGCGTAAGATCAAAAGAGCACCAACCATAACAGCAGTGTCCGCTTTGATGCAGCAACCAAGAGGGGAAAGGACACATATTATGGTTACATAGTGGGCATATGGGAACTTGACTACAGACATGATTTTAAGGTCCCTTTGTTTCAGTGCAAATGGGTCTATCTGTTAGGAGGCGGGGTATAGGTAGACCCACAGTACGGAATGAAACAGCGGATCTGAACAATCTTGGGTACATAGACGAACCATTCGTCCTAGCCAATGATGTGGCACATGTTTTCTATGTGAAGGACATGTCTACCAAACCGAGAAAAAGAAAAGATAAGGAAGCGCATACATCATACAATGAGCCAAAACGCCACATAGTTCTTTCAGGAAAAAGAGACATCGTGGGATTGGAGGGCAAGACAGACATGTCTGAAGATTATGAAAAGTTTAATGAAATTCCTCCCTCCAAAGTCAAGGCTGACCCAAGCACCCTGTTAAGCGATGAAGAATATCCATGGTTACGGCGCAATAAGCAAAGTACACAAGCAAAGAAAAAGTGAAGACTTTATCTCCACAACTATTATGATCAAGAAATGAAATTCCTTTTGTAACAGGCGAGTTTCCATATGAAACCCTGATACTTCGAAAGAGATTGTCCGTTTTGTACACGAAGTGCATCCAGTTTTTGCCGTAACCCTCTCAACTTTTTAGCACATGCTATGTGGGTGAAATGATGATACCCTACCAATTTTCAACCTCTTCAAAGTTCGTTTGTAGTGCTTTTCAATTTCAGGGTCATATAGCTCAAAAAATCAGTAAATGCATGAAAAATAACAAATAAAGTCAGAAAGGGTTGAAAATTGATGATGTGGCTTTCAATGGTGCAGTTTGAACAAACAAAAAGTCTGGAGTTCAAAAAAATGAAATCCCTTTGTAACAGATGAGTTTTCATGTGAAACCGTGATACTTCGAAAGAGATTGCCCGTTTTGTACACAAAGTGCATCTAGTTTTTGCCGTAACCCTCTCAAATTTTTAGCACATGCTATGTGGGTGAAATTATGATAACATGCCAACTTTCAACCTTTTCAAAGTTCATTTGTAGTGCTTTTCAATTTCAAGGTCATATAGCTCAAATAATCAGTAAATGCATGAAAAATAACAAATGAAGTCAGAAAGGGTTGAAAATTAATGATGTGGCTATGAATGGTGAATTTTGAACACACACAAAGTATGGAGTTCAAATAAGTTCAAAAAAATGAAATCCCTTTGTAAGAGATGAGTTTTTGTCTGAAACCCTGATACTTCGAAAGAGATTGCCTATTTTGTACACGAAGTGCATCTAGTTTTTGCTGTAACCCTCTCAACTTTTTAGAACATGCTTTGTGGGTGAAATGATGATACCATGCCAACTTTCAACCTTTTCAGAGTTCATTTGTAGTGCTTTTCAATTTTAGGGTCATATAGCTCAAAGAATGAACTAATATAAAAAAGAATGAACTAGAAAACTTTTAAGAAACTCTAATAGAAAAAATAATAAACTAAAAGAATGAACTAGAAAACTTTAATGAAACTCTAATAGCAAAAGATGAACTAGAAAACTTTACTGAAACTCTAATAGCAAAAGGAATCAACTAAAAACCTTTTATAAACCTCTAGTATTATTGAAACTAAAATTATATAAAATTTATGTAACTAAAATTATCAAAGTATTTTTTTGTTCAAAACATTAATAGCAAAAGGAATTTTCATAAAGAATTTTCAGTTTGAAACTTTAATAGCAAACTAAAATAACAAAATATGATTTTGATTAAAACAAACATTTCAAATAACCTAAAAATTACAAAATTGAATATAATAATAAAACACAGTAATATTAAATAGCTGGAAAAAAGAATCACTCAAAAATCTACTTTTATAGTATAGTTATTCACAAACAAGTGATTCACACAAATTTTTAAAAATTCAAATTTAAACTATTCAAATTGGAAAACTAATGGTACTAACAAAAAGTTTATAATTTTTATTAACTAAAAGCAAAAAGAATCATTCAAAAGAGTAAGTATTTTGCTATAAGTAGAAGCAAAATAAAATAAATAAAGGAAAAAAGAAAAAAAAACTAGAAAAAAATGCCACCTACTGGGCCACCATGGCCTGAATACGGCTAGAAACCGAACTATGGGCCAGGATTCAGGCCCGCAGAAGGCCCAGTAGGCCCACAGGCAGCGTAGCGTTAGATTAGGCTCGTAAGCCTGCATTTGACAGGAGCTCAAGAGGGCAGCCGCAGTGGGGCTTATAAACCACCCCAAGCTCCTCTCAACTAGTGAGGTGGGACTAAACTTTTGGCCGCGGGTAGCGCGAGGCCTTTGGTCCCAGTTGGTAGCAGCAATCGGGACTGATACGTCCATTTTGCATCATGCTTTTATATCGATATTTATTGCATTATGGGCTGTTATTACACATTGTGTCACAATACTTATGTCTATTCTCTCTTATTTAACAAGGTTTACATAAAGAGAGAGAATGCCGACAGCTGGGATTCTGGGCTGGAAAAGGAGCAAATATTAGAGACCTATTCTGTGCAGCTCCAAAAGTCCTGAAACTTCACGGAAGATGTTTTCCAAATATATAAAAAATACTGAGAGCAAGAACTTCACCAGGGGGCCACACCCTGCCCACGAGGGTGGGGGCGCGCCCAGAGGGGTAGGGCGCGCCCTGGTAGCCCTCCGATGCCCATCTTCTGCTATATGGAGTCTTTCGTTGAGAAAAAAATCATAAGCAAGCTTTCGGGACGAGACTCCGCCGCCACGAGGCGGAACCTTGGCCGGACCAATCTAGGGTCTGGCGGAGCTGTTCTGCCGGGGACACTTCCCTCCGAGAGGGGGAAATCATCTCCATCATCATCAGCAACGATCCTCTCATCGGGAGGGGGTCAATCTCCATCAACATCTTCACCAGCACCATCTCTTCTCAAACCCTAGTTCATCTCTTGTATCCAATTCTTGTCTCCAAGTCTAGGATTGGTACCTGTGGGTTGCTAGCAGTGTTGATTACTCCTTGTAGTTGATGCTAGTTGGTTTATTTGGTGGAAGATCATATGTCCAGATCCTATATGCATATTAATACCCCTCTGATTATGAACATGAATATGCTTTGTGAGTAGTTACGTTTGTTCCTGAGGACATGGGAGAAGTCTTGCTATTAGTAGTCATGTGAATTTGGTATTCATTCAATATTTTGATGAGATGTTATGTGAACGTCGACTACATGACACTTCACGATTATTTGGGCCTAGAGGAAGGCATTGGGAAGTAATAAGTAGATGATGGGTTGCTAGAGTGACAGAAGCTTAAACCCTAGTTTATGCGTTGCTTCGTAAGGGGCTGATTTGGATCCACATGTTTCATGCTATGGTTAGGTTTACCTTAATACTTTTGTTGTAGTTGCGGATGCTTCAATAGAGGTTAATCATAAGTGGGATGCTTGTCCAAGTAAGGACAGCACCGAAGCACCGGTTCACCCACATACCAAATTATCAAAGTACCGAACGCGAATCATATGATCTGATGAGACCTAGCTTGACGATAATTCCCATGTGTCCTCGGGAGAGATTTTCGCTATATAAGAAGTTGTCCAGGCTTGTCCTTTGCTACAAAAAGGATTGGGCCACCTTGCTGCACTTTATTTACTTTTGTTACTTGTTGCTCGTTACAAATTATCTTATCACAAAACTATCTGTTACCTATAATTTCAGTGCTTGCAGAGAATACCTTGCTGAAAACCGCTTATCATTTCCTTCTGCTCCTCGTTGGGTTCGACACTCTTACTTATCGAAAGGACTAGATAGATCCCCTATACTTGTGGGTCATCAAGACTCTTTTCTGTCGCTGTTGCCGGGGAGTGAAGCGCCTTTGTTAGGTGGAATTTGGTAAGAAAAAAATTATATAGTGTGCTGAAATTTACTGTCACTTGTTACTATGGAAAGTAATCCTCTGAGGGGCTTGTTTGGGGTATCTTCACCCCGACCAGTAGAGCAAAGAGTTGCTCCTTAACCTACTGAACCTACTGAAAATGAAAATGTCTGCTTTGAAATTCCTTCGGGTATGATAGAAAAACTTCTAGCTAATCCTTTTGCAGGAGATGGAACATTACATCCTGATGAGCACCTAAGAGCATCTCCAGCCGTTGTGCCCCCCACGAGGCGTTTTTTCAGCCTCCTGGGGAGGCCCCGGTGCTAATTTAGTCTTTGGGTGCAAAAAAATTCCAACCGTTGTGCTGCCCAAGTAGTCGTTTCTTCCTAGACCACCGTGGCCATCGCCGGAGTTTGGTCCACCCCGACGTGCCTAGCCCCTCTCCCCTCCTCCCAACCTGTCCATGAGCTCCCCCTCACTCCCGTAGCTCGCCCCACCCACTTGCCCTCGCCGGAGCTGGCTGTTGCACCGAAAACCATCACCACCATCGCCGCCTCTGTAACCTCCTGTCGCCGCGGCCTCCCCTCCGTTCCATCCCTCCTCACTACCCCCTTGGCCTCTGAACGGGTGCGCCTTGTCGCCCCGGTCCCGCCAGTGTCCTTATATCAGCCGGAGCCCGTCGGAGTTGCCCGCACCATCGAAGACCACCGTCGCCCGCTCACCTTTGTTTCTCCTCTGGCGCCACCCGTTGTCGCGTCCCCACGCCTTCCCACGCCTCCCTCTGGCCGGGAACGGGTGTGGCGGGCCCCGCCGCGGCCGCCGGTGTGCTCGGCTCGGCCGGAGACGGCAGGAGCCGGCCGGCCCATCGCCAGCTTGGCCTCTCCCCTCTGCTCCTCTATCTCTGGTCGGGTGGAGTCGGATGCAGCACGGCGGCGAGCATGCAGGGAGCAGCGAGGAGAGGAGCAAGGCGGCTAGCGGGGAGATGCGGGGCGGGGCCGGCAAGGAGAGGATCAAGGCCGGGGAGGGGAGATGCGGGGCGGTGGAAGGAAGAGAGAAAGGAGAGGAGAGAGGAGAGAGGGGAGAGAGAGGGGCTGCAGGTGGGCCTGCGCATGCAAAAGGTGAGCACCGGCGTTCCCAGCTGCCCCGCAGGGAGCTGGATGTGGGGTGGGCGCGCCGGCCGTAACATTCGCTAAATCCGGCGAAAAACGAGGTCCTGGGAGCATGGCTGGGACATTTTTTTACAACCGGTGCTAAAAAAAGTGCTCCTAGGGGGGCTGTCAGGGGGCCGGCTGGAGATGCTCTAATATATGTGGATGAAGTTTGTGGATTATTTAAGCTTGCAGGTATGCTCGATGATGTTATCAAGAAGAAGGTCTTCCCTTTATCTTTGGAGGGAGGCACATTGACATGGTATAGGCTATGTGATGATATGGGATCGTGGAACTACAAACGATTGAAATTGGAATTTCATCAGAAGTTTTATCATATGCATCTTGTTCATCGTGATCATAATTATATATATAATTTTTGGCCTCGCGAAGGAGAAAGCATCGCTCAAGCTTGGGGGAGGCTTAAGTCAATGTTATATTCATGCCCCAATCATGAGCTCTCAAGAGAAATGATTATTCAAAAAATTTATGCTCGGCTTTCTGATAACAACTGCACCATGCTTGATACTTCTTGTGCTGGCTCTTTTATGATGAAGACTATTGAATTCAAATGGGATTTATTGGAAAGAATTAAACGCAACTCTGAAGATTGGGATCTCGACGAAAGTAAGGAGTCAGGTATGACACCTAAGTTTGATTGTGTTAAATCTTTTATGGATACCGATGTTTTCGTAAATTTAGCACTAAATATGGACTTGACTCTGAGATAGAAGCTTCTTTTTGTGAATCTTTTGCTACTCATGTTGATCTCCCTAAGGAGAAGTGGTTTAAATATCATCCCCCCATTGAAGTAAAAGTAGCTGCACCTATTAAAGTTGAAGAAAAGACTGTCACTTATAATGATCCTATTATTCCTACTGCTTATGTTGAGAAACCACCTTTTCCTGTTAGGATAAAAGATCATGCTAAAGCTTCAACTATGGTTCATAAAAGCAATATTAGAACCTATACACCTCATGAGCAAGTTAAAGTTGAACCTAATATTTCTATTGTTAAGGATCTCTTGGCTGATAATATTACTGGGCATGTTATTTTATTTCTGTGATGAAACTGCTAGAATTGCTAAACCTTGTGCTAAAGATAAACATAGACCTATGGTAGGCATGCCTGTTATTTTTGTTAAAATAGGAGATCATTGTTATCATGGCTTGTGTGATATGGGTGCTAGTGCTAGTGCAATACCTATTGACTTATACAAAGAAATTATGCATGATATTGCACCTGCTGAGTTAGAAGAAATTGATGTCACCATTAAACTGGCCAATAGAGATACTATTTCACCAATGGGAATTGTTAGAGATATTGAAGTCTTGTGTGGGAAAACTAAATATCCTGCTGATTTTCTTGTTCTTGGTTCCCCCACAAGATAGCTTTTGTCCCATTATATTTGGTAGAACCTTCTTAAACACTGTTAATGCTACACTACTAGAGAAAAGCCTAGCAACAGCGCGGGTTTTAGGCCTATCAGTAGCGCTGGGCGATGCGCTACTGATAAGGCGCTATAGCTAACATATAGCAGTAGCATGCCTCCAACCACGCTACTACTAAATCGACTTAGTAGTAGTGACTTCCCGGAGGAGCACTACTGGTAATTAGTAGTAGCGCTTCTCCCTGCCCGCGCTGCTACTATTATTTCGTATTTTATTTCTTTTTTATTTCATGTTGTATTCGTACACCTCTACACAAGTTTTCATACAACAGGAATTTAGAAATTGTTTTTACATCATAATGAGTTATTACATCATGGGGTGAAAGAACCGTGGACTAGTTTCAAGTAGATGGACATCCACTTGAAACTAATCTGCGGTTCTTTCACCGAATGATATAATAAATATCATCATCATCATATCATTAACAACTTATCATCATAATACATCATTGTCATATAACACCTCCTCAAGATCATCGTTTTCATCAATGAGACATCACATAGAAAATTGGTCATTAGCCGTAATCACAAGTACTCCTCATCATCAACTCTAACACATTGTATCACATAATAAACATATTGTACCTCATAGGACCTACTACATTCTCTTAGGACCTACTATATTCTCTAAGGTAAAATAGCAAAAAACAAGATAGCCCCTGACTCTCCATTATGAAGAATGGAGATTATCCTGTCTCCAATTCTTGCCTTTCGCTTAATGTTACTTCCAAGAACCTCCTTGCGGATGTCCAAACATTTTTTCCATTCTTTGATTAGCATGTGTTCACCGGTTTTAGAAATCTGATATGCACAGGTGAGCTCCTTAGATTGACCTGGTTGTATGTTCGGAACTGCAAGGCGACCATTCTGATACATCAGATGAGGCACACAATCCATCGGGATTTTCTGTTGAAAAACATAGTAATAACTTCGTAGTTAGCAATGATGTACTAGTTTTAGAAGTATGAAAAGGATGCACGGATGTCGTAATAGTAAAAAATCTTACCAGGGTATCTCCATAGAAGTTATCGTGGTTCAACACGTGCACTAGTGGCACGTATTGACCATAATTTGCAGGAGTTCGATAATAGGTATTGTAATTCTCAAGATAAGTACAATAAGCAATCAGATGACTTTTCTCCTTATAAGTTAATTCAGAGCCATCAGTGTAGTGGGTTTTGTCTACCATCTTCTGCACATTCTTTGAAGATTCAAAATAAGTTGTCAATGGAAATAAGCTGTCAACTATTTTTAAATAAACAATATAAATTAGTTAATAACTATGTTTGAGAAACTCACATTGCGGTAGAATCGGAAGCGTATCAACAAGGACCCAAATGTCCATAAGTCTTGCTCGATGTCAGGATCACCAAGATCCATGGTGACAATCATACCCTCATAAAAACCATACATTTTGCAAAGTGCTTCCCAATTTTGGCAACCAAAATGGGTTATGCTCTGAGAGTTGTACAGATTTACTTCAAAATCGATATCATGATGGCTCCTTAGGTGTATTTTCTATGTTTGAAAATTTTCATGGTCTTCAAAAGCCATCCTCTCCAAGACATAGCGTCTTGCATGGCATGGGATAAGCTAGTCGAATTGTAAAAGATGAAAATTAGATGTTGAAATAGTTGAAGTCATGCTTAATTACGAAAAAACACTTGTCGTTGTTGCATACTGTTTCAATATCGAAGGTCTCCTCGAGCTTAATGCTGAAGCGCCGATCTTCGTCCAGCTCAACGAACATGTCGCACATACCTCGATCGTCGTGGCACTAGCTGCACTCCCCCGGGAGACTGTCGTCGTCCGAGTACGACATTTCCTACGTTCATAATTCAAAGATTAAACTTGTACAATTAAATATATGTACTAAAAAACCTAAATTAGATCATTATTTTTCGAGAAAATCTAGGCCACTCGATATTTCCTACATATTCTAGCACAAGTCATGCCAGAATTCATGGAAAAATCCGGCATGACCTTTGCTAAAAAAAGGACATATCGAGCACCTGAAATTTGCCAGAACGAAAATTAATCAACACTCCGGCAAAACATAGGCTACTCGGAGGTGTAAACTGAACATGAACGGCCACTTGGGCAACCCCATATCCTATTTGAGCAAATATCACATGTTCAACTAGTTTTATTAATTCAACTAGTTCTTACTAAATATAAACTTACTATAAATAGAAAAAAACTAGTTCTTTCTAAAAATAAAGTAGTTCAACTAGTTATATTAATTATCTTACTAAAAATACATTAGTTCTATTAATTCAACTACTTCAACTAGTTTATTAATTTACTTACTAAACTAGTTCAACTACAACTAAAGTAGTTCAACTAGTTTATTAATTTACTTACTAAAAATAAACTAGTTTTTACTAAAAAATAAACTAGTTCAACTAGTTATATTAATTTTCTTACTAATTCTATTAAACACTTACTAAAATTTAACCCTAACTAATTTGATGAACTCTAAAATTTAAACCTAACTAATTTGATGAACTCTAAAACTAATTCTACTTAACAACTACTGCCATAATTAGCATTTAATTTGATGAACCCTAACCAATTAGAGGAACTCTGAAATTTAACCCTAAGAACCCTAGATAGGCAGAGGTAGGGGAGGAGGAGGAGGAGGGGTGCTCACCTCTCGCGCCGGCGGAGTTAGGGAGAGGGGCACGCGGCGTCGAGGTTGGGGACGGGGTCTGGGCGACGGGGGCACGGCAGAGGGCGACGATGTAGGGGGTGTCGAGGTCGGGGTCGGGGGAGGGGGCGGCGTCGAACGTGTGCGGAGAGTGACGGATCGCGCGCCGCGGCCGACGACGATGCAGGGCGGCGACAGCGGAGGAGTAGGGATTTGGGGGAAGTGGCCGTGGGGGAAGAACGAACCGCGCGGTTAAGTTAAAAGTAGTTGTAGCGCGTTCCAGGAAGTGTGCTGCTGCTACGGTAGCTATAGTGCGTTTCCTAACAAGCACTACTACTATTCCTTCTCTTTTTTATTTGCTTTCCATTTAATTTAATTTTCATTAGCAGTAGCGCCTTTGTTCGTAAACGCGCTGCTACAAAACAAGTAGCGGTAGCGCGGTTCCACGTAGATCGCTACTACTATGTGTAGCCTATCGGCTAAGCCGTGGGAATTTTAGTAGTAGAGCTTTTGTACTCGGGCGCGCTATGCAGTTTTAAATACCGCGTTGCTGCTAATTACCACCAGCGTGCGTTTTTATCCCGCGCTACTGCTAATGTTCTGTGTATAAGGTTTTCCCTAGTAGTGCTAGGATAGACTGCAAAAATGATGTTATTACTATTTGGTTTAGGTGATATGTCTCATGAGTCCAACTTTTCTAAATTCCATAGACAACACCATGAAGAAGATTTGCCTAGTAAAGATGAAATTATTGGTCTTGCTTCTATTGCCGTACCTCCTAATGATCCTTTAGAACAATATTTGCTAGACCATGAAAATGATATGTATATGAATGAAAGAAGGGAAATAGATGAAGTGTTTTTTAAACAGGGACCTATTCTGAAACACAACTTGCCAGTTGAAATCTTAGGGGATCCTCCTCCACCCAAGGGTGATCCCGTGTTTGAGCTTAAACCATTCCCTGATACTCTTAAATATGCTTATCTTGATGAAAAGAAGATATATCATGTTATTATTGGTGCTAACCTTTTAGAGAAGGAGGAAGAAAAATTATTGAAAACTCTGAAGAAGCACCATGCTACTATTGGATATACTCTTGATGATCTTAAGGGCATTAGTCCCACTCTATGTCAACACAAAATAAATTTGGAAAAAGATGCCAAACCAGTTATTGATCACGAACGACGATTGAATCCTAAGATGAAAGAAGTGGTAAGAAAAGAAATAGTAAAGCTCCTTGAGGCAGGTATAATTTATCCCGTTGCTGATAGTCAGTGGGTAAGTCATGTCCATTGTGTTCCTGAGAAGGGAGGTAATACTGTCGTTCCTAATGATAAAGATGAATTGATTCCGCAAACAATTATTACAGGTTATAGGATGGTAATTTATTTCCGGAAATTAAATAAAGCTACTAAAAAATCATTACCCCTTACCTTTTATTGATCAAATGCTAGAAAGATTATCCAAACATATAGATTTTTGCTTTCTAGATGGTTATTCTGGTTTCTCCCAAATACCCGTGTCAGCTGATGATCAATCTAAGACCACTTTTACTTGCCCTTTCGATACTTTTGCTTATAGACATATGCCTTTTGGTTTATGTAATGCACCTGCTACCTTTCAAAGATGCATGATGGCTATATTTTCTGATTTTTGTGAAAAGATATGTGAGGTATTCATGGATGATTTCTCCGTTTATGGATCCTCTTTTGATGATTGCTTAAGAAACCTTGATCGAGTTTTGCAGAGATGTGAAGAAACTAACCTTGTCTTGAATTGGGAGAAATGCCACTTTATGGTTAATGAAGGTATTGTCTTGGGGCACAAAATTTTTGAAAGAGGCATTGAAGTTGATAAATCCAAAGTTGATGCTATTGAAAAGATGCCGTGTCCCAAGAACATCAAAGGTATAACAAGTTTCTTTGGTCATGCCGGTTTTTATAGGAGGTTCATTAAGGACTTCTCAAAAATTTATCGGCCTCTGACTAATTTATTACAAAAAGATATATCATTCGTCTTTGATGATGATTGTGTAGAAGCCTTTGAAATACTTAAGAAAGCATTAACCTCTGCACCTATTGTTCAGCCACCTGATTGGAATTTACCTTCTAAATTATGTGTGATGCTAGTGATTATGCTGTAAGAGCTGTTCTAGGGCAAAGAGTTGATCAGAAATTAAAGGTTATTCAATATGCTAGTAAAACTCTAGACAATGCCCAGAGAAATTATGCTAGTACTGAAAAAGATTCCTTAGCAGTTGTATTTGCTTGTGATAAGTTCAGACCTTATATTGTCGCTTCTAAAGTAACTATTCACACCGATCATGCTTCTATTAAATATCTTATGGAAAAGAAAGATGCTAAACCTAGACTTATTAGACGGGTTCTCTTGCTACAAGAATTTGATTTACATATTATTGATAGAAAGGGAGCTGAGAACCCTGTTGCAGACAACTTGTCTAGGTTAGAAACTATTCTTGATGACCCACTACCTATTGATGATAGCTTTCCTGATGAACAATTAAGTGTCATAAATGCTTCTCATACTGCTCCATGGTATGCTGATTATGCTAATTACATTGTTGCTAAGTTTATACCACCTAGTTTCACATACCAGCAAAAGAAAAGGTTTTTCTATGATTTAATACATTACTTTTGGGATGACCCACATCTTTATAAAGAAGGAGTAGATGGTGTTATTAGACGTTGTGTAACTGAGCATGAACAGGAACAGATCCTACGCAAGTGTCACTCCGAAGCTTATGGAGGACACCACGCTGGAGATAGAACTGCACATAAGGTATTGCAATCCGGTTTTTATTGGCCTACTCTGTTAAAGGATGCCCGTAAGTTTGTCTTATCTTGTGATGAATGTAAAAGAATTGGTAATATTAGTAGACATCAAGAAATGCCTATGAATTATTCACTTATTATTGAACTGTTTGATGTTTGGGGCTTTGATTATATGGGACCTTTTCCTGCCTCTAATGGATATACACATATTGTAGTTGCTGTTGATTACGTTACTAAGTGGGTAGAAGTTATTCCAACTAGTAGTGCTGATCATAACACCTCTATTAAGATGCTTAAAGAAGTTATTTTTTCGAGGTTTGGAGTCCCTAGATATCTAATGACTGATGGTGGTTCACATTTTATTCATGGTGCTTTCTGTAAAATGCTTGCTAAGTATGATGTTAATCATAGAATTGCATCTCCTTATCACCCACAGTCTAGTGGTCAAGTAGAATTGAATAATAGAGAACTCAAATTAATTTTACAAAAGGCTGTTAATAGATCTAGAAAGAATTGGTCCAAGAAACTTGATGTTGCATTATGGGCCTATAGAACTGCATATAAAAATCCTATGGGTATGTCTCCGTATAAAATGGTTTATGGAAAAGCATGTCACTTACCTCTCGAACTAGAACATAAGGCCTATTGGGCTCTTAAAGAGCTCAATTATGATTTCAAACTTGCCGGTGAGAAAAGGTTATTTGACATTAACTCACTTGATGAATGGAGAACCCAAGCCTATGAGAATGCCAAATTGTTTAAAGAAAAGGTTAAAAGATGGCATGACAAAAGGATACAAAAGCGTGAGTTTAATGTAGGTGATTATGTATTGCTATACAACTCTCGTTTAAGATTTTTTGCAGGAAAGCTTCTCTCTAAATGGGAAGGTCCTTACGTTATCGAGGAGGTCTATCGTTCCGGTGCAATAAGAATCAACAACTTCGAAGGCAGAAATCCGAAGGTGGTGAACGGTCAAAGAATCAAACATTATATCTCAGGTAATCCTATAAATGTTGAAACCAATGTTATTGAAACCGTAACCCCGAAGGAATACATAAGGGACACTTTTCGGAACGTTTCAGACTCCGAAAAGGAATAGGTACATGGTACGGTAAGTAAACCGACTCCAAAACAGTTATAATGGCAATTTTTCTCCGTTTTGGAATATTTAGAAAAATAGAAAAGTAAGAAGCAGTCCGGGAAGGACACGAGGGCTCCACGAGGGTGGAGGACGCGCCCTACCCCCCCTGGGCGCGCTCCCCTGCCTCGTGGCACCTCGTGCGCTCTCCGGACTCCGTTTTCTTGCATGTTACGTATTTTGGTCGGTAAAAATTCATTATATAATCCCCCGAAGGTTTTGACTCCCATATCACACAGTTATCCTCTGTTTTGTGTTTTGTGTTGTTGCTGCTGCAGATTAGAGCAAGGTGTCTTCGCAAGAGTCAGTCGGGGAGAGCTGGGTGTCTCATCCGGCACCGAGATCAATGACAAACAACAATGTTGACCACTTTGGGCCAGCAACAGAGGAAGAGATGGTGGCTGATTTGAAGAGGATAGATTGCATGGAGGAGGATCAAGAAGTCACTTCTCGCTTCCGAGCTGGATTCACAATGGGGGAACTGTAGAGCTCGGCTATCCCAAACTCAGTTATCCCTTCCAATGTTAGATTTCTTTCTTATGATAATATGAAAAGAGTGTCACTTGTTCTCCCGCAGCTATGCAACACCCTTGGGTGCAGGGAGCTTTGGCTGTTACAGGAAAACTTCAAAAGGAAATAATGGAACTCAAGCAACAAGTCAATAAGCTCGAGGAGGAGAATCGTATCCTGAGGGGCATCATCGCCAAGAATATCACATCATCATCCCCGAAAATGGAGATATAATCACATGGGTATGGGCACTCCCCTTGGCAACTGCCAAGCTTGGGGAAGTGCCCCGATATCGTATCACCATCACTTCTATCTTTACCGTTTTTCTTAGTTCGATCCTTTTGGTAATATCTTGATCTAGTAGCATAAAGTTTTAGTATGATCTCGTTGAGAGTTTTGCTTTAGATCCTTCTATGTAATCGAGTCCATGAGCTATATATAATAAAGATTATTGTTGAGTCAAGGGCTTGATTATTTTGCCATAATCGTGAGTGAATAAAAGAAAAGAGAAAGAAATAAAAAGAAACAAAGAGATCATATGGATCTTATGGAGAGTAATGAGCTCACATAGAAAGAGTATGATGAATAAAAGTTGTTGAGAGTTGACAAACATAGTTTTGGTCATCGTTGCAATTAATAGGAAGTAATAAAGAAAGAGAGGTCTTCACATATAAATACACTATCTTGGACATCTTTTATGATTGTGAGCACTCATTAAAATATGACATGCTAAAGAGTTGACGTTGGACAAGGAAGACAATGTAATGGGTTATGTTTTCTTACATCTGAGATAAATTATATTATCATGGATCATCCAACATGATTGAGCTTGCCTTTCCCCCTCATGCTAGCCAAATTCTTTGCACCAAGTAGACATACTACTTGTGCTTCCAAACACCCTTAAACTAGTTTTGCCATGAGAGTCCGCCATACCTACCTATGGATTGAGTAAGATACCTCAAGTAAGTTGTCATCGGTGTAAGCAATAAAAATTGCCCTCTAAATATGTATGACTTATTAGTGTGGGAGAAAATAAGCTTTATACGATCGTGTGATACGGAAGAAATAAAAGCGACGAACTGCATAATAAAGGTCCATATCACAAGTGGCAATATAAAGTGACTTTTTCACATTAAGATTTTGTGCATCCAACCATAAAAGCGCATGACAACCTATGCTTCCCTCTGCGAAGGGCCTATCTTTTACTTTTATCTCCTACCTTGCATAAGAGTCATGGTGATCTTCACCCTTCCTTTTTACATTTTATCTTTTGGCAAGCACAACATGTTGGAAAGATCCTGGTATATGTCGCTAATTGGATGTGAGTTTTCATGAACTGTTATTGTTGACATTACCCTTGAGGGGTAAAACGTTGGGAGGCAAAACTATAAGCCCCTATCTTTCTCTGTGTTCGATTAAAACTCCATACCCGTAAGTATTGCGTGAGTGTTAGCAATTGTGAAAGACTATATGATAGTTGAGTATGTGGACTTGTTGAAAAGCTCTTATAATTGACTCTTTCCTATGTTATGATAAATTGCAATTGATGCAATGACTAAGATTATAGTTTGTTAGTTTTCAATGAAGTTTACGATTCATACTTGAAATTGTGATTGAATTGTTACTCTAGCATAAGAGATCATATGACAACAATTATATAAGTTGATGTTCTAAGAATGATCATGATGCCCTCATGTCCGTATTTTATTTTTATCGAAACCTCTATCTCTAAACATGTGGACATATTTTTTGATTTCGGCTTTCGCTTGAGGACAAGCGAGGTCTAAGGTTGGGGGAGTTGATACGTCCATTTTGCATCATGCTTTTATATCGATATTTATTGCATTATGGGTTGTTATTACACATTGTATCACAATACTTATGCCAATTCTCTCTTATTTTACAAGGTTTACATAAAGAGGGAGAATGCCGGCAGCTGGGATTCTGGGCTAGAAAAGGAGCAACTATTAGAGACCTATTCTGCACAGCTCCAAAAGTCCTGAAACTTCACGGAAGTCATTTTCAGAATATATAAAAAATACTGAGCGCAAGAAGTTCCAAAGGGGGCCACACCCTGGCCACGATGGTGGGGGTGTGCCCTACCCCCCTGGGCACGCCCCCAGCCTCGTGGGCCCCCTGGTGGCCCTCCGATGCCCATCTTCTGCTATATGGAGTCTTTCGTTGAGCAAAAAATCATAAGCAAGCTTTCGGGACGTGACTCCGCCGCCACGAGGCGGAACCAATCTAGGGCTCCGGCCGTGCTGTTCTGCCGGGGACACTTCCCTCCGGGAGGGGGAAATCATCGCCATCGTCATCACCAACGATCCTCTCATCGGGAGGGGCTTAATCTCCATCAACATCTTCACTAGCACCACCTCCTCTCAAACCCTATTTCATCTCTTGTATTCAATTCTTGTCTCCAAGTCTGGGATTGGTACCTGTGGGTTGCTAGGAGTGTTGATTACTCCTTGTAGTTGATGCTAGTTGGTTTATTTGGTGGAAGATCATATGTTCAGATCCTATATGCATATTAATACCCCTCTGATTATGAACATGAATATGTTTTGTGAGTAGTTACGTTTGTTCCTGAGGACATGGGAGAAGTCTTGCTATTAGTAGTCATGTGAATTTGGTATTCGTTCGATATTTTGATGAGATGTATGTTGTCTCTCCTCTAGTGGTGTTATGTGAACGTCGACTACATGACACTTCACCATTATTTGGGCCTAGAGGAAGGCATTGGGAAGTAATAAGTAGATGATGGGTTTCTAGAGTGACAGAAGCTTAAACCCTAGTTTATGCGTTGCTTCGTAAGGGGCTGATTTGGATCCAGATGTTTCATGCTATGGTTAGGTTTACCTTAATACTTTTGTTATAGTTGCGGATGCTTGCAATAGAGGTTAATCATAAGTGGGATGCTTGTCCAAGTAAGAACAGCACCCAAGCACCAGTTCACCCACATACCAAATTATCAAAGTACCGAACGCGAAGCATATAATCGTGATGAAACCTAGCTTGACGATAATTCCCATGTGTCCTCGGGAGCGCTTTTCGCTATATAAGAATATGTCCGGGCTTGTCCTTTGCTACAAAAAGGATTGGGCCACCTTGCTGCACTTTATTTACTTTTGTTACTTGTTGCTCGTTACAAATTATCTTATCACAAAACTATCTGGTACCTATAATTTCAGTGCTTGCAGAGAATACCTTGCGGAAAACTGCTTATCATTTCCTTCTGCTCCTTGTTGGGCTTGACACTCTTACTTATTGAAAGGACAACAATAGATCCCCTATACTTGTGGGTCATCAGGCACCAACCGGGACCAATGCCCCCCTTTAGTCCCGATTGGAGCCACCAACCGGGACCAAAGGTCTCTCTTTCCCGCCCTTTGGGCTGCTGAAAACTGGCCTTTGGTCCCGGTTGGTGCCACGAACCGGGACCAATGCTTCGTCTATATAAGCAGCACTTGTGAAAATTTCGTTTCAGTTCTTCGATCCCTCCGACGACCTCGGCAGGCTGCCCCTCTGCCCCGCCATCACCGTTGTTGCCCTGCCTCCGACGCCGTCGCCGTGCCCCTGCCCCGAGCCCTCATCGCCGTGCGCGCCCCTGCCCCGATGTCGTCGCCGCGCCGCCCCTGCCTGGCCCAAGCCCTCGCCGACGCGCTCGACCCTGTCACCGGCCCCGTGTAGTCACCGCCCCGGTCCGCGCCGCCCCGCGCTATGGTCCGGCCGGCCTCCTTGTCTGATCCTCCTTGTTCATATATGCATTTTTTTCATATGATTTTGTTAGATGATGTTGATGATAGATATGATGATGTTGATGATAGATGATGTATGCTTTTTTGTTCATATGATGATTTTTTTCATATATGTATTAATTTTTCTTGTTCATATGCTGATTTTTTTCATATATGTATGTTTTTTTGTTCATATGATAGATGATAGTTGATTTAGTGCATTTTAGGTTAGTTGTACTGTTAGTGCATTTTAGGTTAGTAGATTTTAGGTCATAGGAGAGGAAATAGGAAAATAAGGAAAAAGAAGAAAAGAGGAAGAAGGAAGAAGGAAGAACAAGAAAAAGAAGGAGAGGAATTTTTTTTCTTCTTCTCCTCTATTCCTTCTTCTTCTCCTCTTTTCTTCTTCTTCCTCATCTTCTTATTTGTTATCGGGTATGTCGTTGTCGATATACCCCCTCCCCGATAACTTCGAAATGAGGGTAGGTTCGATATACCCCTCCCCGATAACATTTTTTCCATGTTTGTATGTCATCATTGTCAATATATCACTGGTAGAAAAAGGGCCTATAGTCCCGGTTCGTAAGGGCCTTTAGTCCCGGTTCCTGAACCGGGACTAAAGTGTCGGTACTAATGCCCCGACCCTTTAGTCCCGGTTCAATCCAGAACCGGGACTGATGGGCCTCCACATGGGCAGTGCACAGAGCCCAGTCAGGAGACCCTTTGGTCCCGGTTGGTGGCACCAACCGGGACCAATAGGCATCCACGTGTCAGCATTTCTGTGGCTGGGGTTTTTGTTTTTTTTCGAAAGGGGGGGGGGGTTGGGGGTTTTGGGGGGTTAATTTAGGTGTTTCATATATTGTGTTAGCTAGCTATAATTAATAGAGAGAAGTGTCCTCTCTTATGTCCGTGCTTGGTCGACTCTATGTACTATACATACGTATAGAGAGGACTAGACACGCTGGCTAGCTAGTAAGCAAACGAAGGAAACAGAAGATCGTCATGAACATATATGCATACAGAGAGAAGTGATATCGACCACCTCTCCTTCTCCGAGAGATTGGTCGAACAACAAGTTCTCGTATATCTATCTGACACTACCGGCTACATATATACAATAATTATCTCTTACAAATATAATCATACGGACTCAGGGTCCACATAGAATTCTCCGTCTTCAGGGATCACGTGGTCAAGAAAGAATGCCGCCAATTCCTCTTGAATTGCTCGCATGCGAGCTGGTGCTAGGAGTTCATCCCGCTTCCGAAACATCTAATTTGAAGAAGGGGGTCAATACATATATATATGAATGAATGAAACTCAACACAAATGATGGTAATAAAATAAAATTGTGAATGTTGTTATTTACGTACTTCATATTGTTCGTTAGGGTACCCGCCCCGCTCACAGGTCGTGTGGAGGATGGACTCGCAGATGTAGTATCCACAGAAATCATTCCCTTGTTCCTGCCACAACCACTTTACAAGAAATAGAGGTCAATCAAACTGATAAGCAATAATGCTAAATGGTATTGATGAAACTAGCGCTTGAATCACTAGGAGATGCGTGGAACATGCTACTATAGTACTTACTTTCGGGTGTCTAAATTCCAGCTCCTTCGGCAGTCCCGGAACTGTTTTGGTGAATTTTCTCCAAACCCTGCCGGACAAAGAAAACAATTACTTGATATCAGGAAATGAACAAAGTTGCTGATATGGTGGATAATGATCGATTTAACTTACTTCTGGAGTATTTGAGTCATGTCTGCATAGTCCTGGGGATCTTTTCATTGTGAGTCTAAGACGGTTACTAGTCCCTGCTCAAGCTTAATCTCTAGGAGAATATAGTGGAAACTGCACACGCATGCATAACTCATGAATTACATTACTATAACCTTGACTAATATATAAGGGAAACCGAATACGCACAAGACAGTAACACTCACCTGAAGTTGTAAGGAAAGAGTATTATATCTTTGCTTTGATTTATTACAAACGATCGTAGCAAGTTGGCCTCGGTAGCTGCGGCATGAAGTTTAACCTGAGTTGCATCTATGAGATATGTGTTAATGAACCCAATATCACCGACTTGTCTTTTCTTCAATTCGGCGATCTTCAATCTGCATAATATAGTGAGGATGATTATAAATACATGCAATGAAAGAGCTAAGCTATATAGAGAAACTTAATGACAGAAGTAGTACTACTTACAGACAGTAGCAGGCGACCGTTGTTTTATCGAGGGCCAATTGATTGAAAAACTGATAGAACTCCTCAAATGGAACAGGCAACAGATCAATTCCAACGAGGTCATGCTCCTTTTTAACTTTCACATACAAAGTACTCCTCCCCCCAGAGTCTCTGTAGATTTTCAAGTACCAATTGTCGTGGTTCTAAGTCTGACAGTAGAGTGGGGGTAGGTATGGAGAGGCAAGGTTCTAGCTATGGAGAAGTTGTAACACGAGAGATGTACGAGTTCGGGCCCTTCTCGGAGGAAGTAAAAGCCTTACGTCTCGGAGCCCGGAGGCGGTCGAGTGGATTGTGTGTATATGAGTTACAGGGTGCCGAACCCTTCTGCCTGTGGAGGGGGGTGGCTTATATAGAGTGCGCCAGGACCCCAGCTAGCCCACGTAATGAAGGGTTTAAGGGACATTAAGTCCGGGGCGTTACTGGTAACGTCCCACATAAAGTGTCTTAACTACAATAAAGTCTACTTAACTACAGGCCGTTGCAGTGCAGAGTGCCTTTTGAACTCCTGGTAGTCGAGTGAGTCTTCGTGGTCGAGTCCTTCAAGTCAGTCGAGTGAGTCCCTCGTTGGTCGACTGGAAGGTGACCTCTTCTAAGGGTGTCCTTGGGCAGGGTACTTAGATCAGGTCTATGACCCTACCCTAGGTACATGACTCCATCATTAGCCCCCGAATGGATTGAGGCTTTGAGTGAGGAAGGAGTTGATGTTGTTTCCGATTAACCTTTGCACATTGGTCGTGCGTTGTTCTGGACCAAAGAATCTCTTCGTTGATAGTGAGCAACTTGTCTTCAATCGACTCGATCCATTCTTTTCTTTCGTCGAGTGATCTTTCGGGCTTCGACGATTTTCGAGCAACGGATCGCAGGAAATCCCGCGCCTGACAGACCGATCTGCCGTTCGCGGATTCTGCGGGATGCGAAATTTGGGGAAACGCGCGAAGCGGAGCGGACCGCGGCGTTCGGATGGGACGGGACATAGACGCCTCGATCCCCGCGCTGCTTTCTTCGCCACGTATCCCGCCTGCATAACTGTTCCAGGATATGATTAGATCGATCGGGCCCACCTGTCATCCACTCGGAAGGGACCTTATAAATGCGCCCTGCGAGGGTTTTTTGAAGTGCCTCAGCATTCTCTTTCTCTGCTCCCTTCGTCTCCGCCCAACGCGCTCGCTCTCGCCTCCGCACAACTTCTCCTCGCGCGTCTCACCGGCGACCATGGCCAAGGAGAAGACGGCGGCGCTGGAACGCGCGAAGAAGGCGTCGGCGACGGAGAAGGCGAAGGGGAGATCCACCAGCCGCGGCGGGTCTTCGTCTAGATCCCGCCTGCCGAAGGGCTGGGTCCAGGGAGATTGGATCCAGTCGACCATCACGGAGAAGGACCTCCTCGACATGGCCAACGAGGGCCTGATCCCTCATGGAGCTGCAAGGCTTCCAGGGAAAGAATGGCAGCCCCAGCCGGAGGAAGGTGAGTGCGTGCTGCTGGCTACCCACGTTGACCGCGGATTTTCTTTGCCGCCGAGTATTTTCTTCCGTGGTTTCTTGAACTTCTTTGGAGCGCAACTCCACCACTTTACCCCAAATTCTATCGCCTATCTTGCCGCGTTCGTGTCCATGTGTGAGGGTTTTCTGGGCTGTCGACCGCACTGGGGCTTGTTCAAGCATATATTCACGTGTCGCTCTCAGACCGTGAAGAAGGCGAGCCCAGGCGACGAAAGAACCCGAGTTGTCCAAATGTGTGGGGGCCTGGGGATCCAGGTGAGGAATAAGAGCACCTTCCCAGCCATGACTTTTCTCGAGTCAGTCAGAGGCTGGCAGTCGACCTGGTTCTACTGCCAGGATCAGTCGACGCCGGGGCAGTCGAGTGGACTCCCTCAGTTTACCATGGACCGAGTGAACAAGCCCTCCTCTCTGAAGTTGATTCCGGAGGAGAAAGCTGACGTGAAGATGTTGATGGAGTGCGTAGTACAGTTGGTTCGGGAGGGGGTGACGGGCATGGATGTCCTGGAGGTTTTCCTTAGGCGTCGTATCCAGCCCCTTCAGTTCCAGAGCCATTGCATGTGGTTGTACTGTGGGACTGAGGATGAGACTCGGGTCCATCCAGAAGCAGTCGACGATGCCACTCTGGAAAGGTGGATGGCCGCCGTTACCGGAAACAAGGATAACCCACGCGGAGCCAGAAGGATTCCTCCACTCGACCACCACAGTGATCCAAACAAGGTATGCCTGCTCAGCTCCCCACTGTATTCTTGTCATATTCATTTCTGTTTATTCTGCCAATCGGTCGATTGATCTTTGTCTTGATGTCTATCAGGCCCTCACCGAGCTGTACTCGATGCCCAATGGAGCATAGGCTCCGACTGAGGAGGGTGAAGCGAGTGGGGGCGAGAGCCAGGAGGAGGAGTGGGACTCGGACGTTGCTGAGGACGATGATGACGATGACGACGATGACGGTGATGAAGATGATGCTGAAGACGAGGAAGAAGAGGAGGAGGAGGTCGAACCACCGCGCTCGGAAAGGCGGTCGAAGCTTGTCCACGACCCTGCGACTGAACGTGGCAAGGGGGTTGCAACCGCTGCACAGTCGACCAAGCGCCCTCGGACCACCTCTCCGGCGCCGACTGAAAAGGCGTCGAAGCAGCTCAGGGTGGCTCCGTCAAAGCCGACCAAGCTCCTGCCGAAGATGAAGGTGTCCATCCCCACCATATCAGGGTAATCATGCTGCTTAAGTCTTCTTATTTTGTACGAACTTTATCTCTGGCTGGCGCTGGGGTTAGTTGACTGATTCTTTGGAGTTGCAGTGCTGCTACTTCCGAGACCTCAGCCCGGGCTGATGACCATGAGATGGAGGACGCATCAACCTCAAAACCAGGTACTATACTCTTAACGCCGTTTTTAGTCGACTGACTTATGATCTATAATCCTGATTCTTCTCTGTAGCTCCACCCAATGTTGTTATCACTATCCCAGATGATGATGAAGATGAGGAACCGCTGAAGCACAGAAGGAGTAGGAAAACGTCTGCCAGCAGGGTGCCCCAGGATGTGATGGCGCCTGAGACTCTGGTTGCGGAGGAGGAGAACACCACTCGACACACTGTGTCCTTCGCAGATCCACTGACGAGTGCTCAGCAGCCCTCCCTCTTCACGACGCACCACGTCCTAGAGGACCAAGCTGGCGCCGCGAAGGAGGCGATACGCCAGGCAGGGATCATGATGGAGCAGTTAAGGACCATCCGGGATGCGAGCCAGGCAGCTTACGACGCCAGTTCCGCCCTTCAAAGCAATGTTCAGGTCAGTCGACCATCGCCTGTTCTGTTAGGATATGCTATCAAAAACTTTTCTTTCCAACATCCACGGTAGTCACCCATTGGGTGTGTCGATTTAGACTCTGTGTTAGCGGGGGCACGCTGAGTGCACCCGCTGGGTGTAGTCCCCAAGGCTAAGGTCGACTGCTGGCAGTCAGCCTTAGGCTTTATAATTTCAGTCTTTCCGTCATTCGACTATGGCGAATTGATTTCGGAAACCGGTCGACTGGTCGACTCTGTCTTCAATAGGATTCGTGGGGGCACGCTGAGTGCACCCACTGGGTGTAGTCCCCGAGACTGTGGTCGACTGCTTGCAGTCGATTACAGTCTTTTAAAGAATACATCATTTTTTTTGAGGTCGACTGGTCGACTCTATCTTCAATAGGATTAGTGGGGGCACGCTGAGTGCACCCACTGGGTGTAGTCCCCGAGACTACGGTCGAATGCTTGTATTCGGCTGTAGTCTTAGAAACGTGTGATTTTTCCTTTTTCACTCGGAAGTGAATTATATTTGACATTTAGTCGATTGGTTCTTCGCAGAACTCCTGTGATCTTGTGGCTCGCTACTCTGAGCTGGAAAACAAGCACATTCAGCTCGAGCTGAATTTGAAGCTGGTTCAGGAGAATCTGACGAAGGCAAAGGAGGAGACCGAAGGTATGTTTGGTGAGACCTTGATGACTGCTTTTTCCCTTCGTTTGTTTCAAAATCTGATCTTGCTGTAACTTGCAGGTAAGGTAAGGGAGGCCCAACAGAGAAAAGACCTTGAATTAGCTGAGAAGATCAAGCTTGCTGACGAGAAGTTAGCTTCAGTCACCAAGCTTGAACAAGACAATACCAATCTGAAAGCTGCTCTTGGGATCGCCAACAAGGAAGTCAGTCGACTGAAAACTGATAAAGCTGCCCTGACCGACCAAGTCAGTAAGTTGACTGGGAAGAAAAATGATCTGGAGTCCTTTCTGAGTGGTCTTGCCAAGAAGCTGTTCCTTATGCTTGAAGGTAAACCTCTATGCTCGGTAATCATTTCCAATCGTGGTTTTTCCATTCGACCATCGCCTTGACTCGGTGATCGTCCTCGCAGAATTTTGTCAAAACTTTGAAGAAGAAACTAGCCGGCTGGAACCAAACCTCGACCCCGTCAATTCTCCGGTGAACGACGAAGTTGCCATGAATGTTTTCCGACTGGAGTCCCGTGTTGCGGCTGTCGTGGACTATCTTGCAAGGCTGAAGGTCGCCACATCTCGCATCGACTCGACGCTCTGGCCCGGGGAGACACTTCAGAATGACCTCGAGTCGCTGATGGCTCGCTTGAACACGATCCCTGGTCGAGTGCAGGAGTGGAAAAAGTCCTCGGCTCGGTGTGGCGCAGATGTTGCTCTGTGTCTGGCCCGAGTTCACTGCAAAGATGCGCGAGAAGAGAAGCTGGCAGCCCTCCGGGTGGCCAACACCAAGAAACACGACTTCAGGTCCTTTATGGAAACTTTCCTTGCGGCTGCCACTCGGATCGCAGATGGAATTGATCTTGATGAGTTCGTTGCACCTTCCAGCCCTCCACAGGAGGGGTAAAAAACTTCTTCTAAGCTCGACGCTTTAAATTTGCCTCGGTATGCCGAGTGGAGTTGTAACCGATAAACTTTAACAGGTCTAGTGCCTGAGCACTTTCGGTTCCTTTTGGTATCGATCCCAACTTGAACTTGGTGTTTGAATAAGATTGCTTTTGGCTCGAAAATGTCTTTGCAGGCCCAAAGCAAGACGCTTACTGCAGTCGACTTATTCCTTAGTCCACTTAGGCGAGCACTGGGCTGCAGCTAAGCCCCCGAGTGAGAGGTTTGCTCTTCACTCGGTAGGATTTTGATAACTTAGACGAGCACAGGGCTGCAGCTAAGCCCCGAGTGAGAGGTTTGCTCTTCACTCGGTAGGATTTTTATATCTTAGGCGAGCACTGGGCTGCAGCTAAGCCCCCGAGTGAGAGGTCTACTCTTCACTCGGTGGGATTTTGATAACTTAGGCGAGTATTTAGACTGCAGCTAAGCCTCCGAGTGAGAGGTCTGCTCTTCACTCGGTGGGATTTTGATAACTTAGGCGAGTACTTAGACTGCAGCTAAGCCTCCGAGTGGAAGTCTGGCTTACCACTCGGTAGGATTTTCATAACTTAGGCGAGTACTTGGACTGCAGCTAAGCCTCCGAGTGAGAGGTTTGCTCTTCACTCGGTAGGATTTCGGTAACTTAGGCGAGTACTTGGACTGCAGCTAAGCCTCCGAGTGGGAGGTTTGCTCTCCACTCGGTAGGATTTTGATAACTTAGGCGAGTACTTGGACTGCAGCTAAGCCCCCGAGTGGGAGGTTTGCTCTTCACTCGGTAGGATTTTTATATCTTAGGCGAGCACTGGGCTGCAGCTAAGCCCCCGAGTGGGAGGTTTGCTCTTCACTCGATAGGATTTTTATATCTTAGGCGAGCACTGGGCTGCAGCTAAGCCCCCGAGTGAGAGGTTTGCTCTTCACTCAGTAGGATTTTTATATCTTAGGCGAGCACTGGGCTGTAGCTAAGCCCCCGAGTGAGAGGTCTGCTCTTCACTCGGTGGGATTTTGATAACTTAGGCGAGTACTTAGACTGCAGCTAAGCCTCCGAGTGGAAGTCTGGCTTACCACTCGGTAGGATTTTCATAACTTAGGCGAGTACTTGGACTGCAGCTAAGCCTCCGAGTGAGAGGTTTGCTCTTCACTCGGTAGGATTTCGGTAACTTAGGCGAGTACTTGGACTGCAGCTAAGCCCCCGAGTGGGAGGTTTGCTCTCCACTCGGTAGGATTTCGATAACTTAGGCGAGTACTTGGACTGCAGCTAAGCCCCCGAGTGGGAGGTTTGCTCTTCACTCGGTAGGATTTTTATATCTTAGGCGAGCACTGGGCTGCAGCTAAGCCCCCGAGTGGGAGGTTTGCTCTTCACTCGGTAGGATTTTGATATCTTAGGCGAGCACTGGGCTGCAGCTAAGCCCCCGAGTGGGAGGTTTGCTCTTCACTCGGTAGGATTTTTATATCTTAGGCGAGCACTGGGCTGCAGCTAAGCCCCCGAGTGAGAGGTTTGCTCTTCACTCGGTGGGATTTTGATAACTTAGGCGAGTACTTGGACTGCAGCTAAGCCTCCGAGTGGAAGTCTGGCTTACCACTCGGTAGGATTTTCATAACTTAGGCGAGTACTTGGACTGCAGCTAAGCCCCCGAGTGGAAGTCTGGCTTACCACTCGGTAGGATTTTTGATAACTTAGGTGAAACAGATTCGCAGCTAAGCCTCCGAGTGGGAGTCTGGCTAACCACTCGGTAGGATTTTTTACAAACTTAGGCGGAACGGATTCGCGGGTAAGTCACCCACTGAGGGGGGATTTTATTGGACAAAATAAAAAGTGACAAAAATTATGGAGGAACTATGACACTATTATTTTGAGGTCCATGAACTACAGAAGTACTTTATTGCAACTCATCCGAGTGATAAAACTTAAGTGTAAAATGGGTGGAGTAGTTCCGTGTTCCAAGCTCGGGGCTCGTCGATATTATGCTCGACGTTGTGAAGACGGTACGCCCCGTTGTGAAGAACTTTGGTGACGATGAAGGGTCCTTCCCAAGAAGGAGCAAGCTTTGTTGTTTCTTCTGATCCACTCGGAGAACTAAATCTCCTTCTTGGAAGGCTCGACCTCTCACATTTCTGGCGTGGAAACGATGCAAATCTTGTTGGTAGATGGTCGATCGGATCAGAGCCATCTCCCTTTCTTCCTCTAAAAGGTCGACTGTGTCCTGCCGCGCTTGTTCAGCTTCTGCTTCGTTGTAGATTTCAACTCGAGGAGCATTGTGGAGAAAATCACTCGGCAAGACTGCTTCAGCTCCGTAGACCAAGAAGAATGGAGTTCTTCCGGTCGACCGATTAGGTGTGGTCCGCAGTCCCCAAAGCACTGAGGGAAGTTCGTCGACCCAAGCTCCAGCTGCATGCTTGAGATCACGCATCAGTCGGGGTTTCAATCCCTTGAGAATCAGGCCATTGGCTCGCTCCGCTTGTACATTCGACTGGGGATGGGCGACTGAAGCGTAGTCGACTCGTGTGCCTTGAGAGTTACAGAAATCTCTGAATTCCTCCGAGTCAAAGTTCGACCCATTATCCATAATGATGCTGTGAGGGACTCCATATCTGAATATTAGTTCCCTGATGAAGCTAACAGCAGTACCGGCGTCAAGGTTCTTGATTGGTTTAGCCTCAATCCACTTGGTGAACTTGTCGACTGCCACCAGCACATGCGTGAAGCCACTTCGCCCTGTTCTCAAAGGACCGACCATGTCCAACCCCCATACTGCGAAAGGCTAGACGAGTGGAATGGTCTTCAGGGCTGATGCAGGCTTGTGCGACATATTCGAGTAAAACTGACATCCCTCGCACTTATCTACTATCTCCTTTGCCATCTCGTTCGCCTTTGGCCAGTAAAATCCGGCTCGGTATGCTTTGGCCATGATAGTCCGAGAGGACGCATGATGACCGCAGGTCCCCGAGTGAATATCACTAAGGATGATTCGACCTTCTTCTGGCGTTATGCACTTCTGACCAACTCCAGTCGCGCTTTCTCTGTATAACTGTCCTTTGATTACAGTAAAGGCCTTAGATCGACGGACGATCTGTCGACCCTCTTCCTCATCCTCCGGGAGCTCTTTTCTCAGGATATATGCGATATATGGAACTGTCCAATCGGGAATGACCACCAAGATCTCCATAACCAAGTCGACTACTGCTGGGACTTCAACCTCAGTCGGATCTGTGGCACTCTTGGGCTGTGGAGCTTCTTCGGTGAAAGGATCTTCTTTGACTGACGGGGTGTGTATATGCTCCAAGAACACACCACTCGGAATGGCTTCTCTCTTGGAACCTATCTTTGCTAGATCATCAGCTGCTTGATTTTTCAGTCGGGGTATATGATGGAGCTCCAACCCCTCGAACTTCTTTTCCAGCTTCCTCACTGCACTGCAGTATCCAGTCATGGCTGGACTTCTCACATCCCACTCCTTCATCACTTGGTTGACCACTAAATCCGAGTCGCCATAAACCATCAGGCGACGGACGCCGAGTGAAATGACCATGCGCAACCCGTATAAGAGGGCCTCATATTCTGCCTCATTGTTGGAGGAATCAAAGTGAATCTGGAGCACATATCTGAGCTTATCTCCTCTGGGGGAAACCAGGACAACCCCAGCACCGGAACCATTCAACATCTTAGAGCCATCAAAGAACATGGTCCAATGCTCCGAGTGAACTTCAGTCGGCTGCTGCTGTTCAATCCACTCGGCGAGGAAATCTGCTATTGCCTGGGACTTAATGGCTTTCTTTGCCTCAAAATTGATATCAAGGGGAAGAAGTTCAATCGCCCATTTAGCCACTCGACCAGTTGCATCTCTGTTGTGCAAAATCTCTGATAGTGGAGCGTCGCTGACGACTGTGATGGAGTGATCATAGAAATAATGAGCAACCTTCTTTGTGGTCATGTATATTCCATACACAAGCTTCTGATAATGAGGATATCTCTGCTTGGATGGAGTCAAGACTTCAGACAAATAATACACTGGGCACTGAACTTTGAGAGCTTTTCCTTCTTCTTCCCGCTCGACCGTAAGCACAGTACTGACGACTTGTCCGGTGGCTGCGATATAGAGCAACAGAGGCTCTTTGCTGATTGGAGCAGCAAGCACCGGCTGGGTGGAGAGCAGAGCTTTTAGCTCGGCAAACGCTGCATCAGCTTCTGGAGTCCACTCGAACTTGTCTGCCTTCTTCATTAGTCGGTAAAGAGGCAATGCCTTTTCACCGAGTCGTGAGATGAATCGACTTAATGCGGCCAAGCATCCAATAAGCTTCTGGACATCGTGCACTCGCACAGGGCGTTTCATTCGGAGAGTAGTGCCGATCTTCTCTGGATTAGCGTCGATTCCTCGTTCGGAAACGAGAAAACCGAGTAACTTGCCACCAGGAACTCCAAATGTGCACTTTGATGGATTGAGCTTGATATCATACCTTCGGAGGTTGGCAAATGTTTCGGCGAGGTCAGCAAGCAGGTCGGAACCTTTTCGTGACTTGACGACGATATCATCCATGTACGCTTCCACATTCCGACTGATTTGAGTGAGTAGACACTTCTGAATCATTCGCATAAATGTGGCTCCGGCATTCTTGAGGCCGAATGGCATGGTGATATAGCAGAAGCACCCAAATGGAGTGATGAAAGTTGTTTTTACCTCGTCGGGTCCATACAGACGGATCTGGTGGTACCCGGAGTAGGCGTCTAGAAAAGACAGTCTCTCGCATCCCGCGGTCGAGTCAACAATTTGATCTATGTGAGGGAGAGGAAAATGATCTTTTGGGCAGGCCCGGTTGATGTGCTTGAAATCAATGCACATTCGGAGTGATTTGTCCTTCTTAGGAACCATGACGATATTAGCGAGCCACTCGGAGTGGTATATCTCTCGGATAAATCCTGCCGCCAACAGTCGAGCCACTTCCTCACCGATGGCTTTTCTCTTCTGGACGGCGGACCGCCGAAGATGCCCTTTGACTGGTCTTGCAGATGAGTCGACTCTTAGGCGATGCTCAGCCAGTCCCCTGGGAACACCTGGCATGTCAGCGGGCTTCCGTGCAAAAATGTCCCAGTTCTCACGGAGGAACTGGATGAGCGCTTCTTCCTATTTCGGGTCGAGTGTTGTGGAGATGTGGGTCGGAGCTGCATCGGGGTCGGTCGGGTGAATGTGAACAGGCTTCGTCTCACCGGACGACTGAAATGCAGACTCTGTGGCGGGTTTCTTGGATCGCAGCAAGTCACTCGGATCTGCGTTTTGCTTGTATTCTTCGAACTCGACCGCTGTCACCTGGGAATCAGCAATCTTTGAGCCTTTCTGGAAGCACTCTTCTGCCTTTTTCTGATCACCGGTGACAGTGATCACTCCTTTGGGGCCGGGCATCTTCAATTTGAGGTACATGTAACATGGTCGAGCCATGAACCGTGCATAAGCTGGTCTCCCCAAAATGGCATGATATGCACTCTGAAAATCCACGACCTCGAATGTCAACTTCTCTTTGCGAAAATGTTTCGAATCGCCAAACACCACGTCCAGAGCTATTTGGCCGAGTGACTCGGCTTTCTTTCCTGGTATAACTCCATGAAAACTCATGTTACTGGTGCTCAGTCGGGACATCGGAATGCCCATTCCTTTCAGTGTGTCTGCATACAGCAAATTCAGCCCACTACCACCGTCCATAAGCACTTTTGTCAGTCGAGTGCCTTCAACAACTGGATCGACCACCAAAGCTTGCCTCCCAGGGGTGGCAATATGAGTCGGGTGATCAGATTGGTCGAAGGTGATGGGTGTTTGGGACCATTTCAGATAATTTGCTTTTGCTGGGGCAACCATGTTCACCTCACGGTTAATAACTTTCAATCGACTCTTGCTCTCCACATCTGCAAAGATCATCAGAGTAGAGTTGATATGCAGATATCCTTCCTCACTGTCCTCCTTGTCTTCGGCCTTGTCCGACTCCTTCTCCTTGTTATTAGACTGTTTTCCCTGAAACTGCTGGATCAGGAGGCGACATTGCCGAGTGGTGTGCTTCGGGTAGATGATATTCCCCTCTTCGTCTTTCTTCGTGTGGATGTGACACGGCATATCCATCACGTCGTTCCCTTCTTTATCCTTTACCTTATTAGGGTTCCAGGATCCTTTTGGTTTCCCTTTAGACTTTCCCTGAGTCATGGCCAGAGCCTCTCCAGGAGCTGCCGGTTCAGCCTTCCGCTTCTGTTTCCGACTGGTGTTTCCCTTTTCCGACTGACTCGGCTTGTGCTTGCCGCTTCGGAGTCGGTCTTCTTCTTCGCCGTTGGCGTACTTGGTAGCAATCTCCATCATCCGACTCAAGGTCATGTCACCGGTTCGACCAAACTTCAAACTCAATTCTCTGTTCTTGACGCCATCTTTAAAGGCGCAGACTGCCTGATGATCAGACACATTCTCCACAGTATGGTGCAAAGTGATCCATCTCTGAATATACTCTCTGAGAGTCTCATTGGTCTTCTGCACGCAGACTTGCAACTCCGTCAGTCCAGCCGGTCGCTTGCAAGTTCCTTCAAACATTCTGATGAACACTCGGGACAGATCTTCCCAAGTGTAAATGCTGCTAGGAGGTAATTGAGTCAACCATGCCCTGGCAGAACCTTCCAGCATGAGGGGCAAATGCTTCATGGCCACCTCGTCGTTCCCACCACCAATCTGAACCGCCACTCGGTAGTCCTCAAGCCAAGTTTCAGGCTTGGACTCGCCTGTGAACTTGCTGACTCCTGTTGCCAACCTGAAATTGGGAGGGATAACTGCGGCTCTGATAGCTCTGCTGAAACATTCAGGACCAGAAACATGCACTCGACTGCTTGTGGGCGCATCTCTGTCGAGTCCACCTCGATGGGCTCTGTTCCGGTCGACCAAACCTTGCACGATAATGGATCACGCGTCGAAGCCTGGTTCTCTGGGGTCGACTGGAACTCTTCGTCCCGCACTGAACTGACGTCTGTCATCTTGCTGCCGAGGAGCGTAAGACCCACCTCTCGGAGGGGAATTGGGCACTCGACGCCTATCATCTCGGTCGAGTCGGTCACCATATTGGTCTCGCCGATTCTCGCGCCCTTCACGCCACGGAGGCGATCTGGGACTGTGAGCCGACTGAACCGTATTCGCAGCGACGGATCGACTGTGAATTCTGTTGCGCGACTGCGACACGGCCGAATTCTGATCTCCATCTGCCCGGAGCAGATCCCTGATCTGCATCAAGCCTCTGCCAGCTTCCGACTGAGAGGGTTGAATGGACTCTGCTATACGGGTCGTAGCTGCCAAATTCTGGATTGGGGTTCGATATACCTGAGTCGGCGGGAAGAGTTGACGTCGACTGGTGTCAGGAACTCGTTGCCGCGCGCGCTCGTCGAGTGCTCGCTGAAGACTCTCCAGTCGAGTGCGTTTGGCCAAATTGGCCAAACGTGCCTCCTCCAAGGCGCGAGCCTCGGGGGTTTCTCCTGCGATGGGAGTACGCAGGACATCCACGTTCCTGCGGCGAAGTTCTTCTCTTTGCAGGGAGTCGAGTGGCTCGGGCTGGTACTCTTCGTGGTCTCGCGCGGGGTCGCCTCCGTCGCCTGCTCCACCATCACGGGCGAAGCCAGGGGGACTGCGGGTCCCGTCGACCATCAGGATTTCCGCCGCTGGATTACTGCTATCGCACTCGGATGCGGTCTCTACGGAGCCAGTCGACAGATCGAACAGGCCGTAGAGAGATTCGTCGGGCTCGATTGCCGCGACTTGGGTGGTGGCCGTCTGGCGAGCCACCGCGTGCCTCACCCACCACTGAATCCTCGACCGGCCCGAGCGCTTGCGCTGGCGGGAGACCGAGAGGGTGGTCGATGGGGATGTCGACCGATACGGGGTCGACGGTTGCCGCAGCAGAACGCCACGGACACATGCGCGAAAATGCATCGCACCGCGGACGGGGAGCGCATCAACGTCGAGTGGAGCCTCCTGGAGCCAGGCGGAGTCGTCGGCGATGAAGGTGAGAGCGCCGAGACGGATCTCTCGACCCTCGACCAAAACTCCAGCAGCCACCATGATGAAAGTACTCGGAAGAATCGCAACTTCTCCACAAAATTGCTAAAAACACCTGCCCCACGGTGGGCGCCAACTGTCGTGGTTCTAAGTCTGACAGTAGAGTGGGGGTAGGTATGGAGAGGCAAGGTTCTAGCTATGGAGAAGTTGTAACACGAGAGATGTACGAGTTCGGGCCCTTCTCGGAGGAAGTAAAAGCCTTACGTCTCGGAGCCCGGAGGCGGTCGAGTGGATTGTGTGTATATGAGTTACAGGGTGCCGAACCCTTCTGCCTGTGGAGGGGGGTGGCTTATATAGAGTGCGCCAGGACCCCAGCCAGCCCACGTAATGAAGGGTTTAAGGGACATTAAGTCTGGGGCGTTACTGGTAACGTCCCACATAAAGTGTCTTAACTACCATAAAGTCTACTTAACTACAGGCCGTTGCAGTGCAGAGTGCCTTTTGAACTCCTGGTAGTCGAGTGAGTCTTCGTGGTCGAGTCCTTCAAGTCAGTCGAGTGAGTCCCTTGTTGGTCGACTGGAAGGTGACCTCTTCTAAGGGTGTCCTTGGGCAGGGTACTTAGATCAGGTCTGTGACCCTACCCTAGGTACATGACTCCATCACCAATCATGCAATCTTCGCATCATCGTTGATAGAGATCTTTCATCTTTGACGATAGGCTTCCCGTACTCGTATCTTTGTATCTGCATGTCCATGGGTTCATAATGTACTTCGTCGGGCAGGTAATCTGCAAGATTGCTATAACCGGGCACCATCCTCGGATCATTAGCGACGTTGTGGCTAGGCACCTTGAGCGGGGGGCACGATTGCTTCGCTTGTTCGCCGAGCTGGGCAATTTGTTTCCCAGCTCGTCGTTCTTTCAGCCTTTGATCACTGACAGTACTTCCCGACCGCTCCGCTTTGGCAAATTCCTTTCCAATAATGCGGTCATAGTTTCCTTTCGGCGGATCAGACTTCGGTGGTTTTGTCAGGGCAGCCAGAGTGCGCTTCACTTTCACCCGATCTACCTTCTCCTCCGGAGGTGGATGTTTCTTTGCTTTCACCCCTTCAAAGAAGTTCCTCACTTCTTCTCGCGCGATGTCGGCGTTCTCCTCCAGGGTCCTCTCATATGGTAACTTCTCTAGAGTCTTCAGAGAAGGACCGAATCTGTATGTCCTCCCGCCTCTGGTTGTACTGCTAGACGCCGACCGAGCAGACGGAGCGGTTGTCTTCTTTACTTGCTTAAGAGGCGGAGGAGAAGGACTACGACGCGCCGGAGCAGCTGGAGCGGCGGCAGGTCTCTTTTGCCCTTGCTGACGAGGCGGAGAAGGAGGAGGCTGGCTGCTCGGGCGCGTCGGCGCAGGCGGAAAAGGAGGCGGAGTGCCGCCACACGCCAGAGAAGGAGCCGGCCGAGGGCCCTGATCGTCACTCGCCGGAGGAGGAGGCGGTGGAGGCGGAGTGCCCTGACTTGCCGGAGGAGGAGGAGGAGGCAGAGGCGTCTAGTTCGAAAGGTTGATGAGCTCCTTCCGCCATAGGCATGGAGTCTTCAGAGCAGACCCCAGCCGAGTCTCCCCTTCACCGGTAGGGTGGTCAAGCTGGAGGTCCTCAAATCCCTCCGTTATCTCATCCACCATCACCCTAGCATATCCTTCTGGAATCGGCCGGCAGTGAAAAGTTGCGCGAGTTCAGTAGGATAAACAGAGCCAACAGCCGCCTTGACCTTCAAAATCATCCATTGCGTCATAAGGTGGCAATTTTGAGACTCCGTTATAGCATCCACGGGATAGCTGGCAGGAGCCGTCAAGGCATGCTCCGGCTGAAGCAGCTCGATGGAAGCCACACTGCTTCTGTGCTGAGATGGCGGGGTAGCTTCGGGGGAGGCTTCGGCAGTACGTTTGCTGCGATTTGCTTCTCGTTCCTCTATCGCGTCTACCCTTGCTTGCAGCGCCTGCATTCTCGTTCCCGATAAAAAAGAGGAAGAAGAAGAAAAAAAAGAGGAGAATAAAGAATAGAGGAGAAGAACCCTCGAACCCTCGAACCATCGACGACCCTGGAACCCTCGACCCCTAGACGACCCTCTTCTTCCTCTCATGTTCGAGAGGATCGCCGAGGGGTCGGGAGGTTGCCTAGTGTCAAAGGATTCAACAAAACCATGTCTTCATCATTAGGCGAAAGTAACATGTGCATGATGGTACGAAGCTCTTCAAAGTTGTTCTGGAACGGAGTCCCAGGTAGGATAATTCGCTTTTTGGTACAAAGTTCAGAAAGAGCCTTCCGAATATCGCTATTTGGAAGGCCTTTGCTGAATTCGTACCAAAAGGCGTATTATTCTATCCGGGACTCCATTCCAGAACAACTTTGCAGAACTTCATACCAACATGCCCTGGTTACTTCCGCTAATGATGAAGGCATGGATTTCTTCAATACTTTGACACTAGGAAACCTCTCTCGACCCCTCGGCGATCCTCGACCCCTCGAACCCTCGACGACCCTGGAACCCTCGACCCCTAGACGACCCTCTTCTTCCTCTCATGTTCGAGAGGATCGCCGAGGGGTCGGGAGGTTGCCTAGTGTCAAAGGATTCAACAAAACCATGTCTTCATCATTAGGCGAAAGTAACATGTGCATGATGGTACGAAGCTCTTCAAAGTTGTTCTGGAACGGAGTCCCAGATAGGATAATTCGCTTTTTGGTACAAAGTTCAGAAAGAGCCTTCCGAATATCGCTATTTGGAAGGCCTCTGCTGAATTCGTACCAAAAGGCGGATTATTCTATCCGGGACTCCATTCCAGAACAAATTTGCAGAATTTTGTACCAACATGCCCTGGTTACTTCCGGCTAATGATGAAGGCATGGATTTCTTGAATACTTTGACACTAGGAAACCTCTCTCGACCCCTCGGCGATCCTCGACCCCTCGAACCCTCGACGACCCTGGAACCCTCGACCCCTAGACGACCCTGTTGGAACCCTCGACCCTCGAACCTATAGAACCCTCGAACCCTCGACCCTGAAACCCTCGACCCTTGACCCCTTAACGACCCTCGACCATCTACCCTAGTTCCCGACCCTCGACCCCTCAAAGAGGAGAAATAAATAAGAAGAAGAAAAAAGAAGAAAAAGAAGAGGAGAAGGATGAAAGGAATAGTGGAGAAGAAGAGAAAATAGAAATATCTATTTTCTCTTCTTCTCCACTATTCCTTTCTTCCTTCTCCTCTTCTTTTTCTTCTTTTTTCTTCTTCTTATTTATTTCCCCTCTTCTTTTCCTCTCCTCTTCTTCTTTCTTTCCTCTTCTTATTTTCTTCTTTCCTATCCTTCTTTTTCTAAAATTGTAATTTTTGCATATATAAAACTTTTCTAAAATTGTAACTTTCTATATAAAACTTTCCTATCGGGAGGGGGAGAAGATCGAAGAAAAAAAAGAAGAAAAAAAGAGGAGAAGAAGAAAGGAATAGAGGAGAATCCTTCTTTCTCTACTTATTTTCCTTTTCCTTATTTTACTTTTTCCTCTCCACTAACATAAAATGCACTAACCTAAAATGCAACAAACATAAAATGCACTAAAGAGGCTCAACTAACCTAAAATTAGTGATAAAATGCACTAACCTAAAATCGATATCTACTAACAACTTAAAAAAATTAATACATATATGAAAAAAATGCATATTTGAAAAAAAAACATCATCATATCATCAACAGAAAAAAAAACATCATCATATCATCAACAGAAAAAAACATCATCATATCATCAACAGAAAAAAAACATCATCATATCATCAACATCATCATATCATCAACCTAAAGGGCGCCGGCGCGGGGCGATGACGGGCTCGGGGCGGCGACGGGGCGGGGCGACGGCGGCGGGCTCGGGGCGGCGACGGGGCGCGGCGACGGCGGCGGGCGCGGGGCGACGACGGGCTCGGGGCGAGGGCGCGGGGCGGCGACGTACGGGCTCGGGGCGGCGACGGTGCGGGGCGGGGCGATGGCGGGGCAGGGCGACGGCGGCGGGCGCGGGGCGACGGCGCGGGGCGACGACGGGCTTGGGGCGGCGACGACGACGACGAACGGCCTGGGGGCGTCGGGGCGAATGGGAGCGGTTGGCCAAAATTTCACAAGTGGTGGCTTATATAGCCAGAGCAATGGTCCCGGTTCGTGCTACGACCCGGGACTAATGCTCCCTTTAGTCCCGGTTGGTGCGACTAACTGGGACCAAAGGCCAATTTTCGGCAGCCGAAAGGGCGGGAAGCGAAGGCCATTGGTCCCGGTTGGTGGCACCAACCGGGACTAAAGGGGGGCAATGGTCACGGTTGGTGCCACGAACCGTGACCAATGCCCCCTTTAGTCCCGGTTGGTGCCACCAACCGGGACCAATGGCCTTGTGCTGCATCGCTAGCTGAAGTTTAGTCCCACATCGCTAGCTGAAGGGCGCCGGCACTTGTTTATAAGCGCTGATGTGCCTCCCCATTCGAGCACCTCTCTAATGCAGGCTTTCGGGCCTAAACTTGTTACTGCCTGTGGGCCTATTGGGCCTCTGCGGGCCTGAATCCTGGCCCATGTAGGGTTTCTAGTCGTATTCAGGCCGTGGAGGCCCAGTAGGTGGCATTTTTTTGGTTTTTTCTTTTTTATTTCTACATTTTTTTGATTTTTTATTTTTTTATTTCTACTTAAAACTAAATACTTACAGTTTTTTAGTGATTTCTTTTTTCTTTTAGGTCACAAAAATTATAAACTTTTTGTTAGTGCCATTAGTTTTAAATTTTGAATAGTTTAAATTTGAATTTTAAAAAATTTGTGTGAATCACTAGTTTATGAATAACTTTACTATAAAAATAGAATTTGTTTTCTATTTATTTTTTATTTATACTTACAACTAAATACTTATAGTTTTTTAGTGATTTCTTTTTGATTTTAGGTCACAAAAATTATAAACTTTCTGTTAGTGCCATTAGTTTTAAAATTTTGAATAGTTTAAATTTGAATTTTATAAAATTTGTGTGAATCACTAGTTTATGAATAACTTTACTATAAAAATAGAATTTTTTTCTTCTTTGCTATTTATTTTTAATTTATACTTACAATTAAATACTTATAGTTTGATTTTAGGTCACAAAAATTATATTCTTTTTGCTATTGAAGAATATTATAGTTTTATTTTAGTTGATCATAACATAATATTTTAATTGATTGTTTTTATTTTCATAAAAGTTTTGTAGTTCATTCTGTTTGCTATTAATTCATTATTTGAGCTAAATGACTCTGAAATTGGAAAGCATTTCAAAATGAACTCTGAAAAGGTTGAAAGTTGGCATGGTATCATAATTTCACCCACATAGCATGTGCATGTATAAAACAGACAATGGTAGCATGTTTGTCTGTTACAAATTTGGCATGGTATCATCATAATTGTTGCGGGAGAAAGTCTTCACTTTTTCTTCGCTTGTGTCATTTGCTTATTGTGCCGTAACCATGGATAATCTTCATTGTTTATCAGGATGCTTGGGTCAGCCTTGACATTGAAGGGAGGAATTTCATGAAACTTTTCATAATCTTCAGACATGTCTGCCTTGCCGTCCACTCCCAGGATGTCCCTTTTTCCTGAAAGAACTATGTGGCGCTTTGGCTCATCGTATGATGTATTCTCTTCCTTATCTTTTCTTTTTCTCGGTTTGGTAGACATGTCCTTCACATAGATAACCTGTGCCACATCATTGGCTAGGACGAACGGTTCGTCAGTGTACCCAAGATTTTTCAGATCCACTGTTGTCATTCCGTACTGTGGGTCTACCTGTACCCCGCCGCCTAATAGATTGACCCATTTGCACTTAAACAAAGGGACCTTAAAATCAGGTCCGTAGTCAAGTTCCCATATGTCCACTATGTAACCATAATATGTGTCCTTTCCGCTCTCGGTTGCTGCATCAAAGCGGACACCGCTGTTTTGGTTGGTGCCCTTTTGATCTTGGGCAATCGTGTAAAATGTATTCCCATTTATCTCGTATCCTTTGTAAGTCAATATAGTCAAAGATGGTCCCCTGGACAACAAGTACAACTCATCACAAACAGTGTTGTCACCTCTGAGACGTGTTTCCAACCAACTGCTGAAAGTCCTGATGTGTTCACATGTAATCCAGTCGTTGCACTGCTCCGGGTGTTTGGAGCGCAGACTGTTCTTGTGTTCATCGACATACGGGGTCACCAAGGTAGAGTTCTGTAGAACTATGTAGTGTGCTTGAGACCAAGAATATCCGTCCCTGCATATTATTGAGTCTCTTCCAAGAGTGCCTTTTCCAGTCAGTCTCCCCTCATACCGCGATTTAGGGAGACCTATCTTGTTACTGAGAGCGGGCCGATCGTTGATGGTCACGAACAGCAACGCCTTAAGGTTAAATTCCTCCTGTCTGTGCTCATCCCACGTACGTACACCGTTTCCATTCCACAGTTGTAAAAGTTCTTCAACTAATGGCCTTAGGTACACATAAATTTCGTTGCCGGGTTGCTTAGGGCCTTGGATGAGAACTGGCATCATAATGAACTTCCGCTTCATGCACATCCAAGGAGGAAGGTTATACATACATAGAGTCACGGGCCAGGTGCTGTGATTGCTGCTCTGCTCCCCGAAAGGATTAATGCCATCCGCGCTTAAAGCAAACCATACATTCCTTGGGTCCTTTGCAAACTCATCCCAGTACTTTCTCTCAATTTTTCTCCACTGCGACCCGTCAGCGGGTGCTCTCAACTTCCCATCTTTCTTTCGGTTCTCACTGTGCCATCGCATCAACTTGGCATGCTCTTCGTTTCTGAACAGACGTTTCAACCATGGTATTATAGGAGCATACCACATCACCTTCGCAGGAACCCTCTTCCTGAGGGGCTCGCCGTCAACATCACCAGGGTCATCTCGTCTATTCTTATACCGCAACGCACCGCATACCGGGCATGCGTTCAGATCCTTGTATGCACCGAGGTAGAGGATGCAGTCATTAGGGCATGCATGTATCTTCTCCACCTCCAATCCTAGAGGGCATACGACCTTCTTTGCTGCGTATGTACTGTCGGGCAATTCATTATCCTTTGGAAGCTTCTTCTTCAATATTTTCAATAGCTTCTCAAATCCTTTGTCAGACACAGCATTCTCTGCCTTCCACTGCAGCAATTCCAGTACGGTACCGAGCTTTGTGTTGCCATCTTCGCAATTGGGGTATAACCCTTTTTTGTGATCCTCTAACATGCGATCAAACTTCAGCTTATCCTTTTGACTAATGCATTGCGTCCTTGCATCGACAATGACCCGGCGGAGATCATCATCATCGGGCACATCGTCTGGTTCCTCTTGATCTTCAGCAGCTTCACCCGTGGCAGCATCATTGGGCACATCGTCTGGTTCCTCTTGATCTTCACCAGCTCCCCCCGTTGCAGCATCACCGTATTCAGGGGGCACATAGTTGTCATCATACTCTTCTTCTTCGCTGTCTTCCATCATAACCCCTATTTCTCCGTGCCTCGTCCAAACATTATAGTGTGGCATGAAACCCTTGTAAAGCAGGTGGGAGTGAAGGATTTTCCGGTTTGAGTAAGACCTCGTGTTCCCACATTCAGTGCATGGACAACACATAAAACCATTCTGCTTGTTTGCCTCAGCCGCATAGAGAAACTCATGCACGCCCTTAATGTACTCGCGGGTGTGTCTGTCACCGTACATCCATTGCCGGTTCATCTGCATGCATTATATATAATTAAGTGTCCAAATTAATAGAAGTTCATCATCACATTAAAACCAAAGTGCATACATAGTTCTCATCTAACAACATTAAAACCAAAACCATCGCACTATATAAGATGCAATAATAAATGTAAGAAAATGATACAAGTATCTATCTAAACATACAAGTAAGAATATTTTTCCTTTCAGAAAGAAGATAAGAACAAGAGCCTCACCACGGTGGTGTCGGTGATGAGATCGGCGCGGGTGATCAACGGCGGTGAAGACGGGGACGGGGCGTGACGGACCGCTAAATCTAGACAAATCTCGAGGAAAATGGCGCCTGGAGGTCGAGCTTCGAGAGGAGAAAGCTTAAGTAGTGTGGCTCGGGCATTCCATCGAACACCTCATGTGCATAGGAGGTGAGCTAGAGCACCACAAAGCCCTCTCCACCTCGGCCAGAAAAAACAGAGCACTGTGCTCTGCTCTTGCGCGAGGGGGTATATATAGGCACCTCATTAGTCCCGGTTGATGACATGAACCGGGACTAAAGGGAAGCCTTTGGTCCCGGTTCAAGCCACCAACCGGGACCAATGGTGGTGGGCCAGGAGCGAGGCCCATTGGTCCCGGTTCGTCCCACCAACCGGGACCAAAAGGTCCAGACGAACCGGGACCAATGGCCCACGTGACCCGGCCGGCCCCCTGGGCTCACGAACCGGGACCAATGCCCACATTGGTTCCGGTTCTAGACTGAACCGGGACTAATGGGCTGAGCCGGCCTGGACCATAGCCCTATTTTCTACTAGTGTACCCCCTCCGCGATAACTTTGACATGAGAGGGGGGTCGATATACCCCTCCCCGATAACATTTCTTTCCATGTATGTATGTCGTCATTGTCGATATATACCCCCTCCCCGAGAACTTCGACATGAGGGGGGTCGATTTACCCCCTCCCCGATAACTTCGACGTGAGGGGGGGTCCAGATTTACAAGAGATTTCTCAAGAATGCCCCCATTATGGATGTGCACAAGTTGATCCATTTTTTCTGATCTCAAGTACGTAACGTTCTATATGTCACGCTGCCTTGTGTCAAAGTATTGAAGAAATCCATGGCTTCATCATTAGCTGGAAGTAACCAGGGCATGATGGTACGAAGCTCTCCAAAGTTATTTTGGAACGGAGTCCCGGATAGGAGAATCCGCTTTTTGCTATGAAGTTCAACAAAGACCTTCCAAGTAGTGATATTCGGAAGGCTCTTGCTGAACTTCATAAAAAAAAGAGAATTATCATATCTGGGACTCCATTCCAAAATAACTTTGGAGAGCTTCGTAACATCATGCGCCAGTTACTTTCGCCTAATGATGAAGCCATGGTTTTCTTGAATCCTTTGACACTAGACAACATGACATATAGAAGGGTAGATGAGATTAGGAAAAATAGGAACCATTTTTTGCACATCCAGAATGGCGCCATTTTGTTAAATTCTACAAGCATCGAGGCCACCCAAAACCCTAGAAGTGTTGTCGAGGCCACCCCAAACCGTAGAAGCGTCGAGCTAGCTAGGTCTACATTTGCCACTAATATATCCATCTGTCAAGTTTGTATATTAATTTCCATGTTGTAATATTTGCAGAAACTATGGATCAACAAAGAGACTTGGAAAAGAACAGTTGTTGGGGGCTATAACCTTCGGCGGAGGTGATGTCATGTCGTATCTCAACAACACCGATGATCTGAAAGGAGAGGGTGAAGCAGGCTCCGGTGATCGAACAATGGAGGTGGAAGGACATGATCATGATGGCTCGGGTGACCGAATGCCGGTGGAAGAAGGCCACCATGATGACGGCTTCGGTGACGGAATGGAGGAGGGAGCTGTTGCGAAGCCCGGCGAGGTATATATATTAATTAAGCCTGTGCTGACTAGCTAATTGATGCATCAATTGTTTTGGTATATGATACGTCACCAACGTATCTATAATTTTTGATTGCTACATGCTATATTATCTACTGTTTTGGACTATATTAGGCTTTATTTTCCACTTTCATATTATTTTTGGGACTAACCTATTAACCGGAGGCCCAACCCAGAATTGCTGTTTTTGGCCTATTTCAGTGTTTCGAAGAAACGAAATATCAAACGGAGTCCAAACCGAATAAAATCTTCGGGAATGTGATTTTCTCACCGAAGTGATCCAAGAGACTTGGACCCTGCTCCAAGGATCAAAAGAGGCGGCCACGAGGGTGGGGGGCGCCCCCCTAGGGCGCGCCCCCTGCCTCGTGGGCCCCTCATTGCTCCTCCGACGTACTTCTTCCTCCTATATATACACACGTACCCCCAAACGATCAGACCAGGAGCCAAAAACCTAATTCCACCGCCGCAACTTTCTGTATCCACGAGATCCCATCTTGGGGCCTGTTCCGGAGCTCCGTCGGAAGAGGGCCATCATCACGGAGGGCTTCTACATCATCCTAGCCCCTCCGATGAAGTGTGAGTAGTTTACCTCAGACCTTCGGGTCCATAGTTAGTAGCTAGATGGCTTCTTCTCTCTCTTTAAATCTCCATACAAAGTTCTCCCCTCTCTTGTGGAGATCTATTCGATGTAATCTTCTTTTTGTGGTGTGTTTGTTGAGACCGATGAATTGTGGGTTTATGATCAAGTCTATCTATGAATAATATTTGAATCTTCTCTGAATTTTTTTTGTATGATTGGTTATCTTTGCAAGTCTCTTCGAATTATCCGTTTGGTTTGGCCAACTAGATTGGTAGTTCTTTCCATGGGAGAAGTGCTTAGCTTTCGGTTCGATCTTGCGGTGTCCTTACCCAGTGACAGAAGGGGCAGCAAGGCACGTATTGTATCGTTGCCATCGAGGATAACAAGATGGGGTTCATTTCATATTGCATGCATTTATCTCTCTACATCATGTCATCTTGCTTAAGGCGTTACTCTGTTTTTAACTTAATACTTTAGATGCATGCTGGATAGCGGTCGATGAGTGGAGTAATAGTAGTAGATGCAGAATCGTTTCGATCTACTTGTCACGGACGTGATGCCTATATACATGATCATGCCTAGATATTCTCATAACTATGCTCAATTCTGTCAATTGCTCAATAGTAATTTGTTCACCCGAATACTTATGCTCTTGAGAGAAGCCACTAGTGAAACCTATGGCCCCCGGTCTATTCTCATCATATCAATCTCCATCACTTTAATCTTGTTTTGCTTTTTTACTTTGCTTTTACTTTTTACTTTGCATCTTTATACCAAAAATACCAAAAAATTATATCTATCAGATCTCACTCTCGTAAGTGATCGTGAAGGGCTTGACAAGCAGTAATCGCGTTGGTTGCGAGTAGCTATCGCTTTGTGCAGGTACGAGGGACTTGAGCGTGGGCTCCTACTGGATTGATACCTTGGTTCTCAAAAACTGAGGGAAATACTTACGCTACTCTGCTGCATCATCCCTTCCTCTTCGGGGAAAACCAACGCAAGCTCAAGACGTAGCAAGAAGGATTTCTGGTGCCGTTGCCGGGGAGTCTATGCAAAAAGTCAACATACCAAGTACCCATCACAATCTCTATCTCGCGCATTACATTATCTGCCATTTGCCTCTCGTTTTCCTCTCCCCCCCAATTTACCCTTGCCGTTTTATTCGCCCTCGCTCTCTATCCTCCCTCTCTATTTGCCTCTTGTTTGCTTGTCGTCATGACTGGTCTCATATCTTCTCCGTTGTCTCCCGAGAGTGAAGTTCTAAATTTTAAACAAAGGGAGGGAGAAAATCTAAAAGATGCTTGGTATAGAATTTGCAATGCTCAAAATAGATCTACCAGGAAGCAATCTACCTTAGTTCTTCTCCGCAATTTTTATCTAGCTGTTAATCCTTGGTATAGATATATCCTCGATACCATTACCGGAGGGAACTTCTTGGGTAGCCATATTTTTGATTCTTATAATGCTATGCTAAATTTATTTGGCTCACCACTTCTTTTGGTTAATGGAACCATGTTAACTTCGGAGCATGTTATGCAAAGACTTGAAATTATTGAAAATAAAGTTGCCACTATGGAATCAATTGAAAATCTAGATAAAAAGATCCACAATCAAATTACTCAATATGGATCTAAGGTAGGAATGACTTTGAAAAATATTAAGGAAAAAGAACTCATAGTTAATGAGAAAATGAACTTAGATTCCACTAGAATTGATAAACTTGAGGGTATCATTACAAACTTGGGAACCGCTTTTTATTCCGTAAAGAATACTCCAAGTCCTCCTACTAAAATTTCCAAGCTTATGTATGTTCCCAAAAATAAGGGCGGATCATCTAAGGAAACTGCGGATCTTAAATCTATAAGCATTCATCCCAATCTTTTCGATATCATTAAGGAACCATTTGCTACACATGAATTTTTTGATCTTGTGCCTAAAAGTTTAATAATCACTAGAAAGAAATAAATTCCTAAGGGAAACAGATGCCTAATCGAAGAATTGCCTACCAAAGATGGCAATACCTAGATATATCCTCGTTTTTTTGCCTAGCTAGGGGCGTTAAACGATAGCGCTTGTTGAGAGGCAACCCAATTTTATTTTTATTCCTTGATTTTTGCTCCTACTTAGTAATAAATAAATTATTTAGCCTCTGTTTTGGTTGTGTTTTTTTGTGTTTAATTAGTGTTTGTGCCGAGTAGAACCGTTGGGAAGACTTGGGGAAAGTCTTGTTGAACTTGCTGTAGAAAACAGACACTTTAGCGCTCACGAGAACTGATGTCATTTTTATTTGAAGAGTGAAATTTAGTTAATTATTTTTTCAGATTATTAACAGATAAATTCCTCACGTCCAGCAATTTATTTTAGAATTTTTGGGGTTCCAGATCTTGCGCTAGCTACAGATTACTACAGACTGTTCTGTTTTTGACAGATTCTGTTTTTCGTGTGTTGATTGCTTATTTTGATGAATCTATGGCTAGTAAAATAGTTTATAATCCATATATAAGTTGGAATACAGTAGGTTTAACACCAATATAAATAAATAATGAGTTCATTACAGTACCATGAAGTGGTCTTTTGTTTTCTTTCGCTAACGGAGCTCACGAGTTTTCTATTTTGAGTTTTGTGTTGTGAAGTTTTCAAGTTTTGGGTGAATTCTTTTGATGGATCATGGAACAAGGAGTGGCAAGAGCCTAAGATTGGGGATTCCCATGGCACCCCCAAGATAATCCAAGGACACAAAAAATTCAAAGCTTGGGGATACCTCGGAAGGCATCCCCTCTTTCGTCCACTTCCATCGGTAATTTACTTGGAGCTATATTTTTATTCACCAACATGATATGTGTTTTGCTTGGAGCGTCTTGTATTATTTGTGTATTTGTGTCTTAGTATGACACAATCATCCTTGCTGTACACACCTTTTGAGAGAGCCATACATGAATTAAAATTTGATAGAATACTCTATGTGCTTCACTTATATCTTTTGAGCTAAGTAGTTTTGCTCTATGTGCTTCACTTATATCTTTTTGAGCATTATAATTTTGCTCTATGTGCTTCACTTAGATCTTTTAGAGCACGGTGGTGGATTTGTTTTAAAGAAACTATTGATCTCTCATGCTTCACTTAAATTATTTTGAGAGTCTCTTAATAGCATGGTAATTTGCTTAATAATAATATGCTTGGTATTCAAGATTTGTGAAACTTTATTTTGAGTGTGTTGAATACTAAGAAAAGATTGAAGCATGTTAATTGTTTTGAGATATGGAGGTGATAATATTAAAGTCATGCTAGTTGAGTAGTTGTGAATTTAAAGAATACTTGTGTTAAAGTTTGTGATTCCCGTAGCCTGCACGTATGGTGAACCGTTATGTGATGAAGTCGGAGCATGATTTATTTATTGATTGTCTTCCTTATGAGTGGCAGTCGGGGACGAGCGATGGTATTTTCCTACCAATCTATCCCCCTAGGAGCATGCGCGTAATACTTTGCTTTGATAACTTCTAGATCTTTGCAATAAGTATATGAGTTCTTTATGACTAATGTTGAGTCCATGGATTATACGCACTCTCACCCTTCCACCTTTCCTAGCCTCTCTAATACCGCGCACCTTTCGCCGGTATCATACACCTACCATATACCTTCCTCAAAACAGCCACCATACCTACCTATTATGGCATTTCCATAGCCATTCTGAGATATATTGCCATGCAACTTTCCACCGTTCCGTTTATCATGATACACTCCATCATTGTCATATTGCATATCCCGGTACACTGCCGGATGCATTCACATAGAGTCATATTTTGTTCTAAGTATCGAGTTGTAATTGTTGAGTTATAAGAAAAATAAAAGTGTGATGATCATCATTATTAGAGCATTGTCCCAGTGAGGAAAGAATGATGGAGACTATGATTCCCCCATAAGTCGGGATGAGACTCCGGACGAAAAATAAAATAAATAAATAAATAAAAGAGGCCAAAGAAGCCCAAATAAAAAGAGGCCATAAAAAGAGAAAAGGCCCAAACAAAAAATATATAAAAAAAGATGAGAGAAAAAGAGAGAAGGGACAATGTTACTATCCTTTTACCACACTTGTGCTTCAAAGTAGCACCATGATCTTCATAGTAGAGATTCTCTCATCACTTTCATATACTAGTGGGAATTTTTCATTATAGAACTTGGCTTGTATATTCCAATGATGGGCTTCCTCAAATTGCCCTAGGTCTTCATGAGCAAGCAAGTTGGATGCACACCCACTTAGTTTCTTTTTGAGCTTTCATATACTTATAGCTCTAGTGCATCCGTTGCATGGCAATCCCTACTCACTCACATTGATATCTATTGATGGGCATCTCCATAGCCCGTTGATACGCCTAGTTGATGTGAGACTATCTTCCCCTCCTTTTTGTCTTCTCCACAACCACCATTCTATTCCACCTATAGTGTTATATCCATGGCTCACGCTCATGTATTGCGTGAAGATTGAAAAAGTTAGAGTATGAAACAATTGCTTGGCTTGTCATCGGGGTTGTGCATGATTTAAATACTTTGTGTGGTGAAGTTGGAGCATAGCCAGACTATATGATTTGTAGGGATAACTTTCTTTGGCCATCTTATTTTGAGAAGACAAAATTGCTTTGTTAGTATGCTAGAAGTATTATTATTTTTATGTCAATATAAACTTTTGTCTTGAATCTTTCTAATCTGAATATTCATACCAATATTAAGAAGATTTGCATTGAAAGTATGCCAAGTAGCACTCCGCATCAAAAAATCTCTTTTTATCATTTACCTACTCGAGGACGAGCAAGAATTAAGCATGGGGATGCCTGATACGTCTCCAACGTATCTATAATTTTTTATTGCTCCATGCTATATTATCTACTCTTTTGCACTATATTGGGCTTTATTTTCCACTTTTATATTATTTTTGGGACTAACCTATTAACCGAAGGCCCAACCTAGAATTGTTGTGTTTTGCCTATTTCATTGTTTCGAAGAAACGGAATATCAAACAGAGTCCAAACGGAATAAAATCTTCAGGAACGTGATTTTCTCACCGAACGTGGAGACTTGGACCCTGCTCCAAGGAACAAAAGAGGTGGTCACGAGGGTGGGGGGCGCCCCCCCCCCCCCAGAGAGCGCCCCCTACCTTGTGGGCCCCTCGTTGCTCCTACGGCATACTTCTTCCTCCTATATATACACACGTACCCCCAAATGATCAAACCAGGAGCCAAAAACCTAATTCCACCGCTGCAACTTTCTGTATCCACGAGATCCCATCTTGGGGCCTGTTCCGGAGCTCCGCCGAAAGAGGGCCGTCATCACGGAGGGCTTCTACATCATCCTAGCCCCTCCGATGAAGTGTGAGTAGTTTACCTCAGACCTTCGGGTCCATAGTTAGTAGCTAGATGTCTTCTTCTCTCTCTTTGAATCTCAATACAAAGTTCTCCCCCTCTCTTGTGGAGATCTATTCGATGTAATCTTCCTTTTGCGGTGTGTTTGTTGAGACCGATGAATTGTGGGTTTATGATCAAGTCTATCTATGAATAATATTTGAATCTTCTCTGAATTCTTTTATGTATGATTGGTTATCTTTGCAAGTCTCTTCGAATTATCTGTTTGGTTTGGCCAACTAGATTGGTAGTTCTTGCCATGGGAGAAGTGCTTAGCTTTCGGTTCGATCTTGCGGTGTCCTTACCCAGTGACAGAAGGGGCAGCAAGGCACGTATTGTATCGTTGCCATCGAGGATAACAAGATGGGGTTTATTTCATATTGCATGAATTTATCTCTCTACATCATGTCATCTTGCTTAAGGCGTTACTCTGTTTTTAACTTAATACTCTAGATGCATGCTAGATAGCGGTTGATGTGTGGAGTAATAGTAGTAGATGCAGAATCGTTTCGATCTACTTGTCACGGACGTGATGCCTATATACATGATCATGCCTAGATATTCTCATAACTATGCTCAATTCTGTCAATTGCTCAACAGTAATTTGTTCACCCATCGTAGAATACTTATGCTCTTGAGAGAAGCCACTAGTGAAACCTATGGCCCCGGGTCTATTCTCATCATATCAATCTCCATCACTTTAATCTTGTTTTTCTTTTTTACTTTGCTTTTACTTTTTACTTTGCATCTTTATACCAAAAATATTATATCTATCGGATCTCACTCTCGTAAGTGACCATGAAGGGCTTGACAAGCCCTAATCGCGTTGGTTGCGAGTAGTTATCGCTTTGTGCAGGTACGAGGGACTTGAGCGTGGGCTCCTACTGGATTGATACCTTGGTTCTCAAAAACTGAGGGAAATACTTACGCTACTCTGCTGCATCATCCCTTCCTCTTCGGGGAAAACCAACGCAAGCTCAAGACGTAGCAGTATGTACACATATTAACTCTCTTCTTTCTTCTTTTCTAGCCCTACGGATCGAGCCAAACTTCGCTAACGAGAACAGGCCCGAAGAAAAGGTTGCGTTAGGATGAAAGGTTCACAATCACAGCAATCGCTGGCAATGGCCAACCGATTGAACCTAGCCGGACCAAGGAAGCATTTTCTGCTCAGTGCGGGGTTCTTGTTAGGGACATGATCCCGATCAGCATCCACCAATGGAATAAGGCTAAGAACGAAGACCCTCAAGTTCCTTATGTTAACGATAGATAGAAAGATGATCTTTGGACCGCGCTAAAGGTAAATTTCACCCTACTGCCAGAGGAGGATCCGGAGAAGCTAGTTATAGAGCCATTGGTCAAGGCTCATGCTCTTAAGAAGATGGCAGATCTATTCAGGAGGTGGAAGAATGAGTTGAAATCAATGTTGTCGACAGAGGGAAGACACCAGAATTCACCGGCCGATTTGAGAAGATAAGAGATCAGTGGCCCGCATTTGTGGCCTACAAGACATCGAAGAAGAGTAAGAAGATGTTAGGGACAAACAAGATAAATGATGCAAAGAAGGAGCATCACCATCGCACGGGGTCAGGTGGCTACCTCAAAGCCCGGCCGTTGTGGGACTAGGCTGAGAATGACCTGCTTGCTAAAGGGGTCGAACCAGAGACATTCCACTGGCCAGACCGTTCAAGGACTTGGTTCTTCGGGGTTGGGAGAATGTTGGACCCTGGAACAGGGTAGTGCGTTTGGACTGACGAGCAACTGGAAATACCCGTCAAGAACCTTCAGAAGTATATCGCCGCAGCGTAGCAAGGGACGTTCATTCCTGACAGAGAGAATGACGAGCTCACACAAGCCCTCGGGAATCCTGAGCACCCTAGACGAACACGAGGCACGACAGGCTCCGTTGCGTGGAAGGTTGGGTTTGCCGGCGCAGGCGGTTACAAAACCTGGGAGAGGAGGAGGAAAGTGGAGTAGAGTGAACTATAGAAGTTGAATGCAAGGGTATGAAAGCTAGAGGAACAAGCAGTTCACAGTCAGCGACCTGCCGGAGCTACCCGAGAAGCTACCCCGCCATCTCAGCGGAGAAGCAGCGTGGCTTCCACTGAGCTCCTTTAGTAGCCTGGCTTCACGGCTCCTAGCTACCTCGTGGATGCTATCACAAAAGCTCAACATTGCCACTTATGACACAATGGCAGAACCTCAAAGTCAAGGCGGTTGTCGGCTCTGTTGCACCTCCTGAGCCCAGTGCAACTTTTCACTGCCTTCCGATTCCACAAGGCTATGCTGTTGTGATGGTGGATGAAATAACGGTGGGATTTGAGGAGCTCGAGCTTGACCACCCTACCGGTGAAGGGGAGACTGAGCTGGGTCTTGCTCTGAAGACTCCATGTCTATGGCGGAAGGAGAACATCAAGCTTCCGAACTGGATGCCTTTGCCTCCTCCTCCTCCTTCTCCAGCGAGTCAGGACACTCCGCCTCCTCCTCCGGCGAGTGATCAGGGCACTCCGCCTCCTTCTCTGGCTGCTCTGGCGCGTGGCGGCACTCCGCCTCCTTCTCCGCCTGCTCCGGCGCGTCCGAGCAGCCCGCCTCCTCCTCCGCCGCCACGTCAACAACGACGGAAGACAGCCGCCGCCACTTCGGCTGCTCCGGCGCGTCGTAGCACTCCGCCTCCTTCTCCGCCTCGTAAGCAATGAAGGAAGATAGCCGCCGCCGCTCCGGCTGCTCCGGCGTCTTGCAGTACAGCCACAGGCGGGAGGCAATACAGATTCGCTCCATCTCTCAAGCCTCTAGAGAAGTTACCATATGAGAGCACCATGGAGGAAAACGCGGAGATCTGTGAAGCCTATGTGAAGGACTTCTTTGAAACGCAAAGAACTATGAAACATCCACCTCCGGAAGAGAAGATAGATTCCATGAAAGTTCAGCGCACTATCGATGCCCTAAAGCGACCACCACCGTCTTCACCGCAAACCAGCTATGATCGCATTATTGAAAGGACATATAAGGAAGCGGAGCGGTCGGGAAGTACTTGCAGTGATCGAAGGTTAGCAGAACGAAGAAGTGGGAAAAAATTCCCTAGCTCGGCGAACAAGCGAACCAATCGTGGCCCCCGCTCAAGGTGTCTAGCAACATCGTCGCTAATCTTCTAGGGACGGTGCCCGGTACCAATCTTGCAGATTACCTGCCCGACGATGCACATTTTGATACAATGGAGGTGGACGAATTCAAATACTGGTACAGGAAGCCTCTCGTCAAACCTGGTCATCCTCCTCTAACAATGATGATGCGAAGATTCCATGAGTGGTACATGGACACCTGCAGCGAGTCTGGGAAGGATACTTTGACGCTGAGAGTTAAAGAGGAGCACGACCTCATTGGAATTGATATGTTGTCTGTTCCATTTGAGGAGTTCTTCTAGCTTTACAATCAAAAGGCCCTCAATAAAACAATCGTCACTTGCTACTGTTTGTAAATACTACTTATGTATTTAAGTCTCTATATATAGCTCAGCTCTTTCATTGCATGTATATATAATTATCCTTACTATATTATGCAGATTGAAGATCGTCGAATGCAGAAAAGCACAAATCTATGATATTGGGTTCATTAACACAAATATCATAGATGAATTTACAGTTAAATATAATGCCACAGAAACCGAGGCCAACTTGCTACAATCATTGCTTCAAAATCAAAACAAAGAGAAAATACTCTTTCCTTACAACTTCAAGTAAGTGTTACTATCTTGTGCATATTCGGTTTACCTTATTACTTGAGGTTATAGTAATGTAATTGATGAGTTATGCATGTGTGCGCAGCTTCCACTTTATTCTAGTGGAGATTAAGCTTGAGCTGGGAGTAGTAACCGTCTTAGACTCAAAACGAAAAGATCCCCGGGAGTATGCGAACATGACTGAAATGCTCTAGAAGTAAGTTCAATTGATCATTATCGCACCATATAGGAAACTTTGTTCATTTCCTGATATCAAGTAATTATTTTCTTTGTCTTGCCTGGTTTGGAAAGAGTTCACCGCAAAAGCTCTGGGACTGCCGGGGGAGCTACGATTTACACCCCCGAAAGTAAGTACTACTAGCTAGTTCCGCGCATCTCCCATTGATTCTAGCTACTTTCATCAATACCATTTACAATGCTTGATTATCAGTTTGATTGACCTCTATTTCTCGTAAAGTGCTTGTGGCAGGAACCCGGGAATGATTATTGTGGATACTACGTTTGCAAGTACATCTACAACTCGACGACCTCTAAGCGGGGTTACTCTAAAAAACAATTTGAAGTGCGTAAGCAATAATTGCCACAATTCTATTTTATTACCATCATTTGTGTTGAGTTTCATTCATATATAAGTATTGACCCCCTTCTTCAAATTAGATATGGCAGATGTGGAATGAACTCCTACCACAAGATCGCATACAAGCAATTCAAGAGGAATTGGCGAGATTCTTTCTTGACCACGTCATAAATAAAGCCGGAGAATACAATGTGGAATTTGACATTAGATTTTAGGGAATTGTAAGAGATCTTATATTGTATATATGTAGCCAGTAGCGTCGGATAGATATACAAAAACTTGTTGTTCGACCAATCTCTCGGAGAAGGAGAGGTCGGTCACTTCTCTCTATATATGTTCATGACGATCTTGTGTAGTTAATGGTTTCCTTCATTTTCTTAATAGCTAGTGTGTTGAGTCCTCTCTATACCTATAGTACGTGGCGTCGACCAAGCACGGAGATAAGAGAGGACACTTGTCTTTATTAGCTAGCTAACACAATATATGAAACCCCTAAATTAACCCTACAAAGCCCCCAAAACACCCCAACCCCCCCCCCCCCCCTCCTTTAAAAATATAAAAACCCCAGCCCCTGAACTGCTGACGCGTGGATGCTTTTTGGTCCCGGTTGGTGCTACCAACCGGGACAAAAGGCCCTCCTGCATGGGCAAGCCGCAGCGGCCACGTGGAAGCCCATCTGTCCCGGTTCATAGGCGAACCGGGACTAAAGGTATTGGGCTTTAGTCCTGACCCTTTTGTCTCGGTTCCAGAACCGGGACAAATGGGCCTCTGGAACCGGGACAAATGGACATTTTTCTACTAGTGAAGACTTCTCACATGTCCTGTAGAACAAACGGAACTACTCACAAATCATATTTATGTTCATGATCACAGGAGAATAATATATGATTAACAATCTGTATCTGAACATATAATCTTCCACCAACTAAACCAACTAGCATCAATTATATGATTTAATCAACACTACTAGCAACCCACTGGTACCGATCTGAGGTTTCAGACAAAGATGGAAAAGATGAACTAAGGTTTGGAGATGAGATGGTGCTAGTAAAGATGTTGATGGAGATGAGTCCTCCCATGTTGAGAGAAGTGTTGTTGATGACGATGATTTCGATTTCCCCTTCCCCAAAGGAAGTACCCCTAGCGAAATCGCTCCATCATAGAGCAAAAGTGCTCTTGCCCAGGTTCCGCCTCGAGACGGCGGCACTTCGTCCTGAAAGTCTTCTTTTGAAAAAAAATTCTAGGAAAATGGCTTCATATAGCAGAAGATGGGCCTCGGGGGACTGACGCGGGACCCACACATGCATGTGGCACACCCTTGGGTGGAGGGCGCACCCCATGAGCTTGAGGCCCCACCGTGGCTCCTCTCGGGTACTTCTTTCTTGCGGTCCCACTTCACCATCAGATCAGATCATGGTGGCGGGATCCAGATGGCGGTGAGCCAAGTCTGCCGGATCGGCCTCCTATATCAAATCAGATCGTAGATGCAAGATGACTCTTCTGATAGCATCGATCTCCTGGTAGTGGGTAGATTTTTTTTGCGAAAGTGGTAGTGGATAGATTGATTGAATACTCACCCAACGGCAGCGGCACACACAGCGCGTCGGCGTCCGAGCTCCTCCAATGACGAAGATGACGGCGCAACGAACCTAGCCCACCTCTCCGCTCTGTTGAGGCACTCCCCAGCCAACCTCTCCCCTCTGTCCACGACAGACCGACGCGTGGAATTGACACGTATCACCCAACACTCACCAAAAAGGCCCACAAAACTGCCAGCTCACACCAGACCCAGATCATAGAAACGTACGACTCGGTCAAAATCGATGTTTGAATCGCTCCCGGCCGATTTTGCCCCAGAGAGCTTAGTGATATAGGAGATGATTGATCCGACCTCAAAAAATGTATATTGATCTAACGTACACATATTGCATTGAATTACATAAGTAAAGATGAATAGCCAGCCACTTAGCGAAAGGAGTCTTCTGCTCACGAGTTCAAATGCACCTGTGATGAACAGTAAATACAAAATAATCAAAATAATCTATGTTTTTTAAACAAACATTGAAGAACTGTCTATGTATCTGCACATATTCGAGAAGAAAATCATATGTACTATTAGGGGGGCGGGGGGGGGAGTATTTTTTTCTGCATGAAAACTTGTACGTATAAAGACAATTCGTCAATGTTTGTTGCCACATCGGTTTCTTTTACCATTTTTTAAAAAAATAATGTTCACGACGGAGCATTTGAAGTCGCGGCCAGAAATACCTTGTCTGCCACGTAGCTAGCTTAGTGTTAGAAATAATAATAGCAATATTTAATACTCTAAATCTACAAAGCAAGGATACATGATGTGATGTTTTTAGATTTTTTGAAAAGAGACGATTTATTACTTAAAGGGCTTAAGTATTACACTGGCCTTTGCATAATTAAGATGCACACAGCCAAACAAAGTCCTCTTGCACAAACAAAAAATAAAAAGGTGAAGTACAAAGAAACATGTAGAGTTTGAATAACACCTAAAACGTAGGTGGGCCAATCATAAGATCATGTTGCCACCCATGTAGGGTAAAAGTATCCCTCGCCGTATCCTCCAATCGTGCATACACCTCCGTAAACAGGTCTCAATTCTCCACACGTTGTAGAGAGGACCATCAATGAAGAGACCCAGTACATCTATAGATAACCTGTATCAGAGACGTACTTTTATCATTAAGAACCTTATCATTTTTACATAGGCAAAGCGACCAAATAACGACAATCGCTCCCACGCCTAACAAGAGTACTAAACTTGTGATATATCCCATGTAACCAGTTGCCAAATACATAAGCAACGCTACAAGGAGGATACTAGCCAGAAGTTATCTTGATGACTGACCATATAGAACGGGCCAATTTGCATTTGAAGAATAAATGTTTTATTATCTCATCATGGTGACAAAAGACACATTGCTGACTTGCATGCTAATTTATCTTAATAAGGTTACCTTTAGTAAGCATGACTCTGCGGCGAAGATACCATGCAAAGATTTTATTCTTAAGAGGTATCTTCATCTTTCAGATATTCTTGTTATTATCAACTGGCACATAGATTGGATTACAATTGCACTGCGGACAATCGCTGGAGCAGGATGTACCACGATTCAAGCCTGAGTCCAATTAAATCTCTTCTAATACACATTTGGCGGAAATGATTGCATTACCGTGACAATAGTATCACCCTTGCTACACACATTCTTGTAAAGAACAAGATATTATTTCCGGAGTGTGGCATTTCCTAGCCACTTGTCCTCCCATAATCTAATTTCTGAGTCGGCTTTAATCGACAAGGATCCACAAGTGAAGCAATATTTCTTCGTAGCCATTAGACCCGCCCAAAAGTGGGAATCCCCAAGCTTCCAGTATACTTGGGATACCACCTTGGAACCCATATTTCCTCCTCAGGAGGGTTTGCCATACACCGTCTTTCATCAATAATTTAAACAACTATTTGCCGAGGAGGGCCCTATTCTTAATCTCAAGGTCATGAATGCCCAACCCGCTTTGGTCTTTGGGATGGCAAACTACACTCCATTTAGCTAGCCAATATTTATTTCTCTCGCTATCTCCTTGCCAAAAGAATCTTGATCGGAAATACTCCAGTCTATGTAAAAACTTCTTTCGGCAATTGGAGGATGGAAATCATATATAGTACCATGTTACTTAGTACTGAATTTATGAGGGCCAATCTTCCATCCAGAAACAGTAGTTTACTTCTCCAACTGCTAAGTCTTTTTTCCAGTCTCTCCTCGATGTGTTTCCATTCAGCATTTGTGAATCTTCAATAATGTATCGGTATCCCCAAATATGTGATCAGAAACTGGCCCTACCCACATCCGAACAGTTCAGCATATAGGTGGGCCTTATCTTGAGCCTCATCAAAACAAAACAATTCACTTTTGTGAAAATTGATCTTAAGACCTAAGAGTTGCTCGAATGCTGATAAAATTAGTTTGAGCAACTCTCAGGTCTTAAATCAATAGTTCACCACTGCAGAAAATCTTTTCATTCTGAGAGTCTGTTAAAGAAGTGGCCATTTGACTTTGTCACAAGCTTTTTCAAAGTCTATTTTGATTACCACCCCATTCAACCTTTTTTCGATGTAATTCATGGACTGTTTCATGAAGGATAATAACTCCCTCTAGGATGTGCCTGCCTTGCATAAAAGCAGTCTGTGAAGGACGAATCACGTGTTTAGCTACCGAATTTAGCCTAATAGTCGCAACCTTCATAAATATTTTAAAATTAACATTAAAGAGGCAAATAGGTCTATATTGTTGTATCTTTTCAGCCTCATTAACCGTAGGTAATAAAATAATGTCGCCGAAGTTTAAGAGAAACTATTCTAATTGCCTAACATGTAGGTCGCTAAACAAAAGTAGGAGATCCGGTTTAATGACTTTCAAGAAGTTCTGATAGAACTTAGCATGAAGACCATCCGGACCCGGGGCTTTGTTGTACTCCATTAGGAAAACCGTGTTTCTAACATCCTCCTCGGAGTATGGGGCTGTTAGAAGGCCATTTTCCCCATTAGAGACCTGGGGGGATGTCATCTATTCAAGACTCATCCATCGAAAAATTTCGATCCTCTCGGGCTCCGAACAAATTTTTATAATAATTAGTGATATAACATTTAAGTTGATCATGCCCCTCGATCGTGCCCTCATCCTGTTGTAGGGAATGAATACTTTTCTTCCGATGTTTGCCATTGGAAACTCCATGAAAATATCTAGTATTCAACTCACCTTTTAGGATAAATTGAGAGTTAGAATGATGGTATCATTTGAGTTCCTCTTCACACAGCATGCTAGCTATCTGTGCATTCGAATGACTCTTGATCTCGATTTCATGCTCAGATAGAGGTCTAACCTCTGCCAAAGCTTCTAATTCACCAATGATATATAGACAAAAGAAAAAGATTCTCCTTTTTTCAGATACTCGCCGTATGCCTAGCCCAACCACCAAGGAGTTTGTGTAATGCATGCATTTTGTTATTCCATTTGTGCATTGGGGTATGCCCGGCCACCGGTTTCACCCGCACCGCCTTGACCATGTCATGGAAGCCATCCCAAAGCAACCCCCCAAGTTGAACTTGCATCTATGTTGTGGTCGTGGTAAACTAGTAGTTAGGAGAATGGATGTGTGGTCTGATATAGCCTCAATACGAGGTAGAGCACGAACATACACCATAAGAAATTTACATTCCCAGTCATTATCCATAGGAAATTTTCTCTTTAGTTGAAGAGCCACATCAGTTATACTTTTTTAGTCATATAAATATTTTGTAGGGAACCATCTAAAAATAGATTCTGTAGGGCACGTATGTGACATATATGGACAACTAATACTATAGTTCTTCCACTGATGTTCACCTTATATATAGAAATCTTAACTTTTATAGTTAGGCCTTACTATATAACTAATGGAGTAGGTTGTTCAACATTTATGGTAATATGGGTGAACCTAAGGGATTGATTATATCTTCCTTTTAATTATATAATAGATAGATTGTCAAAAAGATCACATTGCCCGCCTAGCTCAGTTGGTAGAGCTCAAGGTTCTTAGCACATGGTTTGTTTGCTACCTGAGCAAACTTGCCTTTCCTGCAGCCATCCTAGCCCCACGATTTAGGACGAGTGGGCCGGAGATCACTGTTTGGAATGGTAGGACTGCCTAGGTAGCACACCATAGAGGCTCATTACCTTGTGGTCTTGGGTTCGAGCCCCAAGGCGGGCAATTTCTTTTTGGTGCTTCCACGTATTTTATTTTCTTTCTGGATTTGTACCCTTTTTTGACCAATTATTTTAGGTATTTGGGATAACTTAGAGTTATGTATTTTATGCAACATCAAACTCCACATGGAAGTTAGCTAGATGAATCGAATGTATTGGTGTGATGTGGACCTTGGAATGTAGGAAATCAGGTGATGGAGCACCAGGTGAGTGGCTTTGTTTTATTATATTTAGCGTTGTAATTTTCTATGATTGGTGTTTAGGCCATCTTCTAGACTATGGACGGTGGGGTTTGTGGCGCTATTTTAGTGGTGGTCATTCATTTGTTCATCTATTTGTGTGTCATAACAGAAATGATTGACCATCGCTGCACATAATCATCCATGGAAGTACCAGGACACTTTCCCTTCTCAACAAGGCTCATACATCAGCCTAGACCGAGCCCTGGAAGTAAATATCATTACGCAATGGCCACAGGTTCCATATGCAAGAAGCACATATCACATTATTTACAACAAGTTTAGAACTAAGAGACCACAACCTACATAAGCCAGACATCGACTGAGGAATAAAAAAAGCAACCACATCAGATAAACACTTCCAATATTCTTTTTTCACTATGCAGTCCAAGAACAAATGTTGTACATAGATAAATGTGCATTGAGTGTTGTTAGCAGATACATAGCTAATCCTGGGAAAGAGCACTGCAAAGCAGTACGGTGGATTTTTAGATACTTGCGAGGTACTTCTAATGCTTATTAACAGTTTGGGAAATCTAGAGATGGACTTGTTGGTTTTGCTATTCTAATTTTGCTGGTGATTTAGACAAGAGAAGATCTCTCACAGCTTATGTTTTCATCATTGGTGGTTGTGTTGTGGCCTGTGAGTTCGAGAGGAACTTTGCAGTGTGTTGTATCTCGTTCCACTACTGATGTCGAGTATATGGCTGTTTCTGAGACATGCAAAGAAGCTATTTGGTTGGGAAGTTTGTACACTAAGCTTTATGAAAATATGTCTTGCCCTACCATATTTTGTGACAATCAAAGTATTATATGACTTAAAAGAATCAAATGTATCATGAAAGAACAAAAACACATTGATGTTAATGGAGGTGCATGCGACTTGGCCGCCAGGCTTCGCGTGTCATCCTGTGAGGCTCCATGGATCCCTCCCACATGATCAATAATCCTTCCCCTAAACCTATCACAACGTTCCAAGTCAAAACTACTCCATAAAACGCGGTACAATACCGTGGATGTAGCATTACTGCCCACATGATGGTCCGTTTCTATTGAATGTTTTGGGAGTAATGCTATACATAATAGGTTTACGGGGGTTTTACACGTACGTGGATTTTGATTGGAGATTAAGAGGGAGGAGGGGCTCAGCCCCGTGAAAATCATGGGGGAGAGGTTAGTTAGAAAGAAAGAATCCTAGTCAATGTGTACTTGTGTGTAACTCTTTGTACGTTTAGCATTATAGATGTTTTGGTGCTTGTCCCCGTCAGCGCAGTTGTTAGCACGTTCATTGTTTGCATTTGCAGATCTCGAATCTCAACAAGTAGCCCAGTGTGTGGAGTTCACCTTGATCCGCGGTTCTAATACTGATATGGATATATTGCAACCGTATTTCTTCTCCAAGTTGCTAGCAACATAAGTGACTTCGTTTATGGTGGTGCTCTTCGAGTATTAAGTCTCAAATTCCAGGCTAAAAACCTACGTTTTGGGCGGCCGCTGTCTCCGTGTGCAGCTCAACGCTACTCCTGGTACGCTCACACTTGCTGCTGTCGCTCAAAGCCAGCGCGCCGCTCACTGCGTGGGTGGCGTCCCTCACCGTGCAATCCGCCGCCAACGTGACACGCGTTACCACGCTCATGGTGGCCACTTCCACCAAAGCCAAAACCAAGAACAAAGGTCGGTCGTTGGTGATTTGTTTTGCGCATGGCACTAAGAACTGTTGTGTGTTTGCGGATCGAAATTTGCTCACTAAGTTCTGAAGTTGTCCATTTCTTCTGTGAGTTGTAACCTACGATCAACATGAGCAGAAACTTTTCAGAGTTTTTCTGCTAAAGAATCTTTTCCATTTTAAACTTTCATTCAAACTACGCACCACTTAAACTTGTCTCCCTATATTTCCTAATTTTGAAATTTGAACAAATTGCCTGTCTAGCTCAGTTGGTAGAGCGCTCTTAACCTTGTGGTCTTGGGTTCGAGCCCCAAGGTGGGCGATAATGTTTTGTGTAGGCTGTTTCATATTCGTTTACATAGGACTAGGTGGAATAAATATGAACCACACATATTTGTGATAAAATGATCTCTCTAATCACCTTTTGCATCTCGTACAAACCACATATATTCCTGATAAAGGTGATCTCTATAACACCTTTTACATATTGATGTTCTCCAAGAATCATGCATTGGAAGTAATATAACACCTAATATGCACGAGGTGGATAACCCACAAACATTTGGAAAGCTGCATGAGTCGAATGTTGTGACAACCTAACATCGTTAAACATTTGCACACACTTTGGTCGAAGATAAGAGGTACGGCAAGTGAACCGATGTCTTTCGTATTGTACTGTCATTGGCAACCACTGCCAAGATCCAACGCCTTTTCCTTATTGTACCTTCATTCGCAACCACTGCCAAGATAATCAGTCATTTTGGAAGATCAACACATGATAGGGTTTCCTTGTCAAGATTAATGTACTAGACCGAGCCATGAGATTTTTCTTCCTAGTACCGTAGATGCCATTACCATTGAGATGTCAATCTAATTACTATCGCCTCTCACAAAGGTTGCAACATTATCCTCGAAGCACTGAAACCCAAGCAAAATAACACTCATTCCATCATGTGGACGGGCAATACCATAAATTTTCCTCACCGAACACGTGAAGGTCAAAGAAGAGGTTGATAAAAATACAGATTTCAAAGAAAATACGGCGCTACGGCATGCATGTCTACTTCTAATCCTCAATCATATTCAAGTTGTTCCAGTATAGATTCTTTTTGTGGGGTGGTTCCAATCTATTCTTAACCCCCATCATTTCAATCTCTTTTTTATTTCAAACGTTGTTATTGGTATTATTTATTTTAGAATATTTTTATTTTATGCATGTAGAATAGTTGTGGTTTCAATTATAATATGCACCTTTATTTTTTTCCAGGAACTACCCTTGCTGCGGGTTTTTTATGATGCTAATATAAGTGTATCTTTTATTTCACTTTATCCTTCAATTGTAAAGTTTTAACATATGATTCTTTTGTTGTGAATAACAAATATGATTTAACATACTAGTAGTAGTAGGTTTGTGTTATGCCATGGGAATTGGTGATTTGTTTTGCGCATGGAACTATGAAATGTTGTGTTCCGTGGTTCGAAATTTGCTCATTAAGTTCTGAAGTTCTAAGTTTCTTCTAGGAGCTCCAACCTATGATCAACGCGACCATGAGGTGCGGGGAACTTTTCAATGTCCTTCTTGCCAAAAATATTTCCTATTTTAACCTTCCATTTATAATATGCATCACTTAATACTGCCTGAAATGTAAACGTAAAAATTTAAATTTGGGCCAGATTGCCCGTCTAGCTCAGCTGATAGAGCGCAAAGCTCTTAACTTTGTGGTCTTGTTGGGTCGAGCCCCAAGGTGGGTGGCATATTTTTAGTTAAACTTTATTTTAGTAGAAGTTGTCTAGAGTTATGCCTTTTTGAACAAACAAATGCAATGTTTAATATTCTTTTACCTCTGACTAGATGGAATAAGTCGGAAATACAAACCACAAATATTTTTCATAAAAGTGATTCCTGTAATCACATTTTTTACATATCACAAATGTTTGTGATAAAGGTGATATTTATAATCATACATCTCGATGTTCTTCAAGACTCCTACAAAGAAAGTTAAACATCGAACACCTCCTGATTCAAAAATCGGGATTGCATGAGAAGATCGCCCCCAAACTGCGGCGGAGGTGGTGACGATGGGGAGACGCTGCAGGAGGATAATGTTGACACACCACCAGGCTTAGCCTTCACCGTCTTGGAGATGGGCTTCAGACATTAGACTCCAGCCCAGGAAGGTTGCCTCGGTGTCATCAAGCTCAAGATCTGGTTGGGTGGGTTCAAAAAGGAAGCTGGGTGGCTTGATACCGAGCACCTGCCTCCTCGAACGAATCAGAGTAGTTCTTGTATATGTACTTCCTGTCCGAATCAATTGCTTAAAAGAAGGATCGACAAAAATTAGCACGAACATTTCACCGAACACTTGCCGGGCGTTGTGACCCCTGTAAGGGCGAATGGTACCTGCGCCGGACGGACGAGGGTCTGGACCGACGGCTGAAGACAAGAGGCGGAGGTCGTGTGTAACGGTGGCGGTTGGGGAGTTTCGGAAAGGGATTGGCAGGCGGCCAGGGTAGAAGAACGACATCGTGGGCGAGATAAGCAGATGCAAAGAAAGAGGGGAGGATGGAGACGCGGGTCCGGATGAGGTTTTGGGTGGCCCGGGTGTGTCAGAGTCCTACGTGGCTGGTTTTCGGAGTCCCGTAATGCCCTCCTTGTTGGCGGAAAAAATGATGTCCGGACTGGTCCGTAGACCGATATGGGACGACGTTGGATGACAAACTGCGTCCGAAAAGCTCTGTCCGAACACTTAGAGCATCTACAGACAGGCTCCTCAAACCCGTCTCATATGCCCGGGCGGGCCGCCCGATCGCTGTCCGGTCACGTTTTTTGAGCCAGACGATCCCCTCAAACGGCTCTCAGACGCCTGGGCTGACCGGCACCCAGGGTAGAAGAACGACATCGTGGGCGAGATAAAAAGTTGATGCAAAAAAAGAGGGAAGGATGGAGACACGGGTCCGGACGAGGTTTTGGGTGGCCCGAGGGTGCCAGAGTCCTACGTGGCTGGTTTTCGGAGTCCCGTAATGCCCTCCTTGTTGGCGAAAAAAAATGATGTCCGGACTGGTCCGCAGACCGATGTGGGACGACATTGGATGACAAACTGCGACCGAAAAGCTCTGTCCGAACACTTAGAGCATCTACAGCCTGGCGCCTCAAACCCGTCTCATATGCCCGGGCGGGCCACCCGATCGCTGTCCGGTCACGTTTTTTGACCCTGATGATCCCCTCAAACGGCTCTCAGACGCCCAGGCTGACCGGCACCCCTCATACCCAACCCAAATATGGGGCGGATATGGGGACGCCCGGGCACACCCGCCACGTCGGACCCGGCCTACCCGACCCCATATAAATTCCTCTCCATCCACTCACCGGACCAAACCCTAGCCACTTCACTCCCCCTCCCCTCCCCTTCCCTCTGCCACGCAAGCTCATCTCCGGCTCTTTCCGGCCATCTCCCGCATGGCGGGAAGCGGATCCTAATCCTTCACCTCCAGATTCGTCGACCCGGAGCTCATCCCACGCGGCCCCAATGAGGGATGGCCGTCTGGCTTGCGCTCCGCCGCGCCCGAGAAGAGGCCCGTGCACGGCTACACTCGGACTCCATCCGTTAGGAATCCATTGTGTCCACCCAAATGATGCGTGGATTCGGCGTTAGGCCAGTCGTAGCTGCCTCGCCAGAGGCCGTGGGACCCGTCTGGCATCCGAACGCGCTGGCGGACGCGCAACCCCTTCGTTGGCGTGCCGAGCATCGGGATGCACCATGGGCCTCGAGTCCGACGAAGCTCTCATAGGCGGAGCCAGGATTTCTCAAAGTCTAGGGTAAAACCATGTGGGTGTAAAAAAAACTAATCCTATTCCACGACACATACCAATGCATGTTAGAAGTACACAATTCAGAGTTGGAAGGAAATACGAACTCATCATTACCACGAGAGAAAATTTCAGAAAAAGATGCATGTAACAGTTTAACAGGCTGCATCATGCCAAAAGCTGGTAGCAAATTAAGGAAGACTTTCTTCGTTTGAGCCCATCATTTTTTTCATCGGTGTAGTAGGACTTGGAGCTGTAAGATAAGATTCAGTGTTTAAAATCAAGACTTTGGACATAGTCTAAGTCTAATTCATGTTGACAATGAAATTAAAATTGACCGAAGTATAGAATCACCAAATAGCTTATTTCGGTTGAATTATTTTCCTATTTTTGCCGGTGTATTTCGGTTGAATCAGAGTAACTAGGGCGGAAAGGCTAGATGATACTACTTAATACTACCACCTAGTTTATTGCTCTCCTTTGTAATTTGTGTCAAACTTTGACCAAAGATTTAATTAACAAAATATTAATGCATGTCAACAAGAATTATATCGTTGGATTCGTATTTTAACATAGCTTTCAATGATATAATTTTTTGTGGCATGCATGAACATTTTGTTAGCTAAATTTATGGTTAAAATTTGGCACAAAATACAATGTAACCAATAAATCAGGACGGAGCTAGTAAATTAACTGAGGTCGCTTTTGGTAGCGCGAGGGGGGAAATATCCAGTGCTACCAAGCCTTAGGTGCTACCGTGATACGGGCTCCTCAACGTCGGATTCTCAGATCGGACAACTCTCAATAACTCTGCAACATTTATAAAAAAGGCTTCAAAGATTCCAAAAATTGTGCATTGGTCCAGCAGATCCAACAGCTCCCAGGTACCGTCCGATCTAAGAATCCGACGGCCCATATGCCCGTAACACGGTAGCATTTAAGCCTTGATAGCACCAGATACTCTCCCGTCAGGGCATATTAGGGGCACTGCTCTCCGATGAGACGATCTGAACACCGAGGCAGTTGGGCGCAGCCGCACACATACATTCCGCACAGAAGGAAAGCGGTGTCGACGTTGCGAGAGTTTCTGGGCGAGATGATGAGGGGACCTCCTGTACATCGCCTTCAGCGCCCGTTATTGCAACCGGCGCTCACGCGGCGCGCTGCTGGGCCGGCTCAACAATCGCAGCAACCATGCTGCGAAAAAAATAAAGAGGATTTTAATACTGAAACTGTTTCTTTGGGAATAGAAGAATTCAAACTCGGCACACAGGCATCGACAGCAGTAGCTCGTAACCACTAGGCTGAGATCATACCGTTGTCCACAATTAGAAACCAGTACTATTTGACCTTTCCTTCAATTAACACATATTATATATACCCAGCATAAATTATTTTGAAAAGAAATATAAATTAAAATAATTCTAAAAGTATTGAAAACAGCCACGAATTTGAAAAAAAGGTTCATATGAATTGAAAAAAAGGTTCAGAATTACTGTTTAAAAGTTCATGAGTTCCAAAATGCGCATGAAGTTTCCAAAAAAGTTCAAAAATACATTGGATTTGAAAAAAGTGCATCAGATTTGAAAAAAGTTCATTGAATTTCATAAAAAGTTCATCGAGTTTGAAAAATGTTCATTGAATTTGAAAAAAAAAGTTCATCGAATTTAAAAAAAATACATCAGATTTGAAAAACATTCATCGGATTTGGAAAAAGTTCATCGAATTTGAAAAATGTTCATCGGATTTGGAAAAAGTTTATCGAATTCGAAAAAAGTTCATCGATTTTGAAAAAGAGTTCATTGAATTTGAAAAATGTTCATCGGATTTGGAAAAAAGTTCATCAATTTTCAAAAAGAGTTCATCGAATTGGAAAAAAGTTCATTGATTTGAAAAACGTTCATCGGTTCTTACAAAAAACGTGAAAAAGAAAAATCATTGATTTTGAAAAAGAACACGGTTTTTTTAAGATGAATTTTAAAAATGAAAAAAAGAACAAAACAAAAAGGGAAAAGAAAGAAAAGAAAAAGAAAACCTGAATAAAACCGCACCTGAAAATGACCAACGAACCGAAAAAAAGGTTTAGGAAGCTTCCCAAAACCAGAGCAGTTCCCGCAACTTGAGGAAATAAAAAGAAGGAAAGAAGTTACTCCCTCTGTCCGAAAATACTTGTCATCAAAATGGACAAAAAGGGGTGTATCTAGAATTAAAATACATCTAGATAAATCCCTTTTTATTCATTTTGATGACAAGTATTTCCGGACGAAAGGAGTATAAAACACGAGTCGTTCTTTGGCTTGGTGGTTGTGGTCGCTGGGGTTCAAGAGCAGATCGCGAGTTCGAATTCTCGCTGGCTCACACTTTTTGAGCTAATAGAAAGAAAAGGCAGATACATGGGCCGGCTCAGTCGCAGCAAAGGGACGTGCGCTGCATGCGCCGGTTTGCAGAAACGCTTATAACCGGCACTTGCAGCGCCAAATAGGGATTGCCGATGATGAGTCATTCTAAAAAGATCCTTTTCGGTAGCATTGAACTGGGTTGGCTCGTACGTTAGGTGGAAATCTCTCGTGTGGAGTCTAGAGAGATCTATGGGCTAGAGCTTGGTGCTGGGCCTCTACACGTCTGGGGCTGGACTTCCTATCAGTCAAAATTCTTAAAAGAATGATCCCACGCGCGCCCCCTTCGTGGGCCAGCCCATTAACCCATCACGCCCTCGCTTCCCTCCCGCTCGCCTTCATTCGTTCGATCAAACGATCTCGCATTTGTTTTTTTTTTTCGGCTGTATTTGTGATGTTCGTTCAGAAAAAAACAAATCATTGATTTACATAATAAATTCACGAATTTGGAAAAAGTTCATCAAATTTCAAAAAAAGTTTATCGGCTTAAAAAAAGTTCATCGAATTCAAAAAAGTTCATCGAATTAAAAAAAGGTTCATCGACCTAAAAATGAGTTCATCGAATTTGAAAAAAATTCACCGCATTTGAAAAAAAAAATCACCAAATTATAGAAAAAAAGTTCATCGAATTTGAAGAAAAGTTCACTGCATTTGAAAAAAGTCCATCGAACTTGAAAATTAGCTCACCAAAATTTTGGAAAAAAGTTCATGAAATCCGGTGAACTTTACGAATTAGAAAAGGGTACAAAGAAAAATAAAAAAAGAAAAAGAAAAAGAAAGACAGAAAAAGAAAAGAAAGAACAAAAGATGTAAGAAAATGTACTTGATCACAAAACGTTTAGTGGCGGGCTGGTTATCACGTTGCATGCTGGGTTTGAATCCTCCCAGGTACGTCTTTTTTGCATCAGTTTAGAAAAAGAAAAAGGAATGTTGGCCGGACCTCGTCGCACAGGGGGTATGCGCCCTGTACCATTAACATTGTATTCGGCGCTGAGGGCGCCAAATAGGATTCGGGAAAAAGAACTGCTGAGCTGTTGGTGTTAGTTGGGCCACTCCTGGGCTGACAGCCTCAATTGCCCCAGGCTTAATTTTGCCCCTGGAAGTTCCGTCAAAAATCGTTGCGTTGCATGTAATAATATAAATTTAGGGTCTAATTTGAAGTATCCAGATATGGAATGTATTTTTTAAGGCGTGGCCGGTCATTATCTATGACCACGGGCGTTTGAGAGGTCAGATTTGTCAAGTCCAGCTATAAATGCTCTTACAATAGTTTTGAAGGTCCGCCTTGGAAATGCCTTAAGATAACATCGACCACCACCCCCACAAGGCAACTGACCGAGGCAGGCGTGGTCAATCTCCCTCGCGAGCTCCCCAAAAATCCTCTGCTCTCCACTAGCACTGGGTGTTGGGGAACGTAGTAATTTCAAAAAAAATCCTACGCACACACAGGATCATGGTGATGCATAGCAACGAGAGGGGAGAGTGTGTCTACGTACCCTCGTAGACCGAATGCGGAAGCGTTAGCACAACCCGGTTGATGTAGTTGTACGTCTTAACGATCCGACCGATCCAAGTACCTAACACACGGCACCTTCGAGTTCTGCACACGTTCAACTCGATGACGTCCCGCAAGCTCCGATCCAGCAAAGCTTCACAGGAGAGTTTCGGCAGCACGACGGCGTGGTGACGGTGATGATGATGCTACTGACGCAGGGCTTCGCCTAAGCACCACTACGATCTACGATATGATCGAGGTGGATTATGGTGGAGGGGGGCACCGCACACGGCTAAGAGATCAATGATCAGTTATTATGTCTATGGGGTGCCCTCTGCCCTCGTATATAAAGGAGCAAGGGGGAGGAGGCGGCCGGCCAGAGAGAGGCGCGCCAAGGGGGGTCCTACTCCCACCGGGAGTAGGATTCCCCCTTTTCCAACTTGGACTAGGAGAGGGAAGGAAGAGGAAGGAGCAAGGAAGGAAAGGGGGGCCGGCCCCCCTTCCTAATTCGGATTGGGCTTGGGGGGCGCCACCTCCCTTTCTCCTTTCCCATCCTTTCCACTAAAGCCCAATAAGGCCCATATACCTCCCGGGGGGTTCCGATAACCTCCCGATGCTCCGGTATATTCCCGATCTCACCCGGAACCATTCCGATATTCAAATATAGTCGTTCAATATATCGATCTTTACGTCTCGACCATTTAAAGACTCCTCTTCATGTCCGTCATCATATCCGGGACTCCGAACTACCTTCGGTACATCAAAACACAAAAACTCATAATATCGATCATCACCGAACTTTAAGCGTGCGGACCCTACGGGTTCGAGAACTATGTAGACATGACCGAGACACGTCTCCAGTCAATAACCAATAGCGGAACCCGGATGCTCATATTGGTTCCTACATATTCTATGAAGATCTTTATCGGTCAAACCGCATAACAACATACGTTTTTCCCTTTGTCATTGGTATGTTACTTGCCCGAGATTCGATCGTTGGTATCTCAATACCTAGTTCAATCTCGTTACCAGCAAGTCTCTTTACTCGTTTCGTAATACTCATCCCGCAACTAACTCATTAGTTACAATGCTTGCAAGGCTTATAGTGATGTGCATTACCAAGTGGGCCCAGAGATACCTCTCCGACAATCAAAGTGACAAATCCTAATCTCAATCTATGCCAACTCAACAAGTACCATCGGAGACACCTGTAGTGCACCTTTATAATCACCCAGTTCCGTTGTGACGTTTGGTAGCACACAAAGTGTTCCTCCGATATTCGGGAGTTGCATAATCTCATAGTCAGAGGAACATGTATAAGTCATGAAGAAAGTAGTAGCAACAAACTAAACGATCATCGTGCTAAGCTAACGGAATGGGTCAAGTCAATCACATCATTCTCTAATGATATGATCCCGTTAATCAAATGACAACTCATGTCTATGGCTAGGAAACTTAACCATCTTTGATTCAACGAGCTAGTCAAGTAGAGGCATACTAGTGACACTTTGTTTGTCGATGTATTCACACATGTACTAAGTTTCTGGCTAATATAATTCTAGCATGAATAATAAACATTTATCATGATATAAGAAAATAAATAATAACTTTATTATTGCCTCTAGGGCATATTTCCTTCAGTCTCCCACTTGCACTAGAGTTAATAATCTAGTTCACATCTTTATGTGATTAGTTCACATCTCCATGTGACTAATACCCAAAGGGTTTACTAGAGTCAATAATCTAGTTCACATCGCTATGTGATTAACACCCAAAGAGTGATCATGTTTTGCTTATGAGAGAAGTTTAGCCTACGGGTCTGCAACATTCAGATCCGTATGTATTTTGCAAATCTCTATGTCTCCCACCTGGACTTGATCCCGGATGTAGTTGAAGCATCTCTTGATGTGCTTGGTTCTCTTGTGAAATCTGGATTCCTTTGCCAAGGCAATTGCACCAGTATTGTCACAAAAGATTTTCATTAGACCCAATGCACTAGGTACGACACCTAGATCGGATATGAACTCCTTCATCCAGACTCCTTCATTCGCTGCTTCCGAAGTAGCAATGTACTCCGCTTCACATGTAGATCCCGCCACGAGGCTCTATTTAGAATAGCTCCAACTGATAGTTCCACCATTCAATATGAACACGTATCCGGTTTGCGATTTAGAATCGTCTGGATCAGTGTCAAAGCTTGCATCAACGTAACCATTTAGGATGAGCTCTTTGTCACCTCCATGAACGAGAAACATATCCTTAGTCCTTTTCAGGTATTTCAGGATGTTCTTGACCGCCGTCCAGTGATCCACTCCTGGATTACTTTGGTACCTCCCTGGTAAACTAATAGTAAGGCACACATCAGGTCTGGTACACAACATTGCATACATGATAGAGCCTATGGCTGAAGCATAGGGAACATTTTTCATTTTCTCTCTATCTTCTGCAGTGGTCGGGCATTGAGTCTTACTCAACTTCACACCTTGTAACACAGGCAAGAACCCTTTCTTTGCCTGATCCATTTTGAACTTCTTCAAAAATTTGTCAAGGTATGTGCTTTATGAAAGTCCAATTAAGCGTATTGGTCTATCTCTATAGATCTTGATGCCCAATATGTAAGCAGCTTCACCGAGGTCTTTCATTGAAAAATTCTTTTCAAACACTCCTTTATGCTTTCCAGAAAATTCTACATTATTTCTAATCAACAATATGTAATTCACATATACTAATCAGAAATGTTGTAGTGCTCCCACTCACTTTCTTGTAAATACAGACTTCACGGCAAGTCTGTATAATACCATATGTTTTGATCACTTTATGAAAAGCATATATTCCAACTCCGAGATGCTTGCACCAGTCCATAGATGGATCGCTGGAGCTTGCTCACTTTGTTAGCACCTTTAGGATCGACAAAACCTTCTGGTTGTATCATATACAACTCTTCTTTAAGAAATCCATTCAGGAATGCAGTTTTGACATCCATTTGCTAGATTTCATAAAATGTGACAACTGCTAACATGATTCGGACAGACTTAAGCATCGCTACGAGTCAGAAAGTCTCATCGTAGTCAACCCCTTGAACTTGTCGAAAACCTTTTGCAACAAGTCGAGCTTTGTTGACAGTAACACTACTATCAGCGTCCGTCTTCCTCTTGAAGATCCATTTATTCTTAATGACTCACCAATTTTCGGGCAAGTCAATCAAAGTCCACACTTTGTTCTCATACATGGATCCCATCTCAGATTTCATGGCCTCAAGCCATTTTGCGGAATCTAGGATCATCATTGCTTCCTCATAGTTCATAGGTATGTCATGGTCAAGTAACATGACTTCTAGAAAGGATTACCGTACCACTCTGGTGCAGACCATACTCTAATTGTCCTACGAGGTTCGGTAGTAACTTGATCTGAAGTTTCATGATCATCATCATTAGCTTCCTCACTAATTGGTGTAGAGATCACTAGAACTGATTTCTGTGATGAACTACTTTACAATTCGGGAGAAGGTACAATTACCTTATCAAGTTCTACATTCCTCCCACTCACTTCTTTCGAGAGAAACTTCTTCTCTAGAAAGGATCCACTTTTAGCAACAAAATATCTTGCCTTCGGATCTGTGATAGAAGGTATACCCAATAGTTTCTTTTGGGTATCCTATGAAGACGCACTACTCCGATTTGGGTTCGAGCTTATCAGTTTGAAACTTTTTCACATAAACATCGTAACCCCAAACTTTAAGAAATGATAGCTTTTGGTTTCACCATAGTTCCTACGGTGTCATCTCAACGGATTTAGATAGTGCCCTACTTAACGTGAATGCAGCTGTCTCTAATGTATAACCCCAAAACAATAGTGGTAAATCGGTAAGAGACGTCATAGATCGCACCATATCTAGTAAAGTGAGATTACGACGTTCGGACACACCATTACTCTGTGGTGTTCCAGGTGGCGTGAGTTGCGAAACTATTCCGCATTATTTCAAATGAAGACCAAACTCGTAACTCAAATATTCTCCTCCACGGTCAGATCGTAGAAACTTTATTTTCTTGTTACGATGATTTTCCACTTCACTCTAAAATTCTTTGAACTTTTTAAATGTTTCTCACTTATGTTTCATCAAGTAGATATACCCATATCTGCTCAAATCATCTGTGAAGGTCAGAAAATAACGATACCCGCCGCGAGTCTCAACACTCATCAGACCGCATACATCAGTATGTATTATTTCCAATAAGTCAGTTGCTCGCTCCATTGTTCCGGAGAACGGAGTCTTAGTCATCTTGCCTGTGAGGCATGGTCCGCAAGCATCAACTGATTCATAATGAAGTGATTCCAAAAGCCCATCGGCATGGATTTTCTTCATGCGCTTTACACCAATATGACCTAAATGGCAGTGCCACAAATAAGTTGCACCATCATTATTAACTTTACATCTTTTGGCTTCAATATTATGAATATGTGTATCACTACGATCGAGATTCAATACACCATTTATATTGAGTGTATGACCATAGAAGGTTTTATTCATGTAAATAGAATAACAATTATTCTTTGACTTAAATGAATAACCGTATTGCAATAAACATGATCAAATCATATTTATGCTCAACGCAAACACCAAATAACATTTATTTAGGTTCAACACTAATCCCGAAAGTATAGGGAGTGTGTGATGATGATCATATCAATCTTGGAACCACTTCCAACACACATCATTACTTCACCCTTAACTATTCTTTGTTCATTCTGCAACTCCAGTTTCGAGTTACTCATCTCAGCTACTGAATTAGTATCAAATACTGAGGGGTTGCTATAAACACTAGTAAAGTACACATCAATAACATGCATATTAAATATACCTTTGTTCACTTTGCCATCCTTCTTATCCGCCAAATACTTGGGGCAGCTCTGCTTCCAGTGACTAGTCCCTTTGCAGTAGAAGCACTTAGTCTCAGGTTTAGGTCTAGACTTGGGCTTCTTCACTTGAGCAGCAACTTGCTTGTCGTTCTTCTTGAAGTTCCCCTTCTTCCCTTTGCCCTTTTCTTGAAACTAGTGGTCTTGTCAACCATCAACACTTGATGCTTTTCTTGACTTCTACCTTCGTTGATTTCAGCATCACGGAGAGCTTGGGAATCGTTTCTGTTATCCCTTGCATATTATAGTTCATCAAGAAGTTCCAGTAACTTGGTGATAGTGACTAGAGAATTCTGTCAATCACTATCTTATCTGGAAGATTAACTCCCACTTGATTCAAGTGATTGTAGTACTCAGACATTCTGAGCACATGCTCACTAGGTGAGCTCTTCTCCACCATCTTGTAGGCAAAGTGCTTGGCAAAGGTCTCATACCTTTCGACATGGGCATGAGTCTGAAATACTAATTTCAACTCTTGGAACATCTGATATGCTCCGTGGCATTCAAAACGTCTTTGAAGCCCCGATTCTAAGCCGTAAAGCATGGTGCACTAAACTATCAAGTAGTCATCATATCGAGCTCGCCAAACGTTCATAACGTCTGCATCTGCTCCTGCAATCGGTTTGTCACCTAGCGGTGCATCAAGGACATAATTCTTCTGTGCAGCAATGAGGATAATCCTCATATCACGGATCCTATCCGCATCATTGCTACTAACATCTTTCAACTTAGTTTTTCTCTAGGAACATATCAAAATAAACGGGGAGCTACATCCCGAGCTATTGATCTACAACATAGTTATGCAAATACTATCAGGACTAAGTTCATGATAAATTAAAGTTCAATTAATCATATTACTTAAGAACTCCCACTGAGATAGACATCCCTCTAGTCATCTAAATGATCACGTGATCCAAATCAACTAAACCATGTACGATCATCACGTGAGATGGAGTAGTTTTCAATGATGAACATGACTATGTTGATCATATCTACTATATGATTCACGCTCGACCTTTCGGTCTCAGTGTTCCGAGGCCATATCTACCTATGTTAGGCTCGTCAAGTTTAACCCAAGTATTCTGCGTGTGAAAAATTGTCTTACACCCGTTGTAGATGAATGTTAAGCTTATCACACCCTATCATCACGTGGTGTCTCGGCACGACGAACTTTGGCAATGGTGCATACTCAGGGAGAACACTTATACCTTGAAATTTAGTGAGAGATCATCTTATAATGCTACCGACAAATAAAGCAGAATCAGATGCATAAAGGATAAACATCACATGCAATCAATATAAGTGATATGATATGGCCATCATCATCTTGTGCTTGTGATCTCCATCTCCGAAGCACCGTCATGATCATCATCGTCACCGGCGCGACACCTTGATCTCCATCGTAGCATCGTTATCGTCTCCCCAACTATTGATTCTACGACTATCGCTACCGCTTAGTGATAAAGTAAAGCAATTACAGGGCGATTGCATTGCATACAATAAAGCGACAACCATATGGCTCCTGCCAGTTGCCGATAACTCGGTTACAAAACATGATCATCTCATACAACAAAATATAGCATCATGTCTTGACCATATCACATCACAACATGCCCTGCAAAAACAAGTTAGATGTCCTCTACTTTGTTGTTGCAAATTTTACGTGGCTGCTATGGGCTGAGCAAGAACCGTTCTTACCTATGCATCAAAACCACGACAATAGTTCGTCAAGTTAGTGTTGTTTTAACCGTATCAAGGACCGGGCGTAGCCACACTCGGTTCAACTAAAGTTGGAGAAACTGACACCCGTCAGCCACCTATGTGCAAAGCACGTCGGTAGAACCAGTCTTGCGTAAGCGTACGCGTAATGTCGGTCCGGGCCGCTTCATCCAACAATACCGCCGAACCAAAGTATGACATGCTGGTAAGCAGTATGACTTGTATCGCCCACAACTCACTTGTGTTCTACTCGTGCATATAACATCTACGCATAAAACCAGGCTCGGATGCCACTGTTGGGGAACGTAGTAATTTCAAAAATAATCCTACGCACACACAGGATCATGGTGGTGCATAGCAACGAGAGGGGAGAGTGTGTCTATGTATCCTCGTAGACCGAATGCGGAAGCGTTAGCACAACGCGGTTGATGTAGTCGTACGTCTTCACGATCCGACCGATCCAAGTACCGAACACATGACACCTCCGAGTTCTGCACACATTCAACTCGATGACGTCCCGCGAGCTCCGATCCAGCAAAGCTTCACAGGAGAGTTTCGTCAGCACGATAGCGTGGTGATGGTGATGATGATGCTACCGACGCAGGGCTTCGCCTAAGCACCACAACGATATGATCGGGGTGAATTATGGTGGAGGGGGGCACCGCACACGGCTAAGAGATCAATGATCAATTGTTATGTCTATGGGGTGCCCCCTGCCCTCGTATATAAAGGAGCAAGGGGGAGGAGGCGGCCGGCCAGGGAGAGGCGCGCCAAGGGGAGTCCTACTCCCACCGGGAGTAGGATTCCCCCTTTTCCAACTTGGAGTAGGAGAGGGAAGGAAGAGGAAGGAGGGAGGAAGGAAAGGGGGGCTGGCCCCCTTCCCAATGCAGATTGGGCTTGGGGGGGGGCACCTCCCTTGCTCCTTTCCCCTCCTTTCCACTAAAGCCCAATAAGGCCCATATACCTCCCGGGGGGTTCCGATAACCTCCCGGTGCTCTTGTATATTCCCGATCTCATCCAGAACCATTCTGGTATCCAAATATACTCGTCCAATATATCGATCTTTACGTCTCGGCCATTTCGAGACTCCTCGTCATGTTCGTGATCATATCCGGGACTCCGAACTACCTTTGGTACATCAAAACACAAAAACTCATAATACCGATCGTCACCGAACTTTAAGCGTGCGGACCCTACGGGTTCGAGAACTATGTAGACATGATCGAGACACGTCTCCGGTCAATAACCAATAGCGGAACCTGGATGCTCATATTGGTTCCTACATATTCTACGAAGATCTTTCTCGGTCAAACCGCATAACAACATACGTTGTTCCCTTTGTCATCGGTATGTTGTACTTCCCTCAGATTCGATCATCGGTATCTCAATACCTAGTTCAATCTCGTTACCAGCAAGTCTCTTTACTCGTTCCGTAATACATCATCTCGCAACTAACTCATTAGTTACAATGCTTGCAAGGCTTATAGTGATGTGCATTACCGAGTGCGCCCAGAGATACCTCTCCGACAATCGAAGTGACAAATCCTAATCTCGATCTATGCCAACTCAACAAGTACCATCGGAGACACCTGTAGAGCACCTTTATAATCACCCAGTTACGTTGTGACGTTTGGTAGCACAGAAAGTGTTTCTCCGGTATTCGGGAGTTGCATAATCTCATAGTCAGAGGAACATGTATAAGTCATGAAGAAAGCAGTAACAACATACTAAACGATCATCGTGCTAAGCTAACGGAATGGGTCAAGTCAATCACACCATTCTCTAATGATGTGATCCCGTTAATCAAATGACAACTCATGTTTATGGCTAGGAAACTTAACCATCTTTGATTCAACGAGCTAGTCAAGTAGAGGCATACTAGTGACAATTTGTTTGTCTATGTATTCACACATGTACTAAGTTTTCGGTTAATACAATTCTAGTATGAATAATAAACATTTGTCATGATATAAGGAAATAAATAATAACTTTATTATTGCCTCTAGGGCATATTTCCTTCACTGGGCACACATACAGACTAACCAATCAACCGATCAATGGCGGGGGGTTTTTCTGGACGTAGTGGCTCTGCTCCTCTTCTTCGCCTAGTCTGGCGACGGTTCACTAAATAACATTACCCTAAATTATAGAGGTTAGAGATGCGAATATTCATGTCTGCACTTGAGCTTAATCATGAGCTCTCGATGAACAATAAAATCGAAAAAAGTACTAGAAATTTTTTTGAAAACTGGGAAAAATTGCAGGGAAGATGTTCGAGTGTGTGATGTCGTGCCAAATTTTTGTGGTATTTGGATATCTAGCATTTTTGGCACGGACGTCACGAACTTATACATCTTCCATGCAAAACAATAATATGAATTTTTTTTCTAGTATTTTTTTTACATTATTGTTCACCTTCGAAAACAGATGAGCTCAGAAGCCATTTCATCGCGTCCTAAAATACTACTCCCTCCATCCCATAATATAAAACGCTATTACATCAAATATAACGTGTAAGTTATATTATGGGACGGAGGGAGTAGTTTAACTAGTCGGTTGCACGCTCTCTCGGCACACCATGATTAGTTGATCACCCTCAGTCGACCACTCAACATCCAGACGCATAACAAAAGTTGATACGCACGTAGAATTAAGCAGTGACACATACACACATCGCCGGGGCGTGTACGTATATGCCGAACCGCAAGTAGGTTGGCGTGCACGGCACCACACGGGACGGCATGGACGCGTGCATGCATGCCATCGACGTGCCGTTGCTGCTGATAGCACGCACACGCGCATGGCATGGTGACTCACGCGAAAGGGAGTGGGCGACCGCAACGGCGACCGATCCAGCACCACCGCTCGGTCACATCAGCGATCGAGCAGCTGACCACGGAATGCACATCTTCAAACTAAAGCACCGATTCGCTTGTAGTATGCCTGCATGGCTCCCACCGCGGAATGCATATGCATCATGCGTGCAGGGAATTTGCCCGGTCGATCTGATCTCTTTCACCAGTATTATATCTACAGTTTTACAGCTTTACTCCCCGTGCAAATTGCAATATGGCCATGAGCTACGGATCTAGCTTACGGTCGAACTCGGTCAACCCATCGGGATACGTAAAGCGAACAGTGATATGCATGCATGGCCTCACGGCGCCGAGTTTCGGATATGCCCTGCACTGCTGTATGGGCGCAGACTCGTCACTGTGGGCTGCGGCCTGTGAGGACCGGGACGACAGCCACAGTGAGGAGTGAGACGAAAGCGGCGCGCACATGTTCCCACTTGCCCCAGGGAGCATACCAGACGACCCTACCCAGCTAGTCACGGACGTCCATCGTCAAGCGTCGCCCATTGCATTGCATTGGACCGTACCAACCGGCCGGCGACCGCCCCCTGACACCTTGCTGCCAGACATGACGATCTGATCCATCTCTATCTATCTACAACAGAGACGCATCAACAGAATTTGAAAGCGGTGGATGATGTAGGTGCTTAATTCTCGAGTGATTTTTGAGTTTTCGTCAGGTTGATCTCTCCTTTTACTGAGTGTATAAAATAAGTCATCGTATGTACTAGCTTAAAAAACGTCTTGAATTTTGACACGGAGGTAGTAATTGATATTCCTGTGCAAACTAGCTACATATACGGGTTGCTAACTTGCGATGGACACAAGACTACTCACTCCGGTCCTTTTTACTCTGCATATTAGGTTTATCCGAAATCAATCTCATCCAACTTTGACCAAGTTTATATAAAAAATTATAAACATTCATATAACAACACCAATATCATTAGATTCATCTTAGAATATATTTTTTATATTATATTTATTAGATATTATAGATGCTAATAATTTCTAATATAAATTTGGTCAAACATAGCAAAGTTTGGCTGTCGACAAATCCAATGTACAGAGTAAAAAGGACCGGAGGGAGTACTTCCGTCTCAAAATTATATACGGGCGGGGAGGTGTTGCTGGAGCACGGCCGGTGTCGTTTTCTTTGGGAACCGGAGGAAGAAGGCGGTTGAATATTGGAACAAGTACATTATTTCCATTTCTTAGACAACAAGTACACTAGGGAAAGTTGCCTAGCGCGCCTCCTAGTGCCATGAGATCGTGAGTTCAAACTCTTCACTAGCGTTTTATTTTTCATTTAATAATCGCCACCAGTAAAAGGTGAGATCAATCTGAGATGCACATGACACCCTCATCTTTATTGATGACAAGCTTGAAACTGCTCAGAACTTCTTTTTTTCGAAATGAAGGCAAAAAGATTTGCCTCATCTCATTAATTAAGAAGAGTTTTGAATTACATGACCGACCACTCGTAAACGGCCTGAAACCGATAAGCCTACTCTCGCGGCATAAGAGAACTCAGACGTTTGGCCCTAGCCAACCCCAGAGCCTGACCTCTTCCTTGTTCCTAGACGTGATTACATTTGACATGGAGGACACCTTCCTAAATACTCTCGCATTCCGCTCGTTCCAAATCTCCCATGAAACCAACAAGACGAGAGATGTGAGGCCCTTTCTCACATTGCCATTGACGCCTACCATGTGGTGCCACCAATCGTTGACGCTGTTGAGGCTACTCCAGTCGGTGATGACCACACTGGTCAAACCCATCCCAGTCTTGATCTCCGTCCAAATGCGTACCGTGTATCGACAGCGGAAGATGATGTGTGCCGCCGTCTCTGGCTCCCTCTTGCATAACCGGCATAGGCCGCAATTTGGCCATCCTCTCTGTTGAAGCCTGTCCGCTGTCCAAACACGGTCTTGAATGATAAGCCAAGCAAAGAATTTGTGCTTTGGCGGCGCCCAATTGTTCCACACTGCAGACTTTATTTTCGATGCAGTGGAGTTATCAAGTTGAGCTTTGTAAGCCGACGATGCCGTGTACTCACCAGAAGGCGAAAGCTTCCAAACAATCCCATCATCCACCCTCTCATCAAGGAAGACCTCTCATAATCCAACCCAAAGCTCATAGTATTCAAGGATGTGCTGAATTGTGAGCCCAGAATTTGTGTTGATGTTGGCAATCCACTTGTTGAGATCCAAAGCCCTATGGATGGTGTCATTCTTGTGTTTGGAAGTTGCAAAAATGGATGGAGCGATGTCTTTTGGCTTGCGACCCCCAAGCCAAGGGGAGTGCTAGAAAGAGGCCCTTTGCCCGTTGCCAACAGTGATGGAAGTGCACTCATAAAACATCGCCATGTCCTCTTCATCGCACGGGTGCCCCAAATCAACCCAAGCTCTTTCCGCGTCCTTCCAAACCAACCAAGGCCATCTGAGCCGTAAGGCACGTGCGAATTTTTCCATGTTCAGGATGCCTAGGCTGCCCATGTCCTTGGGCGTACAAATTTTCTCCCATCTTATCTTACATTTGCCTCTAGAAACCTTATCCGTGCCTCCTCAAAGAAAAGCCCGCCGCAGCTTGACGATGGGCGCCATCATTCCTTTGGGCACCACAAGCGAAGTGAGGTGGTGGATGGCCTGTGAAGTGATAACTGACTTTACTCACGTGCTCCTTCCAGCCATCATAATGTACTTTCTCTGACCAGTCATGATCTTTTCAGCAATCTTATCAAGCAAATGCTCAGAACTTAAAATGGTTTATGTCTTGTTTTGAGCAGCTTTCAGGTCTTAGGATCAACTTTCACAAGTGTGACTTAATCCCCCTGAATGTGCCTGAGAATATCTCTGGGCCTGTTTCCCAAGCTTTGGGGTGCAGACTAGGAGATCCGCCCATGAAGTATTTGGTTGTTCCTTTGCACCACTCCAAGTTGAGAAGGAGGGACCTGCAGCCTGTAATGGATAAAACTCTCAGTAGATGGGCTGGGTGGAGATGTAGACTCCTGTCCCAGCAAAGAGGCTGGTGCTTGTTAAATCTTGTGTGGCTAGTATCTCCATTTATCTATTTAGCTTCATTAGATTTCCTAAGTGGACCGTTAATCTTATGAACTCTCAGTTGGCTCACTCTTTTTGGGATAGCTATGATGGGCATTTTAAATACCACCTAGCTAACATTGAGTTGCTGACTATGAAAAAAGAGTTTGGTGGCCTTGGTATCCCTAACCTTGCTGATATGAACCTATGTTTACTAGCCTCTTGGGTTAGGAAGCATGAGCATGGGGCTCAGAAGATATGGAAGGACATTGTTGGTTTCAAGTACAAGAACTGCTCTCCCAACATATTTTCTTGCCCAACCTTGCATGCCTCCCCCTTCTGGAAAGGGGTTATTTGGGCTGCCCAAGCTGCTAAGTTTGGGTATAATTGGCAGGTAGGTAATGGGGGGGTGAAGTTTTGGTAGAGTCAATGGTTTGGCACTTGTAGCCTAGCTATCCAATTCTGGGAGCTCTATTCCATTTCGAATGAGCAGAAAATCACTATTGCAGAGGCTTGGGATGGTACCAACCTAAAAATAACATTCAAAAGATGTGTGGATGATAGGCTCCTACATCAATGGCTTGACCTTCTTTGTATTGCTCAATCCCTATCTCTGAATGAAAATGATGATGCTCTCGTTTGGAAACTAGAATCCAAGGGGGAATATACTGTCAGCTCTGTGTATGTAGTGCTAAACTTTAGAGGAAATATGTCTGTCCATGTGCCTGCTGTCTGGAAGATACATGCCCTCCCCTCCAGGATCCATATTTTCCTTTGGTTGCTCGCTCACAATAAGCAGCTTACCAGGGACAATTTGACAAAGTTGGGCGGTCGTTGAGTGAAAAAAGCATGATGTAGATAATATTCTTAGCGCTGTTGTTCCCTGGTCCATTTGGAAGAAAAGAAATGATTTATGTTTTAATGGTGTTCCTTGGCTGGGTCTGCAGGATGTGCTGAGAAGCGTTGCAGGTTGGTGCGACCTCTGAAAGTTACCAAGTCAATTAGGGAGCTTGCGAGGCATCCACCTATGCTGCCTTGGCCGGACCCAGGTAGAAAGATGTTTCCTGCTGCCCCTACGAGCTCTGATGAAGTGCTGTGCGGTGGGACTGGGACATGATGCTGTCAAAATGACGCTCCCAAGTGGCCTCGCTACCGGACTTATGGCTCTCCCCACCCCCCCCTTCTTAGAGGATGTGAGTGTGTCTTTGGGTTTTGGCGAGGGTGCCATGTTAGCTGGGTTGTAGCTGATTTTAGTCTATCTGTATTTTCTGGATGCTAGCGGTTGTGCCCATCCCGAGTGCGCTTAAAACTCGAATTGCTTGTGACTTGCTTGGTCTCATTCTATAAAAAGGTGGGGCCGGGGCGAGATCCCTTTTTCTCTAAAAAAGATCAATCTCAGATGCGGCAGTGGTAACTTGTGGGCTGGCAACAAGTTTACTCGATCTGGGCGTTTGATAGATATCGGATAACACTTGAGTCATTCGGATCTGTTATGAATTTTTTGTCTGACACTAAAAACACCATGGGTGTCAATACATCATGAAACTTCACACGTGAGTAGAATAGTCGACTAAATTTCGTAACTCGAAATTTTCAGATTTTTTAATTTTTGAAGTGTGATTTTAAAATTTTACTGTTCACATGGGTGCACGTGGAACCATGTTCACCTATGTATTATTTATATCCGCCATATTATATTGTTCATACTTTAGAGTCGTAGCATCCAATATAACAAAACACATCAATATAGTCCCTACAACTATTTAGGGACCGCCTGAAAAGAAAAAAATGGGCAAGTCAACTTTCTAGGTTATTATATTAAGATCCAGCAGTCGTTGTTTTTTCTTCTTCCTCTGGCTTTCTTAGGGTATCTTCAAGGCGGACCCGCAAACCTCCCGCAACAGTCCAGACTGTGCTGTCCGGACCGCGGAAGCCATCCAACGCCAACCTGTATCGGTTCGTGGGGCAGTTTGGACGCGATTTCTCCCGCAAATTGGAGACAAAATGGGGGAGGTTTGCGGTAGTCCAGACACCCGATACGTAGGATACCGACACCCCCATCCCAACCAATCCCCCCTCCCGGTCCCATTTCCTTCCACTCTGCCTCTTCCTCGCTTGCTTTGCATCCGCATCCTCAACCACAGCCGTCGATGTTGTTCGTCTCCAGCCACCATAGAGGCATTGTCGGGCATCCGCAACTAGCACTGATGTGCCCGCTCGCCGTTCCGGTGGAGCTTTCCACCCTGAAGCCGTTTGTACCCAGGTCCACTCTGCCCCCTGACGATGACCTCCATGGCAGACATCACACCCGGCAGGTGTTCGGTCAAATGCCATTGAGGGTTATTTTCAAATGCTATGTCGATTTTAGAGTAGGAAGGATGGTGGGCTACTCTGTTGGGGAACGTAGCAGAATTTTCAAATTTTCTACGCATCACCAAGATCAATCTATGGAGTCATCTAGCAACGAGGGAGAAAGGAGCGCATCTAGATACCCTTGTAGATCGCGCGCGGAAGCGTTCAAGAGAACGTGGTTGATGGAGTCGTACTCGTCGTGATCCAAATCACCAATGACCTAGCGCCGAACGGACGCCACCTCCGCGTTCAACACACGTACGGTTGGGAAGACGTCTCCTCCAAATTGATCCAGCAAGGGGGAAGGAGAGGTTGATGAAGATCCAGCAGCACGACGGTGTGGTGGTGGAAGCAACGGTGATCTCGGCAGGGCTTCGCCAAGCACAGGGAGAGGGAGGAGTGTTACGGGAGGGAGAGGGAGAGGCCACGGGCTAGGGTGCGGCTGCCCTCCCTCCCCCCACTATATATAGGGTACCTAGGGGGGCGCCGGCCCTAGGAGATCTAATCTCCAAGGGGGGGCGGCGGCCAAGGGGGTGGCTTGCCCCCCAAGGCAAGTGGGGCGCCCCCCACCCCTAGGGTTTCCAACCCTAGGCGCAGGGGGGCCAAGGGGGGCGCACCAGCCCACTAGGGGCTGGTTCCCCTCCCACTTCAGCCCATGGGGCCCTCCGGGATAGGTGGCCCCACCCGGTGGACCCCCGGGACCTTTCCGATGGTCCCGGTACAATACCGAGTACCCCCGAAACTTTCCCGATGGCCGAAACTTGACTTCCTATATATAAATCTTCACCTTCGGACCATTCCGGAACTCCTTGTGACGTCTGGGGTCTCATCCGGGACTCCGAACAACTTTCGGGTTACCGTATACTAATATCTCAACAACCCTAGCGTCACCGAACCTTAAGTGTGTAGACCCTACGGGTTCGGGAGACACGCAGACATGACCGAGATGACTCTCCGGTCAATAACCAACAGCAGGATCTGCATACCCATGTTGGCTCCCACATGCTCCTCGATGATCTCATCGGATGAACCACGATATCGAGGATTCAATCAATCCGTATACAATTCCCTTTGTCAATCGGTACATTACTTGCCTGAGACTCGATCATCGATATCCCAATACCTCGTTCAATCTCGTTACCGGCAAGTCACTTTACTCGTGCCGTAATGCATGATCCCGTGATCAACCACTTGGTCACATTGAGCTCATTATGATGATGCATTACCGAGTGGGCCTAGAGATACCTCTCCGTTATACGGAGTGACAAATCCCAGTCTCGATTCGTGCCAACGCAACAGACACTTTCGGAGATACCTGTAGTGTACCTTTATAGTCACCCAGTTACGTTGTGACGTTTGGCACACCCAAGGCACTCCTACGGTATCCGGGAGTTGCACAATCTCATGGTCTAAGGAAATGATACTTGACATTCGGAAAAGCTATAGCAAACGAACTACACGATCTTTGAGCTATGCTTAGGATTGGGTCTTGTCCATCACATCATTCTCCTAATGATGTGATCCCGTTATCAATGACATCCAATGTCCATAGTCAGGAAACCATGACTATCTTTTGATCAACGAGCTAGTCAACTAGAGGCTCACTAGGGACGTGTTGTGGTCTATGTATTCACACATGTATTATGATTTCTGGATAACACAATTATAGCATGAACAATAGACAATTATCATGAACAAAGAAATATAATAATAACCATTTTATTATTGCCTCTAGGGCATATTTCCAATAGTCTCCCACTTGCACTAGAGTCAATAGTCTAGTTACATTATGATGAATCAAACACCCATGCAGTTCTGGTGTTGATCATGTTTTGCTCTAGGGAGAGGTTTAGTCAACGGATCTGCCACATTCAGGTCCGTATGTACTTTACAAATATCTATATCTCCATTTTGAACACTTTGACGTATGGAGTTGAAGCGACGCTTGATATGCCTGGTCTTCCTGTGAAACTTGGGCTCCTTGGCAAGGGCAATAGCTCCAGTGTTGTCACAGAAGAGAGTCATCGGGCCCGACGCATTGGGTATGACTCCTAGGTCGGTAATGAACTCCTTCACCCAGATTGCCTCTTGTGCTGCCTCCGAGGCTGCCATGTACACCGCTTCACATGTAGATTCCGCCACAACGCTTTGCTTGCAACTGCACCAACTTACTGACCCACCATTTAAAATATACATGTATCCGGTTTGTGACTTAGAGTCATCCAGATCTGTGTCGAAGCTAGCATCGACGTAACACTTTACGACGAGCTCTTCGTCACCTCCATAAACGAGAAACATATCCTTAGTCCTTTTCAGGTACTTCAGGATATTCTTGACCGCTGTCCAGTGTTCCATGCCGGGATTACTTTGGTACCTTCCTACCAAACTTACGGCAAGGTTTACATCAGGTCTGGTACATAGCATAGCATATATGATAGACCCTATGGCCGAGGCATAGGGGACGACACTCATCTTTTCTCTATCTTCTGCCGTGGTCGGGCATTGAGTCATGCTCAATCTCTTACCTTGCAATACAGGCAAGAACCCCTTCTTTGACTGATTCATTTTGAACTTCTTCAATATCTTGTCAAGGTACGTACTCTGTGAAAGACCAATCAGGCGTCTCGATCTATCTCTATAGATCTTGATGCCTAATATCTAAGCAGCTTCTCCAAGGTCCTTCATTGAAAAACACTTGTTCAAGTAGGCCTTTATGCTTTCCAAGAATTATATATCATTTCCCATCAACAGTATGTCATCCACATACAATATGAGAAATGCTACAGAGCTTCCACTCACTTTCTTGTAAATGCAGACTTCTCCATAAGTCTGCGTAAACCCAAACGCTTTGATCATCTCATAAAAATGAATGTTCCAACTCCGAGATGCTTGCACCAGCCCATAAATCGAGCGTTGGAGCTTGCACACCTTGTCAGCATTCTTAGGATCGACAAAACCTTCCGGCTGCATCATATACAATTCTTCCTTAAGGAAACCATTAAGGAATGCCGTTTTGACGTCCATTTGCCATATCTCATAATCATAGAATGCGGCAATTGCTAACATGATTTGGACGGACTTCAGCTTCGCTACGGGTGAGAAAGTCTCATCATAGTCAACCCCTTGAACTTGTCGATAACCCTTAGCGACAAGCCGAGCTTTATAGATGGTTACATTACCATCCGCGTCTGTCTTCTTCTTAAAGATCCATTTATTTTCTATGGCTCTCCGATCATCGGGCAAGTCAGTCAAACTCCATACTTTGTTTTCATACATGGATCCTATCTCGGATTTCATGGCTTCCAGCCATTTGTCGGAATCCGGGCCCGCCATCGCTTCGTCATAGTTCGAAGGTTCACCGTTGTCTAACAATATGATTTCCAAGACAGGGTTGCCGTACCACTCTGGTGCGGAACGTGTCCTCGTGGACCTACGAAGTTCAGTAGCAACTTGATCTGAAGTTTCATGATCATCATTATCAACTTCCTCTCTAGTCGGTGCAGGCACCTCAGGAACATTTTCTTGAGCTGCGCCACTTACCGGTTCAAGAGGTAATACTTCATCAAATTCTACTTTCCTCCTACTTATTTCTTTCGAGAGAAACTCTTTCTCTAGAAAGGACCCATTCTTGGCAACAAAGATCTTGCCTTCAGATCTGAGGTAGAAGGTATACCCAATAGTTTCTTTAGGGTATCCTATGAAGACGCATTTTTTCCGATTTGGGATCGAGCTTTTCAGATTGAAGTTTCTTGACATAAGCATCGCATCCCCAAACTTTTAGAAATGACAGCTTAGGTTTCTTCCCAAACCATAATTCATATGGTGTCGTCTCAACGGATTTCGACGGAGCCCTATTTAAAGTGAATGCGGCAGTCTCTAAAGCATAGCCCCAAAATGACAGCGGTAGATCGGTAAGAGACATCATAGATCGCACCATATCCAGTGCGATTACGACGTTCGGACACACCATTACACTGAGGTGTTCCAGGCGGCGTGAGTTGTGAAACTATTCCACATTTTCTTAAGTGTGTGCCAAATTCGTGACTCAAGTATTCTCCACCACGATCTGATCGCAAGAACTTGATTTTCCTGTTACGTTGATTCTCAACCTTGCTCTGAAATTCCTTGAACTTTTCAAAGGTCTCAAACTTGTGTTTCATTAAGTAGACATACCCATATCTACTCAAGTCATCAGTGAGGGTGAGAACATAACGATAGCCACCGCGAGCCTCAACACTCATTGGACCGCACACATCAGTATGTATGATTTCCAATAAGTTGGTTGCTCGCTCCATTGTTCCTGAGAACGGAGTCTTGGTCATTTTACCCATGAGGCATGGTTCGCACATGTCAAATGATTCGTAATCAAGAGACTCCAAAAGTCCATCTGCATGGAGCTTCTTCATGTGTTTGACACTTATGTGACCAAGGCGGCAGTGCCACAAGTATGTGGGACTATCATTATCAACCTTACATCTTTTGGTATTCACACTATGAATATGTGTAACATTACGCTCGAGATTCATTAAGAATAAACCATTCACCAACGGAGCATGACCATAAAACATATCTCTCATATAAATAGAACAACTATTATTCTCGGATTTAAATGAGTAGCCATCTCAAATTAAACGAGATCCTGATACAATGTTCATGCTCAAAGCTGGCACTAAATAACAATCTAGCATTTTTGGTACGGACGTCACGAACTTAAACATCTTCCACGCAAAAACATAATCTGAACTTAATCAATGACATCCAATGTCCATAGTGAGGAAACCATGACTATCTTTTGATCAACGAGCTAGTCAACTAGAGGCTCACTAGGGACGTGTTGTGGTCTATGTATTCACACATGTATTATGATTTATGGATAACACAATTATAACATGAACAATAGACAATTATCATGAACAAAGAAATATAATAATAAACATTTTATTATTGCCTCTAGGGCATATTTCCAATAGTCTCCCACTTGCACTAGAGTCAATAGTCTAGTTACATTATGATGAATCAAACACCCATGCAGTTCTGGTGTTGATCATGTTTTGCTCTAGGGAGAGGTTTAGTCAATGGATCTGCCACATTCAGGTCTGTATGTATTTTACAAATATCTATGTCTCCATTTTGAACACTTTGACGTATGGAGTTGAAGCGACGCTTGATATGCCTGGTCTTCCTGTGAAACTTGGGCTCCTTGGCAAGGGCAATAGCTCCAGTGTTGTCACAGAAGAGAGTCATCGGGCCCGACGCATTGGGTATGACTCCTAGGTCGGTAATGAACTCCTTCACCCAGATTGCCTCTTGTGCTGCCTCCGAGGCTGCCATGTACTCCGCTTCACATGTAGATCCCGCCACAACGCTTTGCTTGCAACTGCACCAACTTACTGCCCCACCATTTAAAATATACACGTATCCGGTTTGTGACTTAGAGTCATCCAGATCTGTGTCGAAGCTAGCATCGACGTAACCCTTTACGACGAGCTCTTCGTCACCTCCATAAACGAGAAACATATCCTTAGTCCATTTCAGGTACTTCAGAATATTCTTGACCGCTGTCCAGTGTTCCATGTCGGGATTACTTTGGTACCTTCCTACCAAACTTACGGCAACGGTGATCTCGGCAGGGCTTCGCCAAGCACAGGGAGAGGGAGGAGTGTTACGGGAGGGAGAGAGAGAGGCCGGGGGCTAGGGTGCGGCTGCCCTCCCTCCCCCCCACTATATATAGGGTCCCTAGGGGGCGCCGGCCCTAGGAAATCTAATCTCCAAGGGGGGGCGGCGGCCAAGGGGGTGGCTTGCCCCCCAAGGCAAGTGGGGCGCCCCCCACCCCTAGGGTTTCCAACCCTAGGCACAGGGGGTGGCCCAAGGGGGGCGCACCAGCCCACTAGGGGCTGGTTCCCCTCCCACTTCAGCCCATGGGGCCCTCCGGGATAGGTGGCCCCATCCAGTGGACCCCCGGGACCTTTTCGGTGGTCCCGGTACAATACCGAGTACCCCCGAAACTTTCCCGATGGCCGAAACTTGACTTCCTATATATAAATCTTCACCTCCGGACCATTCCGGAACTTCTCGTGACGTCTGGGATCTCATCCGGGACTCCGAACAACTTTCGGGTTACCGTATACTAATATCTCAACAACCCTAGCGTCACCGAACCTTAAGTGTGTAGACCCTACGGGTTCGGGAGACACGCAGACATGACCGAGACGACTCTCCGATCAATAACCAACAGCGGGATCTGGATACCCATGTTGGCTCCCACATGCTCCTCGATGATCTCATCGGATGAACCACGATGTCGAGGATTCAATCAATCTGTATACAATTTCCTTTGTCAATCGGTACGTTACTTGCCCGAGACTCGATCGTCGGTATCCCAATACCTCGTTCAATCTCGTTACCGGCAAGTCACTTTACTCGTTCCGTAATGCATGATCCCGTGATCAACCACTTGGTCACATTGAGCTCATTATGATGATGCATTACCGAGTGGGCCCAGAGATACCTCTCCGTCATACGGAGTGACAAATCTCAGTCTCGATTCGTGCCAACCCAACAGACACTTTCGGAGATACCTATAGTGTACCTTTATAGTCACCCAGTTACGTTGTGACGTTTGGCACACCCAAGGCATTCCTACGGTATCCGGGAGTTGCACAATCTCATGGTCTAAGGAAATGATACTTGACATTCGGAAAAGCTATAGCAAACGAACTACACGATCTTTGAGCTATGCTTAGGATTGGGTCTTGTCCATCACATCATTCTCCTAATGATGTGATCCCGTTATCAATGACATCCAATGTCCATAATCAGGAAACCATGACTATCTTTTGATCAACGAGCTACTCAACTAGAGGCTCACTAGGGACGTGTTGTGGTCTATGTATTCACACATGTATTACGATTTCCGGATAACACAATTATAGCATGAACAATAGACAATTATCATGAACAAATATATAATAATAACCATTTTATTATTGCCTCTAGGGCATATTTCCAACATACTCGACCATGAAGGATGAGTTGTTGCCCGATGCATGGCTGGCCGTATCCGTGGATTTCTTAGGCAGGAGCAGAGGGGAGCCCTTCTGGGAGAAAGTGCATGAAAAGTTTCACGCATGAGAACACATTGCTCCCTACGACATGTACATCATTCAACCACGCAATATGAGGTCATTGTCGTATTGCTGGAAGGCTATCTATGTCAGCGCCATCAAGTTTTCCAACTTGGTTAGTCAACTCAAGGCAAGGTGGTCATTGCACGCGGACATGGAGGAGATGGTAAGTTTTAGTTCCTCTTTCTCAACTTGTTCATTCACTCAATGTTGGTCTACACATTATATGTAGCTCGCACGCGCCGCCTTGGTGTATCACATGACAGAGGGACGACCATTACGTGCACACACTTTTGGATCAAACTGAAGGGGGAGTTTAATTGTGTGGAACAACATGACCCGTTCATGAAAAAATAGTTGGCATCCGGGATCTAGTCGAATTAGAGACATTGTTGTACTAGACTTAATTTGCATGCTATGTATGGATAATTTGTGCTATTTTCTATCCGACTTTTATGAATATCGACCGCTTTCCATGAATTTCATTCGGTTAGTTAAAATGCGGTTTGAAATGTATGCATCTATCGTTGGATGGCGTCCTCCCGCATCCATGTCCGTGGACTGGTCCGCCCCTGTCCGCTGACGGATGCGGGAGGATTTTTGCGGGTTGCCGTTGGAGATGCCCTTAGAGCATCTATAGCCGGACTTCCCAAATTGACCGGGTGAATGCAGGACTACTATCGGACTAAGCTTGACTTCATGTTGTTATATTCTTGGTCTTTGGGGATTCTTTATCTTGATCACATGTAGTAATATCTGTTCTGTTTTGGGTATGCATGATACCTCTCCTGTTTAAGTTCCACGTGTGATGGTATTAGGCATAAATCCGTTTATGTGCGGTGCATATTGCAGGTGCTAGTTACTCCTACATCTTTCTTTCTTTGGCTAAGTTGTTAGTTCATGTATGATTTGGACAGTGTATGTGGTGTGCTAATCTGGTTAAGAAGGAGCAACCATGCGATCACAATGCATGATTTTTTTTCTCCAGCACAATGCTATTTAGACAAAATGTCGATATTTACAGGGTGTAATAAGTTGATTCTGGATCTCTAGTTTATGTTATTTCTATCTACAAAAATGCTTAACAACATGCCATGTTAGGTGCATATATTACTCAAGCTTTATGGAGTGTATAATTTTATTATATCTTTCAAATATGAGCTATATTTCTAGCTCCGATGGAGTTTCCTGAGATATTTTTCTCTAATCTTGCTTTGTTTCACCATCTTCCTTTTTTCCAGAAAATGTGGATGATTCATGAGGTTCTCTAATCTTCTACATCATTGGCTTCCGCAACCTCAACCTCAACTCATTACATCCCTGCCTCTCCCTCGGTTTAGGTGACTCCTTGCTCTGTCTCTCTCTCTCTCGCCATTGAGTCATGGGTGACTGGTGCTGGTAATCAAGATGATGGTTTAGTTTTCGATTTTGTGGTGGTGTTCTTGTGCCCACCACAATCTTGTTATTGAGGTTTAGTTTTAGACCCTTTTCTTGTCTTATATTAATCATGCCAATGTTATATATTGTACCCATCGGATGCCCATTGGGTATAGGATATCCGAAGGGTATGTGCATGGGTACCAATTTGTGCCCCATGGATATTGACATGGATGGGTATAGAAAAAAGATAATGGTATGGGTTTGGGTAGAAAAAGGTCGCACCCTCCCATACCCGATGATTGCCATCCCTACTTACCCCTAGCATCCGCACACTTCGATTTTCCTCCTTTATCGACAAACTGGCCCAAAGAGATATCCAGTGACATATCACTTTGATGAGAATAATAAGATCGTAATTGTGTTCTCTCAAACACAATATCATAGAAGCATCTCCATATAGTCCAGAAGATAGCAAAAAAACCCACCAGTACTAGATTTTTATTTATCTTTAATCCAAGCACCAAAACAAGTGTTTAAGCTATCAAGAAAATTTCTCAAATCGAAAGCACACTTGAACAAAATCCAAACCAATTTAGCAACTATGCGTTTGAAAAAAAGAAGATGAATACCACAAAAAGCACAACATTGTTTTACATATCCAACTTCTCTGGAGCAAATTGTCTTTGGTTAATATGCTCTTCTTAATCATCAGCCATAGGAATATTTAAAATGAAGGAGAAATTTTATTTTCCACATACATTTTTGTGGGAAGTCATTGTTGACAATAACAAGTTGACTGTAAAAATATTTGATAGTGAACACAACATCATATGTAAACATCCACCTGCTGGTATCTTGGTGGTATCTTTCTTGTTCGACATTTTAATTTAATCAATTTAGTCAACTTATATATAGCTATTGTGGGATTATTTACCGTACAGATGGTTGTGCTATGGAGTCTTGACCTTCAGTTCAGTGTATTGGCAAGGCAAGGAAGTTATCCAGAGAAAGCTGGTATGGGTGACCAAGACTAGCCACACCATGTCCCTCCTGCTACCCTTCCTCGTATATTCCAAATTAATGTGTACTTTTGAGATTCAGTCTATGTGGGATAGTGCAAGCGTATATATGTATCTGGTTGTGGGGATATAGTAGGCATAAAAATGTTACATGCATTTTCGTTTGCAATGACATAACCATAGATGCATGGACGCACCACGAGTGACGTGTATGCATGACATCAAGCTATCGGCCAACAAAAATGGTATCAAATATAATTGAAACCACAATTGTTCTTAAACAAATAATATCGAATGGAATACAAATGACATCGAGAAGGAGGGGAGGTCCGGAACAGATTGGAACTACTTGAATATGATTGAGGACAAGAAATAGACGTGTGCCTTGTGCCATTTTTCATCAACACTTTTTTTCGCCGGTCTCTTTTTTAACCTCTTTATATTTGGTGGGCTAAATTTGGGAGGTTTTAGTTTCGTTGTGTTGCAATAGGTGTTTTATGTTTGGGTTCCGATGCTTTTGGGATTACGTTGCAACCTTTGCGAGAATCTTGCAAACTCCCCCCTTATATATCCTCTCCCCTCCCCCGCTCCCAAAATTTTCCAATAACTCCGCAAAACAAAGGTATGGAAAAAGGGGAAATGTGAGCGAAATCGGGTGAGGGGAAGCAAAGCAAAACCAATGAATGATCGAAGCAGCAAACTCTGGAGTGCGCCCAACCCAATAGAGCCGACACGCCACCAAACACCAAACCCATCACATATCAACGTCTCGGTGGTAATGGCATCTACTATTGCAGGAAGAAAAATGTCGGGGTTATCTCTTATGGTGTTTTGATATCACAAAATGTATGATTTTCTTGGTAATGGTGGTGCCTCACAGTGCAACAATGAAGCGGCGATAGCTCACCTTGAAAACCTCTTGGCAATGATGGTGTTCACGATGGCATCAAATTTGTTTTGGTTAGAGGTTCTCCCATTTTATAATCTGTGTACCTAAGATCTTCATTGTTGATAGTACAACAAGCAAGCAATGGTAGCTCACCTTGCAAACCTCTTGTCTTAAACCAAAGTGTGTCCAAACGTGTAATGATTTAAGGTTTTCACAATATTCGGCTCATGTGGCTTTTCGAATCTCTGAGTTAGTCCAGTTTAGACGGATTTTTGTTGTGCAATTTTCTTGGGTGAGTCGCAGTGGAACATCAGGATGCAAAAGGCAATTATAGAGATTAACAACTTTAACTATCTTCGTTTTGGCTTTCACTTTTATGGTGTATATCATGGTTTGCGTTCTTTTCGACTTATTCCACCTAGTCAACGTTGAAGTCGAATCATTTAGTAAAATAATATGAAACATTTTGCACTTGTGAATTAATAAAGGGAAAAGAGTAGAAAGTTGTTGAAAACAACTTCAACTATTTTTTTCCATTAAATGAACAAGGTAACAAAAAAAAAACAGGTTTATAAGCATACTATGTATAGGTTTTTTCACCAATATTAGGCGACGCCAGCATAAAGTACTATACGCGGAAGTTCCCCATTGCAAAACTTTTTGAGCAGCCGAACACCGAAAAGGTAGGCCGCAAGTAGGCACGAGGTGTTTCCAGCCGAGGTGGCCAAGGCACCGGAGAGCTCTGTGTAGTGTAGTGTGTACCAGGTGCCAACCGAGATAGGAATAAGATCCTAGCTAGCCTCCTGACCTTTCATGGCTTGAGATGAACATGTTAATTATCTTTGCTAGTTAGGTTTATAGTCACGACCCACAACCAGCCAGTCGACTCCACGGTGATGGTCGGATGAACTATATATTGGCCCTGCTTGATGACGATTCATAAACAGCATACAGATTGCTGGTTGCTGCATGGGTCCATGGACTTCCTTGTGCAGTCTCTCTTTCTAGGCCGACCATTGGCCGGCATGCACATACATGGATACCAAATTCATTCATCCATCCATCCTACATCACTTCCATTCGATGTACTGTAGCACGAGCACACCATATCGCACTGGCTACGCTACTCTGGTCGATCGATCTTCTATGTATGTATGTGTAGTACTAGGAATTTTGTTAATCCCAACATCAATCTTCATCCTATGTATGGTATGTATGCGTCGGTCTGTGCCCTCTACGGACTATCATCTTGATCTGCAGGGGAGGAGGTCATTCTGGTGGTAAGGGAGGGCCTCATCTTGACGATCTGCTCGTCGTCGGCGAGGCCCATCCTCTTGGCAGACATGCCAGCCTCGAAGAAGCGCCGCACGGCGCTCCTCATGTAGGAGGTGCCTTCCCTCACGTTCATCCTCTCCCTGATCCTCTCCTGCAGGCTGCTTAGCTGGTGGTCGCCGTTCAGCACCGCCGCCAGCTGCACGATCTCCTGCTGGAACGAGCTCAGCTTCGCCTCCTCGTTCGCCTCCGTCTGCCGGATCCTCGTCGGCGTCGGGAGTTGCTCTGCACATTTCATAACTTCCATGGATAAGCAAGCAACTCATCGCAAGAATACAAAGCAAGCCAGGTGGTGGCACCAAGTCGTATGATGAACTTGACAAATTACCTGGACAATCTGTCCTCGGTTCAGTTCTGGTTTGCACGACGCCTTCGAAGGTCCCAGCCCATGCGTCCCTTTTGGTCAGGAAATCCTGTGGCAGATTGAACAGTTTCTTCACGGTTGCGGGGATCGAAGAATGCTCGAATTGTGACGTCGGGGTTGGGCTTCCATTCGGCCCATGCATAACTGAAACCGAAACAAAAATTGTCAGAAAGACAGTATATATATAGCTGGCGAATTATGCACTAGCTAGCATTTAGTTTGCACATAATAACAAAGAACGCGCTGACTGACCTGTTCCCTTCTCAATCCATGGAGAGATCAAGATGGCCGGGACACGCACTCCCAACCTGTTGAACGTGAAGTTGTATGGGGGCGGGCCGACGATGTCGTCGGGGCTCGGCACACCATCGACAGGGGTGGGCACATGGTCAAAGAACCCGCCATGCTCGTCGTAGGTGAGGACCATGAGCGTCTCGTTCCACTGGGGGCTGGCGCGGAGCGTCTCGTAGATCTCCTTGACGAACATCTGGCCCTGGTAGACGTCGTGCGAAGGGTGATCGTCGTTGGCAGGGTGGTCCTTGGAGTCCATGTAGTGCTGCTCGATGACGGCGTAGTTGGGCAGGGAGCCGCGGCTAGCGTGGTCACGGAACGCGTTGTGGAAGGGGTGGAAGTTGAGGATGTACTTGAGCTTGCGGAGGTTGCGGTAGAAGAGCACCGCCGGCACGTCCTGGAAGTAGATGCCGAAGGAGAGGCCCGCGTCGTGCACGTTGTCGAAGATGGTCCTCTGCGGGTACCCCTTGGCCAGCAACCTGCATAGGTGCAACAGTATTGTCAGAAAAACGCTCAGGGTAGCTCATGTTGTGCTTCTTTTTTTTTTTTTTGCTCTATTCAGTTCAAGTGAGGATAGCAATGTTGTTCCTGCTCCCCGAAACTGCTTCCTTCGTGTAAAGGAAAACATTTTTGTAGCAGACAAGAGAACATTTTATTGAGTGAGATGTAAAAGAAAGCATTTTTTAGACAGGTAAAAGAAAGGATATGCTCTGGATCCCTTCTGAAATTGAGGGAATAGAGGCGCTAAACTTTGTTTAGTTTTCTTTTAGTGGAGACTTTGTTTTGCTCATTTCTGTACTATAAAAAATGAGACACGCCCTCTGCTACTCTCACTTGGCTTCATCCCATGCGCATGTACTACTCCTACTACCGACAAAGGTCATGGGAGGTCGCATGGCCGAATAAACTCTTGTGTCACGGACAGAGCCGGGCATGCACGGATTTCCACTCTCGTCACTGGCCCTGGCTGGACAACCGAAACTTTGAAAGAGACGTGTCGAGACAGACTCACCGACGGTGAGCCCAGTCAACCTTCTGGTCCCACGGTTCAGCGAGGCGGGCCACCGCGTAGATGTCGCGAGGGTATTGCCAGGTCGCGTCAGTTTCACATGGATGCATGATTGATCGTGCGCACCGTCCTCTGCCGATTTAGTTATTTGATTGACGAGCCGATCGTACCAATCTATTCTAATCCTGTTTGATTAGCCGCATCCAGCACCAGCGTGACTGGTGTCTGGAGCGTGACAAAAAGCAGAGGCGCGAGAAAGCAACGCGTGGCCCATATAAAGATTTGGCAGCCGGGATTTGGGTTCCTCGTGTCGGGCCGGCCTCTCCAATCAAATCGCACTTTCTTGGATTATTATTATTTGTGCGAGGGATGTCCTCTCACATTAGACACTGTAATGTCAGGCTAAAGCTCTTTTCCCAACGAGTGCTTGGCTTTGCTGCCCAACCAAGGAAGAGGAAAAGCACTCGGATAAGAGCTGCCCTTGCCCTACACACAAGATGAAAGTGGTACCACTACCACACTGAATGATCTGTCCCAGCCAGACATAAATCGCCCACTCTGCTTCACCCTAATGTCAGCGCAAGCTATAGACTAGTAGTACTACTAGCTCCTTCCGGCAACAGAGTACGTCTGGTTGCACATGCTGCCACGGAGCTACTGTACTGTAGTAGTTTTGACCAAAACAAGACCACTGATTTGACGACCTAACCAGTGTAATCCAAAAAAAAATTCTTACTAGTATTGTAATATTAGGATGTGATTATGACCATTCAAGCAAATTATATTATTAATAGATGGCGAGACTAGTCTAAATGAAAACCACAGACATGGCAACCATTAAATCACAAAGGTGCCTATATATTCATACATATACGTGTGTGTACACAAAAGTAATTCCGAACCAAGGGAGTACATACAAACTACTTAAAATAAACGTCTCCATCCATCGTGTTCGTGCTGCTAATACGCAACTCCCTCCCTCGTATAGCTAGCACTTTTCTACGATTAGCACGATCACGACATTCTTGTTCCTATAACCCTAAAAAAGGTGACATTCATTCTTGTTCCTATCTAAGCGCGCATCATCCCCAACAACCTACCATCCATAAATTATTATTTTTTTCTTGTTGGCGACCAACCCACCCCTCTCCGTCCGCAATGCAGGTTGGACTCGAATCCGCCACGCGCGCCCACGGACACGCAAAGAATCAAGACGCATTCGCCGGATGGATAGGTAGATAGATTGTAGAACAGAATTAAGGCCTGAAGAAGGAGGGCGTACGTACTCTGGGTTGTTGCTGGTGGCGCCGCCGGAGGTGCCGGAGTGGACGAAGAGGCGGTTGGGCTGGGTGGACGACGGCACGGACGCGAACCACCGGTCGCACACCGCGAACTGCGCCACCAGCTCCCGGTACACGGCCACGCTGTCGGGCGCGAACCCGTTCATCACGGCGTCCGTCATGTTCCCCCCGCCGATGGACCGCGCCTGCTGCACGAACCCGTTCATCCGCGGCGGTCCCGTGGCGTCGTCGGAGCCGAAGATCTGCTGCCGGATCTCCTGGTACGAGTGCCCCGGGTCCGGGTCCACGAACTGCGCGCCGTCGCCGAAGTAGACCCGCGGCCCCGCCGACGGGTCCGACGCGTTGGCCGGGTTCCACTCGGCGCCCGTCACGCCGTCGATCGCCGGGTTCAGCCGCTTCATCCACCCCAGCATGTGGTCGAACGACCGGTTCTCCATCACCACCACCACCACCGTCTTGATCGGCCCGCTCATCCCCGCGCGCGCCACCGCGCCGGACGAGGCGAGCACGAGGAGCAGGGCCATGGCGGCCGCCAGGAGACGGCGCTGCGGCGTGGGAACCGCCATTGTCGGTCGACTGATTGATCTCTGTGCGCAGCGCAGTAGCGGAGAGCGGAGGATTTTGGGGGAGCTCGTGAGGGAGATGGACCCCGCCCGGCTTGTGGGGTGGTGGTGGAGGATGTTGTCCTTTTATCGTGGACGGCGGTGGGCGGGGTCTACTTACATCTTCTGGACGGGCCAAATTAGCTACGGCCATGCAGGGCTGCCGTGATGTATTTCCTAGCTAACACAATTAATCTTCGTTAATAAAATTCCTGCAAATCAAGCAATGGGGTCAACGAAATTCCTTTTGGCATGTCTTGGATGTTTTCTTGGAACAAAATCGTATTTAATCTAGGCAATAATAGAAAAATGTAAAGGTTATACTACTTACCAAGTATATGTATATAATCTTATCCAGGTAAGTGAAGGGAAATTATTTTGTCAGAAATAACCATTTTGTAGCCATGACGATGTACTCGTAGCTAACACAATTAATCTTTACTGTTAATTCCTCCAAATCTAGCAACGGGTCAACGAAGTTCCTTTTGGCATATCTCAACCACGCTAATGGATATATATCCTACAATAAAAACACATTTAATCTAGGAAATGATAGAAATTTTTTAAGATTATACCATCCATGAATTTAATCTTATCCAGTTAAGTGAGGGGATTTTTTGTTCGAAACAGAAGTTAAGTGAGGGGGAATTACTTTGTCAGAATTAGCTATTTCGTAGCCAAATCTTCGTTATGGGTCAACGAAATTTCTTTTGGCATATCTTTACCACGTCAATGGATATATACATATATATATAGGCAGCATATCTCGTGAATCCGAGCTATTTGTGTGTCCGTGTATCCCTTTTCTTTTCACCCCCACGATCTTAATCGTACGAATTATCAGAGTTTGCGGTAATTTTACACTTACACGCCCGCTCTCCGACTAAAAGCAGCAACTTAATTTTGCAACAATACCCCAACTTCTGCGTCGTGCGCCGCCGCCGCCGCCGAACTGCACATACGTCTGATCTGGATCGACTTGATCCTGACGTGCACCGGCACCCACCCGGCCGCCCCCATGCAGGTAGCATCCCAATCCTTTACGTGCTCCTCTACTCCCATGTTAACACCTAACACAAACCAGATAAGCACCAACAAGTGCCCCATGCTTGTACTTCCCCGATCTGATCCATCTCATGTATAACTGAAATATTCTGCTGCAGCGGCGACTAGACACGGACAAGTAGCAAGTACCCCTTGCAATCAGAGACACGTGGGCATCAAAACTTTGAGGTAAAACAACCGACAAATTCAGTCCTTGTGTATACATAGTGTATTTTGCAAGGCTAATTGTGTAGCTACATGTGCAGAAGTATGGATCCAATCAATAACATTCAAATGCATATGAGCCCCGGGGGATTTAGTACGCCCAAAAAGAACACAACCATACCTCTCTTTGTAAGTCAGTTTGCACTAACTGAAACTATGCATGCATTTGCCAAAAAAATATTGAACACATGAAATTACTTATTTCCGTTTATTCTTGACATTGCAGTCTTCTTCTTTTACACCTGAATGTGATGAGCATTTGAAGCCTAAAGTGGGTATGACATTTGAAGGACTCGAGGCCGTGGAGAAGTTCTACAAGGCATATGCACATCAATCAGGTTTTGGCGTTCGTATCGGACAGCAGAAAAAGATTGAGAATAAGGTGGTCTGGACTAAGCGTTTCATGTGTAGTAGAGAAGGATTCAAGCCAAAAGATATTAAGGAGATTAATGACCCCTTGAGGAAAAGACATAAGCAGACAGACACGCGATGCGGTTGTGATGCTCATATATTTGTTAGACTTTGTGGGGAGAACACCTACAAGATAGACTCATGGATTGAGCATCATGTTCATGGTCTTGTATCACCTGATAAGCGTCATTTGATCAGATCCAATCGTAGAGTTAGTGAGAGGGCAAAGAATACTTTATACACATGTCATAAGGCAAGCATTGGAACCTCCCAGGAAGTGAATTCAGCATTTTTCTATGATTTTGAGGTGAATGATGAGGGGAACCTGGTGCGTGTGTTCTGGGCGGATGCCACAAGCAGGAAGAACTATAGTCACTTTGGTGATGTGATATCCTTCGATTCTACATACACCACTAATCAGTACAACATGATATTTGCACCATTTACAGGGGTTAATCATCACTTACAAAGTGTCTTTTTTGGTGCTGGATTCTTATCAAATGAGAAGGATGAGTCATACATTTGGTTATTTCAGACCTTCCTAAAAGCAATGGGAGGGGTAGCACCTAGACTCATCATAACTGATGAAGCTGCTAGCATCAAGAATGGTATTGACAAAGTTCTTCCAGCCACTATGCATAGGTTATGCATGTGGCATATAATGGAAAAGGTGCCTGAAAAAGTTGGACCTTTGATTAGGGAAGATTCTGAATTTTGGCCGAGGTTGAACTCATGTGTTTGGGGTTCAGAAACTGCAAGTGAGTTTGAGTCACAATGGAATTCCATCATTACAGATTTTGGGTTGGAGGATAACGAGTGGTTAGCTAAGAGGTTTATCATTAGAGATACATGGATACCAGCCTACTTTATGGATATATCTCTTGCGGGCTTGCTCCGAACCACTTCAAGGTCAGAAAGTGCAAATTCTTTTTTCAACCGTTTCATTCATCGTAGGCTTGCTTTTGTTGAGTTCTGGCTTAGGTTCGACACAGCTTTAGAATGCCAACGTGAGGAAGAATTAATGGCAGACAACAGAAGCATGCATACCACCCCACAACTATTTACGCCATGGACAATGGAGAAACAAGGTAGTGAGGTATTCACATATGAGGTATTCCAGAAATTTCAGCTACAAGTTATTGCTGCTAGAGATCATTGTTGTGTTCAGGGTATTACACAAGGTGTGGGGTTAAAAACGGTGACCCTGAGAGGTCGATCTGGTAAGGTTAGGGAGGTCTCCTATGACACTACAACCATGATAGCAAATTGTCCGTGCAAGTTATTTGAGTCAATCGGTATTCCATGTCGACATATTATCCAAGTGTTGAGGATTGAGAACCAAAATGAGCTACCCAACTATTACATTATGAAAAGATGGCAGAAACGGTGCAAGAGGTAAAAAAATGCATGCCAATCAATTTCTTATTCTAATTTCAAAATCATAGGACTAACAATATCTTATTTCCTTTGCAGGGAGAATGTTTATGATGAACAGGGGAACCTACTAGAAGAAAAGCCCACAGATTCACTAGATGCAGCCACGAGAAAGAAGATTTCGACTGTACGTGATAAGATGGAAGAGTTGATTCAAAAGGCAAAGCACTCAAATGAAGGCATGGACTTCTTAACATCAAGTGTGTTGAGCATTGAGGCGCCTTTAGACCAAATGGTCCCTGCAGCCACACAGAACACTAGGCAAGACGAATATGAGGCTTTTATTGGTTGTAATATTCCTACAGAAGTTGATATACATCCACCAACTGATGTTCGTACCGTGGGGAGATGCAAAAGAATAAAGAGTGGAAAGGAGATCAAGGAGGGTGATAGGAAAAGGAAGGACAAAGAAGCGAAGTTAAAGGTTGCACGCTTGTGCAAGACATGCAAGCAAATGGTGTTTCATGATAGTCGCAATTGTCCAAGCAAAACTATTCAAGGGAAAAGGAGCTTGATTGCGGAAGATGTGCAACCAAATGGTGCTTCCTGATATGAAAAATTGTCCAAGAAAATAATGATTTAATCTATGTTATATTATTTGCAATTTGATATACTGAAGTCATATAATGGATCAGAATTTGTGTTATATCCAATTAAAGTTTAGTTGATTTCTGACAAGTTTTGATGCTTGTCAAATTGTTACAGAATATTGAACATATGTATCCACTTAATGTTTTTCTACCAAGTATGGAAGCATGATGACATTTCTGGTTTCTATGTAACTTGAGAGGCTGTATAGTGGCAGTACATGCATTTTTATTGCCCCTTCATATCTGTTAGATGGTTAAATATAAAGCTGAAGTTCAGGATTTCAAATGTTGACCATGCTTGCTGTTGCACCAATATTTTTCCTCAGACTAGCATCGTACAAGGACAAACAATGCAGTTTTGTCAATTTATTTGATCAACCAAGACCTAGGGCAAATGTTCAATAAACTTTTCATAGTGTCGCATCGCTTATATGTTTGATCTCAAAACTGAACAAACACATCGCAAGCCACTTCTCATAGTTCAGAAGCTTTACTGAACAGTATTTGCTTCAACCACGATAACTCAGAAAGTTTCAACACATAATGGACCTAGTCACTTCATGGGAACCTCTCATACTGACTTTTTGCTTATGGCATTGATCTCAAAACCGGACAATGCTGTTGCAGACCACTTCCTTTAAGTCAAAAGGTTATTGATCACTACATGTTTGGACCACATGAAGTCACCAATTTTTTCAATGCATAACTGAACTAGTCACAGAATTATTTCACAGTAGCAGCGAAGGTTTTTTTTTTCAAATGCCAGGCAAACTGACAGGAATTTCACTAATATGACCATGTGAGCAAGAATTGCACTAGTACAATCTGTTACTACAGCCTACAGCTTCAGGATATAAGCAAACTGACTCCATATAGGATACAAGCACTGCACTAGTACATCTTCGGCAGCCTACATCTCTACAGGCTACAGGCTATATAAGCAAAGCAATTAAGCATGGCATGCAATTAAGGATCGCACTAATACATCTGCTACAGTCAACAAACAGCTTCCTACAGACGTCATGCTACAACATCGGGACTGTCGTGGTTGTAGGAGGCTATCCAGGGGGTGTTGGCGCCGCATTTGGGACGAGTTGTCACCGTCGCGGAACCATCAATTCGCCATGGCTTCGTCGTTGAGACGGCCGCCGGATCTCCGTTGCTGTCGCTGGTCGCCGTTGTCGTCGCTTCTTGGTTGCCGTCGCCAAAGGACTTCATGGGGGCCGTCTAGCCCAAGGTTTCTATCGTACGAGGCCTTTGGGTTGGGATTTAGATTTTGGAGCGACGGCGTGCGGGATTTGGCTGCAGAGGATCAGAAGATTTGGGGCAGCACGAAACGACATGGGGACCTTGATGGGGTCATGTACCTAGGGTAGGGTCACGGACCTGTTCCAAATAACTCACCCTAGGACATCCCTAGAAGAGGTCGCCTTCCAGTCGGCCAACGAGGACTCACTCGACCAACGAAGACTCACTCGACTGGCCTGAAGGACTCGACCACGGAGACTCACTCGACCACCAGGAGGTCAAGAGGCACTCTGCACCGCAACGGCCTGTAATTAAGTAGACTTTATGATAGTAAAGGCACTTTATGTGGGGCGTTACCAGTAACGCCCCAGACTTAACTCACCTTAAACCCTCTCCTGCGTGGGCTGGCTGGGGTCCTGGCGCAATCTATATAAGCCACCCCCCTCCACAGGCAGAAGGGTTCGACACCTTGTAATCCATACATTCATAATCCACTCGACCGCCTCCGGGCTCCGAGACGTAGGGCTGTTACTTCTTCCGAGAAGGGCCTGAACTCGTACATCCTTTGTGCTTACAACCTCTCCATAGCTAGGACCTTGCCTCTCCATACCTACCCCCCACTCTACTGTCAGGCTTAGAACCACGACAGTTGGCGCCCACCGTGGGGCAGGTGTTTTAGCGATTTTGTGGAGAAGTTGCGATTCTTCCGAGTATTTTCATCATGGTGTCTGCTGGAGTTTTGATCGAGGGTCAAGAGATCCGTCTCGGCACTCTCACCTTCATCGCCGACGACTCCGCATGGCTCCAGGAGGCTCCACTCGACGTAGATGCGCTCCCCGTCCGCGGTGCGACGCATTTTCGCGCATGTGTCCGCGGCGTTCTGCTGCGGCAACCATCGACCCAGTATCGGTCGGATCTTCCATCTTCCACCCTCCCGGTCTCCCGCCAGCGCAAGCGCTCAGGCCGGTCGAGGCTTCAGCGATGGGTGAGTCACGCGGTGGCTCGCCAGTCGGCCACTACACAAGTTGCGGCAATCGAGCCCAACGAATCTCTCTACGGCTTGTTCGATCAGTCGACTGGCTCCGGAGAGACTGCATCCGAGTGCGGAAGCAGTGATCCAGCGGCGGAAATCTTGATGGTCGACGGGCCCCACAGTCCTCCTGGCTTCGCCCGTGGTGGTGGAGCAGGCGACGGCGGCGACCCTGCACGAGGCTACGAAGAGTACCAGCCCGAGCCACTCGACTCTCTGCAAAGAGAAGAGCTTCGCCGCAGGAACGAGGATCCCCTGCGTATTCCCATCGCAGGAGAAACCCCCGAGGCTCGTGCCTTGGAGGAGGCGCGTCTGGCCAATTTGGCCGAGCGCACTCGACTGGAGAACCTTCAGCGAGCACTCGACGAGCGCGCGCGGCAACGAGTTCCCGACACCAGTCGACGTCAACTCTTCCCGCCGACTCAGGTATATCGAACCCCAATTCAGAATTTAGCAGCTGCGACCCGTATAGCAGAGTCCATTCAGCCTTCGCAGTCAGAGGCTGGCAGAGGTTTGCTGCAGATCAGGGATCTGCTCCGGGCAGCAGGAGATCAGAATTCAGCCGTGTCTCAGTCGCGCAACAGAATTCACAGTCGATCTGTCACTGTGAATACGGTTCAGTCGGCTCACAGCCCCAGATCGCCTCCGCGGCGCGAAGGGCGTGAGAATCGGCGAGATCAATATGGCGACAGACTCGACCGAGATGATAGGCGTCGAGTGCCCTATTCCCCTCCGAGGGGTGGGTCTTACGCTCCTCGGCAGCCAGATGATAGGCGTCAGTACAGTACAGGGCGTAGGGTTCCAGTTGACCCCAGAGAGCCAGGCTTCGACGCGCGATCCATTATCGTGCAAGGATTGGTCGACCGGAACAGAGCCCATCGAGGTGCACTCGACAGAGATGTGCCCACGAGCAGTCGAGTACATGTTTCTGGTCCTGAATGTTTCAGCAGAGCTATCAGAGCCGCTGTTATCCCCCCAATTTCAGGTTGGCAACAGGAGTCAGCAAGTTCACTGGTGAGTCTAAGCCTGAAACTTGGCTTGAAGACTACCGAGTGGCAGTTCAGATCGGTGGTGGGAACGACGAGGTGGCCATGAAGCATTTGCCCCTCATGTTGGAAGGTTCTGCCAGGGCATGGTTGACTCAATTGCCTCCTAGCAGCATTTACACTTGGGAAGATCTGTCCCGAGTGTTCGTCAGAACGTTCGAAGGGACTTGCAAGCGACCAGCGGGATTGACAGAGTTGCAAGTCTGCGTGCAGAAAACCAATGAGACTCTCAGAGAGTATATTCAGAGGTGGATCACTTTGCACCACACTGTGGAAAATGTCTCTGACCATCAGGCAGTATGCGCCTTCAAAGATGGTGTCAAGAACAGAGAACTGAGTTTGAAATTTGGTCGAACCGGTGACATGACCTTGAGTCGGATGATGGAGATTGCTACCAAGTACGCCAACGGCGAAGAAGAAGACCGACTCCGAAGCGGCAAGCACAAGCCGAGTCAGTCGGAAAAAGGAAATCCAGTCGGAAACAGAAGCGGAAGGCTGAACCGGCAGCTCCTGGAGAGGCTCTGGCCGTGACTCAAGGAAAGTTTAAGGGGAAACCAAAAGGATCCTGGAACCCCAAGAAGGTGAAGGATAAAGAAGGGAACGACGTGATGGATATGCCGTGTCATATTCACACGAAGAAAGATGAAGAGGGGAATATCATTTACCCAAAGCACACCACTCGCCAATGTCGACTCCTGATCCAGCAGTTTCAGGGAAAACAGTCTAAGGACAAGGAGAAGGAGTCGGACAAAGCCGAAGACAAAGAGGACAGTGAGGGAGGATATCCGCATATCAACTCCACTCTGATGATCTTCGCAGATGTGGAAAGCAGAAGTCGACTGAAAGTGATTAACCGAGAGGTTAACATGGTTGCCCCAGCAAAGGCAAATTATCTGAAGTGGTCTCAAACACCCATCACATTCGACCAATCTGATCACCCGACTCATATTGCCACCCCTGGGAGGCAAGCTTTGGTGGTCGATCCAGTTGTCGAAGGCACTCGACTGACAAAGGTGCTGATGGACGGTGGAAGTGGGCTGAATCTGTTATATGCAGACACGTTGAAAGGTATGGGCATTCCGATGTCCCGACTGAGCACTAGTAACATGAGCTTCCATGGAGTTATACCAGGGAAGAAGGCCGAGTCACTCGGCCAGATAGCTTTGGACGTAGTGTTTGGCGATTCAAAGCATTTTCGCAAAGAAAAGTTGACGTTTGAGGTCGTGGATTTTCAAAGTGCATATCATGCCATTTTGGGGAGACCAGCCTATGCACGGTTCATGGCTCGACCATGTTACGTGTACCTCAAATTGAAGATGCCCGGTCCCAAAGGTGTGATCACTGTCACCGGTGATAGGAAAAAGGCAGAGGAGTGCTTTCAGAAGGGCTCCAAAATTGCCGATTCCCAAGTGACAGCGGTCGAGTTCGAAGAATACAAGCAAAACGCAGATCCGAGTGACTTGCTGCGGTCCAAGAAGCCCGCCACAGAATCTGCATTCCAGTCGTCCGGTGAGACGAAGCCTGTTCACATTCACCCGACCGACCCCGAAGCAGCTCCGACCCGCATCTCCACAACACTCGACCCAAAATAGGAAGAAGCGCTCATCCAGTTCCTCCGTGAGAACTGGGACATTTTTGCATGGAAGCCCGCTGACATGCCAGGTGTTCCCAGGGGACTGGCTGAGCACCGCCTAAGAGTCGACAAGTCTGCAAAGCCAGTCAAAGAACATCTTCGGCGGTCCGCCGTCCAGAAGAGAAAGGCCATTGGTGAAGAAGTGGCTCGACTGTTGGCGGCAGGATTTATCCGAGAGATATTCCACTCCGAGTGGCTCGCTAATGTCGTCATGGTTCCTAAGAAGGACAAGTCGCTCCGAATGTGCATTGATTTCAAGCACATCAACCGGGCCTGCCCGAAAGATCACTTTCCTCTCCCTCGCATAGATCAAATTGTTGACTCGACCGCGGGATGCGAGAGGTTGTCTTTTTTAGATGCTTACTCCGGGTACCACCAGATCCGTCTGTATGGGCCCGATGAAGTAAAAACAGCTTTCATCACTCCATTCGGGTGCTTCTGCTATATCACCATGCCATTCGGCCTCAAGAATGCCGGAGCCACATTTATGCGAATGATCCAGAAGTGTCTACTCACTCAAATCAGTCGGAATGTGGAAGCTTATATGGATGATATTGTTGTCAAGTCACGAAAAGGTTCCGACCTGCTCGCTGACCTCGCCGAAACATTTGCCAACCTCAGAAGGTATGATATCAAGCTCAATCCATCAAAGTGCACATTTGGAGTTCCTGGTGGCAAGTTACTCGGTTTTCTCGTTTCCGAACGGGGAATCGACGCCAACCCAGAAAAGATTGGCACTATTCTCCGAATGAAACGCCCTGTGCGAGTGCACGATGTCCAGAAGCTTACTGGATGCTTGGCCGCATTAAGTCGATTCATCTCACGACTCGGTGAAAAGGCATTGCCTCTTTACCGACTGATGAAGAAGGCTGACAAGTTCGAGTGGACTCCAGAAGCTGATGCAGCGTTTGCCGAGCTAAAAGCTCTGCTCTCCACCCAGCCGGTGCTTGCTGCTCCAATCAGCAAAGAGCCTCTGTTGCTCTACATCGCAGCCACAGGACAAGTCGTCAGTACTGTGCTAACGGTCGAGCGGGAAGAAGAAGGAAAAGCTCTCAAAGTTCAGCGCCCAGTGTATTATTTGTCTGAAGTCTTGACTCCATCCAAGCAGAGATATCCTCATTATCAGAAGCTTGTGTATGGAATATACATGACCACAAAGAAGGTTGCTCATTATTTCTCTGACCATTCAATCACAGTCGTCAGCGACGCTCCACTATCAGAGATTTTGCACAACAGAGATGCAACTGGTCGAGTGGCCAAATGGGCGATTGAACTTCTTCCCCTTGATATCAAGTTTGAGGCAAAGAAAGCCATTAAGTCCCAGGCAATAGCAGATTTCCTCGCCGAGTGGATCGAACAGCAGCAGCCGACTGAAGTTCACTCGGAGCATTGGACCATGTTTTTCGATGGTTCTAAGATGTTGAATGGTTCCGGTGCTGGGGTTGTCCTGGTTTCCCCCAGAGGAGATAAGCTCAGATATGTGCTCCAGATTCACTTTGATTCCTCCAACAATGAGGCAGAATATGAGGCCCTCCTATATGGGTTGCGCATGGCCATTTCACTCGGCGTCCGTCGCCTAATGGTCTATGGCGACTCGGATTTAGTGGTCAATCAGGTGATGAAAGAGTGGGACGTGAGAAGCCCAGCCATGACTGGATACTGCAGTGCAGTGAGGAAGCTGGAGAAAAAGTTCGAGGGGTTGGAGCTCCATCATATACCCCGACTGAAAAATCAAGCAGCTGATGATCTAGCAAAGATAGGTTCCAAGAGAGAAGCCATTCCGAGTGGTGTGTTCTTGGAGCATATACATACTCCGTCAGTCAAAGAAGATCCTTTCACCGAAGAAACTCCGCAGCCCAAGAGTGCCACAGATCCGACTGAAGTTGAAGTCCCAGCGGTGGTCGACTTGATCATGGAGGTTTTGGTAGTCATTCCCGACTGGACGATTCCGTATGTCGCATATATCTTGAGGAAAGAGCTTCCGGAGGATGAGGAAGAGGCTCGACAGATCGTCCGTCGATCTAAGGCCTTTACCGTCATCAAAGGACAATTATACAGAGAGAGCACGACTGGAGTCGGTCAGAAGTGCATAACACCAGAAGAAGGTCGACTCATCCTCAATGATATTCACTCGGGGACCTGTGGTCATCATGCGTCCTCCCGGACCATCGTGGCCAAAGCATACCGAGCCGGATTTTACTGGCCCAAGGCGAATGAGATGGCAAAGGAGATAGTGGATAAGTGCGAGGGATGTCAGTTCTACTCGAATATGTCGCACAAACCTGCGTCAGCTTTGAAGACCATCCCACTCGTCTGGCCTTTTGCAGTCTGGGGGCTGGACATGGTCGGCCCTTTGAGAACAGGACGAAGTGGCTTCACGCATGTACTGGTGGCAGTCGACAAGTTCACCAAGTGGATCGAGGCTAAACCAATCAAGAGCCTCGACACCGGTACTGCTGTTAGCTTCATCAGGGAACTAATATTCAGATATGGAGTCCCGCACAGCATCATTACGGATAATGGGTCGAACTTTGACTCAGAGGAATTCAGAACCTTCTGCAACTCCCAGGGCACACGGGTCGACTACGCATCAGTCGCCCATCCGCAGTCGAATGGACAAGCAGAGCGAGCTAATGGACTGATTCTCAAGGGACTGAAGCCGCGACTGATGCGTGATCTCAAACACGCGGCTGGAGCTTGGGTCGACGAACTTCCATCTGTACTCTGGGGACTGCGGACCACGCCCAATCGGTCGACCGGAAGAACTCCATTCTTCTTGGTCTATGGAGCCGAAGCAGTCTTGCCGAGTGATCTTCTCCACAATGCTCCTCGAGTCGAAATCTACAACGAAGCAGAAGCTGAACAAGCGCGGCAGGACGCAGTCGACCTTTTAGAGGAAGAAAGGGAGATGGCTCTGATCCGGTCGACCATCTACCAACAAGATCTGCGCCGTTTCCACGCCCGAAATGTGAGAGGTCGAGCCTTCCAGGAAGGGGATTTGGTTCTCCGAGTGGATCAGCACAAACCACACAAGCTTGCTCCTTCTTGGGAAGGCCCCTTCATCGTCACCAAGGTTCTCCACAACGGGGCGTACCGTCTTTACAACGTCGAGCATAATATCGACGAGCCCCGAGCTTGGAACGCGGAGCTACTCCGCCCATTTTACACTTAAGTTTTATCACTCGGATGAGTTGCAATAAAGTACTTCTGTAATTCATGGGTTTAGAAATAATTGTGTCATCACTTTTTATTTTTGCCCACATAAAAACTCCCCCTCAGTGGGTGGCTTAGCCGCGAATCCGTTTCGCCTAAGTTTGTAAAAATCCTATCGAGTGGTGAGCCAGACTCTCACTCGGAGGCTTAGCTGCGAATCCGTTTCGCCTAAGTTTATCAAAATCCTACCGAGTGGTAAGCCAGCCTTCACTCGGGGGCTTAGCTGCAGTCCAAGACTCGCCTAAGTTTATCAAAATCCTACCGAGTGGTAAGCCAGCCTTTCACTCGGGGGCTTAGCTGCAGTCCAAGGACTCGCCTAAGTTTATCAAAATCCTACCGAGTGAAGAGCGATCCTCTCACTCGGGGGCTTAGCTGCAGTCCAAGGACTCGCCTAAGTTTATCAAAATCCTACCGAGTGAAGAGCGATCCTCTCACTCGGGGGCTTAGCTGCAGCCTCGTGCTCGCCTAAGTTATCAAAATCCTACCGAGTGAAGAGCGATCCTCTCACTCGGGGGCTTAGCTGCAGTCCAAGGACTCGCCTAAGTTTATCAAAATCCTACCGAGTGGTAAGCCAGCCTTTCACTCGGGGGCTTAGCTGCAGTCCAAGCACTCGCCTAAGTTGTAAAAATCCTACCGAGTGGTAAGCCAGCCTTTCACTCGGGGGCTTAGCTGCAGTCCAAGGACTCGCCTAAGTTTATCAAAATCCTACCGAGTGAAGAGCGATCCTCTCACTCGGGGGCTTAGCTGCAGTCCAAGGACTCGCCTAAGTTTATCAAAATCCTACCGAGTGAAGAGCGATCCTCTCACTCGGGGGCTTAGCTGCAGCCTCGTGCTCGCCTAAGTTATCAAAATCCTACCGAGTGAAGAGCGATCCTCTCACTCGGGGGCTTAGCTGCAGTCCAAGGACTCGCCTAAGTTTATCAAAATCCTACCGAGTGGTAAGCCAGCCTTTCACTCGGGGGCTTAGCTGCAGTCCAAGCACTCGCCTAAGTTGTAAAAATCCTACCGAGTGGTAAGCCAGCCTTTCACTCGGGGGCTTAGCCGCAGTCCAAGCACTCGCCTAAGTTGTGAAAATCCTACCGAGTGAAGAGCGATCCTCTCACTCGGGGGCTTAGCTGCAGCCTCGTGCTCGCCTAAGTTTATCAAAATCCTACCGAGTGGTAAGCCAGCCTTTCACTCGGAGGCTTAGCTGCAGTCCAAGCACTCGCCTAAGTTGTCAAAATCCTACCGAGTGGTAAGCCAGCCTTCCACTCGGAGGCTTAGCTGCAGCCTCGCGCTCGCCTAAGTTACAAAAATCCTACCGAGTGAAGAGCGACCCTCTCACTCGGAGGCTTAGCTGCAGTCCAAGCGCTCGCCTAAAGCACAGGCACCTAGCTTTGAACCTGCAAAAGACATTTTGAGCCGAAGGCAATCATATTCAAGCGCCAAATTCAAGTTTGAATCGATATCTAAAGGAACCGAAAGTGCTCAGGCGTCAAGCCTGTTAAAGTTTGTCGGTTACAATTCCACTCGGCATACCGAGGCAAATTTAAAGTGTCGAGCCAGAAGAAGTTTTTTACCCCTCCTGTGGAGGGCTGGAAGGTGCAACAAATTCATCAAGGTCAATTCCGTCGGCGATCCGAGTGGCAGCTGCAAGGAAAGTCTCCATAAAGGACCTGAAGTCGTGCTTCTTGGTATTGGCCACCCGAAGGGCCGCCAGCTTCTCCTCTCGTGCATCTTTGCAGTGGACTCGGGCCAGACACAGAGCGACATCTGCACCACACCGAGCCGAGGACTTCTTCCACTCCTGCACTCGACCAGGGATCGCGTTCAAGCGGGCCATCAGCGACTCAAGGTCATTCTGAAGTGTCTCCTCAGGCCAGAGCGTCGAGTCGATGCGAGATGTGGCGGCCTTCAGCCTTGCGAGATAGTCCACGACAGCTGCGACACGAGACTCCAGTCGGAAAACATCCATGGCAACTTCGTCGTTCACCGGAGAATTGACGGGGTCAAGGTTCGGCTCCAGTCGGCTGGTTTCCTCTTCAAAGTTTTGACAAAATTCTGCAAGGGTGATCACTAAGTCAAGGGAATAGTCGAATGGAAGAAGCCACAGTTGGAAATATTTGCCAAACATGGAGGTTTACCTTCAAGCATAAGAAACAGCTTCTTGGCAAGGCCACTCAGGAAAGCCTCCAGTTCAGTCTTCTTCTCAGTCAATTTGCTGACTTGGTCGGTCAAGGCAGCTTTGTCAGTTCTCAGTCGACTGACTTCCTTGTTGGCAATCCCAAGAGCAGTTTTCAGATTGGTATTGTCTTGTTCGAGCTTGGTGACTGAAGCCAACTTCTCGTCAGCAAGCTTGATCTTATCAGCTAGCTCAAGGTCTTTCTTCTGCTGGGCCTCCCTTACCTTACCTGCAAGTTACAGCGAGATCAGATGCCGAAACAAGCAAGGGGAAAAGCAGTCGTCAGGGTCTCACCAAACATACCTTCGGTCTCCTCCTTTGCCTTTGTCAGCTTCTCCTGAACCAGCTTCAAGCTCAGCTCGACTTGAGTATGTTTTTGTTCCAGCTCTGAGTAGCGAGCCACGAGATCACAGGAGTTCTGCGAAGAACCAATCGACTAAACGTCAAATGTAACTCACTTCCGAGTGAAAAAGGGAAAAACACAAGTTTCTAAGACTACAGCCGAATACAAGCATTCGACCGTAGTCTCGGGGACTACACCCAGTGGGTGCACTCAGCGTGCCCCCACTAATCCTGTTGAAGACAAAGTCGACCAGTCGACCTCAAAAAAAAAAACAGTGTGCGAGACGCATTCTCTAAGACTGTGATCAACTGCAAGCAGTCGACCACAGTCTCGGGGACTACACCCAGTGGGTGCACTCAGCGTGCCCCCACTGGTTTGCGAAATCCAGTCGACCAGTCGACTGACAGAAAGATTGACATTATAAAGCCTAAGGCCGACTGCCAGCAGTCGACCTTAGCCTTGGGGACTACACCCAGCGGGTGCACTCAGCGTGCCCCCGCTAACACGGAGTTTATTCGACACACCCAGTGGGTGACTAATATAAATCCCGGAAAAGAAAAGTTTTTGGTAGCATATCCAACAGAACAAACAGCAGTCGACTGACCTGGACATTGCTTTGGAGGGCAGAGCTGGCGTCATAAGCTGCCTGGCTCGCATCCCGGATGGTCTTCAGCTGCTCCATCATGAGTCCCGCCTGGCGTATTGCCTCCTTCGCTGCACCAGCTTGGTCCTCTGGGACGTGGTGAGTCGTGAAGAGGGAGGGCTGCTGAGCACTCGTCAGTGGGGTCGCGAAGGTCACCGTGTGTCGAGTGGTGTTCTCTTCCTCCACAGTCAGAATTTCAGGCGCTGACACATCCTGAGGCACCTTACTGGCGGACGCTTTTCGACTCCTCCTGTGCTTCAGCGGCTCTTCATCCTCATCATCATCAGGAAGATCGATAACAGTGTTGGGTGGAGCTGCGGAGAAGGGTCAGGATCAGAGATCGCGAGTCAGTCGACTAAGAATGGTATTAAGAACACAGTACCTGGATTCGAAGTTGCTGCATCCTCCATCTCGTGGTCATCGGCCCGGGCCGAGGTCTCAGAAGTAGCAGCACTGCAACTCCAAAGGATCAGTCGACTAACCTCAGCGTCGACCAGAGATAAAGTTCGCACAAGAATAAGAAAATATGAGCAACACAATTACCCTGATATGGTGGGGATGGACACCTTCATCTTCGGCAGGAGCTTGGTCGGCTTCGAGGAGGCCGCCCTGGGCTGCTTCGGCGCCTTTTCAGTCGGCGCCGGAGAGGTGGTCCGAGGGCGCTTGGTCGACTGAGTGGCAGTCGCAACCCCCTTACCACGTTCGGTCGAAGGGTCGTGGACAAGCTTCGACCGCCTTTCTGAGCGCGGTGGAACGACCTCCTCCTCCTCTTCTTCCTCGTCCTCGATGTCATCTTCATCACCTTCATCATCATCATCGTCGTCGTCATCCCCTGCAGCATCCGAGTCCCATTCCTCCTCTTCCTGGCTCTCGCCCCCGCTCGCCTCGCCCCCGCTCGCCTCGCCTTCCTCAGTCGGAGCTTGTGCCCCATTGGGCATCGAGTACAGCTCGGTGAAGGCCTAGCAGATGCCCAAACAAGGATCAGTCGACCAGTCGGCAGGGTTAGCAGAAATGAGTACAACAAGGACACAATGGAAAGCAGAGCAAGTGTACCTTGTTTGGGATGCTGTTGTGGTCGAGTGGAGGAATCCTTCTGGCTCCGCGCGGGTTGTCCCTGTTTCCGGTAACGGCTACCATCCATCTTTCCAGAGTGACATCGTCGACTTCTTCTGGATGGACTCTAGTCTCGTCTTCGGGCCCACAGTACAACCACATGCAGTGGCTCCGGAACTGAAGGGGTTGGATGCGACGCTTGAGGAAGACCTCCAGAAGATCCATGCCCGTCACCCCCTCCCGAACCAACTGCACCACGCGCTCCATCAACATCTTCACGTCGGCTTTCTCCTCCGGAATCAGCTTCAGAGGGGAGGGCTTGTTCACTCGGTCCATGGTAAACGGAGGGAGTCCACTCGACTGCCCTGGCGTCGACTGGACCTGGCAGTAGAACCAAGTCGACTGCCAGCCTCTGACGGACTCGGGAAAGGACATGGGCGGGAAGGTGCTATTATTCCTCACCTGAATCCCCAGGCCCCCACACATTTGGACGACTCGGGTCTTCTCGTCACCTGGGCTCGCCTTCTTCACGGTCTGAGAGCGACACGTGAAGATACGTTTGAACAAACCCCAGTGCGGTCGACAGCCCAAGAAACCCTCACACATGGACACGAATGCAGCAAGGTAGGCAATGGAGTTTGGGGTAAAGTGGTGGAGCTGCGCTCCAAAGAAATTCAAGAAGCCACGGAAGAAAATGCTTGGCGGCAAGGAAAACCCACGATCAACATGAGTGGCCAGAAGCACACACTCACCCTCTTCTGGTTGTGGCTGCCACTCCTTCCCCGGCAACCTCGCAGCTCCGTGAGGGATCAAGCCCTCGTTGGCCATGTCGAGGAGGTCCTTCTCCGTGATGGTCGACTGGATCCAGTCTCCTTGGACCCAGCCCTTTGGCAGGCGGGATCTGGACGAGGACCCTCTGCGGCTGGTGGATCTCCCCTTCGCCTTCTCCGATGCCGACGCCTTCTTGGCACGCTCCAGCGCCGCCGTCTTCTCCTTGGCCATGGTCGCCGGTGAGATGCACGAAGGGAAGTGGTGCGGGGGCGAGAGCGAGCACGCTGAGCAGGGAGGAAGGAAGCAGAGGGAGAGAGGGAGAATGCTGGGGCGCAGCACAGAAATCCTCGCCGGGCACATTTATAAGGTCCCTTCCGAGTGGCTGACATGTGGGCCCGGTCGATCTAATCATATCTGGGAGCAGTTATGAGGACTGGATACGTGGCGAAAAAGGCGGCGCGGAGATCGAGGCGTCTATGCCCCGTCCCATCCGAACGCCGCGGTCTGCCCCGCTTCGCGCGCGCCCCCAAATTTCGCACCCCGCAGAATCCGCGAGCAACAAATTAGTCTGTCAGACGCGGTGTTTCCGGCGATCCGTCGCTCGGAGATCGTCGAAGCTCGAAAGATCACTCGACGCAAAAATAGAATGGATCGAGTCGACCGAAGACAAATTGCTCCCTGTCAACGAAGAGATTCTTTGATCCAGAACAGCGCACAACTAGAGCGCAAAGGTTAATCGGAAACGACATCAACTCCTTCTTCACTCGAAGCCTCAATCCATTCGGGGGCTAATGATGGGGTCATGTACCTAGGGTAGGGTCACGGACCTGTTCCAAGTAACTCACCCTAGGACATCCCTAGAAGAGGTCGCCTTCCAGTCGACCAACGAGGACTCACTCGACCAACGAAGACTCACTCGACTGGCCTGAAGGACTCGACCACGAAGACTCACTCGACCACCAGGAGGTCAAGAGGCACTCTGCACCGCAACGGCCTGTAATTAAGTAGACTTTATGATAGTAAAGGCACTTTATGTGGGGCGTTACCAGTAACGCCCCAGACTTAACTCACCTTAAACCCTCTCCTGCGTGGGCTGGCTGGGGTCCTGGCGCACTCTATATAAGCCACCCCCCTCCACAGGCAGAAGGGTTCGACACCTTGTAATCCATACATTCATAATCCACTCGACCGCCTCCGGGCTCCGAGACGTAGGGCTGTTACTTCTTCCGAGAAGGGCCTGAACTCGTACATCCTTTGTGCTTACAACCTCTCCATAGCTAGGACCTTGCCTCTCCATACCTACCCCCCACTCTACTGTCAGGCTTAGAACCACGACAGACCTCGGTTGAGGATCGTGGAGGACGGACTTTCGGGAGTTTGCTGCAAAATAAATGGTTGTTAGGTCCAAAAGCGGGCGGCTAATTGTAAATGTTCCTGTTGCTGCACGGGAGGCGCATGATTTAGTGTTAATGGCTGAGATCACAGGGATACATGGATACACAATAAGCTCGGATTCACGAGATATGCTGCCATATATATATATATATATATATATATATATATATATATATATATATATATATATATATATATATATATATTGCAATAAGATAATATTTAATCTTGGCAATAGTAAAAAGATGTAAAATCATACCAAGTATGTGTATTTAATCTTATCTAGTTAAGGCTGCCCGCAATGGTATCATAGTTACTATCTTAGATTGTTGAACAACATTCAATCTGATACAATATCATGATATGGAACCAAATTCTCTCTTTCTTCATTTAATTGTGTGCCATCTCATAAAAATATCTAGTTGGCAAGCATGATACCATTTTTGATACTCTCATTGCAGGCAGACTAAGTGAGGGGAAATTATTTTGTCAGAGTTAACCACTTTGCGAAGAGATTCATATGCAGGCTGTTCGCAAAACTATTGATAGTGCCATTATGTTTTTGGCACAGTCGATTTCAGATGGAAAGAAAGTAGCAGCCATCGGCTCATCGGGGAAGTATCAGCCTCTGGGTGTATATCTTACAGGTGCGGGGGTGCAGACTCGTCGAGTGTCTATCTTAGTAGTGCGAGGCTGCAGGTTCTTCGGAAAAATCTGTAGGTTCACCGGGGTTAGAGGGATATGGCCAGGGTGGCGCCAACACGACGGTGGGGAAGTTTGAGGGGAGGGTGGGGCTTCGGAGGCAGACGATTCGGTATGTGTTGGATACAGCAGTGCACATAGGAAGAAGAGAAACAGTGCTAGCGGCTAGAGTTGGAACTACAAATCCCGCAAAAAAAAAAGAGTTGGCACTACGATCTGTTGGATCTTGATCCAAGGGTTTAGAAAGAAACGACTTGGGATCGAATGTTTATGAATCGATTTACGCCTAGTTGGTCCCTGTTCATACCTGACTTATATTGTTCTATCAAAAATATAGCACATACCGTGTTTTTCGGTGTGGCTATTATGAGGCGGTCTCCTATGATATCCCCTAAGACAGACACTATCTATCCATGGACCACGTTCGAACACTTCCGCAGACATGATACATGAGCCGGTCATCGAACCCTATACCTCGAATGTGCGCCTCAATTAACTCAAAGAAATATTGTTCACCTCTATTTATTGAAATGGCTTACCCCAAGATATACAACTTGTTAAGTTGCTTTCCGCCAAAACACACAATAACAACTTGTGATTGAGAGTTGTTCCCTATGATTGTGAGATTTGTTCTTGGTGCTTGAGGGAGTTGTTTCATGTGATTGAGGGAGTTGTTTCATGCGATTGAGAGAGGAGTTGCTCCTCACTCTGAATCCCTCCTTTCTATGTATTTGTTCCGTGTGATTCTAACAGTTGTTCCCTGTGATTGTGAGACTTGTTCCAAGTGAATGAGAGAGTTGTTTCTCACTCTTTTGAACTTTTTTATGTGTTTGTTCCTTGTGATTCTAATGGTTGTTCCCTGTGATTGAGAGGTTCATTCCTAGTGACTATGAGAGTTGTTCACTGTGATCTGTACCATCCTCACGGATCAACTATTAGAATAGGAGTGGCCTTGCGGGTACGGACAATGTAGTGGCTTATGGCCGTCATATGGATGTACAGACACCTCAAAGCTCCAGTAGGTTTGTCTCCAGTTTGTGAAAAAACAGACGAACGGGCTGGTCCACAACAAATGCAGGTCTGCATTGGATGTGTGTTGCACAATTCGGTTTGGATGAATGCGGGCTATTTAAGGGCCCACATTGAAGATGCCCAGGACTTCTCATATAAATTGAGCGTTCGACCAAATCAACATGGATCATCAAACAAAAAAATCCAAGGGCTTACAAGACTTGTTCCACATTCAACTGTCTTCTTCCTACGGCCCCAAAGAAGACGACACCGGCCGCGCTCCAGCAACACCTCGCCGCACATATATAATTTTGAGATTTTTGTCAGAATTTTGCTTGAGAATATTTCTTTATGTAGTATTTATGCATGACAGAAATGACATCTCAAGTTTGTTGCAAAAAAGTTTTGAGAAGTTTTGACGTATTTTGAATTTAAAATAAAATCAATTATCAGGTGTAATTACCACCATGTTCCAAAGGGTATTTTCCGTGTATATGTAGCTAGTTTGCACAAGAATATCAATTACTACCTTTGTCTCAAAATTTATTTATTTTAGGCTAGTACATACAATGACTTGTTTTATACACTCAGTAAAAGAATAGATCAATCTGATGAAAACACAAAAATCACTCGAGCATTAAGCACCTACATCATCCGCCGCTTTCAAATTCTGTTGACGCGTCTCTGTTGTAGATAGATAGATAGAGATGGATCAAATCGTCATGTCTGGCAGAAAGGTGTCGGGGGGCGGTGTGAACGATCCTAGGAAGAGCGGTCGCCGGCCTGCCAGCGGCCGGTTGGTACGGTGCAATGCAATGCAATGGGCGACGCTTGACGATGGACGCCCGTGACTAGCTGGGTAGGGTCGTCTGGTATGCTCCTTGGGGCATGTGGGAACATGTGCGCTTCGCTTTCGTCTCACTCCTCACTGTGGCTGTCGTCCCGGTCCTCACAGGCCGCAGCCCACAGTGACGAGTCTGCGCCCATACAGCAGTGCAGGGCATATCCGAAACTCGGCGCCGTGAGGCCATGCATGCATATCACTGTTCGCCTTACGTATCCCGATGGGTTGACCGAGCTCGACCGTAAGCTAGATCCGTAGCTCATGGCCATATTGCAATTTGCACGGGGAGTAAAGCTGTAAAACTGTAGATATAATACTGGTGAAAGAGATCAGATCGACCGGGCAAATTCCCTGCACGCATGATGCATATGCATTCCGCGGTGAGAGCCATGCAGGCATACTACAAGCGAATCGGTGCTTTAATTTGAAGATGTGCATTCCGTGGTCAGCTGCTCGATCGCTGATGTGACCGAGCGGTGGTGCTGGATCGGTCGCCGTTGCGGTCGCCCACTCCCTTTCGCGTGAGTCACCATGCCATGCGCGTGTGCGTGCTATCAGCAGCAACGGCACGTCGATGGCATGCATGCACGCGTCCATGCCGTCCCGTGTGGTGCCGTGCACGCCAACCTACTCGCGGTTCCGCGTATACGTACACGCCCCGGCGATGTATGTATGTGTCACGACTTAATTGTACGTGGGTATCAACTTTTGTGATGCGTCCGGATGTTGAATGATCGACTGAGGGTGATCAACTAATCATGGTGCGCCGAGAGAGCGTGCAACCGACTAGTTAAACTACTCCCTCCGTCCCATAATATAACTTACACGTTATATTTGATGTAATAGCGTTTTATATTATGGGATGGAGGGAGTAGTATTTTAGGACGCGATGAAATGGCTTCTGAGCTCATCTGTTTTCGAAGGTGAACAATAATGTAAAAAAAATACTAGAAAAAAATTCATATTATTGTTTTGCATGGAAGATGTATAAGTTTGTGACGTCCGTGCCAAAAATGCTAGATATCCAAATACCACAAAAATTTGGCACGACATCACACATTCGAACATCCTCCCTGCAATTGTTTCCCATTTTCTTTTGAAAAAAATTCTAGCATTTTTTTCGATTTTATTGTTCATCGAGACCAGATAAGCTCGGATGCAGACATGAATATTCACATCTCTAGACCCATTAATTTAGGGTAATGTTATTCAGCGAACCATCGCTAGACTAGGCGAAGGAGAGGAGCAGAGCCACTGCTTAAAAAAAAACCACGTCATTGATCGGTTGGTTGGTTAGTCTGTATGTGTGCCCAGTGCTAATGGAGAGCAGAGGATTTTTTGGGAGCTCATGAGTACGGATGAAAATGGAGTGGAAACTTTCCGTTTTTCTGGAGGAAAAATGAAAACGGAGAGAAAATATGAAAACGAAAACGGAAATTTGCAAAACGAAAGTGAAAATGGATTTTTTTATGCGAAAACGGAAACAAAAATAGAACGGTGTTTTCCGGTGGAACAAACGTGGAAACGGAAAGTTCCGTTTCCGTAAATATGGAATTTTTGTTTTTACTATAGACCTATGGCTACTTTGTAGTCCAACCACCAAACAATACAATAACACAATGAATTTGCTACCACACGTGTACTCAGCTTGATCGTATACGCAATTGTCAAGTACTATTACAATATTACACTAAGTTGCTAACATAATGATATTATTTTGTAGCCATGTTAACAATTCATTAAATTTGTTTGTTTTGCGTGTATTTCTCTATGATTCAGGGGGGGTTTAAGTTCCGGTCAACACTCACTTCCGTTTCCGTGTTTGCTTTGTATTTGCTTCATGTCCGTTTCTGGTAGTATCTGTTTCCGTATTCATTTTCGGGATGTCTATATTCATTTCCGCTTCTGCAAAAATATATGAAAAAAATGTGGTAGCACTCAGTTCCGTCCGTTTCCGCTCCGTTTTCATCCCTACTCGTGAGGGAGATGGACCATGCCTGCCTCGGTTGGTTGCCTTGTGGGGGTGGTGGTGGTCGATGTTATTACTTCAAACTTTTTGTAAGAGCATCTACAGTTCGACTTGACAAATTCGGCCTCTCAAATGCCCGTGGCAGCGGACAGTGACCGGTAACGCCTAAAAAAAAGGCATTCCACATCCGGATACTGATGAGGTCACCTACTACAGGTAGAGTCAAGAACCCATTATATGGGACCCACATAGGGCCATCATCACTATGGATAGGTCCTTGGACCATACAAACATTGGGATGCGTATATCACGAAGTTCACACAACCACGTTTTGGTAATCGAGCCAAATTCCGAGCTTCTGCGCGGTTATCGCATTTACCGACGCCCCTCGAGTAACACTCGTATCGAGCAAAAAATCTTGAATAAGTTGAAACAATTTTGAATTCAAACTCTCGCTCTATAGTTAAATATAGGCCACCTCTTACCTAGCCGTAGTACTGACCATGGCCCGGTGGTAAAGCGAACATTCCCTGAGAGACATGGGTTCGACTCTGGCCTCTCACGATTTACCTTTTGAGGGTGCAAAACTTAAAAAAAGCTGCCAATTTGCAAGCTGCGGTCTAATAGACACAAGGCCAGGGCAACGTACGTGATAATTATGAGCTAAATAACGATCTATATCAATTTCAAAAAAATTGAATTCAAAATTTGATTATAAATTCCGTCTGTTTTTTTTTTTGGAATTTCACGGTTACCGGTGCCCCTCGAGAAAAAAGGTCCACTTGAGATCCAAAACCTTGAGTGACAAGGCCAGCTCGACAGCACTCGGACGACCATCCGCTACTCGGCTGACGAACCATCACTCGGACCAAGGAGGCGAGCGGACAGATGGGAGCTACAACGGTCGAGGAATCCTAAATCATTCATTAAACAGAGTCAAGGCTCCCATTACCTGTAACTGCCGTAGTAGAGGCTCATCACACCTGTAACTGATGCATTCAGTGTCATTTAATGCCCCGGCGACATGGAAGACATGGGGTTGCGGCACACTCTATATAGCCGCACTCCCCTCCATAACTGGGCACGAGCAATCTTTGTAACCATACCCATGAAATCAAAACAAGCCTCGTGGCACGAGACGTAGGGTTGTCACCTCCGCCGAGAGGGGCCTGAACTCGTCAATCACCGAGTGTTACACATGCGTCGTAGCTAGGTTCTGCCCCTTATTCGTACCCCTAGCACTCATTGTCAAGATGGTAACCCCGACAGTTGGTTCTCACCGTGGGGCTAGGTGTCTAGCAAAATTTCATGGCATAGGTGGATTTCTCCATCATCATGTTAGCCGGCGAGGAAATCCATTTCAGGACGCTCTTCTTCATCGTGGACGACTCAGTGTGGCTTCGCGAGGCCCCGCGGGACGTGAAGGCGCTGCCTGTCCGCAGCGCGGAGCATTTTCGTGCGTCTTCCTACGGAGTCCTTCTCCACCAGCTCTCGGCTCCGTACCGAGTGGCCGCTTACCCTCCCATCGCACGCCGCTGCAAGCGTTCTGAGCGCTCGCGGCTGTAGTGCTGGATCATGGATGTTGTGGCCATCCAGGCCGCAGCAGAACATGTGGCGGCTCTCGAATTTAACGAGTCCACCCCCGAGCTGAACGGTGACCACCGGCTGAGCAGCCTGCAAGAGAGGATCAGGAAGAGGATAAACGCGAGGGAAAGCACCTCCTACATGAGGAGCGCGGTGGGTGCTTCTTTGAGGCCGGCATGTCGGCCAAGAGGATGGGCCTCGCCGACGACGAGCATATCGTCAAGATGAGGCCCTCCCTCACCACCAGGACCTCCACTGCGGACCAAGATGATCGTCCGTAGAGAGCATACATACATAGTACATAGGAAAAATTGATTGATGTTGGGGGAGATATATTACTAGTACTAAATATAGAAGATCAGCCAGCGTAGCCTAGCCAGTATCATATATACGATGTGCTCTCACTAAATGGAATGGAAGTGCTGTACCTGTAGGATGGATGGATTCCGCAATGAGGGTTTTTACGGTACCCTATACTGGTACCCTATACTGCTACTGGGAAGCGAGCAGTATATGTGTGATCCCATCGTGATTTTTAAGGATAGTACTACATACATCTCTGATTCATCAGAAAACTTACATTGAAAACTATTCTTGTTCATAAAGGGAATTGCTCTGGTGAGCCATCGTGCACGCCGATGACAACGGCGGTGATGACCAGGACACAAGCAGGTCGAGCAATATGCCTAGGTGAGCATTCTAGCACACGATGTGGTTGTCGATCTCACAGCAAAGGTAGATGAGCAGCTCCACGTCCCGCGAGATGCGGCCGAAGTAGAGCACTAGTAAAATGAAAAAAGACGACCATGAGCCTAGCGAGGACAGGGTTAGCACGAACTAGCACGAGGTTCCACCACGAGCAATGATACACTTACAGGCAGTTTTTAACAGACTTAAGCTTACGGAGAGGGGTGTCATTAAAAGATTGGAGGGAATGGAGCCCCACCCCAGGATTTGAGGGGAGTGGGATGAATTAGTCGCTGCCACCTCGGTTCCACCACGCTCGGGCACTCACCTAGCCGCAGCTCTTCGGGCGTATCCTGACCTCGTCGTCAACGGCGGCGAGCTCGTCCGCGACACAGGGTGGTTTGCCATGTGCTGCCGCCATGCACGAGGCACAGTAAGTGTGATGCTATGGGTGATGATGGGGTGCATGGCGACGGGCCATAACGTCATAACCGTAGAAGCATCTGTCCACGATCATGGTGGCGCGGCGGGCCGGCGGACGTGCGGTCGAAGAGGAGACGAGCGGCCGGGGGCATCTTTCGGAGGTGCAGAGAGTCACCGATTTAACAAGGAGAACGGCTGGGTCAGGTTGATCAATCTCGCCGGGTGAAGACTGTGATCTCCCCATAATAAACTGCAAGCACATATACCGGTGAACGAGAGACACGCAATACTAGCAATACTGCTGATCCGGTTTCACTAGTACAGATATCTAACTACCCTTGGATCTTTGCCATAAGACGGCCTGTATTCAATATCTTCGGCAATACATGGGCTGTAGTAAAACCAAACATTGCTACTGTGGTATACAAGCAATGCAGGGCAAACCTGGTAATAGTTTCAAAACCAAACTGAAGCCAACCCAAACCATACGACTCTACCTCTTCCATCCAAACCAATCCAATCCAAAATTTCACCATCATTATCCAGACCAAACCAAACTATGTACGTTTTCTAACCAGACCCGTCCAAACTATATTTCGTTTTTGGACTGAATCTGTGGTCTGAAACCATGGACACAAGAAGCGGGCGTGCTCGCCTACCCATGCTAGTGAGGATCGACGTGCTCGCCCACCCATCCGAGGGAGAGGATGCGAGGAGCCAAGGCGCGAGCACGCTGACGTGCACTCGTAAGCTTTTGTTGACATGGACGGACACGGGCGAGTGCCCGGCGAGCGTGCATAGTCCGCAGCCGGAGCCGGCGGGGAGCAGTGCGTTGATGAGGTCCGCCGGGATGCCACGGCCGGCCACATGCATGACACGGCCGCGGGCACGTCGGACACGCAGGTGACACTGAAGGGAGAGTCCGGGTTGGTGGCGTCGAAACCAGCCACGTCGACGATATCTTCAGACCGCACGTACTTCATCGGGATCACGGACAGACCACTCATGCTCAATGCCTCCATGCACGCCATTGATGGATGGACTGAATTGAGTTAAGTACGTGCGTGTGTATTGAGTGAAGCGAACTGGTAGATGGCCGTCTTGTACTATTTGATCGAGAAACTGAATTCTGTCCACAGATTGAAATGGTTTGAGACCAAATCATCTGTGTCCAGATCAAACCAGTCCAATCTAGTAGTTGACAGAATCCAAACTACACCAGATTATTTTAGATTCTCAGCCCATTTAAACCAACCAAACACAATCTAATAGAGAAACTAAATTGAAATTAAGGTTTCAGTCCAAACTATTCCCAGGGTTAAATGCAGCATTCCACCAGTCAGCATTCGGCAACGTCCCCTGCTGACACAGACCGAATATGTTGGATCCTTGCAGCGACCTGCATGCTGTTTATGAATTGTCATCAAGCAGGGCCAATATATAGTTCATCCTGACCATCACCGTGGAGTCGACTGGCTGGTTGAGACTTGTGACTATAGACCTAATTAGCAAAGCTAATTAACATGTCGATCTAAAAAGCCATGAAAAGTCAGGAGGCTAGGATCCTCTTCCTAGCTCGGTTGGCACCTGGTACACACTACATTACACAGAGCTCTCCGGTGCGTTGGCCACCTCGGTTGGTGCCTACTTGCGGCCGACTGCTTTTCGGTGTTCGTCTGCTCAAAAAGCTTCCAAGGGGGACCTTCCACGTATAGTACTTTATGCTGGCATCACCTGAAATTGGTGAAAAGGCCTTAGGGCATGTACAATGGTGGCATATGGTTACATATGCCCCATGACAAAAAGTAATTTGAGGCATCTACATTTAATTTTTCTCCCCAATGCAAGCTACCACCAGTGGACCTCATTAAGAAATAAAAAATAAAGACTCTAATACACATGCATCTCTATTTTTTACTCCAACCTTTTCAGCTTTTGTCACCGGACCACACTTTTTCTCTTCAAGCAGCCGCCTCCTGGAGAGGATCCTGCTTTCCTATCCAAACCTACTTTACGTCATATCCGATCCTACATGGCATGCGAGGCATCACCTTGAGGCTATGCATTGTACATGCCCTTATACTGCAGTGTATGTGAGTTGATTTGGATATGTGGCCAATGGGGGCCTTCCGTTTATAATACACATCACTTAAAACATGCCTTGATATATTTCCTAATTTTGAAACTTTATCAAATAGCCCGTCTAGCTCAGTTGGTAGAGCGCAAGGCTCTTAACCTTGTGGTCTTGGGTTCGAGCCCCAAGGTGGGCGTTTACCTTTTTTGCTGCATTTAATAGGAAAAAATAGTTGAAGTTGTTTCAAAAAACTTTCTGCCCTTTTGCTTTCAATTAATTCGCAAGTTCAATGTTTCGTATTGTTTTACTAAATAACCCCACTTTATCGTTTATTAGGTCGAATAAGGCGGAACAAATACAAACTGGTTATATGCGTCATAAAAGTGAAAGTTAAAATGAAAATATTTAAAGTTGTGATCTCTATAATCGCCTTTTGCATCTTGATTAAATTAAAATGTCCAACAAAAAAGATACCATCTTGTGGATGTTGACATCTGATGGTGTCTTCATATAAAATCTTTTTACAGACAACTTGTTATTGTAGACAATGGCTTCCAACAGAAATGTATGTGGAAAATAAAAGTTGCTCCTAAAATTAAAGTGTTTTATGGCTGATGGTTAAGAAGAGCATATTAACCAAAGACAATTTTCTGATGAGAGGTTGGATAGGTTAGCAAATGTTGTGTTCTTTGTGGTATTGTTCATCTTTTTTTCAAACACTTAGTTGCTAAATGGTTTGGAGTTTGTTCAAATGTGCTTTCGATTTGAGAAATCTTCCTGACAGCTTAATCACTTGTCTTCGTGTTTGGATTATATGTTTTTCAAAGATAAATAAGAATCTGGTATATATATGGAGGTGCATGAATAATATTGTGTTTGAGAGAAAACTTAATTATGATCCTATTATTCTCATCAAATTGATATGTCATTGGATATCTTATTGGGCCATTCTATAGATAAAGAAAATTGAAGGGTGCTCATGATGGGGTTAAGAGTCATACAAGATGTGGCAAATGAGGTGTATAGAGCTTAACAAGGGTGGAAACCAAAAGTTCACAGGAATCAGGGGCTGATGCTAGACTAGTGCTTTGGAGTTTTTCTGGAGGCTGAACTTTGCTTGGTGATGTCTATCCCCTAAATGCTGATGTCCGCTTTTGGTTTTATCTTATGTATTTGGCTCTAGGTTTGGTGCTGGTAGTTTCTAATGTTGCTGAGTTTATAACTCTGGTGTTTTATGTAATGTTTGTGTCCACTCTTGTTGTGGCGTTGGAGGCTAGATTCTTCATCTGGCGAGCTAATTTTCTTTCAGATGTTTTACCGCTTGGTTTGATGATGTTTTTAGCTTTGCTAAATTTGTTGGTGGGTGTTAGTTTGTGAGAACTGAAGCAGATTGTTTCTTCAATAGAAATCAAAGAGGAAGGCTCTCTTTTGCTTCAAAAATATAAGTTTATTGAATTTGCAATCTGGGTAAGTCAATTTTATGGGAGGAGGAACGGTCCGTCGAGGAAGAAAGTTGGAGGAAGAAGAAAGTTGAATCTTAATCTAGCAGGCCTAAAAATTGGCTTACCCAAAATATACTTTCAGGCAACTTAAGCATAGCCGGTCCCTAAATAATTTAGTAGGGGCCATTTGGATGTGTTTTGTTATATTGGATGCTATGAGTCTAAACTCTGAACAATACTTTATAACACTATCGGATATTTGGTTACTCCCTCATGAATGAAATAGCAGGTCCTGCATCCCTCCAAAGGTTTTTTTTTGAAAAATCACGGGGGGGGGGGGGGGGAGCTCCCCACCTGAATATATTTCTCAAGTTTGTAACCCATCGCGAGACTGATTACAAAGGGGAATTACATGAGCACGTGTAGTCGTGATAAGAGGTAGGAACGTTAGGAGGAGGCGCCCTGCTTGTGCACCGGTTTCTTCATTCGGTGCGTCCAGAGCATGAGATCATCCATAATTCGCCTGAGGGTGAGGATACTGTGATGATTTTATTGCTTGAAAGTCATAGCGTTTCTGGAATCCCAAATCTTCCATCGGATGATGAGGAGGACGGAGTGCCAGATTACCACATCCACTTGTGTAGGTAGACGGCAGTCCCAGAGTCCATCAATGATACTCGAGGGAGAGAGGCCGATCCGTTGCCAAATACGTTGTGAAAGCGGACAGTCTAGGAATATGTGTGAGCTGGTTTCACCATCATGCCCGCAGCGCGGGCAATAGTGAGTCGGTGACGATATGCTTGCGCTGAAGGTTGCTTTTTGAGTTGAGTCGATCCCGAAACAGGAGCCATGCAAAGATCTTCACGCGATTTGGAACGCGTGAAGACCAGATGGCAACGGCATGCACATCGTCGTCGTCATCGTGGGAGCCCATGGTTAGCGCGTATGCCGCCCTCATGGAGAAGCGCAGGCTACCATTGAGGCAGCGCTCGTCCGGTCCTGTCGACAACCGAAAATCCTGCAAGAGAGACAACAAAGCGCACAACTCGGTAGTAGCATCAGATGTTAGGCGGTTCCGTAGGATTGTTTCCAAACCGTGATTCAGGACAGCAGCCACACGAGCTAGTGGTATAGTGGTGTGTGAATACAGGCAGGGGAATAAAGTAGCAACGGGTTGGTTGTGTATCCAAGTATCAAGCCAGAAGTACGTATTAGTGCCAGAGTTTGTGAGTACAAAAGAGATGGCATGGAGTGCTGGCAGCTGTTGATTTATTGTTCGGCAAATGAAGGAGTGGCTATTTTGTGGAGCAATGAGGGCATTTGGGTGTTGTAAGGCAATCCACTCTAACCAATGTGTTTTGTCTGGCAAGAAAGCTTTTACAGCAAATTTCATAAGTAGCCATTTGTTTTGCTGATGAAGATTTTTTAGACCTAGACCACCACAGTTCTTTGGTTTACACATTTTTTGAGACAACCAAGCATTGAGCACCAGTGCAAGTTTCCTCTAAAGGGTTTGGAGCCCATGATGACAAGTCAACCCTTTCACATTCACATTTTCCATTCATTTCGGGCATGTGAATTCCTCAAGAAACACAAAATCCAATTACAAGAGCATCGACAATAGATCAACGACCGTGCATCATCGTTACAACTTCGTACTAGGACTATATATATAACAACCGAATGAACGAACGAACGAGCGAGCGAAGGAGCTTCTATGTGCCAGACGATACTAGGAGTATATGCTTGGGTCCAGGCGCTAGGTAGCTAGCTCATCATGATCTTGAACTCGTCGAAGCTGAGCACGCCGTCGCCATCGAGGTCGAACCGGCAGATCATGGCGCGGCACTCGCCGGCACCCCGCTCGGCGCCGAGCCTGCCGAGCATCCGCCCAAGGCTGGCCGGCGTGATGCACCCCTGCCCCTCCATCTCGTACATCCCGAACGCCTCCCTCAGCGCTCGGATCCTCAGCTCATCGTCCTCCTCCGCCGCGTCGCCCGCCCAGGCCGCCTGCTGTGCTAGCTCGAGGAACTCGGCCTCGCACAGCAGCCCGTCGCCGTCAGCGTCCGCGGACGCCACAAGCGCCTCGGCCTCCCCCGCCGGCACGTCCTCGCCGAGCGTCGCCCGCATGCACTCCCGCAGCTCCGCCGCCGAGATCCGGCCGTCCGCGTCCCGGTCCAATGACAAGAACAGCGCCCTCAGCTCGCCCGACTTCCTCGCAACCATTCTCGCCGGATGGTCGACGATAGAGAGGCTCTTATTAAGATGACTTTAGTCGTTGATCTTGATCCTGCCTGGGATTCCTCGATCCTCTGCTTCGCTATAAAGCTTGCGTTCTTGCGATGGATGATCTTGGAGGTGCGCGTGTGCATATATACTCGTGGCACGACGCGGTCCTTGGAAGCTTCACGGCATGCAGGGAGAGAGGAGAGATGGCGTGGTCGTCGTGGACATGCCGCGTCGCGGGTTATTCTTCTGGTCTCGTCTGCGTGGTCAACCACGGCATGCAGGTCAGTATTCTCCAGGAAATGGATTCGAAGCTTTCGCGTGGCATCCGTGTGTCGATTAATTCGAGAAACAAATAGAAGCACGCGGGGGAAGAAGCGGCGAAATCTATTGCTTGCGCGTAAAGTTGAGTCATCTATTTTGGAACAGATAGAGTAGGTTGGAGTCGCGTGTGTGGAGTGTTACTCTGGCCGGCCTGGCGTTCGCGTGGGTGGGTTCGTAAGCAAATTCATTCGATGTTGGCATCGTGCCACTGCTGTTGGATGGAGCAATTGTATTTTGTCAACTGTTTTGTTTGGAGCGTTGATGCAATGCGTACACATTTCACTTGCCTCCGTTCAATAATTGTGCGTGATTTTTAGATAGGCTCCGTTAGAGCATCCCAAAGCGGATCTTTAAACCGCCTACAACCGTTCAGAACTATATTTCAAAACTTGAATAGGTTTCACCGGTTCAGCACCAAACTATGGGATGCACAGGCAATGAAGCTCCGAAGTGGATACCGCCCCCAGCCGGTATTAGAAAGATCAATGTCGATGGTGCGGTCTCGAAGAACTTGGGCCAAGGGGCAGCAGCGCCTATAGCTTGCGATTCTTTTGGAAACTATCTTGGTTCGTCGGCATGAGTCTGTGAAGACGTGACGGACCCTGCGAGTTTGGAAGCTATAGCATGTTGTGAGGCGCTTTGTTTGGTGGAAGATTTACATTTGCAGAAGTTGTGAGTGGCATCGGATGCTCAGGGGGTGGTACGTGATATTACTGGAGCCAGCCGGTGCAGCTACAGTTCAGTGCTACATGAAATAGCAAGGCAGGAGCATGTTTGAGGAGGTGATCTCTGTTTATGAAGGGCGTGTTCAAATGGAGAGGCTCGCCTGCTAGCTAGATACTCGGTAAATTTAGATTCTGGTTGGCATGTATGGCTCATGGAGCCCTCAGATCCCTTTATTGTACCCAAAACTCTTTGTTATTGAATAAAGGCCGACCATATTTTCCCTAAAAAAAAAAGAGTACTGCTAGCCACTAGACTCAACGGCTGCTAATCTCCACTACTATTAAACAAGCCAACATAAACTTTCTTAAGTGCACCCCGTAATTACACCCAGAACACCGGACGACCCATTCACCACCGCACGATTAGTCCCACAAATCTGAATCTAACGACCATCATTGATCTAATAGTTTTACGGTGTGCACTTAGTAATTTTTAATGACTGACCGTACTCCACCACCCGCCCCCCAATCCAACGAGTTCCTGAAATCACCTCAACGATTTCCGCCCCCCGATCCAAGGAGTTCCTGAAATCACGTCAACAATTTCCTTCTGTGAACAGGCCTCCACACCACACCCGGCCGCTAATTAGTAATTACCCCTGAAGATCCCGGAGGCGAAGGAGCTGCGGCTGGAGGCGGAGTCCGCGCTGGAGCGGGGCGGCGTGTGTGTGCGACTGGCCGACATCGCCGCAATCGTCACGCGGAGGGCCGGGTCACCGTCGGGCGCAATCGGGACGAGAGCGAGGGGCCGCTCGAGCATACCGCCACCTACGCACCGCTTTCGGCGCCGCTAGATTTCGGCGGCATGGGCGACGTGTTAGAGGTCGTTGCCACGGCCACATGTGGCCAGTTGCTCGCCATGCGGGAGATATGGGGTGTGAGCCGTAGCCTCGGGGCAGCGAGCGGGGTGTTTGACCAGGTGAAGAGAGGCTCGTCGGGTAGATGCTGGATGCGAGGTAAGGGAGTTGGCTCAGCATGGGCGTGCGTGGCCGGCGGCCAGAGGGGCGCGCAGTGGCCTGAGCAAGAGGCCAGTGAGTCCCCTTCTCTGCTCGTGCCCTCTCTCCTCCTCCTTCCAGCAAAGGGCGAGTACGGGCCATGCGGACCGGAGCTTGAGGAGGGCAAGCACGGACGACGCCCGAACGGGGCTTGAGGAGGCAATGCGAATGTTGCTTGAGGAGAACGCGGGTGCAGACAAAGGAGAGTGTGCATGGCCGGAGGTTGAGGACGGCGGCGTCTATGTTGTGTCTGCGTGCTGTGTACTGAATAGTGGGTTGTGCCCTGAACTTTTGATGCACGCTGGTGTGCACTGATCCTTTGTTAGATATTCTGCTGCATAAGATTTCGTGGTGACAGACACTACATCACTACAAACTTGATGTGACACCTTCTCTCCTTGATTTCTCCCAAAAGTTTGACATTATTTGACCCATCAATCATAATCTCATGTTTTAGGGGAAATCCTAATCTCACCTCTAATACTAATATTTGACACAGATTCCTTAGAATGGTCATGTTAGCGACTTAACTCCTCTCTTTTTTGTCAGAATCCTTCAGAAGTTGAAGCCGAGCATAAAAGTTTGGAATATTTTTCCTAAAAGCAACCAAGAGATACCCAGGTCCCAGGGCCTGATCAGGTGCAGGTTGTGTCGCTCGGCAGAAAAAAAAAGGCAACAGCTTTGGCCTTTTGATTCTCTTGAGTGCTTTGTTTCCGTGGAAATCTGGATAAATCAAAGACAACAACATAGCCTAATTATTTTTCCATTTTTAATGGATATTTTATAAACAAACAGAACATCTATATGTAAATTTAGAAAATATAGTTTTATTGAAACATTCATATTTCTGTTCTTTGGGAAAATCGAACGCACGATGTTCCTATTTATTACCACTGTCCAGCTTTTTCAGTTGTTGGAATTTTTTAATAAAATTTTGCTAAAGCACATCTAGATGTGCCATAAGTATTGCACATCTAAGTCCTATGTCATTGATCTTACGTTGAGATTCGTGTGGATATTTTTTTCTTTTTTCTTTTCCTCTCTATACTTGATTCACTCACTTAGATGTGCAATAATTAGAGCACATCTAGATGTGCCCTATAGACTTATTGCATCAGAAGTTTGTATAGGTTAGTTACTCCTCTCCGCAAAGGAAATATCCTCCCGTGTTAAAAAAAAGAAAATATCCCCCCTTCAATACAACAAATAAATTCAATATTCTTCCGCTAAATGAAAAATGTTAGTTTATTATTAGTACATTATTATCATCTATTGAATGTGTAATATTTATAAGTAGTGCATCACTATATTTTTTATTTTAATGTTTATCTATTAACTAGGATGAACATGTATTATCTTTTTAAAAAATATGTGCGTTGCACGTGCATGCTAACTAGTACCTATTATAGGCGCAAATAGTTTATGAATTAACACTAACGGCACATTCAATGTTGCAGAATTCCTTCCTGCATGGTACAGAATTTTGAATTATTTACAAACATTTCGGAAAACATGACCAGGTTTCTGAAAAACAAATCTGAATAAAATTTGAAATTTCTATACATTTTTTGAAAAACATGAACATTATTGGAAAGTTCCAAGATTTTTAAATAACAGGAACAAAATTTTAAAACTAGATCATTTTCCAATATAACGAGAATTTCCTTGCAAATGTGAACATTCTTTAAAATTCCTCGTTTTTTTGAATTTATGGAAAAAATTTAAAACATCCAGAATTTTTCAATTTGTGACTTTTTCCTAAACGAGTTTTTTTAAAATTCCCCGAGTTTTATGAAATTTTCGAACAAATTTTAAATTATTCGTTTTGATATTTGGGTACAAACTTTGAAAACAAGGATATTTTTTTAATTCCCAAAGAATATTCAAACTCCACCAAACGTTCTTGGTATTTGCGAACAAATTTTAAACATGAATAATTTTTTAACTTATGAACAAAATTGGACAACAAGAACATTTTTTTGAAATATCCGAGCATTTATTTTATTTTGTGAGTATTATTTTATTTCTGAATATTTTTATAAGCAAATTTTTTTAACATATCCGAAGAGAATTTAAAACGGGAACAATTCTTAAATTTGGGACAAATACTTGAAAATACAACATTTTTAAATTTTATGTAGATTTAAAAAAATAAACATGAAGAAAAGGAAAAGGAAAAAAAGAAGAATAAAAAGAAGAAGAAGAAAAATTGAAAAAAAAAGGAAAACCAAAATATCAGAAAAGAAACATTAAGGTAAAAACATCGATAAAGGTTCGCAAAAGGTCCCTCAGCGACCAGTTTACTGTAGCAAACTGGTCTATTCCCACCATTTCTTTTCTCTTTTTTCTGTATGTTTTTGTTTCTTTTTGATTTTTCCTTTTTTTTGTTTCTTTTTTATTTCTAAAAAATCATGCTTTTAAAAATATGTTCCAAGTTTCAAAAAAATCTTTGCATTTTAATTTTGTTCATTAAATACAAATATTCATAACTTGCATACGGTATCGAAAATCGTGCAAACCAGCCATGAATGCCTACCATGGGCATGTCCACCTGCGTGCAACAAATGGCTTCATTTCAAGAATGGCAAGAAATAGACCATATTCAACGGAGGATGTCCGAGTGGATAGAATGCGCTGTCTAAGAGCACTTTGTTTTTTGACAACCTTCGAAATGACTCCAAAAATTCTCATGGACTTGTATGAACTTTTTTAAAAACCATGCCAAGTTGTTTGAATTTTCGACAAGTTTTGCATTTTCTAAAGTTTTCTCGGTTAAAAAAGGCCGATAAATGGCTAGACATATCGCAACATGCATATGACGCCTGAAGTGGTTCAAATCTAGCATGGATGCCTATCATGGGCATGACCACCTGCTTGCAAAGGTTCGGGTCATTTGAAGGATGTCCTAAAATACACCATGTTCAATAGAGAGTGTTCGGGTAGGCCAGAAGGGTCTATTTGAAAGCACATTGTTTGGAAATCTGTCAAATGGCCTCAATTTTTTTCCACTAGCTTGTATGATTAACTCAAGGCACCATACCAAGTTGTTTGGATTTTGACATGTTTTGCATTTTCTAGGGTTTTTTCCGGTGAAAAAAGGCAAATACATGGTCGGACGTGTTGCAACGTGCGTATGGTGTCAGAAGTCGTTCAAATTAGGCATGGATGCCTAACATGGGCATGACCACATGCTTGCAAAAGTTGGGGCCAGTCTTCAGATTTCCGAAAAATACTATGTTCAACATAGAGTGTTTGGGTAGACCAGAAGGGTTCGTTTGGGAGTACCTCGTTTCTCGACATCCCTTAAATGTCCCCAATTTTTTTGATGGCCTTGTATGACCAATTCGAATGTTTTCCCTAATTAGAATGCTTCTGTTATTTGCAATTTCTGTCACTGCCAATGAACATTTTGTTATGTCCTAACCACTTCTTGAAATTTATCAACAATTCTGAATTTAAAATTGTGTATGAAATTTTACAAACTTGATCACTTTTTAAAAAATTCCCAACAATAGATGAAATGTTTTGAACACAAATTGAAACGACATACTTTAAAAAATCAAATTTTTATGAAACAAAAACATTTCTTAAATTTGTGAATATAAATTCAAAAACGGGAACATGTTTTAGAATTCTAGAATATTTTCTACAACTGTAAATAATATTTGAAAACAAGAACATTTTTTGGTATTGAAACAATATTTCAAGTTTTTGAAGAAATTTCAAACAGAATAATAAATTTCAAAACAGAGAAAAATGAATTGACGAAAATATCAAATAATAATGAAAAAATAGAAAAGGAGAAAAAACGCTTAGACCTTTGCCCAAGTATGGTGGCCTCGCTCCAGTCCGGCGCCTGTTGGGCCTGCCCCAGCATTCGCAGATTTGAAAAAAAAAACATCAATTTTGAAATTTTATGTTGATTTTGTAAAAAATTACCTAAAGAAGTTGCAGAAAAAAGTTTTAGAAGTCGAAAAAGACTGAGAAATTTCAGAAAAATTCACGAATTTGATTTTTTATTTTAAAAAGTTCACGCATATGATAAAAAGAAAAAAAAGAACGAAAAAGAAAAAGAAATAGGAATAAAAATAACATAACCCGTTTAAAAAAAAGAAAAACGTAAAGCATCCACCCGGTGGCGCCCTGCTATCCATCACAAATGTGTTGCGTGTCCGACTGGCTAGCGTTGTTGCCCGTTATTCTAAAGACATGTGATTTGTGTAATCAGTAAGTGCATAGAGTGATCCCGGCCGGGATTGTCAATTTTCTGACGTACCAAATTGATCTAAGCGGATTCAGGGTTTGGATTGATCAGAATCCGTGAGTACAAGGTATCAATTTTGAGGATTAAGAGGTTAGGGTTTAATTCCAACTAATCATATGAAATTAAGGTTTAAAACAGACTTTACTCGAGTACTAGTAGTACTCTGGCTGCGCCCGCACTCGCGTGCGTGGGTTCGTAAGCACATTCATTCCGTGTCGACATCCTTCCACTGTTGTTGGATGGAGCCATTGTATTTTGTCAACGGTTTGGGTTTTTAGACACGACGCAGACGCTTATATATACACACACATGTGTATACTCACCTCTATGAATATACGCGCACACCCTACCCCTATGAGTACCTTCGACAGGCTGAGCCGGCATATCGTCTTAAGATTTATGGAGTCACCACAGGCATCTCGTAGTCGACGGAAATGTCTCTTTCGCTGAACACGCATCACTGAAAATTCTTAAATAAACCAAAGATAATGCGAGCATCAGGACTTGAACCTTAATGGGCTGAAATACCACAGTCCTCCTAATCATCTAACCACATATTGGTTCGTGTCACAATTTGGTTGGGAGTATTGATGCAACGCGTACTTGCCTCTTGGTTTGTTAAAAAAATCACTTGTCTATGTTCAATAATTATGCATGTTTTCCAATAGAATTGGTTCCGTTAGGAGTTAAGATTTAGATATAAGTTGGTTTCTGTCTCTCCCGTGCTAGTCACGGCAGTAACAAAAAGGCCATGCTATTTGTCATAACATCCAGATTCACATGCATGGGGAAAATGAACGTGCCATGGTAGAAAAATAATATAATTGCCATGTGATGTAAGAAAACTTGTCTTGGTTAATAAAAAACATTGCAAAAAGAGAAAAATATGTTTTTTGCCATGGTTATGATTTTTTTTTGCCATGCATGGGACCATGAAAAAACTAAAGTTGCCATTGATATGAAAATAAATTTGCCATCTGTATAAAAATAAATTTACCATGTCTTTAAAAATAGATTTGCCATGGTCATGGAAAACAAAAAATTGTGATGGATTTGAATATAAATTTGCCATGGTTGAGTATTTCAATTTTTCATGAGCTATGAAATTAAGTGAACTCTTATTCATGGAACATTTGAATTTATATTCTCTAGCTGATGGAAAAAATGAGAAAAAACAAAAAGTACATTGACATGGGAAATCTTTTAAAAAATACCATGAACATAGTTTGTTGACATGGCAAAACAATCTCTATTTGATGGCAGACGATCTCTAACATTGCCATGTGTATGAAAAAGGAACAATCTCTAATTCATGGCAAAAGTGATAAAAATGTGGTCATGCAAAATTTAGGATTTTTTTTCTATAATTTGTTGCAAATCCATAAAGATCGTAGTACATATACAAAGAAGATATAAGTACCATGGAAATTTTGTAGACTGATAGCCATGGCAATTTTGCAATGCAACATATAAAAAGTGTCATATGATCATGGCCAAAAATGCATACTAATTGGCATGGAAATTTTGCAGAATGTGAAATTGGGTGAAAATTGCGATCAAAATAAGACTAATTGCTATGGCATTTTACATATTATAAATTCTGGTGGAATTTGCCTTCACGAAATAGTGACTAAACCTGTCAAAAAATATAAGGAACCATGGGAAGAAAACATAAAGCTATGTACAGATTGTGAACTTTGCCAACTAAAAACCATGTACTTATGCAAATTTGCCATGGCATTTTGACATGTTACCCGGATGATAGATGAAGCATAAAAATGATTCACCATCACCCACGTGCAGATCAGAGCTAGCTGGAGGACAAGCATTTGGCGGAGCACATCAACCATGTGCGCGCACACAGCTGCGGGCTCAACTTTTTTTGCCAAGTCCTACACAAATGCCAAGTTCTATCTCAATTTGCCATGTTCGACATTTACAATAAAATTGTCATGTTCGACTCAACATTTACCAAAGACAACAATAAGTCCAAAATCTAAATTCACTAAAATAGTATCGGAATATGCTAAATGTTCAACAATTTGCCATGTTCTACTCAATTTGCCACATCGACATTTTCAACTAAATTGTCATGTTCTAGTGGGAGTTAGCACAAAAGAGCATCTAGAGATTTATTCAAAGTAGCCACACTTGGGAAAAAAGGACATAGGAGGATTGACGTTGTGTGGGGAGACCTAGTGGACGGGTGGACGACCTCGCCGCCTTCGAGCTCTTCGGGTGCGGGAGAAGGCCGGGGCGCTGTGAAGACGCCAGAAAAAACCGGGAGTAGGGGCTTCCACTCGACATTGGCCATGGGCAACCACCGTACCGTCGCAGCTCCCGGCAACGAGCAGAAGGTGTCGTTGGCCAGGGGTAGCCGCTCCTGCCGCCGCATCCGCCTCTCACACTGCTTCAGCCGCCCCTATTGCCACAAGACGTCCTCCGTGGTCCGCGCGCCGATGCCAGAGCATAGCTCCTTGAATTGTCGGTGAAGGGATAAGGTGGTGCTGCGGGGGTGGGGGAGGTTCACTCAGTTGCTTCGATTCGGTATTGAACGACCTCCAGAGGCTGGCCATGACCTAACATGTGCCAAGATTTGTGCTAGCGGATGTAGCGGCCAAAAATTCGTTCTCTGGGACGACCCAAAAATCAGATGTCGGATTTTTAGCATTAGCGTAAATAAATAGTTTGGGCATCTGAATTCGCAAAGAAACCCACAATCCAATTCGAAAAGCACGATCGATGGAGACCAAAGATATTCACATAGATCAATTACTGTCTGTGCATCACCATTACAACTTTGTAGTTTGTACTAGTACCATATAACTGTTGGGTCAAACCTTGTCTCGGAGGCATGCATGCAGCGGCAGCAGCAGCAAATACTTTGCTAGGAAGTATTGGGCATGTCGGCAGCATGCAGCACCGGCGGCAGCAGTAAAAGAGGAGAGAAGTTACTTCAGTTGCCGTAACTTAGTAGCTAAGCAAATGCTAGATGTAAGCAGTGACGTGTCATAGGATATGACGTATGTGCTTAGATCAATTAGAACAGTAGGTCGGTTTGTAAGTGCTATATAAAGAGCACCACTCCACCCGGTTGGAGAAGGCCATTCCAATTTCATTACAAGGCATTTCCTCCTTCTAGTACCACCGTGTGTGCTCCAAGCCTCAAGTGCTGTGTACTAGTACTACTACTACTACGTGTGTGTGTGATACACTAGTGAGTGTGTGAGTAGTACGTGTGTGTGCTCATCCACCGGTCATCTATCAGTGTACTCGAGTGCTAGCGAGTAGTTCTGGGCTGACAATTGGTATCAGAGCCTCTGGTTGTGGTAGCCATGGCCGGTGGTAAAGGAGTTCAGCAGCGCACCACCTCGGGTGGTTCCCAGGCGCGGCCATCACAGGACGGCTCCCAGTCGCCGGCTCCGGAGGAGCGGCGAGGGCGCAGCCGCTCCAGGCGCGGCCATCGCGGTGAGGTCGTGGTTAGGGAGGTCGTGCGCGAGACCGCGGTCAGTGGTAGCGTACCCATCACCTTCCCGATGCTCACGCGCTCGAACTACAGCGAGTGGGCGTTGATCATGGAGTGCAACCTCCATGCGGCGAGCCTCTGGGCTCCTATGGAGGACGACCTGGTCGAGAGAAAGGAGGAAAGGAAAGCGGTGGCGGCACTCATGCGCGCCACGCCGCCGGAGATGCACGGCATGCTCGCAGCGAAGGCAAGCGCCAAGGAGGCGTGGGAAGCCATCCGTACCCAGCGCCTCGGCAGCAACCGCGTGCGCGAGGCGAACGCGCAGAAGCTGCGGGCGGACTTCGAGAACATCGCCTTCAAGGAGGGCGAGCTCGTCGACAACTTCGCCATGCGGATCTCCAGCCTTGCGTCACAGCTCCGCGCGCTCGGCGACACCATGGACGACGCGAGAGTCGTGCGGAAATTTCTCCGCGTCGTTCCACCTCGTTTCGCTCAGGTAGCGGTCTCCATCGAGACTTTGCTTGACCTGAGCGAGCTCTCCATCGAGGAGCTGACGGGCCGGTTGCGGGTGGTCGAGGACCGCCTTGATGACGGCCGCGAGAGCTTCGGCGGCGGACAACTCCTATTCTCGAAGAAGTGGGAGGCGAGGAAGCGTCAAGGACGTGGTGGCGGTGCCCAGAGCAGCGGAGGCGGCACCGGCAGAGGCGGCGGTCGCACCCAGGGTGGAGCCGGACGAGGTGCCGGCAACGACGACCGAGACAAGTGCCGATATTGCAGCATCAAGGGCCACTGGGCCCGTGAGTGCCGCAAGAGGATGGCTGACGAGGATGCCGCAGCCGCGGCGAACCTCGTCGAGGCTGAAGAGGACGATGGGCCAGCAATGATGATGGCTTGCGTCGAGACCATGCAGGAGGGCCTAGCGCCTTCGGAGACCATGGCCCCGACAAGCATCGAAGCCGTGCAGGAGGGCGCAACACCTCCGGCAACCACGGTGCCGGCAATCGTTAAGTCCGTGCGGGAGGCACGAAGCTCTTCAACTAATCCCCTCCCCACATCGGTAGCGCTCTCCCCGACAACAACGTTCTCGGGAGACTACGATTGGGAGGAGATGAAGACCCGGGTGTGGGGGGGGGGACACCCCGGCAACCACGTTCCCTGCGACGCTGGTCAAGCCCGTGCAAGTTGGCATGGCAATCGCGGCCCCGACATCCTCGGGACCCGACAAGCCCATGCAAGTTGGCACGGCAAAGGCGTACCCGACATCCTCGGGACCCAATAAGCCCGTGTCAGGAGGCACGGCAACGACGCATATGGTGGGCCATGTCCCAACCATGATGCTGGTGACCAGTGAGACCGTGCAAGAGGCACGACACTCTCAGGTCGGCCATACCCCGACAACCAGGTTCTCGGGGTTCTGCAAGCCCGTGTGGGCAACACGGCAGTCTTCGACGGGCCTCAACAGCTGGGAGGCCATGAAGAGAAGGTCATGGGGCGGCAAGGCCTCGACCGTGACTCTGGCGACCATCGAGGCTGTGCAGGAGGCGCGGTGCTCTATGGTCAGCCATGCAGCAACCCTGACGCGCTCGGGGTCCATCGAGTCCGTGCAGAAGGCACGACTCACAACTGTCGGAGGAGATCCGACAAGCAAGTTTGATGGGAAGAGCACCAAGGACTCCGCTACCCTGAGAGGAGCCACTCCGGTCAGTGTGGCGTCCAGCACAACGACCCCGGGAAGGGAGTTCCCGGGCAGTGCGGTGTCCGGCACAATGACCCCAGGAAGGGAGTTCCTGGGTAGTGCGATGTCCGACAAGTCATCCCCAAGAAGGGAGTTCCTGGGTAGCATGACGTCCGACACGATGACCGCGGGAAGGGAGTTCCATGGCATTGTGACGTCAGGAACCACACGACAAGATCGGGATCATGGAAACAAGCTCCTTCGACAAGGTTGAGGAGGAGATTGTTGGGTCAAACCTTGTCTCGGAGGCATGCATGCAGCGGCAGCAGCAGCAAATACTTTGCTAGGAAGTATTGGGCATGTCGGCAGCATGCAGCACCAGCGGCAGCAGTAAAAGAGGAGAGAAGTTACTTCAGTTGCCGTAACTTAGTAGCTAAGCAAATGCTAGATGTAAGCAGTGACGTGTCATAGGATATGACGTATGTGCTTAGATCAATTAGAACAGTAGGTCGGTTTGTAAGTGCTATATAAAGAGCACCACTCCACCCGGTTGGAGAAGGCCATTCCAATTTCATTACAAGGCATTTCCTTCTTCTAGTACCACCGTGTGTGCTCCAAGCCTCAAGTGATGTGTACTAGTACTACTACTACTACTACGTGTGTGTGTGATACACTAGTGAGTGTGTGAGTAGTACGTGTGTGTGCTCATCCACCGGTCATCTATCAGTGTACTCGAGTGCTAGCGAGTAGTTCTGGGCTGACAATAACAATCGAATGAATGAACGAACGAGCGAAGAAGCTATATGCAAGATGGAACTGATGTATCATTGGTTCCAGGCGCGAGGTCCCTAGCTCATCATGATCTTGAACTCGTCGAAGCTGAGCACGCCGTCGCCGTCCAGGTCGAACCGGCAGGTCATGGCGCGGCACTCGCCGGCGCCCCGCTCGGTGCCGAGCCTGCCGAGCATCCGCCCGAGGCTGGCCGGCGTGATGCACCCCTGCCCCTCCATCTCGTACATCCCGAACGCCTCCCTCAGCGCCCGGATCCTCAGCTCGTCGTCCTCCTCCAACGCGTCGCCCGCCCAGGACGCCTGCTGCGCCAGCTCGAGGAACTCGGCCTCGCACAGCAGCCCGTCGCCGTCCGCATCCGCCGACGCCACCAGGGCATCGGCCTCCTCCGCCGGCACGTCTTCGCCCAGCGTCGCCCGCATGCACCCCGGAAGCTCCGCCGCCGAGATCCGGCCGTCCGCGTCCCTGTCGAGCGACGCGAACAGCGCCCTCAGCTCGCCCGACGACGCCACCATTCTCGCCGGATGGTTGACGCTAGAGAGGCTCTTAGTAAGAGTTTAGTACTAGTTGATCTTGATTCTGCCTGGGCTTCCTAGATCCTCTGATTGCTATAAAGATTGCGCTGCAGCCATGCATGATCTTGGAGGTGCGGGTGTGCATATATACTCTGGGCGCAACGCATTCCTTGGAAGCTTCCCGGCATGAGGAGAGATGCCGTGGTCGTCATGGACAATGCCGTGTCGCCGGAAGTACCTTTCTACACCCAGGAGCAAATGCTCCTGGTATGAATAGTAAAATTTAAAAACTAAAAAAATGTTCAAAAAATTCTGAAACTTTTTTTTTGACATACTTTCACAAATGTTTGATGTGCATGCAAAATTTCATTGCGAAATCACATTGGTGGAAGGCGTGCCAAAAAAAACAAAATCAGAGCTCCAAAATGCTTTTGTAAGTAACATTTTCAGAGCATCGATTTTGTTTTTTTTACCACGCCTTCCATCAGTGTGATTTTGCGATAAAATTTTGTAGGCACAACAAACATTTGCGAAAGTATGGCACAAAAATTTTTCAGAATTTTTCGAATTGTTTTTGAATTTATTTGATTTTACTGTTCACACCAGGAGCATTTGCTCCTGGGTGTAGAAACTCCACGTCCCCGTGTCGCGGGGTTTGACTGCGGGTTATTCTTCTCGTCTCCGTGGTCAACACATTCCTTGAAAGCTTTCGCGTGGTGTCCGAGTGTCGATTAATTTGAGAAACAAAGAAAAGCCGAAATCTGTTGCTTCGTTCCGGGAGAGGAAAAGCCGGAAGATGAGTGTTTTTTCCCCCCGAAAAGTTGTTTTCCCCTGAAAAGATGTGTGTTGGTTGCGCGTGCGTGCGGTCCGACTTGGCAAAAGGGGTCGGCGTCGGTTGGCGTCGCGTGTAGTCTTCTGGCCCGTCCCCGCGTTCGCGTGCGTGGATTCGGAAGCAAATTCATTCCACGTCGGCATCGTGCCACTGCTGTTTTTTTAGCCTTTAATACAGACACAAGCGCTCATATACACGCGTATACACTCACCGATATGAACGCACACACATACCCTGCCTCTATGAGCATCTATGAAAGACTGAGCCGGCATATCATCTTGAAATTTACGAAGTCACCATAGGCACCTCGTAGTCGACGGGAACGTCTCCTCCCACTGAATGCGCATCGCTGGAAATCCTTAAATAAATCCAGAAATAAATGCGAACACCAGAATTTGAACCCTGATGGGTTGTGATACCACAGTCCCTCGTGCCACTACCGTTGGATGGAGCAATTGTATTTTGTCAACTGTATCGTTTGGAGCGTTGATGCAACGCGTACACATTTCACTTGCCTCCGTTCAATAATTGTGCATGATTTTTGAGATATGCTTGGTTCCGTTAGGTCATCTTCAAAACGGGTCCTTAAATAGTCCACAACCGTTCGGACGGCATGGTCCGAACGTGGTTAGCCATTGAACACGGGTCTATATCGATCCGCCCATCGGGGCGGACGCATTTTCTGCAAAGTCGAAACAAAAGTGAGAGGCTTTAAGGGAGTCTGAACAGTAGCCATGCAAGACTTCGACACCCCCGGCCACCCAAAACTCATCCCGGACCCCATGCATCTATCCTTTCATTTTTCTCTACATCCGTTTTCTATCTCGCCTCCGCCACCGCTCCACCACTCCAGCAGCCCAGTCACACCCTTGCTGGAACTCGACGACTCCGTCTCCTCCAATGCTACACCCGGGCTCCACGCTCCTTCTTCTCTGCCACAATCATGATTCAATTATTCTCATCAATGATAGAGTGTTGATGCGGGGTAAGAATCATAGAGCATGTAGCAAACGAGGTGTATAGAGATTCACAAGGACGGAGACTAGGAGTTCTCAGGGATCAGTGGCTAATACTGGACTGATGCTTTGGATTTTTTCTGGAAGCAGACTTTTGCTTGGTGATGTCTTTCCCATGGATGCCAATGTCTTCTTCGAATTTACCTTCTGTATTTGTATTTGTGGTTTTGCTCCAGGTCTTGTGCTGGTAGCTTCTAGTGTTGTTGAGTTTAAAACTCTGGTGGTTTGTGTAATATGTTTGTGCCTGCCCTTGTTTGTGGTGTTGGAGACTCTAGGTTCTTCCTCTGCTGAGCTGTTTTTTTTTCAGATGTTTTGCTTCTTCGTTTGAAGATGTTTTTAGCTTTGTTGTATTTGCTGGTGGGAGTTAGTTAGTAAGATACGAACCAAATTAACTCTTTAATAGAAAATCAGAGAGGAAGGCTGTCTTTTGCTTAAAAAAATGTAAGTTCATTGAATTTGCAATTTGGGTAAGACGGTCTTGTGGAAGGAGGAACGGCCGGACGAAATAAAAGCTGGAGGAAGAAAAAAAAAGATGACGGTTGGATTTTAGTCTACCGGCATAGAAAATTGAGTAGAGGCCCTAAATAATTTTTTGGTAACTTACACATATTTGGTGCCTAAATAGTACCGCAGGGACATTTTCTGTATATTGGGTGCTACGACTCTCAAATGTAAACAATATAACCCGAGTGTGTATCTGGTTACTCCTATATTTTTAATTGAAAAAAAAACTATTCAGATGCAGCCCTCGCTCTAAGTACTTGTCCGATTACGCCCATACACGCGGTGTTCCCTGCTCAATCCACATGGGCCCATAGGTAGCACCTCCGCCAGGGTGTACCTCGGCCCATCAGTTCGTGCGGGTTTAGTTAAGCCCCGCATGGGCTGTTCCCCAACCAAAACCCTCCAACCACGCGAAAACACGGGGAAACATAATTGTCACCTCACCCGTGGAAACAAACCATGCGGGACCTGCAGGTGAACTCTCAGCAACGGCGAAGCCCAATGTGAACTCGACGGGAGCGATGACCTGCCAGGAGGGGTTTAACCGAACATGATTGGGTGAGCGAGGGATTGAAGGGATCTAGAGGTTTAATCCCTACACAGATTGGTTGAGGGAGTGGGGATCACCCAATCCGTGGGTGGACTGGATGGCCTAGGGGGTTGGTCCCTACCTAACAAGGCCTAACAACGTGTTTGGTTGGGGGTAATTAGAGCTGGGGAATCTGAATTGAAGAGGTACGAGACTTTAAATCTATTGTTTGGTTGAAGGGATTGAGAATTCATAAGGGAATAGTCATGGGACTTCCTATCGTGCGCCAAACATATGATTGGGAATAAACGACCCATCTCAGGGCTAATCACAATACAACTTCCTACTCTAAACTCTCATTCCCCTTTCCAAATATTGCCAAACGCGTTGTAAAGGGTTTGGAGCCGAGGATGACAAGTCAGCCGCTTCACATTCATGTTTTTCATTCATTTTGGGCATTTGAATTCCTCGAGAAACCCACGATCCAATTCCAAGAGCACCGACAATCGATCGAGACCAAAAGTATTCACATAGATCAATTACCTCATCATGACAAATTTTGTACTACTACCATGTAACAATCAAATGAATGAATGAATGAGCGAAGGGGCTATTTGCAAGACGGAACGGGTATACGCTTGGGTCTGGGGTCAGGCTAGCTAGCTCTAGCTCATCATGATCTTGAACTCATCGAAGCTGAGCACGCCGTCGCCATCGAGGTCGAACCGGCAGATCATGGCGCGGCACTCGCCGGCGCCCCGCTCGGCCCCGAGCCTGCCGAGCATCCGCCCCAGGCTGGCCGGCGTAATGCACCCCTGCCCCTCCATCTCGTACATCCCGAACGCCTCCCTCAGCGCCCGGATCCTCAGCTCGTCGTCCTCCTCCCCCGCGTCGCCCGCCCAGGCCGCCTGCTGCGCCAGCTCGAGGAACTCGGCCTCGCACAGCAGCCCGTCGCCGTCCGCGTCTGCGGACGCCACCAGCGCCTCGGCCTCCTCGACCGGCACGTCCTCGCCCAGCGTCGCCCGCATGCACCCCCGCAGCTCCGCGGCGGAGATCCGGCCGTCCGCGTCCCGGTCCAGTGACAAGAACAGCGCCCTCAGCTCGCCCGTCTTTGTGGCAACCATTCTCGCCGGATGCTTTAGTAGTTGATCTTGACCCTGCCTGTGCTTCCTAGATCCTCTGCTTTGCTATAGAGCTGAAGGTTGCTGCTGCATGATCTTTGAGGTGCGCGTGTGCATATATACTCATGGCGCGACGCGGTCCTTGGAAGCTTCACGGCATGCAGGGCGGGAAGAGAGATGCCCTGGTCGCCGTGGACGTTCATGCCGTGTGGCGGATTGGACAACGGCAGGTTTTCTTTTTCTTCTGGGTGGTCAACCACGGCGGGTCAGTAGTCTTCGAAATGGATGCGTGGGGGCATACGTGACTTGGCGTGACGGCCGAGATGGTTCTCGTGGAGGAGAAAAGCAGGGGAAGGCACGGGGAAAATCTGCTTCGGGGACTGAAAAGTTCGAGGTTGGCTGCGCGTGCGGTCCGACTTGGCAGGGTTGACGTGGGAGTCGTGTGCGTTTGTTTTGCCGGGAAACTGTCCTTCCTTTTCATGCATGTCGCCATCGTGCCGCTGTAGTTGGATGGAGCGCTGACGCAAAAGCAAGGCTCACTCAGCACGGACGTTCGAGTACGGGCTGCCGCTGCTCGCCGATGTCGGTGCGGTGGTGCTGCCCGATGCACACAAGGTGCCAGTTGAATTGTCAAGGAGAGAAAGAGAGGCGGAAGAAAGTTCATGCTGACATGTGAGCCCCCACGAGTCATAACAGTCAACTTAACGGTCCATCGCAATGGAGTTGATTTTCCCGTCACGCCCCCCCTAACAAGCAGGCTCCTCCTGCTGTAAATGCGTTTAAATCGTCTAAACCGGCCATTATCCGTGGTTGTTTTAAAAAAAAATAGGTCTAGCTGGTAGTTTTTGCTCACAATTTTAAAGTAGTAGTTCTGTAAGATCGAGACCTTAAATGTGGTAGTTTTTGTTAAATACTCCAACATGTAAGCATCAGTTTCACCTGTTTCATCTCTTTCATAGATTCATTTTTTCTTGGAAAAAGATGGATTTTTTTACCGTGCATCGGATACAATGTACATGTATCCGCTGTCCACTCGTGCTTTGAGATTTCTGCCATATCACTACACCACAACACTGCAACCCCAACATCCAGATTGGTCGGGAAAACAACTTCTGCCTACAAACAGTCGCTCTGGAAAAACTATTGCCGATCAACCATGTTTGTTGGGGAAAGTTCAGGCGGGAAAAGCTTTTCCCGACCGGCATACCTTTGCCAACCGACTGTTTGATGGCTAACTAAGAATAATTCCCGATTGACTGTCAGTTGATGTTTTTTACCGACCAACTTTCTGTTGGCCCCTTTCCCGACTGATTGCCTGATGGCATTTGTTTTGCTGAGCAACACTCCGACCGCCCTGCCAAGAGCCTTTGCCAACCAACAATCAGACAGTGTGTTCTTTTCCCGACCAACATTACGCCAACATTTTGTTTAGCCAACCACAACTTTAATTAACACATGGTACTAACTGTCACATACATATATTTCTTCTCTTCAAAACATAAAACACAAAACACCATACATCAGCTACACCAAACATTTTTTTATTCCGTTAAAAAGCTGTCACATACATATACTTCAGTCTGTTCTAAACATAGCCACCAAGAAAACATACATAATTTTCACAAAAGGTTCTAAAATAAGACGCAGTTGTACAAAATGAAAGCTAAAATATCCAGTTGACGTGGAGCACTGGCTTCATGGTCCCTTGTGAGTGCAGTCCTTCTGTTTGCTTCCTACAAAAGACAAACAAGTCTCAATTGTAATACAATATCAGAAACTGAATTTCCTTTGTTTTTTATTTAATTTGCAAACATTCCATATGTGAAACAGTCCTTTTTTTGTTGTTGAGTGAACCACAGGCTGCTAGAAATGATATTATATCTTAAAACATTTACATGTAAATAGTGTTGACTGCTTACACACTAGTCTCTAGAAATAATAGAAGGGCTTAGCTATCCATACCAAAACTGGAAAAAAGATCACCTTAGTCATGCAATCAGAACATGTAACAATTCTAGTGTTTGGTTGCGCTAGGGTTAGGGTTTGAGCCGGCGACCATGGGCGATCACGCCCCGGTGCCGGAACACCCTCGCGTGAGTCGATCGGAGAGCGCCAAGGAGTCTGCCCCTGCTACGCTCCCAAAGTCAAGGTCGTCTACGAGTCTGGGTTGGACTGGGGGTCATTCTTTTGGTCTCGTCTTCGTGATCAACCACGGCATGCAGGTCAGTATTCTCCACAAAATGGATTCGAAGCTTTCGTGTGTTGGCGTCCGTGTGTCGATTAATTCAAGAAACAAATAAAATAACGCGGGGGAAGACGCGGCGAAATCTGTTGCTTCCTTCCGGGACAAGAAAAGCCGGAAAGATGAGTGTTGTTTGCGCGTACTAGTACGTCGATTGGTGTCGCGTGTGTGGAGTGTTACTCTGGCCGGCCCGGCGTTCGGCGTTCGCGTGCGTGGGTTCGTAATCAAATTCATTCCATGTCGGCATCATGCCACTGCTGTTGGATGGAGCAATTGTATTTTGTCAAACTGTTTGATTGGGAGCGTTGATGCAACGCGTACACATTTCACTTGCCGCCGTTCAATAATTGTGCGTGATTTTCGAGATAGACTTGCTTGGTTTCGTTAGGGCATCTACAAAGCGGACCACCACCCACAACCATTCAGACCTCCCAACGTATTTAGCCATTTAACAAGGGTCTGCGTCGGTCCGCCGATCGAGCCGGACGCATTTTCTGCAAAGTCGAAACAGACGTGGGAGGCTTTGCGGGAGTCCGAACAGTAGCCATGCAGGACTCCGACACCCCGGCCACTCAAAACTCATCCCGGACGCCATGCGTCCATCCTCCCATCTTTCTTTACATCTGTTTTGTATGTTGCCTCCGCCGCCGCTCCACCACTCCTGCCGCCCGGTCACACCCTTGCTGGAACTCGACGACTCCATCTCCTCCAATGCTACACCCGAGCTCCATGCCGCTTCTCCTCCGCTGCAATTATGATCCTTTTATTCTCAACAAACTGATATATCACAGGATATCTTCTTGGTCCATTCTGTAGATAATTGAGGAAAATTAAAGGGTGTTGATGCTGGGGCAAGAATCATAGAGAATGTAGCAAATGAGGTGTATAGAGCTTCACAAGGGTGGAGACTAGGACTTCTTAGGGATCAGTGGTTGATGATGTAACGATGCTTTGGAATTTTTCTGGAAGCAGACTTTTGCTTGGTGATGTCTTTCCCATGGATGCTGATGTTCGCTTTGAATTTATCTTCTGTATTTGTAATTGTGGTTTGGCTCTAGGTTTTGTGCTGGTAGCTTCTAATGTTATTGAGTTTAAAACTTTAGTGGTTTGTGTAATATGTTTGTATCCGCCCTTGTTTGTGGTGTTGCAGTCTAGGTTCTTCATCTGGTGAGCTGTTTCTTCCCCAGATGTTTTGCCTCTTGCTTTGATGATGTTTTTAGCTTTGTTGTAGTTGCTGGTGGGGAGTTAGTTTGTAAGATACGAACCAAATAATTTTTTTGTTGGAACTGCAGCCCTCTAGTTACCTCTTCTCTCACTTGAACGGAGGTGGAAGAAGAAGAACATTGGACATAAGATTTTCTGGCCGGCGCACGAACGCCGCCAAGAGCGCACGAATGCTCCAATCTTTTTTCTTCCTTACAATGGCTACATAGCTACACTCGGCTCATACCGGCGCACCTAGATCAATACATCAGGGGGTCTTTTATACCCGGCTGCACACACACACACCAGCACACGCACCGTCCGTCACACGTGGCCACTAACAACACTGACTAATTAGCTCACGCATGCACCAACTACACGCTCACCGCATCAATCCGGCTTGCCTGCTCCCTCCTTATACTCCCATCTGTGCTACCATTTCATCCTACATCTATTTTTTTTCCCTTTTCTTTTCTAATCTAATCATCCCCTCAAATTTTAAAGGGGTGGGGCCGGGCCTTATTTTATTCCAATCAAATAAAGCCACGTATGCGAGAGCACGGATGGACGCACGCTTGAAGAGCAGACAAGTCTCGTCCCCATCGCACCAGCCACTACCTGCATGCACGCTCAGATCCAGCCTCTTCCAACAGCCACATGACCCGCCATGCATGTAGCTAATCAGCCACGGCTGCGCCACTCAACGCGGCCAGTCCAACTGACCTCTACAGCCTCTACTACACACACGACTAAACACAGAGCTATGGCGGCGCGCACGACGCATGCAGTGACATGGCTTATTTTTAACATTCTCCTCCTAAGCCATGACCTCGTCATCGTCGGAGTTGTTGCAGCTCCCGTCGTTGTTGTCGTCACGAGCGTGACCCAGCTCGCAGACCCGACCTGACGCAATGATGCCGGTCGCACCGTGCTTCATCACGACTCCGGCGACACACGCCGAGCTCCTTCTCCGCCGGCGACACACGCCTGACGTCTCTCGGTGCCCCGCACGTCCCGCGCACACCCGACGAGCCCGACCGCACCGGTGCGTCCCGCACGTCCCGCGCGCACCCGACGCGCCCGACGAGCCCGACCACACCACACGTCGTGGACTCACCGCGCACCGCCTCTGCGTCCGCCATGGCAGCCGCTAGCGACAAATGCCGGAAGGATGTAGCCGAACTCGAGCACGGACTCGAGCACAACGGCGACATACGCCTCCTCCCAACGTCAATCGCACGCTCGTACGCGCGCCCGTGGTCCCGGCGTGCCCGAGGCCTTCAGTGCGCACCATAACACGCACCGGTCGCGCCCGGCTCGCCGCCACGGCTTATTGCCCTGCACGGCTGCGGCCTCAACTGCAGCGCATCACCTCCATGCTGCCATGCCGCTGTGTGTCGTTCGAGCCGCCACCACGCAGGTCTTCCGCGGCCTCCTCATCGTGCCGCCGCAGCCACCGCGGCCTCCTCGCTGTACCGCGCACCTCCATAGTCCGACACACGGCCCGAAGCTTCACCGCGCAGCCGCCGGCGAACGCTGCCACCGGCTCGCCTCCGGCAAGGGGGCGACACCCAAGATGAACCAGCTCATGATACCATTCATTGTAACCGCATATGCGAAGCTATCCAGTTGGAACAAAGAAAAATCGGGGCGTTTTGAGCGCCAGGGCGTTGGTTGCCAGAAAAAGTGCTTCGTCTACCTCCAGTCCTGCGTGAGGGAGAGTGGCAACAACAATTGGTATCAGAGAGGAAGGCTCTCTTTTGCTTAAAAAATGTAAGTTCATTGAATTTGCAGTTTGGGTAAGTCGGTTTTGTGGAAGGAGGAACGGTCGGACGAAATAAAAGCTGGAGGAAGAAGAAAAAAAGACGACTGTTGGATCTTAGTCTACCGGCATAGAAAATTCAATAGAAGCCCTAAGTAAATTTTTGGTAACTTACACATATTTGGTGCCTAAATAATATAGCAGGGACTTTTTCGGTATATTGGGTGCTATGACTCTCAAATGTAAACCATATAACCCGAGTGTGTATTTGGTTACTCCCAGATTTTAATTGAGAAAAAAACTATTCATATGCAGCCCTCTAAGTCCTTGTCTAATTACACCCATACACGCGGTGTTCCCTGCTCAATCCACACGGGTCCATAGGGAGCACCTCCGCCGGGGCGTACCTCGGCTCATCCGTTCATGCAGGTTCGGTTAAGCATCGAGTGGGCTGTTCCCAACCGAAACCCCTCAATCCACGCAAAAACACGGGGAAACATAATCGTCACCTCACCCATGAAAACAAACCACGCGGGACCAGTAGGTGAACTCTGAGCGACGGCGAAGCCCAATGCGAACTCGGCGGCAACGGCTACCTTCCAGGAGGGGTTTAACCGAACATGATTGGATGAGCGAGGGATTGAGGGGATCTAGAGGTTTAATCCTGACATGGATTGGTTGAAGGAGTGGGGATCACCCAATCTCAGGGTGGATTGGATGCCCTAGGGGGTTGGTCTCCTGACTACCGAACAAGGTCTAAAGGGTTTGGAGCCAAGGATGACAAGTCAGCCCCTTCACATTCATGTTTTCCATTCATTTCGGGCATCTGAATTCCTTAAGAAACCCACAATCCAATTCCTGGAGCACCGATAATCGATCGAGACCAAAGGTATTCACATAGATCAATTACTGTGCATCAACTCCAAGAGTACAAATTTTGGACTACTGCTACTACCACGTAACAATTGAATGAATGAATGAATGAATGAATGAGCAAAGGGGCTATATGCAAGACGAAACTAAACTGGTACTGTATGCTTGGGCCCACGCGCTAGCTAGGTAGCTAGCTCATCATGATCTTGAACTCGTCGAAGCTGAGCACGCCGTCGCCGTCGAGGTCGAACCGGCAGATCATGGCGCGGCACTCGCCGGCGCCCCGCTCGGTGCCGAGCCTGCCGAGCATCCGCCCGAGGCTGGCCGGCGTGATGCACCCCTGCCCCTCCATCTCGTACATCCCGAACGCCTCCCTCAGCGCCCGGGTCCTCTGCTCGTTGTCCTCGTCCTCGGCGCTCGCCCAGGCCGCCTGCTGCGCCAGCTCGAGGAACTCGGCCTCGCACAGCAGCCCGTCGCCGTCCGCGTCCGCCGACGCCACCAGTGCCTCGGCCTCCTCTGCCGGCACGTCCTCGCCCAGCGTTGCCCGCATGCACCCCCGCAGCTCTGCCGCGGAGACCCGGCCGTCGCTGTCCTGGTCCAGCGACGCGAATAGCGCCCTCAGCTCGCCCGACTTTGTCGCAACCATTCTCGCCGGATGATCGATCGATCGGTCGGGCTAACTAACCGGTGAACTAGACGCTTTTTGTCTTTGGTCGATCCTGCCTGTGCTTCCTAGATCCTCTGCTTTGCTGCTGCATGATCTTGTGGGAGCGCGTGTGCATATATACTCGTGGCGCGACGCGATCCTTGGAAGCTTCACGGCAGCATGCAGGGCGGGGGGAGAGATGCGGTGGTCGTCGTCGTGGACGTACATGCCGTGTGGCGGAGGTTTTTCTTCTGGGTGGTCAACCACGGCGGGTCAGTAGTCTTCTCCAGGAAATGGATGCGAAGTTTTCGTGGGGGCGTACGTGACTTTGGCGTGACGGCCGAGATGGTTCTCCTGGAGGAGAAAAGCAGGCGAAGGCACGGGGGAAATCTGCTTCGGCGACGGAAAAGTTAGATTTTGGCCCCGCGTTTGGTCCGACTTGGCAGGGTGGACGTCCGAGTCACGCGTGTGTCCTTTGCCGGGAAACTGGTGGCGCCTCCGCGTTGGCGTGCGTGGATTCCTTGCTATTCATGCCATGTCGACATCGTGCCACTGTCGTCGGATGGAAAAGTGGTATTCATCAACGGTTTGCTTGGGAGTGCTGATGCAAAACCAAGGCTCACCCAGCACGTAGCCAGTGGGAGAACTCCGTTTCTACGTGTTTTTCAGTTTCTTTATGATTTGTGTCCTATTCAGTAAGGTGAGGCGGTGACAGCTCTTTGAAAATAGGATAAGATTCTTTCCGCCTAGCTCCCATCTCGGAGATGTTTCTAGCATCGTCGGAGGGCGTGTGGAGGTCTGTCTCCGGCGGATCTTGTAGGAGTCGATTGATGCTTGTCTTCGGTGGATTCGGTCTATGTTCGTGTGTATACTGGTTGGATCCTTTTGATCTAAACTTCTCTTCGTCAGCAGCAGTTGTTGTTATGGCCTTATCACGACGACTTTTTGACTTTGTACTACAAAAAGGTTTGCCAGACTCCGGTGATGGAGGGGCAACGACAGCGACATGCCTTCGGCTCACTCTAGTGCTTGTAGTTGTTAATAAATGCTCCACAAACGTGTATGTAATTTTTATTTCTACTGCTCTTTGTACTATCTTGACGGTTGATGAATAGATCGGAAGTCCTCTTCCCCAAAAGAAAAATTGTGTGATATTTAGGTTTGCCCGTGCGACAACGGCGAAGCCAAAGACCAATACCTCGGTAGAGCTGCTGGTGTGCTGAGAGACTGGACATTGACAAAGTAATTAGGTGTGTGTGTGGCCAAGGGAGGTTAAGCCAAAGGGATTTGGCAAAAATAGTTGTTATCGTGTGTTGTATTGCTGACACAGAACCGATAAAATCAACAAGAGATGGCACTAATCATCCTAGAGTTCTGATAAGCTCCACGGGTCGTCCCCCGCGCGGGCGACTCGGGAGGGCACAAAAACGCTAGCTGCCATTTCCCGCCGCTCCTCCCTTCCTCCCCTCCGTCGCCGTCGGAGGAAGCCGCCGGGTTAAGCCCGGAAGGCCGATGACGGTGGCGGTGGGACACCTCCCTCTCGTGGCAGTCAGGTGGCACGGGACTCCCAGGCTCACGGGGGTGTGTTCCCGACCTAATCCATGGTGGTGCGGCGGCTAGTCCCGGCAATGGCATAGGGCGTCCGCCTGGAGCTGATGGCTGGGTACGGTGGTGCGGATGTGGAGTCGTGGAGTCGTGGTGGGATGAGTGGTGATGCCCGGGGACCTTCGTGTGTGGGTAGTCTCCAGCCAGATCTGATCGGAAGTGGCATCGGTGGCCCGGTGCGCATCGTGCTCTTTGTTGGATGTGGACTGCAGAAGCGAGGTGCTGGCCTTGCTTTCCTGCGGTGGCTGACCAGCGGTGCTTCGGTACATGACTTGGAGCGGGTGATCGAGATCTGACCGGTCGGATGGCGGTGACTGGAAACTATACTGTATTACTACCTACAGCTCCACGATAGCGGTGGTCATCGAAAGGTCTTCAAGAGGGGTCATTTCTCCTGATCCAGTAGTTGGCTTTGGCGGTGAGATACAGATTATGGAAGACGGCTTGACACGGAGGGATGGTTGTGCCGTGGCGGCGGTCTCATTGCATGTAGTTGCCGATATCGCAGAAAAGTCATGGCGACAATACTTGAGTGACTTCGATGATGGTGCTACTGGAGCACCCGGTCTCGAGCTCCGAGGCTAAAGCCTAGGTCAGACCCGAGTGGTTATACCAGGTAATGGCAATGTTTAATTCTTACGTCTTTGCTCGGATATTCTTGGACTTATTTTTCAGACTGAAAACCTAGATTTTGGCCTTATGGTTGGATCTGGTGACAGTGGTGCTCGACTTTCACAGCCTTTCTGAAGGTGTTGCTGTTGAAGAACCTCGTCGTCTATGTTGTGTCATGACATGGTTGATGCAGATATGGTCACAGTTGTAGTTTGCCGATCATAGATATGACCACTTTGGGCTTTTTTATTTTTTCGTCGCCTACACATAGCTTTGGTCTTATATGACTTTGCTAGTTGTCGGTGTGTTTTCACGTGTCTGAGTTTGTGTTGGTTGTTTGCATCCTAATTATGCAGAGGTCGGGTGTGTGCTCATGTTATGTATCTTCCTGATGCTCCATTTTAAGCCGATGAAGTCCACCCTTTGTCGGAAAAGAGTTAAATTCTCGGATAATTCACCTAAAAACGCGAGAGTGGAAATTTCCAGGATTATACATAGTTAGCAAACCTAAACCACGCAAGAAAAAATCCTATCAAAATCTTGGAAAAAAGGAACATTGTGTTGCAAATGTGTAGTGTTTGTAACCATTTCAACAACGCCATTTTTAAACTCACCGTGTAAGTTTTTCTGCATTAGACACTGCTCAACCATGATTGTGATTCCCACAGTACATGGTTGGAACTCTGACATGGTACCTAATTAATGTTTCCAGTTTTGACTAGAATGTATGCGGACAGTTGCATTACAGGACACCAACGAAATGAAACTTCTGCATGCATACAAATTAGCGAGCACTAGCACCAAACAACTAAAAACTGTAGTATGACTTTTTTTGCAAGGAAAATTTAGTATGGCTTTACTTTCATAGTTTATGTTGTTGTTACTTTTGTAATACAAATCCGGTTGCATTGGATTGGTTTGTGAGCTGACTTGAGAGAGATTAATTCGTCGGTACTTAGTTAGTTGGGTACTTGAGAATAACCACGTTTATTTTTTAAAGATAAAAAAAACTAATAAATAAAACAACATACATGAGTTGTATTCTAACATACTTGTGCATGCTATGTAAATAATATGATCTTATATCTTCATACAAGGAATGGAGAATGCATGCTCAAAAACAAGGAAAAATTACTCGGGAACATATCTCCAAGCCAGGGCAGAATAAGGGTTTCAAGGAAAATCTAACTGTTCACACTTGATAGATAACAACTATGCTTTTATTTACACATAAACTTCATAGTCTTATATATTGGAAACCTCCAAATTAGTTGTTAGATTCAAACACTTTAAAACACCCCTACCAGGATTCTAGATATATAAGGATACTATAGACAAGTAAGTGTAGAGTTTCACTTTAATAAATAAGGGGCACTAATTAAGTTTTGGAGTAATTCGACACTTATGGGTTTGCTTAGATTTAGAGTGATCCACTATAACAAAGAATCTCATTAAACATCTCAACCTATAAAGTTAAAAGACCTTTTTTACAATATGTAATTTCACTTTAATAGAAGACAATATAGTTTATAATGATAAATGCTAGAACCGTAATTTTTTTAACAACAATGTGCATGGGCATGCTTACATTATTAATTATGCTACATGAGAATTTTACGCGCAAAAAACATAAAACTATTACTTAGGACTATATACATATATATAATGATGTGTAAACTAATACATAACACATTTAGTGAAAATATCAAATATGATGAATAAAAAAGTTTACCACAAATAGATAAGAATGAGAATTGCAATTCTGTTATATTCTTGTCTAATTGCAGAAATCTACAATAAGTGGAGGAAGCAAGGACTTTGTGAAAAAACAAGAGTTACCATATCCAACCACATTGGTTGGTACACATTACAAAATTTAATAGATGTGATCTTCTTGAAATGATATTGGTTGTGCGTGTTAATTAAGAACATTTCCAGACTCATAGTAGCATTATCTTGGCATAATGTTAGGATGTTCCGAATATGCCCAAGTGTACCATCTTATTTTCAAGCAACATAATTTTGCAACAAATAGGTACATCGTCAAATTCACATGTGAAAACTTCCAAACAATGGACTTCTATAGCATATATGCTGTAGATTATTGGTTGAACAAATGGTGAGTAAATCTCGAAATACACATTAGGCCTTATAAATCAAGACGGGGGAGTCGGTTTGTACATGCAGTTGAGCACACATACTGCAATTAGGTTAAGTTCAACACGAAGCTTTCCGATAGGATAACAACAAGGGCATGAAATTTTGATTGGCTAAGAATTAGGACTACAATCACTAGTGCAGAACCGGGCAATAGCACCTGTTCGTAAGGCCCTTTAGTGCCGGTTTGGTAACCGGCGCTAAAATGTAGGCACTAAAGCCCCCCCCCCCTTTAGTACCGGTTCAGCACGAATCGGTGCTAAAGAGAAACCACGTGGCACGAGCCAGCTTCGGGGGCAGGGAGCCCTTTAGTACCGGTTGGTGTCACCAACCGGTATTAAAATGTTGGGGGGGGGGGGGGGTTTCGGTTTATGATTTCTTTTTCATTTAATTTTGTGTTTTCCATTTAATTATTTTTCGTTTGCTGGTATTTTACGATACTACATATTATACACGTTATGCATATATATAAATAGAATTTCTAGTAGAAACGATCATAATATATATATATATATATATATATATATATATATATATATATATATATATATATATATATATATATAATTTCTCCTAATTGGTGCCTTCGGAGCCAGTGGCATTAGCCTAGCTAATTGATGCCTTCGGAGCACGATAACAATTGGAAGTGGTTCATGGGGGCGGTAGCGGGTAATAGTAGTCTCCTTTGGGATCTATGACCTGGTCGAGCAAAAATCCCGCTATTTCCTCTTGAATTGCTTCTATGCGGTCCTGTGCTAGGAGCTTGTCCCGCACCTCTTTGAACTGTTAAGAAGGAGATCAATATGCATGTGTTATAGTTGTGTGACTAGATATTGATAATGGTGTAAAAATTATGAATAGTGTTCTGACAATCGATATCGTACCCACTCCTGTCTTTGAGATTTGCTCCTTTCTGACGCCATCATGCGAATGTTCTCGCAAACATAGTATGCACATAGATCATTCCCCGGCGCCTGCTTCAGGGCCTTTACGAGAATGGAATTTGATCAGATAATAATTAATCAAGCATGATAATTAAAGAGATGGCAGCTAGCTAGTACTACTTAATTACTTACCTTGGGTCGATACCATTTCAGACTTTGTTTCCATGGGCCTGGAGTGACCCTGATGAACTTTGCCCAAGCCCTGCCCGCCGACAAAGAAAATGAATAAATGGCTTATTAAATAGTTGTTATCAGGAAATGACGAACTAATTAAATAGGCCGAGATATAGTTAATAATGATTGAAATTACCTGTTGACTATCCCCTTCACGATGGTGTAGTCACTTGCTTTCTTAAGTAGTGAGTCTAGTACTTCAACTGTTCCTTCATCAACTTTAATGATTAACAAGATCCAGTGAAATCTGCATGCGCACACGTTTGCATGTCTTAATTAAGCGGGCATATGTAAGCAAAAACATGTAGCTATAGCTAGTAGGGAAAAACAGAATTTGTAGTACAAGACAGTGTGACTCACTGGAAGTTGTAAGGAAGTAGTATATCTTCATTGTATTTGAGTTCCTTGAAGAACTGTAGCATGCTTTCCTCTACACTTTTTTCGTGATATGGATCTATTTTCCATGTGTATTCATTAATGGTATTTGGGTCAACGAACCCAATGCCATAGCATCCACCTTTTTTCATTTCATAAATCTTCATCCTGCATAATACCACAGAAAAGAATATAGTGAGGATAATTACAGGTAATGATTGATCAAAATGATCACTACAGCTAGCTTGAGACTTAAATTACAGAAAGAAATCACTTACAGACAATAGCAACTGATGATAGATTTGTCGAGTGCGTCTTTATTGTATAGCTGAAATAGTTCTGAATACTCAACGGTCACAGCTTTCTCATGGTAGTATTGCTCCTTGTTGACATTCACCATGAGGGACTCTCGATTGGAAATCTTGGTAATGTCCATGTACCATTGATGCAATTCATACATTCTCGTTGGGAGCTTATTGACCTCCTCTGGCTCGACCAAAGGTTGGCCCCGGGCATATTTTCGTTTTATTTTCTCCTCTCTAGTCGGAGACATGGGCTCGATATCGAGGAGTTGTCCAACAGTGATCCCGATCGATTCAGCCTGCGCAATATGCTCCTCGGTTATTACCACATCGCCCACCCCGGGAACGTTAACGGTTTGCCCACAATAATATTGGGCGCGCCTACTCTCATGTGTTGTTGGCACAATAAGCGGGGGGAATGATTGCGCCGCCTGTTCTCCCAGCTGGGGAACGGTTTTACCGCTCCTTTTGCCAGCTGATTTGCTCGAGCTCGAGCTCGCCTATTTCTATAGACATGCTCGATTTAAATTCCTGAGGTGGCGCTCATAGTCTGTGTCAACAGGCTTGGGAGCTGGTGGTCTAGCCATACGAATGAAGTGGTCAATCTTTTCCACAAGCACTTTCTCCCTTGGCAGCGGTGGCGGTTTCGGTGCAAAATGGGCTTCCACCTCGGCCTTCGATATGGCTACGTTTTCCTCCTCGGACTTGTCGTAAGGCCTCTGCAGAAGAGGCGGGAGGCTTGGACCATATTGAAATCGCTTGCCTCCGCCTGTAACTGCAGTACTACCTCGACTTGTACCGCTATGCACCATAGCTGAGGTGGCTCTCTTCCGTGATTGCTGAGGCGGCGAAGACGGCTGACGTGGCTAAGTTGGAGGAGGAGGAGTGGCCTGAAGCTGTGCATGACTTGGAGGAGGAGTGGCCTGAAGCTGTGCCGGACTTGGAGAAGGAGTGGCCTGACGCTTTGCCGAACTTGGAGGAGGAGTGGCCTGAAGCTGTGCCAGACTTGGAGGAGGAGTGGCCTGACGCGTTGGTGGACTTGGAGGAGCGGGAGTCAGCTGACTCGGTGGCGGACTGCGACGAGGAGTCGGATGACGCGGTGTCGGTGGCCTTCGAAAGATGATGCAATCCTTTCTCCATAGGATGATACGATGATTGGCCTCTCCTAGTGTGTGCTCATCGCCACCTCCAGGAATGTCAAGCTCTAGCCCCGAATATTGGTCCACCACCTCATCAACCAAGACACGAGCATAGCCCGCTGGAATCGGGTTGCAATGGAAGGTTGCCTCGGGGGGATTTGTAAAAGCAAGGGCGTCCACCACCTTCATGGATATGTTCTTCATTTTGAAGTGTAGCTCGCAGTTAGTGTTCTCCATGATGTCATCCACTGGTAGCTATCCAGCAATGCGTCGCCCGGGGCGGAACCCATGCTGCTTCTCGGCATGGATGGGACGGTGCTATCCATTGGTGGATCATCCACTAGCTGCTGAGACCCCCTTTGCTGGCTAAGTGAGTCGATCTGCTCCTGCTGCCGCTGGAATTTGATTGCCAAGTCCGCGTGCGCTGATTCTAGGCCTTGAAGGCGTTCATAGTCTAGCTTCCTCTGCTCCTCCTCCATCTTCCTCTTCTTCTCCTCCGCAATCTTCTTTCTCGCATGGGTTCTGTAGTCGGCGTTCTAGTCCGAAAACCCCTCATACCACAGAATAGCGCCCATGCCTTGTGTTCTTCCCGGGTGTTCAGGATTTCTCAGGGCACGCGTAAGATCGTCGTTCTCTCTGTTGGGCTCGAACAACCCAGATCGAGCCTCTTCTATTGCAACAAGTAGCTTATCTTCGGCTCCGTCCAGACATGCCTTCTTCGAAACTTTGCCTGTCTTCGGGTCCAACTCCCCCCCATGCGCATAGAACCAAGTCCTACACCTGGGGGGCCAGCTCAATATTTCTGGAGTGACACCTGCATCCAACATCTCTTTCTCAGACTTATCCCACTTAGGCATTCCCACCGCATAGCCACCTGGCCCCAGCTTATGGAACTTATCCTTTTTTGCGGCATTGGCCTTGTTTATTCTCGACCATTCCTTAGATAATTCCGAATCCTTGAATTTCACGAAATCGTCCCAATGAACACTTTGGTTCTCTAGTTTTCCCTCGAATACTGGAGTCTTCCTTCCTCCGTTGACGTACTTGGCCCATTCACAAATCTTGTGGTTCTTGAATGCAACCGCCATCTTCCTAAGAGCAGCGTCCTTGACTTTCTCCACATCTGCATCTGTGAAATGATCTGGTAGGGTGAAATGTTCCATGAGCATTTCCCAAAGCAAATGTTTTTGTCTGTCATCGACAAAAGTAACTCCTGGACGTGGCTTTGCTGGCTCTCTCCATTCTTGAAGGGAGATCGGGAGTTGGTCCTTCACAAGAACTCCGCACTGACGAACGAACTTGTCCGCAATCTTCTTAGGCGCGAATGGTTCGCCATTAGGTTTGATTGCCTCGATATTGTACTTTACGCCCTCCTTCAACTTTTTGTTCGGGCCTCGTTTCGTCCTGTTGCCTGAAGATTTGCTCGATCCGGATGGCTTAAAGAAGAAAGATCGATTCGTTAATATATCTTCAAGTCATTTAAAACATGTGATGATCACCAGATGCCTGCTTATATAAATATATATACCTCGCCGGTCTTTGTTGTTTCAAGATCAACATTTTCTTCGTCATGTTCATAGTTCATGACTGCATCAATTCGGTCGTCGCGATCGAATATCATATCACCCTCCCCGGTGTTTTTTTAGATATTTAGAGCCGTCATAATCTTCTTCATTCTGATCATCATCTGGCCCGCGAGGATTGCGTATGATATTTAACAGGGCCTCTTCTCCCTCTCTGCCGGTATTGTCCGCCATAGGTTTTGTTTAACTAATCCAAAAGAAATATATTCAAATTACAATGCATGGATGCAATCAATTAATAAGGAAAAACCGAATCAATCATAGTACATAATAAGCATCATCGAATATAATCTCGAATACGTCGTCTCGAATAATAGATATAATCTCGAATACATCGTCTCGAATAATAGATATAATCTCGAATACATCGTCTCAAATAATAGATATAATCTCGAATACATCGTCGGATCATGCGGCGCGGGCGGTGGACACCCAAAGAGAAGGAACCCTCACAGGATCATAGCTGAAGTGAGATCCCTAAAGAAACTGCCAGGTATTGGAGAACCTGCCGCCCTCTAACGCAACCATGTAGCGATGGACGTGCTCGTCCTCCTCCCTGACACGACGACGTACCACCTCCGGCGGGGCTGGCTCCCTCCACACCAAAACTGGCCCATGCGAACGCCACCAAACGAGATCAGGGTCGACGACCGGGGCCGGGTTCCTAATCAAGCGGCGCGTCCCTCCAGGCAGCACCTCCCAGTGCCAGCCCGGCGGAGCCCAGTCCCGGACAAGGGTCAGCCGGACGTCGTCGCGGACGAGTCGACGGCGAGGATGCGGGCCGGGCATCATCGAGAACAAATACTAGCTATATGCCCGCAAAAAGTAACATTTTTTTAATGATTGGATTTTGATAACTAAAATTTCTAACATTTCTATATAACTAACATTCCTATAACATTTCTAACAATGCTATATAACTAACATTTCTATAACATTTCTAATATTTCTATAACTAAAAAATAGAAAAAAATTATAACATTTCTATATATATAACTAACATTTGTATAACATTTCTAATATTTCTATAACTAAAAAAAAGAAAAAATTTCTAACTTTTTATAACTATTTCTATAACTAAAAAATAGAAAAATTTCTAACAATTCTAAAATTTCTATAACATTTCTAACAATGCTATATAACTAACTATTTCTATAACTAAAAAAGAAAAATTTCTAACATTTTTATAACTATTTCTATAACTAAAAAACTAAAAAATTGTATGTGTGTGTGTGTGTGCTCACCGGCGAGGCGAGAGGCGACGGGGGGCGGCGATGGGGACGGCGATGGGCGCAGCGACGACGGGGATGGCGACGACGGGGACAGGGACAGGGCAGAGACGACGGGGACGGGCCAGGGCGGCGACGACGGGGACGGGGCGGCGATGACGGGGACGGGGACGACGCGGGACGGGCCAGGACGGCGCGGCGGTGATGACGGGGACGGGGACGGGACGGTGACAGGGGCGGCGACGAGGGATATGGAGACGGGGGCGGCGGGCGACGGGGCAGAGGAGAAGAAGCAGATGAGAAACTGAAATTTTTGAAGTGTTTAGTTATATAGGATGTATCTTTAGTACCGGTTGGAGCCACCAACCGATATTAAAGGCCTGTTTTGGCCAGGCCAAGCGGCGGGAACCGCACACCCTTTAGTACTGGGTGGTGGCTCCAACCGGTACTAAAGGGGGGCCTTTAGTACCGGTTGGAGCCACCACCCGGTACTAAAGGGAGTGCGCTGGCAAGGTGCTGTGCGGCAAGTTTAGTCCCACCTCGCTAGCTGAGGGGCGTTCGCACTGGTTTATAACCCTATGTGCGGTAGCTCTCTCGAGCTCCTCTCCAAAGCAGGCCTACTGGGCCTACATGTTCTGTGCTGACCTGTGGGCCTACTGGGCCTTGCGGGCCTGCATCCTGGCCCAACAACAGGTTGGGTTTCTAGTCGTATGCAAGCCGCTCTGGCCCAGTAGGCGGGCTTTTTTATTTTTATTTTTTTGCTTTATTTATTTTTGAGTTGTTTTTTGTGTATTTAGAGTTTCTTTGTGAATATTTTTGCTTTAGGTACAAAAAATTACAAACTTTCTGTTAGTGCCCATAGTTTTCAAATTTGAATAGTTTAAATTTTGAATTATTTGAAATTATTGTGAATCACTAGTTTGTGAATAATTTAACTTTAAAAATCAGTAAAGGCATGAAAGAATTTGTTTGCACATAAAATTTCTTCGTGTTTCAAATGACAAAACACATAACTACCCTAAATATTACAGAGATTCCCTCCTGGGTGTGAAACACAAAAGAAAGTGATGATAGTGAAGCCGATCACATCCCAGATCTTTGGGTGTGAAACTTTTTCTTCGCGTGTGTCCCTTTGTGCCGTAACCATGAAAAATCTTCATCATTTAACGGGATGCTTGGGTCAATATTCACTGTGAATGGAGCAATTTCATCAAACTTTTCATAATCTTCTGACATGTCTGTCTTGTCATCCACTCCCACGATGTTTCTCTTCCCAGAAAGAACTATGTGCCGCTTTGGCTCATCGTACGATGCATTCTCTTCCTTATCTTTTCTTTTTCTTGGCTTGGTAGACATGTCCTTCACATAGAAAACCTGTGCCACATCATTGGCTAGGACGAATGGTTCGTTTGCATACGCAAGATTGTTGAGATCCACTATTGTCATTCCGTAATGCGGGTCTTTCGTTACCCTGCCTCGTGTCATATTGACTCATTTGCACCGAAACAAAGGGACCTTCAAACCACGTCGATAGTCAAGTTCCCATATGTCCTGTATATAACCATAATATGTTTTCTTTCCTATCTTGGTTTCTGCATCAAAGCGGACACCACTGTTTTGGTTGGTGCTCTTCTTATCTTGGGCGATCGTGTAAAATGTATTACCATTTATCTCGTACCCTTTGAAAGTCATTATATTCGAAGATGGTAACCGGGACAACAAGTACATGTCATCTTCAATAGAGGTGTCATGCATGGTACGTGTCTGCAACCAGCTGGCGAAACTCCTGGTTTGTTCACGTGTAATCCAGTCATCAGACCGCTCCGTGTGTTTGGAGTGTAGAAAATTCTTGTGTTTATCCATATACGGAGCCACCAAGGCGGAATTCTGTAAAACTGTGTAGTGTGCTTCAGTGAGAGAATGTCCGTCCATACATATTATTTGTTCCCCTCCTAGCGTGCCTTTTCCATCCAGTCTGCCCTTATGCCGCGTTTCAGGAACACCAATTGGCTTAAGGTCAGGAATAAAGTCAATACAAAACTCAATGACCTCCTCATTTTCATGGCCCTTGGAGATGCTTCCTTCTGGCCTAGCACGGTTATGAATATATTTCTTTAAGACTCCCATGAACCTCTCAAAGGGGAACATATTGTGTAGAAATACAGGACCCAAAACGTTAATCTCTATGCATAGGTGAACTAGGACGTGCGTCATGATGTTGAAGAAGGATGGTGGGAACACCAACTCGAAACTGACAAGACATTGCACCAAATCATTCTCTAACCTTGGTATGATTTTTGGATCGATTACCTTCTAAGAGATTGCATTGAGAAATGCACATAGCTTCACAATGGCTAATCGAACGTTTTCCGGTAGAAGCCCCCTCAATGCGACCAGAAGCAGTTGCGTCATAATCACGTGGCAATCATGAGACTTTAGGTTCTGGAACTTTTTCTCTGCCATGTTTATTATTCCCTTTATATTCGACGAGAAGCCAGACAGTACCTTAATACTAAGCAGACATTCAAAGAAGATTTCCTTCTCTTCTTTGGTAAGAGCGTAGCTTGCATGACCCTGATGTATGCCGTCTTTTCCGTGCATACGTTGCTGGTCCTCCCATGCCTCAGGTGTATCTTTTGTCTTCCCATACACGCCCAAGAAGCCAAGCAGGGTCACACAAAGATTCTTCGTCATGTCCATCACGTCGATTGCGGAGCGGACCTCTAGGTCTTTCCAATAGGGCAGGTCCCAAAATATAGATTTCTTCTTCCACAAGGGTGCGCTTCCGTCAGCGTCATTCGGAACAGGTTGTCCACCAGGACCCTTTCCAAAGATCACCTTCAAATCCTTGACCATATCATGTACATCAGCACCAGTACGGTGGCGAGGCTTCGTCCGGTGATCCGCCTCACATTTAAAATGCTTGCCTTTCTTTCTTATGGGATGCCTGCTCGGAAGAAATCGACGATGTCCCAGGTACACATTCTTCTTAGAGCCAAATATATACTGTCGGTATCATTCAAACAGTGCGTGCATGCGCGGTATCCCTTGTTTGTCTGTCCTGAAAGGTTACTGAGAGCAGGCCAATCATTGATGGTCACGAACAGCAATGCCTTTAGGTCAAATTCTTCCCCCATGTGCTCATCCCACGCACGTACACCTGTTCCATTCCACAGTTGTAAGAGTTCTTCAACTAATGGCCTTAGGTACACATCAATGTCGTTGCCGGGTTGCTTAGGGCCTTGGATGAGCACTGGCATCATAATGAACTTCCGCTTCATGCACAACCAAGGAGGAAGGTTATACAAATATAGAGTCACAGGCCAGGTGCTATGGTTGCTTCTCTGCTCCCCAAAAGGATTAATGCCATCTGCGCTTAGACCAAACCATACGTTCCTTGCGTCATCTGCAAACTCCTTCCCGTACTTTCTTTCGATTTTTCTCCACTGCGACCCGTCAGCGGGTACTCTCAACTTTCCGTCTTTCTTACTATCTTCTCTGTGCCATCGCATCGCCTTGGCATGCTCTTTGTTTTGGAACAAACGTTTCAACCGTGGTATTATAGGAGCATACCACATCACCTTGGAAGGAATCTTCTTCCTGGGGTGCTCGCCCTCGACATCACCAGGCTCATCGCGGCTGATCATATAGCGCAATGCACCGCATACCGAGCAAGCGTTCAAATCCTCGTACTCACGGCGGTAGAGGATGCAATCATTAGGGCATGCATGTATCTTCTGCACCTCTAACCCTAGAGGGCAGACAACCTTCTTTGCTTGGTACGTACTCTCGGGCAATTCGTTGTCCTTTGGAAGCATATCCTTTATCATTACCAGCAACTTTCCAAATCCCTTGTCAGATACACCATTCTCTGCCTTCCATACAGTTTTGCTAAAGCACATCTAGATGGCCATAATTATTGCACATCTAAGTCCTATGTCATTGATCTTACGTTGAGATTCGTGTGGATATTTTTTTCTTTTTTCTTTTCCTCTCTATACTTGATTCACTCACTTAGATGTGCAATAATTAGAGCACATCTAGATGTGCCCTATAAACTTATTGCATCAGAAGTTTGTATAGGTTAGTTACTCCTCTCCGCAAAGGAAATATCCTCCCGTGTTAAAAAAAAGAAAATATCCTCCCTTCAATACAACAAATAAATTCAATATTCTTCCGCTAAATGAAAAATGTTAGTTTATTATTAGTACATTATTATCATCTATTGAATGTGTAATATTTATAAGTAGTGCATCACTATATTTTTTATTTTAATGTTTATCTATTAACTAGGATGAACATGTATTATCTTTTTAAAAAATACGTGCGTTGCACGTGCATGCTAACTAGTACCTATTATAGGCGCAAATAGTTTATGAATTAACACTAACGGCACATTCAATGTCGCAGAATTCCTTCCTGCATGGTACAGAATTTTGAATTATTTACAAACATTTCGGAAAACATGACCAGGTTTCTGAAAAACAAATCAGAATAAAATTTGAAATTTCTATACATTTTTTGAAAAACATGAACATTATTGGAAAGTTCCAAGATTTTTAAATAACAGGAACAAAATTTTAAAACTAGATCATTTTCCAATATAACGAGAATTTCCTTGCAAATGTGAACATTCTTTAAAATTCCTCGTTTTTTTGAATTTATGGAAAAAATTTAAAACATCCAGAATTTTTTAATTTGTGACTTTTTCCTAAACGAGTTATTTTTTAAATTCCCCGAGTTTTATGAAATTTTCGAACAAATTTTAAATTATTCGTTTTGATATTTGTGTACAAACTTTGAAAACAAGGATATTTTTTTAATTCCCAAAGAATATTCAAACTCCACCAAACATTCTTGGTATTTGCGAACAAATTTTAAACATGAATAATTTTTTAATTTATGAACAAAATTGGAAAACGAGAACATTTTTTGAAATATCCGAGCATTTATTTTATTTTGTGAGTATTATTTTATTTCTGAATATTTTCATAAGCAATTTTTTTAACATATCCGAAGAGAATTTAAAACGGGAACAATTCTTAAATTTGGGACAAATACTTGAAAATACAACATTTTTAAATTTTATGTAGATTTAAAAAAATAAATATGAAGAAAAGGAAAAGGAAAAAAAGAAGAATAAAAAGAAGAAGAAGAAAAAAACCAAAAAAAGGAAAACCAAAAGAAGAAGAATAAAAAGAAGAAGATTCGATTTTTCTCCACTGCGACCCGTCAGCGGGTACTCTCAACTTTCCGTCTTTCTTACGGTCTTCTCTGTGCCATCACATCGCCTTGGCATGCTATTTGTTTTGGAACAAACGTTTCAACCGTGGTATTATAGGAGCATACCACATCACCTTGGCAGGAATCTTCTTCTGAGGCACTCGCCCTCGACATCACCAGGCTCATCGCGGCTGATCTTATAGCGCAATGCACCGCATACTGAGCAAGCGTTCAAATCCTCGTACTCACCGCGGTAGAGGATGCAATCATTAGGGCATGCATGTATCTTCTGCACCTCTAACCCTAGAGGGCAGACAACCTTCTTTGCTTGGTACGTACTTTCGGGCAATTCGTTGTCCTTTGGAAGCATATCCTTTATCATTACCAGCAACTTTCCAAATCCCTTGTCAGATACACCATTCTCTGCCTTCCATTGCAGCAATTCCAGTGTGTGGCCCAGCTTTTTCTTGTCACCTACGCAATTTGGGTACAACAATTTTTTGTGATCCTCTAACATGCGCTGCAACTTCTTCTTCTACAAATCACTTGCGCAGTTTCTCTTTGCATCGACAATGGCCTGACCTAGATCATCAACGGGCTCATTCGATGCCTCTTCTTCAGATTCTTCCCGCATTGCCGACTCAGCTTCTTCCCGCATTACTGGCTCAGCTTCTTCCCTCATTGTTGTATCATCGTATTCAGGGAATCCATGGCCAGGATAGCTGTCATCGTCCTCTTCTTCTTCATTGTCTTCCATCATAGCCCCTCTTTCTCCATGCTTGGTCCAAACATTATAGTGGGGCATGAAACCAGACTCAAACAGGTGGACGTGAATGGTTCTTGACGTAGAGTAATTGCGACCATTCTTACAGACAGCACATGGACAATGCATAAAACCATCCGTTTGCTTGTTTGCCTCAGCCACAAGCAAAAAAGTACGCACGCCATTAATGAACTTGGGAGAGCATCGGTCATCGTACATCCATTGCCGGCTCATCTTCAATACACAGCACCGTAAACATCAAATTAATACAATACAGAAAGTTCATACATAAAGATCATACAACACTTAAATGCAACAAACAAATAACTCTCTAGCTAAAGAATTTAAATGCAACAACAAATGCGATCAAGATCGCAACTAAGGTAACAATTGATCCAACAGCATAATGATACCAAGCCTCACTATGAATGGCATATTTTCTAATCTTTCTAATCTTCAAGCGCATTTTCTCCATCTTAATCTTGTGATCATCGACGACATCGGCAACATGCAACTCCAATTCCATCTTCTCCCCCTCAATTCTTTTCAATTTTTCCTTCAAATCCTCGTTTTCTCTTTCAACTAAATTTAACCTCTCGACAATAGGGTCGGTTGGAATTTCCGGTTCAACTACCTCCTACATACAAATATCTATGTCAACTTGATGGGCATAATTTGTCATAAACACGAAATGCAATGAATAGTTTTAAAAGAGAATATACCACATCCGAATCATAACCCGGACGAGGGCCGACGGGGACGGATATCAAAACCATGGCACTATGCATAACAAACAACGTATGGGTAAGATAATTATATGAGTAACTATATATCCAAATCACACAAACATCATTTCTTTATATAAAACTTCATGAACAAGAGGCTCACCACAAGGTGTTGCCGGCGACGGGACGTTGCGAGCGATCGACGGTGGTTACGACGGAGATTTAGAAGGTACTAAGTAAACCACACCTACATATGCAAAACTAAGTGTTATTTTTGACCTCAAATTGCATATAAATCAAATACTAGCACATATATATAATTCCTCCCAAATTACTAAACTCAAAAATCAATCACTATATAAAGCATTGCACGAGCTAATCTAGCAATGAGAGATGAAAGGAAAAAGTTGCTAAACTTTGTGATCATTTGAATGGATGGGGGCCTTCAAATCTTGGGCAAAATGTGTGAGGAAGAGGGAAAAGAACAGAGAGGAGAGGGGACAGGGGAAGAACAGAGCGAGCTCGGGTGGACGAAGGGTCTATGTAGGACGACCTTTAGTACTGGTTCGTGATATGACCCGGTACTAAAGGTGCTGGAGGGGCCCTGGACTGACAACATCCTGCCACCACTCACTTTAGTACCGGTTCGTGGCACGAACCAGTACTAATGAGAGCGGCCCGGCTAGCCGTTGGAACGGGCACTAATGTACACATTAGTGCCAGCTCAAATTCAAACCGGCACTAATGTGCTTCACGTTTGACCCTTTTTCTACTAGTGAATCTTAACCTATACACAGTTAGCTACTTAATTTTTCAGATTCAAGTACTCAGTACAATGTTGAGTTGCCCCATTTAGTTGCAACATTGGTAGTGTGGGCCTTATAAACCAAAATTGAGAAAGTACAAGTAGTATGTAGAGTTATTTGTTCTAATGTTAATGTCATTATTTTGCAGATAAGGGTCCCCTTTTCTATTGGTGATAGCTTTGGCATTTGCCTTCAACAGCAACATACTACTACAAACATACTGAAAACTCATTAACTAAGAATCCATTTTCATGGATTAAGTGGATTGATATGATATACTCCTCTAGATTCGCATATGTCCGATTGAATGGTGTGCCAGGCAAATAATTCTTGTGTAAAGGAGGGGTCGCATAGGGTTACCCTCCCTTTCTCTCCTCTTGTTGTGCTGGGTGCAGACCTGTTGCAATCCATTTTTTAATGAACCCTTGGCTAAAAAATTTATTCAGCACCCTCCATCGAACAACATTTGTCGGGATTTCCCTATAATTTAGTATGCAGACTATCCTCATCATGCCTGCCCACCCTGTGAAATTGCTGCGAACTTAGAATCTTTTGATGTATTTTGCAGTCTTTATCGGGCTTAGAGTCAACTGCGACAAATCCATGTTGGTGACCATCAATGTGCCCGGCAGCAAAATCTAGATGCTCACTTCTATTCCTGGCTATGTTCTGGGTAATTTACCTTTCACTTATCCAAGATTGCCTCTATGCACCATGAAGCCTGATGTCTACTACACAACCTTCTTCTTGTAGACATTGTTGGGCCTCCAAGTGCAGAGGTTTGTAGGACAGTAGCAAATTTCCCTCAAGTGGATGACCTAAGGTTTATCAATCCGTAGGAGGCATAGGATGAAGATGGTCTCTCTCAAGCAACCCTGCAACCAAATAACAAATAGTATCTTCTATCCCCAACACACCCAATATAATGGTAAATTGTATAGGTGCACTAGTTCGGCGGAGAGATGCTGATACAAGTGCAATATGGATAGTAGATAATGGTTTTTGTAATCCGAAAAATATAAAAATAGTAAGGCAACTGATAATAGTGAGCACAAACGATATTGCAAGTTCCCTCAGCAATAATAACATAATTGAATCATATAACTATCCCTCAACATGCAACAAAGAGTCACTCCAAAGTCACTAATAGCGGAGAACAAATGAAGAGATTATGGTAGGGTACGAAACCACCTCAAAGTTATCCTTTCTGATCGATCTATTCAAGAGTCCGTAGTGAAATAACACGAAGCTATTCGTTCCGTTCAATCTATCATAGAGTTCGTACTAGAATAACACCTTAAGAAACAAATCAACCAAAATCCTAATGTCACCTCAAGTATCCATGGGTATGATTATACGATATGCATCACACAATCTCAGATTCATCTATTCAACCAACACAAAGAACTTCAAAGAGTGCCCCAAAGTTTATACCGGAGAGTCAAGACGAAAACGTGTGCCAACCCCTATGCATAAGTTCACGAGGTCACGGAACTCGCAAAGTGATCACCAAAACATACATCAAGTGGATCACGTGATATGCCATTGTCACCACAGATAAACACATGCAAGACATACATCAAGTGTTCTCAAATCCTTAAAGACTAAATCCGATAAGATAACTTCAATGGGAAAACTCAATTCATCACAAGAGAGTAGAGGGGGAGAAACATCATATGATCCAACTATAATAGTAAAGCTCGCGATACATCAAGATCGTACCACCTCAAGAACACGAGAGAGAGATCAATCACATAGCTATGGGTACATACCCTCAGCCCCGAGGGTGAATTACTCCCTCCTCATCGTGGAGAGCACCGGGATGATGAAGATGACCACTGAAGAGGGATTCCCCCCTCTGACAGCGTGCCGGAACGGGTCTAGATTGGTTTTCTGTGGCTACGGAGGTTTCTGGCGGCGGAACTCCTGATCTAGGTTATTTTTTGGAGGTTTCTGTATTTACAAGAATCTTTGGCGTTTGTCTCACATCAAGGAGGTGCACGAGTCCTCCACGAGGTAGGCCCACGCGCCCCGGGGGGGGGGGGGAGCGCCCCCATCCTCGTGGATGGACCGGGACTCTTCTGGCCCAACTCTTTTACTCCGGGTCTTCTTTTGGTCCATAAAAATCATCAAAAATTGGCACGTCAATTGGACTCCGTTTGCTATTTATTTTCTGCGAAACACAAAAACAAGGAAAAAACAGAAGCTGGCACTGGGCTCTAGGTTAATAGGTTAGTCCCAAAAATCATATAAAATAGCATATAAATGCATATAAAACATTCAAGGTTGATAATATAATAGCATGGAATAATAAAAAATTATAGATACGTTGGAGACGTATCAAAGCCAAGATTGGAAGATTTAGTGCCTGTGATGCAGAGAACTGACAAAAGAACAACTATATGTTCAATGATCTTTCCCTATGGAGAACAAATTCAGTTAGTCAAATTTATCTCCACAGGTCTGCTTACTTTCTTTATGTGCTCTTTGGATCTTCCTTGGTCCGTGATTGACCAAATCAACAAATATTCGAAGCATTATTTTTGGAGGAAATATGGAATGGATAATGAAGGTGTTGTCCTAAGTGCTTGTGATATAGTTTGTCTTTCTAAAGAATGTGCTTGTCCAGGAGTGCTGGAGATGGAAACTCACAATACAGCTCTATTAATGATGCACTTGCACAAATATTGCAATCATTGTGATCTGCCGTGGGTTAATCTCATTTGGAAATTCTATTATATCTACTGGTCCACCCCAACATAGATTGGTTAGCTCATTCTAGTGGAAAAGTGACCTTAAGCCGCTGCTTCACTTCAGAATTGTGGCCTCATGCCAAATGGGGGTGACTCAGTTTTGCTTTGGTCTGATAAATGGGGGGAGGGCATAGAACATGATCTGAAATATTCCCAAAACTTGATCTTCTGCTATTACTGACCAAATTTCTGTCAGGCAGGACATCTAATCGCCCAATCTAGAAAACCTCTTTCATAGGCTACTCTCCTTGCAAGCCTTCCAGCAATTACAAAATCTAATGCACAATACTCACTTTTCTACATCCAAGGATATTTGGGCTTACTCTTGTAGTTCCCAGAACTTCTTTGACATCAAAATGTAAGTCCTCGAGAGTAGAGTCCCTGCGCACCCTCTCTTTAGGAAGCTTTGTAAATTTGTTGTGATCCTAAGATACAAGGTGTTCTTCTGGCTTTTGATGCATGACAGATTGAACACTAGGAATATGTTTCAAAGAAAATATTTTGGTTGTAGTCCTATTCATGTGTTATTTGTAACTGTGGGTGTACCGAGTCCTCAATCCATTTATTGTGGGATTGTACTCCCGCTCTTAACTGTTGGGATAACATTATTGCGATGAGGAGGAGTACTTAGTACTTTTGTTCATTCTATATGTTGTTGTAGCTCTGCCTCCAGAAATTGCTATTGACATTCTTATCATGGCCTACTGTAATATATGGATGCAACAAAATAACAAGATCTTCAAAAACGTTACCCCGAATATCAACTCCTGAAAGATATTTCGGAAACAAGATCTTAAGATTGTGTGTCACAAAATCAAGGATATTTATATGGAAATTCTTAAAGCTTGGATTGAGAACACTCTTTCACTAGTTTAGTACGTGCCAAAAAATAGGAACTGGCTGAGCAGGACCCTCTTTGTTTGTTGGACATAGCTAGCCGGCGCCGATGCACTCGTTTGTCGGATTGAGCACACTTTCCTTTTAAAGGAAAAAAAGCACCTGGTCTTCTTCAATTGAATTGAAAAGGAAAGCGTCAGGTCCCATGTGCTCACACTATATATCTCGCTTGCATTTATTAGGGGGATCAAAAACTTTAAAAATTTGTAACTTTTGATTCAAGTGTCAAAATCCAGATCCGTTTTCATCATTGGGTTTCTCGCGACGAGTTCTTCAAAACTAGATCTCATATGAACAGGTTTCAACGAATTTTTTTTTCCGAGCAACTTTGTGTGCTATTGAGGCAACTTAAGTGCTATACAAAAGCAACTCCTTTTTTCCCCTAGTATGACTACCTATCAACGGAGGATCCTTCTAAGTTTGTTACCATGACTACCAATTGACTTACACCTCTAAGTCATCTACCATAAGGACAATTCCAACGCGGATCACCAAATAGCCCCAAATGTCGGGATCAGCCTCTTTAGACACTTATAACCATCCAATGACGGCCACCTAATTTGTTTGAGCAAGTCCGTATGTCTGAAATCCTCTAAACCGAACGACAAGGGGGCATTCTCATGGCCCCTTAGTGTCCATTGCTCCCTCCGACATCAAGCTGGATCCCATCTCTTCAGACGACAAGAGGAGTCGAATCCGTCCCTCCTAGCCGAGGTCCCAGCGATGGACAAAGAGTCTGCACTACAAATGGAGATGCCAACCCAACGGTCAACTTCTGACCGCGGTTTGACGATGCCCTCTATGCCACTCCCGAGCAAACACGACGCCCAAAACTAGATGCCATGTAAAGGAGGAGACGTCGTCCCCACTATGCCAACCATTTCTGTTGTAACAAGGAGGTGAAAACAACAACTTCGAATATTGATAAGCGCAGCCACATATAGAAAATACTAAGTTCACCCAACAGAGCCTGTTGGGGGTAGAAAAGAAAAACAACTATGTGACTTATATGCACTGGAGTGGTACTTAAAAAGCCAACAATTTTTACGGTATTTTTGTGCAACTCCAACATTCACCAGACAACTCGTGTGTAGTCCCAGTCTGACTTGGTATCTAGATAAAGCGGCCACATATAGAAAAGACCAAGTTCACCAGGCAATTCATGCGTAGTCCAAGCCTGAACAACTCCAGAGTTTTCCTTGGGCACCTAGGCAGTAGCAGAGGAGAAAACACACACACATACGCGCGCACGCACACCCACACATAGTCATGTGCCTCATAATGTCTTGGTAATGTTTCTGTTTATGAGGATTAGATAACTGGATACATTGTTTTAGACAATTGTATGGTTAATTGTGGGCAACTGGATACATGGTTTTAGAAAATTATATGGTTGATTGTGGGCAACTGGATACATGGTTTTAGGCAATATTATGGTTGATTTTATGCAACTATGACACCTAAAAAAGGGGTAAAGTACATACACATGTTCATTTTTGGAGGTGGTCACAAATAAACTTAATCCCCTAAAAACACTTCGTGGTTTTAATTATGTCCCATGACCAGCTCCACACTGCCCCCTCCCCTCTATGATCATTCACCTAGTATTTACGATCATACCAAGGGATTCAACCCCGAGGAGATGAAATTCTTGATGCATCTCTATGAAACAATCTTAATTGAAAGGTATCTAAAGCCTTTACATATGAGCCAAATTATGGTCTTGGTAATGTTTCTATTCATTAGGATTGGGCAACAGGATACATGGTTCTAGGCAACTGTATAGCTGATTGTGGGCAACTATGATACCTAAAAAAGTAATAAAGAATATACACACGTTAGTAGTGTTTCGGTGCCTAGGCTCATCTGCACTTGGTTAGAAAATAATTCGTAAAAAATCAAAAGAAAATCGAAAAATTCCACAATATTTTTGTGTGGTAGAAAATTTGATGCGTGAGGCCCGCTCAACATTCAAGTCATTTGGACATCTAAGCAGCTCTCACCAAAAAGGCAAATCAGGTCAAAATAGTATATGAACAGTAAACATTTTTACAGACTCTCAATTTGTCTTTTTTGTTGAGTGCTCCTCAGATGTCCAAATGATTTGAAAATTGGAGCATACCCCACGCATCAAATTGTCTACCACACAAAAAATTGGAATTTTTTGAATTGTTCTAGTATTTGCTTTGATTTTTTTCGTCAGTGCAGGCACATTTGAGCTTGGGTGCAGAGATGGATTTTCGATACACATGTTTGCTTTTTAGGGATTCACAAATAAACTTAATTGAAAGGTATCTAAACCCTTTAGATGTTGGCCAACAATCATGGTATTGGTAAATGTTCTATTCATGAGGATTGGGCAATATGATACATGGTTTTAGGCAACTGTATGGTTATTGTAGGCAACTATGTTATCTTTCATGTATTGTGCATTAAAAAGGATGCAAACTATGTAAGGCAACTATGGTATCTTTTTCTGTGTGTTTTTGATGTGTGATAATTTTTTTGAAATCACACGATGTTCTACGTATTCATCAACGCAGCCGGCGACTACAGGCAAAAATAAATGGAAGACCTATGTGGCTATGTGCAGGATCCAAAGGAAATTCTTAACTAACATATTCAACCAACAATAGAGGGGCCAAAAGAACACTTGTCTAAACCAACCTATCCAATCAAGCAGAGCTTATTCCATCAAGAAATCTTAAAAAGTTTCTTTCTAGTTTCAGTAATGTTTGGTGTGCATTGGCGAATGTTGTCGTGTACAACTTATCTCTGAATTTAGTCCATCGCTCATCTCACAAAAAAGCACCTATCTGTTAGCTTGAGTAAGAAGAGAGATTAAAGAAAACTACACTTATACATGGATTTTCCCATGATTGAGTTTGAGCAACTCTTTGCAGATGTGCAGCAACTACTAATCCTAGGGGTTGCAAAAATGTGCACACATTCGAGCAAAGAACCCCACATCGAGAGTATAAGCTTGTGTGTTAGCCATATTGGTTGTAGCTATATTTCCTGAAAGCTGAGTGTGCACTACCGAACTAAGATACTACTCTTGCTAATCTAGCTAACAACAGTCACGGGCCTCACATCTCCATCTAGGAAACCTGACCAGTTCCACCCCTCCCCTCTATAGTCGCACCAAGGGATCCCACTTGAGGAGAGGAAAATAATTACTCCACCTCTATGACACAAACTTAATTGCGGGTATCTAAAACCTTTAGATATTTACCAAATAATGGTCTTGGTAATGTTTCTGTTCATGGGGATTGGGCAACTGGATACATGGTTTTAGGCAAACTGTATGGTTGATTGTGGGCAACTGGATACATGGTTTTAGGCAATTGTATTGTTGATTGTGGGAAACTATGACACCTGAAAAACGGATATAAGAACATACACATGTTCATTTTTGGAGGGTTCGCATATAAATTTAAACCCCTAAAAACACTTCACAATTTAGTTTACGTCCCCATGACCAACTACATCATGGTCCCCATTTATGATTATTCGCCAAGTATTTACGACCATACCAAGGCATCCCACCCCGAGGAGATAAATTCTTGATGCATCTCTATGACACAAACTTGAAAGGTATCTAAAACCTTTACATATTAGCCAATTATAGTCTTGGTAATGTTTCTGTTAATGAGGATTGTGCATCTGGATACATAGTTTTAGACAACTGTATGGTTGATTGTGGGCAACTGGATACATGGTTTTAGGCAATTGTATTGTTGATTGTGGGAAACTATGACACCTCAAAAAATGATATAAGAAAATACACCTGTTCAATTTTGGAGGGTTCACAGATAAATTTAATCCCCTAAAAACACTTCACAATTTAGTTTACGTCCCCTTGACCAACTACAACGTAGTCCCCATTTATGATTATTCGCCAAGTATTTACGATCATACCAAGGCATCCCACCCCGAAGAGATAAATTCCTGATGCATCTCTATGACACAAACTTGAAAGGTATCTAAAACCTTTATATATTAGCCAAATTATGGTCTTGGTAATGTTTCTGTTCATAAGGATTGGGCAACTGGATACATAGTTTTAGACAACTGTATGGTTAATTGTGGGCAACTGGATACATGGATTTAGACAACTGTATGATTGATTCTGGGCAACTGGATACATGGTCGTAGGCAATAGTATGGTTGATTGTAGGAAACTTTGACACCTAAAAAGGGATAAAGAATATACACATGTTCATTTTTGGAGGTGGTCTCAAATGAATTTAATCCCCTAATAACTCTTCGTGGTTTTAATTATGTCCCCATGACCAGCTCCACACCGCTCCCCCTCTATGATCATTCACCTAGTATTTACGATCATACCAGAGGAGATGAAATTCTTGATGCATCTCTATGACACAACCTTAATTGAAAGGTATCTAAAACCTTTACATATTAGCCAAATTATAGTCCTGGTAATGTTTGTATTCGTCAGGATTGCGCAACTGGATACATGGTTCTAGGCAACTGTATGGCTGATTGTGGGCAACTATGACTCCTAAAAAAAGGGATAAATAACATACAAATGTTTGTTTTTTAGGGGTTCACAGTTAAACTTAATCCCATTAAAAAAACTTCATGGTCTTAGTTATGTCCCCATGAGCAGCTCCACCTCGCCACCCTCTCTGATCATTCAACAAAGTGTTTAGAATCATACCAAGGGATCCCACCCGAAGAGAAGAAATTCTTGACGCATGACTATGACACAGACTTAATAGAAAGGTATCTAAAATCATTAGATATTGGCCAAATCATGGTCTTGGTAATTTTTATGTCCATGAGAATTGGGAAACGGGATACTTCATTTTAGGCAACTGTATGGTTAATTGTGGGCTCATGTATTGTGCATAAAAAAGGGATGCAAACTATGTAGGGTAACTATGGTATCTTTTTCCGTGTGTTTTTGTTGCTTTTGTTGTGTGATAGTTTCTCCGAAATCACACGATGTTCTATGTATTCATCAATGCAGTCGATGACCCCAGGCAAAAATAAATGAAATACCTGTGTGGCTATGTGCAGGATCCAAAGTAAATTCTCAACTAACATATGCAACCAAGAATAGCAGGGCGAAAAGAACACTCGTCTGAACCAACCTATCCAATCATGAAGAGCACTGCCAAAACACTTATAATAAATGTTGGGAAACTCCACTCGACAAACAAAAAAGGAAAAAAAATAGAGAGTCACTTCTGATCCACTCCTAGGCAACTCCTTTTAACATATTAATTGTGCACCTCCAGTCATAACCTGGGCAGTGCCCTCCACCTTCATCCACCCCACACACTTTCTCTCTCTTGCCTCGCCGCCCACCACCTTCGTCTGCCCCGTCACACGCGCCCTATCTCACACCTCGCCGCCCTGCACCTATATCTCCCCAACACACACGACTCCGTGCACTATGTCTTGATCTTGGGAAACTCTTATGCCACCATGTGTACATTCCAGAGATTGCAAAACATCTGTATACATTCCAACAAACAAAAGCCCCACTACAATCCTTTATTCAAGGCTGCTGGAACCAAGATCAACATGGCATTGTGCTTATTCCATCAAGAAATCTTAAAAGTTCCTCTCCAATTTCAATCAGGCTTGGTGTGTGTTGATTGTACCTGTGTAAAACTATCTCTGAATCTAGTTCACCACTCATCTCATAAAAAAAATCACATATCTGCTACCTTGACTGAGAAGAGAGGCTAAAGAAAACTAAACTTATAGATGGATTTTCCCTGATTGATTTTGAGCAACTCTTCGCAAATGTGCAGCAACTACTAATCCCAGGGGTTGCAAGATGTGCACACATTTCAGAAAACAACCCCACATCGAGAGTAGAAGCTTGTGTGTTAGTTGTTGCGGCTGTCACTGTGCTTTAGATAGCATAAATCTTAGGATGCCAGCCTAATGCAGCAAAGTGAATAGCACACTGTACAAAAAAACTACGAGCACAATAGCTGTAGCTTAAAAATCCATTGAACAAGACAAGAAATCAATTCATAAACAGAATCATATGTGTTCTATGCTAGAGGCTTAACACATGGGATGTGTGCCTTGTACAGACCACAATGTTTTAGGCCAGAGGCTTAACATCAACTAGATGTTTTAGTCCTGACGCTCTCATAACAGCAACAAATTCGCCCAAAACAATGCATCACAGTGAAAAGACTATGTCAAGCAGCATGCATCACATGAATATCCTAACATCACAAAGGGCTCAATTCAATTGCAAGCAACAGAAGGAGTAGAACTAGAGAATGGCATTACCGTGAGGTGAGTCAGGTGACTGGTCGTTCGCTGCCTAGTCGAATAGCTCCAGCTGAACGCTGTCTCACCAAGCTGTCTTTGCTACTGATGCGCACCCCGGTGACAGACCGAACCTTGATGCCGGCAGACTACACGGCTGCGCCGCGACGAGCTGACCTGAGCATAGTCTGCCCTCCGGCGTGGGCTCCGTTCTTACCCTTCCTTCACAGAGTTATGGGCCGGACCCAGCTCCAGCTCCTAGAAAAGAGGGGGAAGGAGGGGCGGCCCTGCTGCTCCGGCTCCCCGACGGACCTGCTCGCCGAGCTCCTCCGGCGGACTACCTCCCCCACGACCGCCTGGGCGTCGACGCCGGAGGCCCTCAGCTCCCCTGAGCACCTGCTCGGACTAAATGGAAACGAGGAAAAGGGAATCGGGATAAGGCTTTTTTCTGAAGCGGAAGATAGCGACGTGCTTGGTCTCTAACGGCCTTGTCGGGTAGCGCGTGCGCTCAGCACAACCAAATCGTGCAGCTGCGCGATTAAGAATTTGGGTTGTTTCTTTTCTCTTTGCGTTGCTATGTACATACCATTTTGTGATTAATGAAATCTACCGTAGAACAGCTTCAAACAAATTAACTGAGAATCATTGTCCAGCACTCCAGCTACCTACTCATGGGGAAAGACCAAACATGACCGAACGGCCCGAACATGACTTGGTCGTCGCCGGCGGCGAGGTGAGTGTATTATATGCGCACCTTGCATGCCGGGAGGGGGGATACTGACACGCCAAAGCTCTGGGATATTATAGGCTTCCAATAACATACTCCTATATGTCAGCAGCAACCGACGAAAGTCGCTGGCTGGCTTGGCTTGCATGGAATATACCGTCACAAAAGGCCCATGCATGCAGGAGTATTATATACTTCGATGTGCTCGTTCAACTTTGCAGTTTCCCTCCTCGACGACGGCTGAAAACGAATTGACACCGTCAACCGACCCGTTCGTCGGCCTCATCAATAATTTTGCCTTGAATCCATCAACACAACCGGCTAGCTGCACGCTTGTCCGTACGTACTAGTGCCGCCTGTATATATATATACACGCATAGGCACTTGAGGCTAAACACCAGAACCAGAAGCTAAGCTAGCGTTGCAGTAATCTCAGGCTCCCCGCACATTAACACACGGTCACACACTGCTACCACAGCCACGATTCTCAGGTGATCACCGTAGCAAGCAAGCGAAGATGGTGCACGCCGCGACGACCGAGCGCTTCAGCAGCGTGTTTGCCTCCTTCGACCGCGACGCCGACGGGAGGATCTCGGCGGCGGAGCTGCGGCTGTGCATGAAGGCGGCGCTGGGCGAGGATGTGTCGGTGGAGGACGGCGAGGCGCTCGTGGCGTTGGCCGACACCGACAGAGACCAGTTGCTGGACGAGCAGGAGTTCCTCCGGCTGGTGGCGCCGCCGGAACCAGAGGAAGAGGAGGAGCGGTGCCGGGGGCTGAGGGAGGCGTTCGCGATGTACGAGGTGAAGGGCGAAGGGTGCATCACGCCGGCGAGCCTGATGCGGATGCTCGCCAGGCTAGGGTCCGAGCAGGGCATCGAGGAGTGCCGCGCCATGATCCGCAGGTTTGACCTGAATGGAGATGGAGTGGTTTGCTTCGACGAGTTCAAGGTCATGATGGATGCCTAGCAGCTTTTTGTCCATCGGCCAGTCTACTGAATACAGATCCTGATACTTGGCTATAGTTTTAACCCGTACACAATTTAGGTACTTAATCTTTTTTGCCAGGGAATATTGAACAGATTCATCTAATACTTGGCACTATGTTGGCTTGCTCCGTTTGGTTGGAGTAGTAGTGCCATGGATCTTATAAACCGAAATGGATAAAGTACTACGAAAACCAATTCGGTGCCCAGACTCATCTGCACCCGGCAAGAAAAAAATTTCAAAACAAATACTTAAAATACCAAAAAAATCCAATTTTTTTTGTGTGGTAGACAAGTTTGTGCGCGAGGTTCGCTTCAAATTTCAACTTATTTGAACATACGAGCAGCTCTCAGCAAAAAAACAAATCGGGTCAGAACAGTGTGTGAACAGTAAATCTTTTTACAGACCCTGATTTTGTCTTTTTTGCTGAGAGTTGCTCAGATGTCCAAATAAGTTGAAACTTGGAGCGCACCTTACGGATAAACTTATCTACCACACAACAAATTGTAATTTTTTGAAGTACTTGTTTTGATTTTTTTCGTCAGGGGTGGTGCAGATGAGCTCGGGAGTAGAAACGCCGACAATGTAGAGTTATCTATTAGGGCATCTACGTTCGAGCGGTGCCGTCCGGACGTGTTGTGTCATTCAACACATATTTGTATCTGTCCGCTGAGCGGTTCACACGTGTTTTATTCCATAAATCAGAGACAAACGTGTGGGGGGGGGGGGATCGCGTGCGTTCAGACCGCTGCCAAGCCTGTGTCTGATCACCCTGACCCACAAAAAAACACCTCCCTCGCTTGCGCACGCTTTCCATCTGAAACGCTCAGCGGCGCTCCATAGCGTCAATGTCGCATTCATACCTGTTTAGAACGCACACGACCTCTCACTGGCACAGACATTGAATCGGCGCGCCCACCGAGAGAGTGTCGCCCATACCGCTTTTCGATGCAGGTGATTGCTCCGTGTTCAAACGACACGACGGTCGTCCGTCCGTCCGTCTGCTGACCACCTTATTGACACGCGGTTGCCGAGGAAGCTACTCTACTGCCACCTGCTACCTCTTGAGCACTGCATTGGTTTTCGCTTGAAGAGGAAAGGGTGATGCAGTAAAGCAGCGTAAGTATTTCCCTCAGTTTTTGAGAACCAAGGTATCAATTCAGTAGGAGACCACGCGCGAGTCATCTCGTACCTACACAAACAAATAAGAACCTCGCAACCAACGCGATAAGGGGGGTGTCAATCCCTTCACGGCCACTTGCAAGAGTGAGATCTGATAGAGATGATAATAATAAGATAAATATTTTTTGGTATTTTTATGATATAGATTGAAAGTAATGATTGTAGAATAAAATAGATTGGAAACATATATGATGGAAAATAGACCCGGGCGCCATAGGTTTCACTAGTGGCTTCTCTCAAGAAAGCATAAGTATTACGGTGGGTGAACAAATTACTGTCGAACAATTGATAGAAAAGCGAATAATTATGAGAATATCTAGTTATGATCATATATGTAGGCATCACGTCCGTGACAAGTAGACCGACTCCTGCCTGCATTTACTACTATTACTCCACACATCGACCACTATCCAGCATGCATCTAGAGTATTACGTTCATCAGAATAGAGTAACGCCTTAAGCAAGATGACATGATGTAGAGGGATAAACTCATGCAATATGATATAAACCCTATATTTTTATCCTCGATGCAAACAATACAATACGTGTCGTTTTCCTTTCTGTCACTGGGATCGAGCACCGCAAGATTGAACCCAAAGCTAAGCACTTCTCCCATTGCAAGAAAGATCAATCTAGTAGGCGAAACCAAACTGATAATTCAAAGAGACTTGCAAAGATAAACCAATCATACATAAAATAATTCAAAGAAGATTCAAATATTGTTCATAGATAAACTTGATCATAAACCCACAATTCATCGGATCTTGACAAACACATCGCAAAAGAAGATTACATCGAATAGATCTCTAAGAGAATCGAGGAGAACTTTGTATTGAGATTCAAAGAGAGAGAGAAGAAGCCATCTAGCTACTAGCTATGGACCTGAAGGTCTGAGGTAAATTACTCACACATCATCGGAGGGGCCATGGAGTTGATGTAGAGGCCCTCCGTCATCAATGCCCCCTCCGGCCGAGCTCCGAAAAAGGCCCCAAGATGGGATCTCTTGGGTACAGAAGGTTGCGGTGGTGGAAAAAGGGTTTCGTGGTGCTTCTGGATGTTTTCGGGGTATGTCAATATATATAGGAGGAAGAAGTAGGTCGATGGACCAACAAGGGGCTCACGAGGGTGGAGGGCGCGCCCAGGGGGGTAGGCGCGCCCCCTGCCTCGTGGCCTCCTCGATTGTTTCTTGGCGTCCACTCCAAGTCCCCTGGATCATGTTTGTTCCAAAAATCATGCGCCCGAAGGTTTCATTCCGTTTGGACTCCGTTTGATATTCCTTTTCTACGAAACATTGAAATAGGCAAAAAACAGCAATTTGGGTTGTGCCTCCGGTTAATAGGTTAGTCCCAAAAATAATATAAAAGTGTAAAATAAAGCCCATTAACATCCAAAACAGATAATATAATAGCATGGAACAATCAAAAATTATAGATACGTTGGAGACGTATCAAGCATCCCCAAGCTTAATTCCTGCTCGTCCTCGAGTAGGTAAATGATAAAAACAAAATTTTTGATGTGGAATGCTTCCTAACATATTTCTCAATGTAATTTTTCTTTATTGTGGCATGAATGCTCAGATCCGAAAGATTCAAGATAAAAGTTTAATATTGACATAAAAATAATAATATTTCAAGCATACTAACTGAGTAATTATGTCTTCTCAAAATAACATGACCAAAGAAAATTCATCCCTACAAAATCGTATAGTTTGGACATGCTCCATTTTCGTCACACAAGAATGCTCTCATCATGCACAACCCCGATGACAAGCCAAGCAATTGTTTCACACTTTAGTAATCTCAAACTTTTTTCAACTTTCACGCAATACATGAGCGTGAGCCATGGATATAGCATTATGGGTGGAATAGAATATAATGAAGGGGGTTATGTGGAGAAGACAAAAAGGGAGAAAGTCTCACATTGACGCGGCTAATCAATAGGCTAGGCAGATGCCCATCAATTGATGTCAATGCAAGGAGTAGGGATTGCCATGCAACGGATGCACTAGAGCTATAACTGTATGAAAGCTCAACAAAAGAAACTAAGATGGTGTGCATCCAACTTGCTTGCTCACGAAGACCTAGGGCACTTGAGGAGGCCCATTGTTGGAATATACAAGCCAAGTTCTATAATGAAAAATTCCCACTCGTATATGAAAATGACAAAACAAGAGACTCTCTATTATAAAGATCATGGTGCTACTTTGAAGCACAAGTGTCGAAAAAGGATAGTAGCATTGCCCCTTTTTATTTATATTTTTTGGGCCTTCTTTTTTTTGGCCTTTTTTTGGGACAATGCTCTATTAATGATGATCATCACACTTCTATTTATTTACAACTCAATGATTAAACCTCGATACTATGTGACTTATATGCACTGGAGTGGTACTTAAAAAGCCAACAATTTTTACGGTATTTTTGTGCAACTCCAATGCATTCACCAGACAACTCGTGTGTAGTCCCAGTCTGACTTGGTATCTAGATAAAGCGGCCACATATAGAAAAGACCAAGTTCACCAGGCAATTCATGCGTAGTCCAAGCCTGAACAACTCCAGAGTTTTCCTTGGGCACCTAGGCAGTAGCAGAGGAGAAAACACACACACATACGCGCGCGCGCACACCCACACATAGTCATGTGCCTCATAATGTCTTGGTAATGTTTCTGTTTATGAGGATTAGATAACTGGATACATTGTTTTAGACAATTGTATGGTTAATTGTGGGCAACTGGATACATGGTTTTAGAAAATTATATGGTTGATTGTGGGCAACTGGATACATGGTTTTAGGCAATATTATGGTTGATTTTATGCAACTATGACACCTAAAAAAGGGGTAAAGTACATACACATGTTCATTTTTGGAGGTGGTCACAAATAAACTTAATCCCCTAAAAACACTTCGTGGTTTTAATTATGTCCCATGACCAGCTCCACACTGCCCCCTCCCCTCTATGATCATTCACCTAGTATTTACGATCATACCAAGGGATTCAACCCCGAGGAGATGAAATTCTTGATGCATCTCTATGAAACAATCTTAATTGAAAGGTATCTAAAGCCTTTACATATGAGCCAAATTATGGTCTTGGTAATGTTTCTATTCATTAGGATTGGGCAACAGGATACATGGTTCTAGGCAACTGTATAGCTGATTGTGGGCAACTATGATACCTAAAAAAGTAATAAAGAATATACACACGTTAGTAGTGTTTCGGTGCCTAGGCTCATCTGCACTTGGTTAGAAAATAATTCGTAAAAAATCAAAAGAAAATCGAAAAATTCCACAATATTTTTGTGTGGTAGAAAATTTGATGCGTGAGGCCCGCTCAACATTCAAGTCATTTGGACATCTAAGCAGCTCTCACCAAAAAGGCAAATCAGGTCAAAATAGTATATGAACAGTAAACATTTTTACAGACTCTCAATTTGTCTTTTTTGTTGAGTGCTCCTCAGATGTCCAAATGATTTGAAAATTGGAGCATACCCCACGCATCAAATTGTCTACCACACAAAAAATTGGAATTTTTTGAATTGTTCTAGTATTTGCTTTGATTTTTTTCGTCAGCGCAGGCACATTTGAGCTTGGGTGCAGAGATGGATTTTCGATACACATGTTTGCTTTTTAGGGATTCACAAATAAACTTAATTGAAAGGTATCTAAACCCTTTAGATGTTGGCCAACAATCATGGTATTGGTAAATGTTCTATTCATGAGGATTGGGCAATATGATACATGGTTTTAGGCAACTGTATGGTTATTGTAGGCAACTATGTTATCTTTCATGTATTGTGCATTAAAAAGGATGCAAACTATGTAAGGCAACTATGGTATCTTTTTCTGTGTGTTTTTGATGTGTGATAATTTTTTTGAAATCACACGATGTTCTACGTATTCATCAACGCAGCCGGCGACTACAGGCAAAAATAAATGGAAGACCTATGTGGCTATGTGCAGGATCCAAAGGAAATTCTTAACTAACATATTCAACCAACAATAGAGGGGCCAAAAGAACACTTGTCTAAACCAACCTATCCAATCAAGCAGAGCTTATTCCATCAAGAAATCTTAAAAAGTTTCTTTCTAGTTTCAGTAATGTTTGGTGTGCATTGGCGAATGTTGTCGTGTACAACTTATCTCTGAATTTAGTCCATCGCTCATCTCACAAAAAAGCACCTATCTGTTAGCTTGAGTAAGAAGAGAGATTAAAGAAAACTACACTTATACATGGATTTTCCCATGATTGAGTTTGAGAAACTCTTTGCAGATGTGCAGCAACTACTAATCCTAGGGGTTGCAAAAATGTGCACACATTCGAGCAAAGAACCCCACATCGAGAGTATAAGCTTGTGTGTTAGCCATATTGGTTGTAGCTATATTTCCTGAAAGCTGAGTGTGCACTACCGAACTAAGATACTACTCTTGCTAATCTAGCTAACAACAGTCACGGGCCTCACATCTCCATCTAGGAAACCTGACCAGTTCCACCCCTCCCCTCTATAGTCGCACCAAGGGATCCCACTTGAGGAGAGGAAAATAATTACTCCACCTCTATGACACAAACTTAATTGCGGGTATCTAAAACCTTTAGATATTTACCAAATAATGGTCTTGGTAATGTTTCTGTTCATGGGGATTGGGCAACTGGATACATGGTTTTAGGCAAACTGTATGGTTGATTGTGGGCAACTGGATACATGGTTTTAGGCAATTGTATTGTTGATTGTGGGAAACTATGACACCTGAAAAACGGATATAAGAACATACACATGTTCATTTTTGGAGGGTTCGCATATAAATTTAAACCCCTAAAAACACTTCACAATTTAGTTTACGTCCCCATGACCAACTACATCATGGTCCCCATTTATGATTATTCGCCAAGTATTTACGACCATACCAAGGCATCCCACCCCGAGGAGATAAATTCTTGATGCATCTCTATGACACAAACTTGAAAGGTATCTAAAACCTTTACATATTAGCCAATTATAGTCTTGGTAATGTTTCTGTTAATGAGGATTGTGCATCTGGATACATAGTTTTAGACAACTGTATGGTTGATTGTGGGCAACTGGATACATGGTTTTAGGCAATTGTATTGTTGATTGTGGGAAACTATGACACCTCAAAAAATGATATAAGAAAATACACATGTTCAATTTTGGAGGGTTCACAGATAAATTTAATCCCCTAAAAACACTTCACAATTTAGTTTACGTCCCCTTGACCAACTACAACGTAGTCCCCATTTATGATTATTCGCCAAGTATTTACGATCATACCAAGGCATCCCACCCCGAAGAGATAAATTCCTGATGCATCTCTATGACACAAACTTGAAAGGTATCTAAAACCTTTATATATTAGCCAAATTATGGTCTTGGTAATGTTTCTGTTCATAAGGATTGGGCAACTGGATACATAGTTTTAGACAACTGTATGGTTAATTGTGGGCAACTGGATACATGGATTTAGACAACTGTATGATTGATTCTGGGCAACTGGATACATGGTCGTAGGCAATAGTATGGTTGATTGTAGGAAACTTTGACACCTAAAAAGGGATAAAGAATATACACATGTTCATTTTTGGAGGTGGTCTCAAATGAATTTAATCCCCTAATAACTCTTCGTGGTTTTAATTATGTCCCCATGACCAGCTCCACACCGCTCCCCCTCTATGATCATTCACCTAGTATTTACGATCATACCAGAGGAGATGAAATTCTTGATGCATCTCTATGACACAACCTTAATTGAAAGGTATCTAAAACCTTTACATATTAGCCAAATTATAGTCCTGGTAATGTTTGTATTCGTCAGGATTGCGCAACTGGATACATGGTTCTAGGCAACTGTATGGCTGATTGTGGGCAACTATGACTCCTAAAAAAAGGGATAAATAACATACAAATGTTTGTTTTTTAGGGGTTCACAGTTAAACTTAATCCCATTAAAAAAACTTCATGGTCTTAGTTATGTCCCCATGAGCAGCTCCACCTCGCCACCCTCTCTGATCATTCAACAAAGTGTTTAGAATCATACCAAGGGATCCCACCCGAAGAGAAGAAATTCTTGACGCATGACTATGACACAGACTTAATAGAAAGGTATCTAAAATCATTAGATATTGGCCAAATCATGGTCTTGGTAATTTTTATGTCCATGAGAATTGGGAAACGGGATACTTCATTTTAGGCAACTGTATGGTTAATTGTGGGCTCATGTATTGTGCATAAAAAAGGGATGCAAACTATGTAGGGTAACTATGGTATCTTTTTCCGTGTGTTTTTGTTGCTTTTGTTGTGTGATAGTTTCTCCGAAATCACACGATGTTCTATGTATTCATCAATGCAGTCGATGACCCCAGGCAAAAATAAATGAAATACCTGTGTGGCTATGTGCAGGATCCAAAGTAAATTCTCAACTAACATATGCAACCAAGAATAGCAGGGCGAAAAGAACACTCGTCTGAACCAACCTATCCAATCATGAAGAGCACTGCCAAAACACTTATAATAAATGTTGGGAAACTCCACTCGACAAACAAAAAAAGGAAAAAAAATAGAGAGTCACTTCTGATCCACTCCTAGGCAACTCCTTTTAACATATTAATTGTGCACCTCCAGTCATAACCTGGGCAGTGCCCTCCACCTTCATCCACCCCACACACTTCCTCTCTCTTGCCTCGCCGCCCACCACCTTCGTCTGCCCCGTCACACGCGCCCTATCTCACACCTCGCCGCCCTGCACCTATATCTCCCCAACACACACGACTCCGTGCACTATGTCTTGATCTTGGGAAACTCTTATGCCACCATGTGTACATTCCAGAGATTGCAAAACATCTGTATACATTCCAACAAACAAAAGCCCCACTACAATCCTTTATTCAAGGCTGCTGGAACCAAGATCAACATGGCATTGTGCTTATTCCATCAAGAAATCTTAAAAGTTCCTCTCCAATTTCAATCAGGCTTGGTGTGTGTTGATTGTACCTGTGTAAAACTATCTCTGAATCTAGTTCACCACTCATCTCATAAAAAAAATCACATATCTGCTACCTTGACTGAGAAGAGAGGCTAAAGAAAACTAAACTTATAGATGGATTTTCCCTGATTGATTTTGAGCAACTCTTCGCAAATGTGCAGCAACTACTAATCCCAGGGGTTGCAAGATGTGCACACATTTCAGAAAACAACCCCACATCGAGAGTAGAAGCTTGTGTGTTAGTTGTTGCGGCTGTCACTGTGCTTTAGATAGCATAAATCTTAGGATGCCAGCCTAATGCAGCAAAGTGAATAGCACACTGTACAAAAAAACTACGAGCACAATAGCTGTAGCTTAAAAATCCATTGAACAAGACAAGAAATCAATTCATAAACAGAATCATATGTGTTCTATGCTAGAGGCTTAACACATGGGATGTGTGCCTTGTACAGACCACAATGTTTTAGGCCAGAGGCTTAACATCAACTAGATGTTTTAGTCCTGACGCTCTCATAACAGCAACAAATTCGCCCAAAACAATGCATCACAGTGAAAAGACTATGTCAAGCAGCATGCATCACATGAATATCCTAACATCACAAAGGGCTCAATTCAATTGCAAGCAACAGAAGGAGTAGAACTAGAGAATGGCATTACCGTGAGGTGAGTCAGGTGACTGGTCGTTCGCTGCCTAGTCGAATAGCTCCAGCTGAACGCTGTCTCACCAAGCTGTCTTTGCTACTGATGCGCACCCCGGTGACAGACCGAACCTTGATGCCGGCAGACTACACGGCTGCGCCGCGACGAGCTGACCTGAGCATAGTCTGCCCTCCGGCGTGGGCTCCGTTCTTACCCTTCCTTCACAGAGTTATGGGCCGGACCCAGCTCCAGCTCCTAGAAAAGAGGGGGAAGGAGGGGCGGCCCTGCTGCTCCGGCTCCCCGACGGACCTGCTCGCCGAGCTCCTCCGGCGGACTACCTCCCCCACGACCGCCTGGGCGTCGACGCCGGAGGCCCTCAGCTCCCCTGAGCACCTGCTCGGACTAAATGGAAACGAGGAAAAGGGAATCGGGATAAGGCTTTTTTCTGAAGCGGAAGATAGCGACGTGCTTGGTCTCTAACGGCCTTGTCGGGTAGCGCGTGCGCTCAGCACAACCAAATCGTGCAGCTGCGCGATTAAGAATTTGGGTTGTTTCTTTTCTCTTTGCGTTGCTATGTACATACCATTTTGTGATTAATGAAATCTACCGTAGAACAGCTTCAAACAAATTAACTGAGAATCATTGTCCAGCACTCCAGCTACCTACTCATGGGGAAAGACCAAACATGACCGAACGGCCCGAACATGACTTGGTCGTCGCCGGCGGCGAGGTGAGTGTATTATATGCGCACCTTGCATGCCGGGAGGGGGGATACTGACACGCCAAAGCTCTGGGATATTATAGGCTTCCAATAACATACTCCTATATGTCAGCAGCAACCGACGAAAGTCGCTGGCTGGCTTGGCTTGCATGGAATATACCGTCACAAAAGGCCCATGCATGCAGGAGTATTATATACTTCGATGTGCTCGTTCAACTTTGCAGTTTCCCTCCTCGACGACGGCTGAAAACGAATTGACACCGTCAACCGACCCGTTCGTCGGCCTCATCAATAATTTTGCCTTGAATCCATCAACACAACCGGCTAGCTGCACGCTTGTCCGTACGTACTAGTGCCGCCTGTATATATATATACACGCATAGGCACTTGAGGCTAAACACCAGAACCAGAAGCTAAGCTAGCGTTGCAGTAATCTCAGGCTCCCCGCACATTAACACACGGTCACACACTGCTACCACAGCCACGATTCTCAGGTGATCACCGTAGCAAGCAAGCGAAGATGGTGCACGCCGCGACGACCGAGCGCTTCAGCAGCGTGTTTGCCTCCTTCGACCGCGACGCCGACGGGAGGATCTCGGCGGCGGAGCTGCGGCTGTGCATGAAGGCGGCGCTGGGCGAGGATGTGTCGGTGGAGGACGGCGAGGCGCTCGTGGCGTTGGCCGACACCGACAGAGACCAGTTGCTGGACGAGCAGGAGTTCCTCCGGCTGGTGGCGCCGCCGGAACCAGAGGAAGAGGAGGAGCGGTGCCGGGGGCTGAGGGAGGCGTTCGCGATGTACGAGGTGAAGGGCGAAGGGTGCATCACGCCGGCGAGCCTGATGCGGATGCTCGCCAGGCTAGGGTCCGAGCAGGGCATCGAGGAGTGCCGCGCCATGATCCGCAGGTTTGACCTGAATGGAGATGGAGTGGTTTGCTTCGACGAGTTCAAGGTCATGATGGATGCCTAGCAGCTTTTTGTCCATCGGCCAGTCTACTGAATACAGATCCTGATACTTGGCTATAGTTTTAACCCGTACACAATTTAGGTACTTAATCTTTTTTGCCAGGGAATATTGAACAGATTCATCTAATACTTGGCACTATGTTGGCTTGCTCCGTTTGGTTGGAGTAGTAGTGCCATGGATCTTATAAACCGAAATGGATAAAGTACTACGAAAACCAATTCGGTGCCCAGACTCATCTGCACCCGGCAAGAAAAAAATTTCAAAACAAATACTTAAAAAACCAAAAAAATCCAATTTTTTTTGTGTGGTAGACAAGTTTGTGCGCGAGGTTCGCTTCAAATTTCAACTTATTTGAACATACGAGCAGCTCTCAGCAAAAAAACAAATCGGGTCAGAACAGTGTGTGAACAGTAAATCTTTTTACAGACCCTGATTTTGTCTTTTTTGCTGAGAGTTGCTCAGATGTCCAAATAAGTTGAAACTTGGAGCGCACCTTACGGATAAACTTATCTACCACACAACAAATTGTAATTTTTTGAAGTACTTGTTTTGATTTTTTTCGTCAGGGGTGGTGCAGATGAGCTCGGGAGTAGAAACGCCGACAATGTAGAGTTATCTATTAGGGCATCTACGTTCGAGCGGTGCCGTCCGGACGTGTTGTGTCATTCAACACATATTTGTATCTGTCCGCTGAGCGGTTCACACGTGTTTTATTCCATAAATCAGAGACAAACGTGTGTGTGTGGGGGGGGGGGGGGATCGCGTGCGTTCAGACCGCTGCCAAGCCTGTGTCTGATCACCCTGACCCACAAAAAAACACCTCCCTCGCTTGCGCACGCTTTCCATCTGAAACGCTCAGCGGCGCTCCATAGCGTCAATGTCGCATTCATACCTGTTTAGAACGCACACGACCTCTCACTGGTTGAATCGGCGCGCCCACCGAGAGAGTGTCGCCCATACCGCTTTTCGATGCAGGTGATTGCTCCGTGTTCAAACGACACGACGGTCGTCCGTCCGTCCGTCTGCTGACCACCTTATTGACACGCGGTTGCCGAGGAAGCTACTCTACTGCCACCTGCTACCTCTTGAGCACTGCATTGGTTTTCGCTTGAAGAGGAAAGGGTGATGCAGTAAAGCAGCGTAAGTATTTCCCTCAGTTTTTGAGAACCAAGGTATCAATTCAGTAGGAGACCACGCGCGAGTCATCTCGTACCTACACAAACAAATAAGAACCTCGCAACCAACGCGATAAGGGGGGTGTCAATCCCTTCACGGCCACTTGCAAGAGTGAGATCTGATAGAGATGATAATAATAAGATAAATATTTTTTGGTATTTTTATGATATAGATTGAAAGTAATGATTGTAGAATAAAATAGATTGGAAACATATATGATGGAAAATAGACCCGGGCGCCATAGGTTTCACTAGTGGCTTCTCTCAAGAAAGCATAAGTATTACGGTGGGTGAACAAATTACTGTCGAACAATTGATAGAAAAGCGAATAATTATGAGAATATCTAGTTATGATCATATATGTAGGCATCACGTCCGTGACAAGTAGACCGACTCCTGCCTGCATTTACTACTATTACTCCACACATCGACCACTATCCAGCATGCATCTAGAGTATTACGTTCATCAGAATAGAGTAACGCCTTAAGCAAGATGACATGATGTAGAGGGATAAACTCATGCAATATGATATAAATCCTATATTTTTATCCTCGATGCAAACAATACAATACATGTCATTTTCCTTTCTGTCACTGGGATCGAGCACCGCAAGATTGAACCCAAAGCTAAGCACTTCTCCCATTGCAAGAAAGATCAATCTAGTAGGCGAAACCAAACTGATAATTCAAAGAGACTTGCAAAGATAAACCAATCATACATAAAATAATTCAAAGAAGATTCAAATATTGTTCATAGATAAACTTGATCATAAACCCACAATTCATCGGATCTTGACAAACACATCGCAAAAGAAGATTACATCGAATAGATCTCTAAGAGAATCGAGGAGAACTTTGTATTGAGATTCAAAGAGAGAGAGAAGAAGCCATCTAGCTACTAGCTATGGACCTGAAGGTCTGAGGTAAATTACTCACACATCATCGGAGGGGCCATGGAGTTGATGTAGAGGCCCTCCGTCATCAATGCCCCCTCCGGCCGAGCTCCAAAAAAGGCCCCAAGATGGGATCTCTTGGGTACAGAAGGTTGCGGTGGTGGAAAAAGGGTTTCGTGGTGCTTCTGGATGTTTTCGGGGTATGTCAATATATATAGGAGGAAGAAGTAGGTCGATGGACCAACAAGGGGCTCACGAGGGTGGAGGGCGCGCCCAGGGGGGTAGGCGCGCCCCCTGCCTCGTGGCCTCCTCGATTGTTTCTTGGCGTCCACTCCAAGTCCCCTGGATCATGTTTGTTCCAAAAATCATGCTCCCGAAGGTTTCATTCCGTTTGGACTCCGTTTGATATTCCTTTTCTACGAAACATTGAAATAGGCAAAAAACAGCAATTTGGGTTGTGCCTCCGGTTAATAGGTTAGTCCCAAAAATAATATAAAAGTGTAAAATAAAGCCCATTAACATCCAAAACAGATAATATAATAGCATGGAACAATCAAAAATTATAGATACGTTGGAGACGTATCAAGCATCCCCAAGCTTAATTCCTGCTCGTCCTCGAGTAGGTAAATGATAAAAACAAAATTTTTGATGTGGAATGCTTCCTAACATATTTCTCAATGTAATTTTTCTTTATTGTGGCATGAATGCTCAGATCCGAAAGATTCAAGATAAAAGTTTAATATTGACATAAAAATAATAATACTTCAAGCATACTAACTGAGCAATTATGTCTTCTCAAAATAACATGACCAAAGAAAATTCATCCCTACAAAATCGTATAGTTTGGACATGCTCCATTTTCGTCACACAAGAATGCTCTCATCATGCACAACCCCGATGACAAGCCAAGCAATTGTTTCACACTTTAGTAATCTCAAACTTTTTTTAACTTTCACGCAATACATGAGCGTGAGCCATGGATATAGCATTATGGGTGGAATAGAATATAATGAAGGGGGTTATGTGGAGAAGACAAAAAGGGAGAAAGTCTCACATTGACGCGGCTAATCAATAGGCTAGGCAGATGCCCATCAATTGATGTCAATGCAAGGAGTAGGGATTGCCATGCAACGGATGCACTAGAGCTATAACTGTATGAAAGCTCAACAAAAGAAACTAAGATGGTGTGCATCCAACTTGCTTGCTCACGAAGACCTAGGGCACTTGAGGAGGCCCATTGTTGGAATATACAAGCCAAGTTCTATAATGAAAAATTCCCACTCGTATATGAAAATGACAAAACAAGAGACTCTCTATTATAAAGATCATGGTGCTACTTTGAAGCACAAGTGTCGAAAAAGGATAGTAGCATTGCCCCTTTTTATTTATATTTTTTGGGCCTTCTTTTTTTGGCCTTTTTTTGGGACAATGCTCTATTAATGATGATCATCACACTTCTATTTATTTACAACTCAATGATTAAACCTCGATACTAGAACACGATATGACTCTATATGAATGCCTCTGGCGGTGTACTGGGATGTGCAATGACTCATGAGTGACATGTATGAAAGAATTATGAACGATGGCTTTGCCATAAATACGATGTCAACTACATGATCATGCAAGGCAATATGAAAATGATGACGCATGTCATAATAAACGGAACAGTGGAAGGTTGCATGGAAATATATCTAGAAATGGCTATGGAAATGCCATAATAGGTAGGTATGGTGGCTGTTTTGAGGAAGATATAAGGAGGTTTTTGTGTGATAGAGTGTATCATATCACGGGGTTTGGATGTACCGGCGAAGTTTGCACCAACTCTCAAGGTGAGAAAGGGCAATGCATGGTATCGAAGAGGCTAGCAAGGATGGAAGGGTGAGAGTGCGTATAATCCATGGACTCAACATTAGTCATAAAGAACTCACATACTTATTGCAAAAATATACAAGTCATCAAAAACCTCGGCACTACGCGCATGCTCCTAGGGGGATAGATTGGTAAGAAAAGACCATCGGTCATCCCCGACCACCACTCATAAGGAAGACAATCAAATAACACCTCATGTTTCAAATTTGTTACACAACGTTTACCATACGTGCATGCTACGGGACTTGCAAACTTCAACACAAGCATTCCTCAATTTCACAACTACTCAACTAGCACTACTTTGATATTATTACCTCCATATCTCAAAACAATCATCAAGCATCAAACTTCTCTTAGTATTCAAAACACTCATGAGAGAATTTTATTATTAATCTTGTATACCTAGCATATTAGGATTATTTAAGAAAATTACCATGCTATTTAAGACTCTCAAAATAATCTAAGTGAAGCATGAGAGATCAATTATTTCTATAAAATGAAACAACCACCGTGCTCCAAAAGATATAAGTGAAGCACTAGAGAAAAAACAATATAGCTCAAAGATATAAGTGAAGCACATAGAGTATTCTAATAAATTCCGATTCATGTGTGTCTCTCTCAAAAGGTGTGTACAGCAAGGATGATTGTGATAAACTAAAAATCAAAGACTCAAATCATACAAGACGCTCCAAGCAAAACACATATCATGTGGCAAATAAAAATATAGCTCCAAGTAAAGTTACCGATGAACAAAGACGAAAGAGGGGATGCCTTCCGGGGCATCCCCAAGCTTAGGCTTTTTGGGGTCCTTGGATTTTACCTTGGGGTGCCTTGGGCGTCCCCAAGCTTAGGCTGTTGCCACTCCTTGTTCCATAATCCATCAAACCTTTACCCAAAACTTGAAAACTTCACAACCCAAAACTTAACAAAAAATCTCGTGAGCTCCGTTAGCGAAAGAAAACAAAACACCACTTCAAGGTACTGTAATGAACTCATTCTTTATTTATATTGGTGTTAAACCTACTGTATTCCAACTTCACTATGGTTTATAAACTCTATTACTAGCCATAGATTCATCAAAATAAGCAAACAACACACAAAAAACAGAATATGTCAAAAACATAATAGTCTGTAGTAATCTGTAACTAACGCAAACTTCTGGAACCCCAAAAATTTCTAAAATAAATTGCTGAACGTGAGGAATTTATCTATTACTCATCTTCAAAAAGAATTAACTAAATATCACTCTCCAATAAAAAATGGCAGCAATTCTCGTGATCGCTAAAGTTTCTGTTTTTTACAGCAAGATCAAAAAGACTTTCCCCAAGTCTTCCCAACGGTTCTACTTGGCACAAACACTAATTAAACACAAAAAAACAACCAAAAAAGAGGCTAGATAAATTATTTATTACTAAACAGGAGAAAATAGTAAGGAATAAAAATAAAATTGGGTTGCCTCCCAACAAGTGATATCGTTTAATGCCCCTAGCTAGGCATAAAAGCAAGGATAGATCTAGGTATTGCCATCTTTCGTAGGCAATCCATAAGTGTCTCTCATAATAGATTCATATGGTAATTTAATTTTCTTTCTAGGGAAGTGTTCCATGCCTTTCCTTAATGAAAATTGGAATCTAATATTCCCTTTCTTCATATCAATAATTGCACCAATCATTATAACGAAAGGTCTACCAAGAATAATAGGACATGATGGATTGCAATATATATCAAGAGCAATGAAATCTACGGGCACATAATTCATATTTGCAACAATAAGAACATCATTAATCTTTCCCATAGGTTTCTTAATAGTGGAATCCGCAAGGTGCAAGTTTAAAGAACAATCATCTTTACGGAAACCTAGCAAATCACACAAAGTTTTTGGGATCGTGGAAACACTAGCACCCAAATCACACAAAGCATAACATTCATGATATTTAATTTTTATTTTAATAGTAGGTTCCCACTCATCATAAAGTTTTCTAGGGATAGAAACTTCCAACTCAAGTTTTTCTTCATAAGATTGCATCAAAGCATCAACGATATGTTTAGTAAAAGCTTTATTTTGACTATAAGCATGAGGAGAATTTAGCACGGATTGCAACAAGGAAATACAATCTATCAAGAGCAATTATCATAATTAAATTCCTTGAAATCCAAAATAGCGGGTTCATTGCTATCTAAAGTTTTGACCTCTCCAATCCCACTTTTATCAACTTTTGCATCAATATCTAAAAACTCCGAATTTTTGGGACGCCTTCTAAGTAAAGTTGACTCATCTCGAGTCCCATCACTATCTAGATTCATATTGCAAACATGACAACATTGTTTCGGCAACGCTTCAAGGGTAGGGGCGCGGCGGGAGGGGGTAGGAGACGGACATCATTTTTTCTAGGGTTTGGGTGTCCTCGAGAGTTTTGGTCGAGCGAGAGGGTCGGGGGGGGGGTGGTGCTCCCGTGGTATAAGTTATCACAGTCGAAGTTATCCGGGAGGGGGTTATATCGACAACGACGACATACATACATGGGAAAATAATGTTATCGGGGAGGGGTTAGGTCGAACCCCCCTTGTGTTGAAGTTATCGGGACACGGGGTATATCGACAACGACATATCCGATAAAAAATAAGAAGACGAAGAAGAAATAAAAAGAGGAGAAGAAGATATTAATAGAGGAGAAGATTGAAGAAAAAAAGAAGAAAAAAAGAGGAGAAGAAGAAAGAAATAGAGGAGAAGAAGAGAAAATAGATATTCTATTTTCTCTTCTTCTCCTCTATTTCTTTCTTCTTCTCCTCTTCTTTTTCTTCTTTTTTCTTCTTCCTATTTATTTCTCCTCTTCTTCCTCTCCTCTTCTTCTCCTTTCTTCCTCTTCTTATTTTCCTTTTTCCTCTCATTCTTTTTCCTCTTCTTCCTTTCCTAGCTAGATATATAAAACCTATTTCTTTCTTCTTCTCCTCTATTCCTTTCTTCTTCTCCTCTTCTTTTTCTTCTTTTTTCTTCTTCTTATTCATTTCTCCTCTTCTTCCTCTCCTCTTCTTCTCCTTTCTTCCTATTCTTATTTTCCTTTTTTCCTCTCATTCTTTTTCTTCTTCTTCCCTTCCTAGCTAGATATATAAAACTTTTCTAAAAATGTAACTTTTGCATACATACATGGGAAAATAATATTATCGGGGAGGGGGTAGGTCGACCCCCCCCCCCCCCCCGTCGTGTTGAAGTTATCGGGACACGGGGTATATCAACAACGACATATCCGATAAAAAATAAGAAGACGAAGAAGAAATAAAAAGAGGAGAAGAAGATAGGAATATAGGAGAAGATCGAAGAAAAAAAAGAGGAGAAGAAGAAAGGAATAGAGGAGAATATTCTATTTTTTTTCTTCTTCTCCTCTATTCCTTTCTTCTTCTCCTCTATTTTTTTCTTCTTTTTTCCTTTTCTTATTTATTTCTCCTCTTCTTCTCCTTTCTTCCTCTTCTTATTTCCTTTTTCCTCTCATTCTTTTTCTTCTTCTTCCTTCTTAAAAATACATGAAGTAGTATTGCTTGCTTTTTTAAAATAATGTTCAAAAATAAAAGTAGTATTGCTTCCTTTTTCCTCTCATTCTTTTAAAATAAGGTTTTGCCTAATTCATTGTTCATATGAATATACAAACATTTGCATATTTACAATAAATAATATCACCAAAAAATTATATGAACAGAAAAAATCCTAATTTTTCTAAAAATCTATCTTTTGCATATATACATGAACATATATACATATATATATAACATGCATACATACATATATACATTTTTATAAAAATGCAAAAAACAGAAAATCTAAAAAAAGGACATATAAACAGATATACACACATACATATACACATACATATACATATAATCAGGAAAAAACATCTATATATATGCAAAAAAACAGGGAGGAAGAGGGGGGCGGTGCCGGCCCTGACCAAATGGATGAGTCGGGGCAGGGCGACGGCGGTGTGTGGTCGGGGCAGGGCGCGCGAGGCAGAGGCGACGGCGGCGTGGGGCAGCTGGGGCGCGCGGCGTGGTCGGGGCGGGCCGCCGGCGGTGTGCTCGGGGCAGGGCGGCGACGGCGTCGACGAGGCAGTAGAGGGCGGCGACAACGTCGACGGGGCGAGCTCGATCGGGTAGCCTGGCGGCGTCGTCGGGCGAACTGATGCAGATGATGTCTGAAAAACGCCAAGTGCTTTCTTATATACTGAGAGTATTGGTCCCAGTTTGTGGAATCAACCGAGACCAATGCCCCCCTTTAGTCCTGGTTGGTGCCACCAACCGAGACCAAAGGCCTCTTTTCAGCAGCCGAAAGGGCGGGAAGCGGCGGCCTTTGGTCCCGGTTGGTAGCACTAACCGGGACTAAAGGGTGGCATTGGTCCCGGTTGATGCCACGAACCTGTACCAATGCACCCCTTTAGTCCCGGTTGGTGGCACCAACCGGGAGCAAAGGCCTTGTGTTGGAACTGGCGCGGTGCGGTAGGATGTTTAGTCCCATCTCGCTAGTCGGAGGCTTCGACAGTGGTTTATAAGCGTTGCTGCGCTGACCACTTTGAGCTCCTCTCAAATGCAGGCTTACGGGCCTAAAGTCACTTTATCTGCATGTGGGCCTACTGGGCCTCCTGCGGGCCTGAATCCCGGCCCATGGTAGGGTTTCTAGTCGTATTCAGGCCATGGGGGCCCAGTAGGTGGCACTTTTTTTGTTTTTTTGTTTTTTTGTTTTCTTTGTTGCTTTATTTATTTTATTTTGTTTCTACTTACAACAAAATACTTAATGTTGCTATTTTTATTTTATTCTAGTTTTGTTGTTTTGCTTTTAGGTAAGAAAAAATATAAACTTTCTGTTAGTGCCATTAGTTTTCAAATTTGAATAGTTAAAATTGGAATTGTTTGAAATTTGTGTGAATCACAAGTTTGTGATTAACTTTACTATAAAAATAGTTTTTTTCCAGTTTTTTGTTTTGTTTTTTGCATTATTTATTTTGTTTTGTTTTTTTGCTTTAATTTTTAATTATTTTTTGCTTTTAGGTTAGCGAAATTATAAACTTTCTGTTAGTGCCATTAGATTCAGAAAAAATATAAACTTTTTGTTAGTGCCATTAGTTTTTAAATTTGAATAGTTAAAATTTGAATTCTTTGATATTAGTGTGAATTCACAATTTTGCGATTAACTTTACTATAAAATAGTTTTTTTCTAGTTTTTTGTTTTGTTTTTTGCATTATTTATTTTTTTGTTTTTTGCATTATTGTTTAATTATTTTTGCTTTTAGGTCAGAAAAATTATAAACTTTGTGTTAGTGCCATTAGTTTTCAAATTTGAATAGTTTAAATTTGAATTGTTTGAAATTTGTGTGTATCACAAGTTTGTGATTAACTTTATTATAAAAATAGTTTTTTTCCTGTTTTTTGTTTTGTTTTTTTGCATTATTTATTTTCTTTTGTTTTTTGCTTATATTTTTAATTCTTTTTGCTTTTAGGTTAGCAAAATTATAAACTTTCTGTTAGTGCCATTAGTTTTAGAAAAATTATAAACTTTCTGTTCGTGCCATTAGTTTTCAAATTTGAATTATTTGAAAATTCTGTGAATCACAAGTTTGTGATTAACTTACTAAAAAAATGAGCATAGATGCGCTTATAGAGAAAATTCAACCTAAATTCATAGTAAATTTCTATGAATTTCAGATAAATTCACTCTGAATTTAGGCTAAACTTTTCTCTATATGGGCATCTATTTTCATTTTGAGAGGAGCTCAACAAGGCAGAGAGGGAAGGGCTTATAAACCGGTGTGAGCCCCCTTCGGTTCGCGAGGTGGGACAAAACAATGCCCGCAACGAGGACCAACCCTTTTGTCCCTGTTTGTGTCACAAACCGGGACTAATGGTCATGGGCCAGGGGCGAGGAGCATTGGTCCCGGTTGGTGCCACGAACCGAGACCAATGCCCCCTTTAGTCCCGGTTGGTGGTACCAACGGTGACCAAAGGCCTTGCGCTGCCCGCAGCCAAAAGCTTAGTCCCACCTCGCTAGTTGAGAGGGGCTCGGAGTGGTTTATAAGCCCCACTGCGGCTGCCCTCTCGAGCTCCTCTCAAATGCAGGCTTACGGGCCTAATCTCACACTATGCTGTTTGTGGGCCTATTGGGCCTTCTGCGGGCCTGAATCCTGGCCCATGTTGGGTTTCTAGTCGTATTCAGGCCGTGGTGGCCCAATAGGTGGCAGTTTTTTTATTTTTTTCCAGTTCTTTTGTTTTGTTTTTTGCATTATTTATTTTCTTTTGTTTCTTGCTTTATTTTTAATTCCTTTTGCTTTTAGGTCAGAAAAATTATAAACTTTTTGTTAGTGCCATTAGTTTTCAAATTTGAATAGTTAAAATTTTAATTTTTTGAAATTTGTGTGAATCACAAGTTTGTGATTAAGTTTACTATAAAAATAGTTTTTTTTTCATTTTTTGTTTTGTTTTTTGCATTATTTATTTTCTTTTCTTTTTTTCTTTTTTTAATTCTTTTTGCTTTTAGGTCAGCAAAATTATAAACTTTCTGTTAGTGCCATTAGTTTTAGAAAAAATATAAACTTTCTATTAGTGCCATTAGTTTTCAAATTTAAGTAGTTAAAATTTGAATTCTTTGAAATTTGTGTGAATCACAAGTTTGTGATTAACTTTACTATAAAAATAGTTTTTTTCCTGTTTTTTTGTTTTGTTTTTTGCATTATTTATTTTCTTTTGTTTTTTGCTTTATTTTTTAATTCTTTTTGCTTTTAGGTCAGAAAAATTATAAACTTTCTGTTAGTGCCATTAGTTTTAGAAAAAATTATAAACTTTTTATTAGTGCCATTAGTTTTCAAATTTGAATATTTAAAATTTGAATAATGGTATTACGAGGGCCGAACCATAAGACATTAAAGCATTTCAAATGAACTCTGAAAAAGTTGATAGTTGGCATGGTATCATAATTTCACACCCATGGCATGTGCATGTACAAAACGGACAATGGTATCATACTCATCTGTTACAAAGTTGGCATGGTATCATCATAATAGTTGCAGGAGAATGTCTTCACTTTTTCTTCGCTTGTGTCATTTGCTTATTGCGCCGTAACCATGGATAATCTTCATCGTTTATCAGGATGCTTGGGTCAGCCTTGACTTTGAAGGGAGGAATTTCATGAAACTTTTCATAATCTTCAGACATGTCTGTCTTGCCGTCCACTCCCACGATGTCCCTTTTTCCTGAAAGAACTATGTGGCGCTTTGGCTCATCGTATGATGTATTCGCTTCCTTATCTTTTCTTTTTCTCGGTTTGGTAGACATGTCCTTCACATAGATAACCTGTGCCACATCATTGGCTAGGACGAACGGTTCGTCCACAGACGCAAGATTGTTGAGATCCACTCTTGTCATTCCGTACTGTGGGTCTACCTGTACCTCGCCTCCTGACAGATTGACCCATTTGCACTTAAACAAAGGGACCTTAAAATCATGTCCATAGTCAAGTTCCCATATGTCCACTATGTAACCATAATATGTGTCCTTTCCCCTCTCGGTTGCTTCATCAAAGCGGACACCGCTGTTTTGGTTGGTGCTCTTTTGATCTTGGGCGATCGTGTAAAATGTATTCCCATTTATCTCGTATCCTTTGTAAGTCAATACAGTCAAAGATGGTCCCCTGGATAACAAGTACAACTCATCACAAACAGTGTTGTCACCCTTGAGACGTGTTTCCAACCAACTGCTAAAAGTCCTGATGTGTTCACACCTAATCCAGTCGTCGCACTGCTTCGGGTGTTTGGAGCGCAGATTGTTCTTATGTTCATCGACATACGGGGTCACCAAGGTAGAGTTCTGTAGAACTGTGTAGTGTGCTTGAGACCAAGAATATCCGTCCCTGCATATTATTGAGGCCCCTCCCAGTGTGCCTTTTCCAGTCAGTCTCCCCTCATACCGCGATTTAGGGAGACCTATCTTCTTAAGGCCAGGAATGAAGTCAACACAAAACCCAATGACATCCTCTGTTTGATGGCCCATGGAGATGCTTCCTTCTGGCCTAGCGTGGTTACATACATATTTCTTTAGGACTCCCATAGACCTCTCAAAGGGGAACATATTGTGTAGAAATACGGGCCCTAGAATGAAAATCTCGTCGACTAGATGAACTAGGACGTGCGTCATGATATTGAAGAAGGATGGTGGGAACACCAGCTCGAAACTGACAAGACATTGCGCCACATCACTCCTTAGCCTTGGTACGATTTCTGGATCGATCACCTTCTGAGAGATTGCATTGAGGAATGCACATAGCTTCACAATGGCTAATCGGACGTGTTCCGGTAGAAGCCCCCTCAATGCGAAGCAATTGCGTCATAATCATGTGGCAGTCATGATACTTTAGGTTCTGGAACTTTTTCTCTGGCATATTTATTATTCCCTTTATATTCAACGAGAAGCCAGTCGTGACCTTCATACAGAGCAGGCATTCAAAGAAGATTTCTTTCTCTTCTTTCGTAAGAGCGTAGCTGGCAGGACCTTTATACTGCTTCGGAGGCATGTCGTCTTTTTCGTGCAAACGTTGAAGGTCCTCCCATGCCTCAGGTGTTTCTTTTCTCTTCCCATACACACCCAAGAAGCCTAGCAGGTTCACGCAAAGGTTCTTCGTCACGTGCATCACGTCGATTGAAGAGTGGACCTCTAGGTCTTTCCAGTAGGGTAGGTCCCAAAATATAGATTTCTTCTTCCACATGGGTGCGTGTCCCTTAGCGTCATTTGGAACAGCTAGTCCGCCAGGACCCTTTCCAAAGATTACGTGTAAATCATTGACCATAGCAAGTACGTGATCACCGATACGCATGGCGGGCTTCTTTCGGTGATCTGCCTCGCCTTTGAAATGCTTGCCTTTGTTTCGACATTGATGGTTGGTCGGAAGAAATCAACGATGGCCCAGGTACACATTCTTCCTGCATTTGTCCAGGTATATACTTTCAGTTTCTTCTAAATAGTGCGTGCATGCGTGGTATCCCTTATTTGTCTGTCCTGAAAGGTTACTGAGAGCGGGCCAATCGTTCATGGTTACAAACATCAACACGTGCAGGTTAAATTCCTCCTGTTTGTGCTCATCCCACGTACGTACACTGTTTCCATTCCACAGCTGTAAAAGTTCTTCAACTAATGGCCTTAGGAATACATCAATGTCGTTGCCGGGTTGCTTAGGGCCTTGGATGGGAATTGGCATCATAATGAACTTCCGCTTCATGCACATCCAAGGAGGAAGGTTATACATACATAGAGTAACGGGCCAGGTGCTGTGATTGCAGCTCTGCTCCCCGAAAGGATTAATGCCATCCGCGCTTAAACCAAACCATACGTTGCTTGGGTCACTTGCAAACTCAGGCCAGTAATTTCTCTCAATTTTTCTCCACTGTGACCCATCAGCAGGTGCTCTCAACTTCTCGTCTTTCTTACTGTCCTCATTGTGCCATCGTATCAACTTGGCATGCTCTTCGTTTCTCAACAGACGTTTCAACCGTGGTATTATAGGAGCATACCACATCACCTTCGCATGAACCCTCTTCCTGGGGGGCTCGTCGTCAACATCACCAGGGTCATCTCGTCTAATCTTATACCGCAATGCACCACATACCAAGCATGCGTTCAAATCCTTGTACTCACCGCGGTAGAGGATGCAGTCATTAGGGCATGCATGTATCTTCTCCACCTCCAACCCTAGAGGGCATACGACCTTCTTTGCTGCGTATGTACTGTCGGGCAATTCGTTATCCTTTGGAAGCTTCTTCTTCAATATTTTCAGTAGCTTCTCAAATCCTTTGTCAGGCACAACATTCTCAGCCTTCCACTGCAGCAATTCCAGTACGGTACCGAGCTTTATGTTGCCATCTTCGCAATTGGGGTACAGCCCTTTTTTGTGATCCTCTAACATGCAATCAAACTTCAGCTTCTCCTTTTGACTTTCGCATTGCGTCCTTGCATCGACAATGACCCGGCGGAGATCATCATCATCGGGCACATCGTCTGGTTCCTCATGATCTTCAGCAGGTTCCCCCGTTGCAGCATCATTGGGCACATCGTCTGGTTCCTCTTGATCTTCAGTAGCTTCCCCCGTTGCAGCATCACCATATTAAGGGGGCACATAGTTTTCATCGTCCTCTTCTTCTTCACCGTCTTCCATGATAACCCCTATTTCTCCATGCCTCGTCCAAACATTATAGTGTGGCATCAAACCATTGTAAAGCAGGTGGGTGTGCAGGATTTTCCGGTCAGAGTAAGACTTCGTATTCCCACATTTAGGGCATGGACAACACATAAAACCATTCTGCTTGTTTGCCTCAGCCACTTTGAGAAAATCATGCACGCCCTTAATGTACTCGGAGGTGTGTCTGTCACCGTACATCCATTGCCGGTTCATCTACATGCATTATATATAATTAAGTGTGTCAAAAACCATTACAGAACATCATGTATAGATAATTAAACCATACATTGAAACTATGTAAAACATTTCAATGCGAAAACAAATGCGATCATAATCGCAACCAAGGTAACAATTGATCCAATGGCATAATGATACCAAGCCTCGGTATGAATGGCATATTTTCTAATCTTTCTCATCTTCAACCGCATTGCATCCATCTTGATCTTGTGATCATCGATGACATCCGCAACATGCAACTCCAATATCATCTTCTCCTCCTCAATTTTCTTTATTTTTCCTTCAAGTAATTGTCTTCTTCTTGAACTAAATTTAACCTCTCAACAATAGGGTCGGTTGGAATTTCCGGTTCAACTACCTGCTAGATAAATAAAATCTATGTCACGTTGGTCGGCATAATTGTCATAAACAATAAATGAACCAAATAGTTATAAAAAGATAATATATACCACATCCGAATCATAGCCAGGGAGGATACCAAAACCATCGCACTATATAATAACAAGCAATAATAAAATTAGACAAGTATCTATCTAAAGTAAGAATTTTTTCTTTCAGAAAGAAGATAAGAACAAGAGGCTCACCACGGTGGTGTCGGCGACGAGATCGGTGTGGGCGATCGACGGCGGTGAAGACGGGAGTGGGACGTGACGGGCCGCTAAACGAAGAAAAATCTCGGGGAAAATGGAGCTTTGAGATCGAGCTTCGAGAGGAGAAAGCTTAACTAGTGTGGCTCGGGCATTTCATCGAACACCTCATGTGCATAGGAGGTGAGCTATAGCACCACAAAGCCCTCCCCTCGCCGGCCAGAGAAAAATAGAGCACTGGGGTGCTCTACTCGCGGGCGAGGGGTATATATAGGCACCTCATTGGTCCCGATTTGTGGCATGAACCGGGACTAAAGGGAAGACTGTGGTCCCGATTCAAGCCACCAACCGAGACCAATGGTGGTGGGCCAGGAGCGAGGACCATTGGTCTCGGTTCGTCCCACCAACCGGGACCAAAGGGGCATGACGAACCGGGACCAATGCCCCCATGACGCCCGGCAGGCCCCTGGCCTCACGAACCGGGACCAATGCCCCCATGGGTCCCGTTTCTGGACTGAACCGGGACTAATGAGCTGACCCGGCCTGAACCAAAGCCCTCTTTTCTACTAGTGAAGGGAATTGTATACGGGATTGATTGAATCCCCGACATAGTGGTTCATCCGATGAGATCATCGTGGAACATGCGGGAGCCAATATGGGTATCTAGATCCCTCTATTGGTTATTGGCCGGAGAGATGTCTCGGTCATGTCTGCATGGTTCCCGAACCCGTAGGGTCTACACACTTAAGGTTCAGTGACGCTAGAGTTGTTATGGGAAATAGTATGTGGTTACCGAAGGTTGTTCGGAGTCCCGAATGTGATCCCGGACCTGACGAGGAGTTCCGGAATGGTCCGTAGGTGAAGATCGATATATTGGACAAAGGGTATTGACGTCCGGAATTGTTCCGGGGGTACCAGGTGACGACCAGCGTGTCCGAAAGGGGTTTCGGAGGCCCGGGCAAGCGTTGGGGGCCTTATGGGCCAACGGGATAGGGCACATCAGCCCACTAAGGGGCTGAGCGCCCCTCTCACCCCATCTCACGTAACTTGGAGAGGTGGGGGCGCCTCCCCTAGGGCAGCCACCCCTCCTGGCTTGGGGGGCAAGTTTCCTAGGGGTAGGGGCGCCCAAACCCATCTAGGGTTTCCCCTGTGGCCGCCGCCCCTCCCCTAGGGAACCCTAGGGCGCCTCCTTCAACCCCCTTCCCCCTATATATAGTGAGGGAGAGAGAGGGCAGCCACACCCTTCCCCTGGCGCAACCCCTCCCCCTCTCCTACACCTTCTCCTCTCTGTAGCACTTGGCGAAGCCCTGCCGGAGAACCGCAAGCTGCATCACCACCACGCCGTCGTGTTGTCAGAGCTCTCCCTCAACTTCTCCTCTCCCCTTGCTGGATCAAGAAGGAGGAGAGGTCCCCGGGCTGTACGTGTGTTGAACGCGGAGGCGCCGTTGTTCGGTGTTTAGATCGGAATCGACCGCGATCTGAATCGTTGCGTGTACGACTCCACCAACCGTGTTCTTGTAACACTTCCGCTTAGCGATCTTCAAGGGTATGAAGATGCACCCCCTCTCTCTCGTTGCTAGTATATCCTAGATTGATCTTGGTGACACGTAGGAATTTTTTTGAATTATTGGTACGTTCCCCAACAGTGGCATCATGAACTAGGTATACGCGTAGATTCTATGCACGAGTAGAACACAAAGCAGTTGTGGGCGATGATTTGTTCAATTTGCTTACCGTTACTAGTCGCGGCCCGGACCGACCTTACACGTACGCTTACGTGAGACTGGTTCCGCCGACTGACATGCACTTGATGCATAAGGTGGCTGGCGGGTGTCTGTCTCTCCCACTTTAGTCAGATCGGATTCGATGAAAAGGGTCCTTATGAAGGGTAAATAGCAATTGACATATCACCGTTGTGGTTTTGCGTAGGTAAGAAACATTCTTGCTAGAAACCCATAGCAGCCACGTAATACATGCAACAACAATTAGAGGACGTCTAACTTGTTTTTGCAGGGTATGCTATGTGATGTGATATGGCCAAAAGGATGTGATGAATGATATATGTGATGTATGAGATTGATCCTGTTCTTGTAATAGGAATCACGACTTGCATGTCGATGAGTATGACAACCGGCAGGAGCCATAGGAGTTGTCTTAATTTATTTATGACCTGCGTATCAATGAAAACGTCATGTAATTACTTTACTTTATTGCTAACTGTTAGCCATAGTAGTAGAAGTAATAGTTGGCGAGGCAACTTCATGAAGACACGATGATAGATATCATGGTGTCATGCCGGTGACGATGGTGTTCATACCGCGCCTCAAAGATGGAGAGCAAAGACCCAAGATGATATTGGCCATATCATGTCACTTTATGATTTGCATGTGATGTTTGTCATGTTTACATATTATTTGCTTAGAACGATGGTAGCATAAATAAGATGATCGCTCTCTAAAATTTCAAGAAAGTGTTCCCCCTAACTGTGCACCATTGCGAAGGTTTGTTGTTTCGAAGCACCACGTGATGATCGGGTGTGATAGATTCCAACGTTTCAATACAACGGGTGTAAGCCAGATTTACACATGCAAAACACTTAGGTTGACTTCATGAGCCTAGCATGTACAGACATGGCCTCGGAACATGAGTCGTATAGTAGATATGATCAACATGGAGATGTTCACCGTTGATGACTAGTCCATCTCACATGATGATCGGACACGGCCTAGTCGATTCGGATCATGTATCACTTAGATGACTAGAGGGATGTCTATCTGAGTGGGAGTTCATTGAATAATTTGATTAGATGAACTTAATTATCATGAACATAGTCTAAATTGTCTTTGCAAATTATGTTGTGGATTAATAGCTCACGCTTTAGCTCTTTGTTTTAATACGTTCCTAGAGAAAGATTAAGTTGAAAGATATTGTAAGCAATTGTGCGGACTAGGGCCATAGTCTGAGGATTGTCCTCACTGCTAGCTACACAGAAGGCTTCTATCCTTGATGCACCGCTCGTTGTGCCAACCCCTCTGGCGTCGTCTGTGGATGTTGTGAACATCTGGTAGACACGTTCTGATGACTACCTAATAGTTTAGTGCGCCATGCTTTACGGCTTAGAGTCGGGGCTCCAAAAGCGTTTTGAATGCCATAGAACATATGAGATGTTCAAAGAGCTGAAATTGGTATTTCAGGCTCATGCCCGTGTTGAGAGGTTGAGACCTCTGACAAGACCTTTGCCTACAAGATGGAGGAGAATAGCCCAGCCAGTAAGCATGTGCTCAGCATGTCCGGGTACTTCAATCACTTAAATCAAGTGGGAGTTAATCTTCCAGATAAGAGAGTGATTGACAAAAGTTCTCCAGTCACTATCACCAAGCTACTAGACTTTCATGATGAACTATAACATGCAAGGGAAGATAATCCCGGAGCTGTTCGTCGTGCTTAAGGCCGTAAAGGTAGAAATCAAGAAGGAGCATCAAGTGTTGATGGTTAACAAGAGCACTGGTTTCAAAGAAGGGCCAGGGGAAGAAGGGAATCTTCTTGAATGGCAAGCTAGTTGCCGCTCCAGTGAAGAAAACCAAGAACCCAAACCCGAGATAAAGTGCTTCTATTAGGGGAACGGTCACTGGTAGTGGAACTGCCTCAAATACATGGTAGATAAGAAGGCTGTCGACTTCAACAAAAGTATATTTGATATATGTGTGTTATTGATGTGTACCTTACTAGTACTCCTAGTAGCACCTGGGTATTAGATACCGGTTTAGTTGCTAATATTGGCAACTCAAAACAAAAGCTAAGGAATTAACAGAGACTAGCTAAGGGCGAGGTGATGATGTGTCTTGGAAGTGTTTCCAAGGTTGATGTGATCACCATCGCACGCTCCCTCTACCTTCGGGATTAGTGTTGAACCTAGATAAATGTTGTTTGCATTGGTGTCTACGTTGAGCATGAACATGATTAAATCATGTTTATTGCAATACGGTTATTCATTTAAGTCAGAGAATAATGGTTAGTCAGTTTACATGAATAATACCTTCTATGGTCATGCACCCAATGTGAATGGTTTGTTGAATCCCGGTCATAGTTATACAGATGTTCATAACATTGATGCCGAAAGATGTAGAGTTGATAATGATAGTACCACTTTCATGCGGCACTGCCGCTTAGGTCATATTGGTGTAAAGCGCATGAGAGAACCTCCATGCTAACGGACTTTTGAAGTCACTTGATTTTGACTCACTTGACACATGCGAACCATGCCTCTTTGGCAAGATGATTAAAGCCCCGTTCTTTGGAACAATGGAACGGGCAAGTGGCTTGTTGGAAATCATACATGCTGATGTGTGCGGTCCGATGAGTGTTGACGCGCGTGGTGGATATCGTTATTTTCTCACCTTCACCAGAGAACTGAATAAATATGGGTATATTTACTTAATGAAGCATAAGTCTGAAATGTTTGAAAAGTTCAAGCAATTTCAGAGTGAAGTTGAGAATCATCGTAACAAGAAGATCAAGTTCCTTCGATCTGATCAAAGGGAAAGTATCTGAGTTATGAGTTTGGCAATCACTACAGACAACGTGGAATCGTTTCACAGTTGACGCCACTTGGAACACCATAGCATGATGGTGTGTCCGAACGTCATAATCGAACCTTATTGGATATGGTGTATGATGTCTCTTACAAATCTACCACTATATTTGTGGGTTGTGCATTAAAGACAATTACATTCACTTTAAATAGGGCACCATCTAAGTCCATGGAAACGACACCGTATGAACTATGGTTTGGCAAGAAACCAAAGTTGTTGTTTCTTAAGGTTTGGCGCTACGATGCTTATGTTGATAGGCTTCGGTCGGAAAAGCTCAAACCCAAAGCGGAAAATTGTGTCTTCATAGAATACCCAAACAAGATGATTGGGTGTACCTTCTATCTCAGATCTGAGGGCAAAGTGTTTGTCGCTAAGAACACGTCCTTTCTTGAGAAAGAGTTTCTCTTGAAAGAATTGAGTGGGAGGAAGATAGAACTTGATGAGGTTGTTCAACCTTCACTTCAACCAGAGAGTAGCGCAGCACAGAAAGATGTTTCTGTGGCAACTACTTCAGTTGAAGAGAAAGCTAACGATGATGATCATGAAGCTTCAGATCAAATTACTATCGAACCTTGTAGGTCGACAAGGGTGTGTACAACTTCTCAGTGGTAACCCTGTCTTAAAGGTCATGTTGTTGGACAACGATGAACCTATGAGCTATGAAGAAGCGATGGTGGGCCTGAATTCCAACAAATGGCTAGGAGCCATGAAATCCGAGATAGGATCCATGTATGGACTTTGGTGGACTTGCCCGATGAACGGCAAGCCATTGAGAATAAATGGATCTTTAAGAAGAAGACAGACACTGATGGTAATGCCACCATTTGTGAAGCTCGACTTGTCTCAAAGAAGTTTCCGACAACTTCAAGGAGTTGACTATGATGACACTCTCTCAATCATAGCGATGCTAAAGTCTGTTAGAACTATGTTAGCAGTTGCTGCATTTTCATTTACGAAATCCCGCAGATGGATGTCAGAACAAAGTTTCCTTGACGGTTTCCGTGAGGAAAGGTTGTATGTGATGCAACCAAAAGGTTTTTGTCAATCCTAAGGATGCTAAAAGGTATGCAAACTCCAGTGATCCGTCTATGAACTAGAGCAAGCATCTCGGAGTTGGAACATACACTTTGATGAGGCGATCAAAGCATTTGGGTTTATACAAAGTTTGCAAGAAACTTGTATTTGCAAGAAAGTGAGTGGGAGCACTACAACATTTCTGGTAGGTATATATGGATGACATATTGTTGATCGGAAATGATGTAGAACTTCTAGAAAGCATAAAGGGTTGTTTGAATGGAGTTCTTCAAAGGAAGACCTGTGTAAAACTGCTTACATGTTGGGTATCAAGATCTATAGAGATAGATCAAGACGCCTGATAAGACTTTCACAAAGCACATACCTTGACATGATCTTGAAGGAGTTCAAGATGGATTAGTCAAAGAAAGAGTTCTTGCCTAAGTTGTGAGGTGTGAAGGTAAGACTTGAAGATCACCCACGGCAGAAGAAGGAGAAAGGACGAAAGTCGTCCCCTATGCCTTAGCCATAGGCTCTATACGATATGCCATGATGTGTACCGCGATGTGCCTTGCCACGTGTCTGGCAAGGGGGTACAAGAGTGATCCAGGAGTGGATCATTGGACAGCGGTCAAAATTATCCTTAGGAATAAGGAAATGTTTCTCGTTTATGGAGGTGATAAAGAGTTTCGCATAAAGGGTTACGTCGATGCAAGCTTTAACACCTATCCGGATGACTCTGAGTAGCAAACCGTATACGTATAGTGGAGCAACCATTTGGAATAGCTCCAAGTGGAGCATAGTAGCAACATCTACAATATGAAATTGAGATTTGCGAAGAACACACAGATCTGAATGTTGCAGACCCGTTGACTGACACTTCTCTCGTAAGCATAACATGATCAAACCCTAGAACTCATTGAGTGTTAATCACATGGTGATGTGAACTACATTATTGACTCTAGTAAAATCTTGGGTGTTAAACACATGGTGATGTGGACTAGATTATTGAGTCTAGTAAACTCTTAGAGTGTTAGTCACATGGCGATGTGAACTATGAGTGTTAATCACATAACGATGTGAACTAGATTATTGACTCTAGTGCAAGTGGAAGAATGTTGGAAATATGCCCTATAGGCAATAATAAAATGGTTATTGTTATATTTCCTTGTTCATGATAATTGTCTATTGTTCATGCTATAATTGTATTAACCGGAAACCGTAATACATGTGTGAATACATAGATCGTAATATGTCCCTAGTAAGCCTCTAGTTGACTAGCTCGTTGATCAATAGATGGTCATGATTTCCTGACCATAGACATTGGATGTCATTGATAACGGGATCACATCATTAGGAGAATGATGTGATGGACAAGACCCAATCTCAAGCGTAGCACAAGATCATGTAGTTTGTTTGCTAAAGCTTTTGTAATGTCAAGTATCATTTCCTTAGACCATGAGATTGTGCAAATCCCGGATACCGTAGCAATGCTTTGGGTGTACCAAACCTCACAACGTAACTGGGTGGCTATAAAGGTGCACTAGAGGTATCTCCGAAAGTGTCTGTTGGGTTGGCACGAATCAAGACTGGGATTTGTCACTCCATATGACGGAGAGGTATCTCTGGGCCCACTCGGTAATGCATCATCATAATGAGCTCGATGTGACTAAGGAGTTAGCCACGGGATCATGCGTTACGGAACGAGTAAAGAGACTTGCCAGTAACAAGATTGAACGAGGTATGGGGATACCGACGATCAAATCTCGGGTAATTAACATACCGATAGACAAAGGGAATTGTATACGGGGTTGATTGAATCCCCGACATCGTGGTTCATCCGATGAGATCATCATGGAACATGTGGGAGCCAATATGGGTATCCAGATCCCGCTATTGGTTATTGGCCGGAGAGATGTCTCGGTCATGTCTGCATGGTTGCTGAACCCGTAGGGTCTACACACTTAAGGTTCGGTGACGCTAGAGTTTTTATGGGAAATAGTATGTGGTTACCGAAGGTTGTTTAGAGTCCCAGATGATATCCGGAGGTGAAGATCTATATATTGCATGAAGGGTATTAAAGTCCGGAATTGTTCCGGGGGTACCGGGTGATGACCAGCATGTCCGAAAGGGGTTTCGGAGGCCCGGGCAAGCGTTGGGGGCCTTATGGGCCAAGGGGATGGGGCACATCAGCCCACTAAGGGGCTGAGCGCCCCTCCCACCCATCTCACGTAACTTGGAGAGGTGGGGGCGCCTCCCCTAGGGCAGCCACCCTTCCCGGCTTGGGGGGCAAGTTTCCTAGGGGTAGGGGCGCCCAAACCCATCTAGGGTTTCCCCTGTGGCCACCGCCCCTCCCCTAGGGAACCCTAGGGCGCCTCCTCCAACCCTCTTCCCCTATATATAGTGAGGGAGAGAGAGGGCAGCCGCACCCTTCCCCTGGCGCAGCCCCTCCCCCTCTCCTACACCTCCTCCTCCTCCGTAGCGCTTGGCGAAGCCCTGCCGGAGAACCATGAGCTCCATCACCACCACGCCGTTGTGTTGTCGGAGCTCTCCCTCAACTTCTCCTCTCCCCTTGCTGGATCAAGAAGGAGGAGACGTCCCCGGGCTGTACGTGTGTTGAACGCAGAGGCGCCGTTGTTTGGTGCTTAGATCGGAATCGACCGCGATCTGAATCGTTGCGTGTACGACTCCACCAACCGCGTTCTTGTAATGCTTCTGCTTAGCGATCTTCAAGGGTATGAAGATGCACTCCCTCTCTCTCGTTGCTAGTATCTTCTAGATTATCTTGGTGACACGTAGGAATTTTTTGAATTATTGCTACGTTCCCCAACAATATAAACCCCATCTTTTTATCCTCGTTGGAAACAATATAATACGTGTCGTTTCCCTTTCTGTCACTGGGATCGAGCACCGCAAGATTGAACCCAAAGCTAAGCACTTCTCCCATTGCAATAAAGATTAATCTAGTAGGCCAAACCAAAATGATAATTCGAAGAGACTTGCAAAGATAAACCAGTCATCCATAAAAGAATTCAGAGAAGATTCAAATATTTTTCATAGATAAACTTGATCATAAACCCACAATTCATCGGATCTCGACAAACACACCGCAAAAGAAGATTACATCGAATAGATCTCCAAGAGAATCGAGGAGAACTTTGTATTGAGATCCAAAGAGAGAGAAGAAGCCATCTAGCTACTAGCTATGGACCCGAAGGTCTGAGGTAAACTACTCAGACATCATCGGAGGGGCCATGGAGCTGATGTAGAGGCCCTCCGTGATCAATGCCCCCTCCGGCGGAGATCCGAAAAAGGCCCCAAGATGGGATCTCTTGGTTACAGAAGGTTGCGGCCGTGGAAATAGGGTTTCGTGGTGCTCCTGGATGTTTTCGGGGTATGCCAATATATATAGGAGGAAGAAGTAGGTCGGTTGAGTAACGAGGGGCCCATGAGGGTGGAGGGCGCGCCCAGGGGGGGTAGGTGCGCCCTCCTGCCTCGTGGCCTCCTAGATTGTTTCTTGACGTCCACTCCAAGTCCCCTAGATCACGTTTGTTCCAAAAAATCATGCTCCCGAAGGTTTCATTCTGTTTGGACTCCGTTTGATATTCCTTTTCTACGAAACACTAAAATGGGAAAAAACAACAATTTGGGTTGTGCCTCCGGTTAATAGGTTAGTCCCAAAAATAATATAAAAGTGTAAAATAAAGCCCATTAACACCCAAAACAGATAATATAATAGCATGGAACAATCAAATATTATAGATACGTTGGAGACGTGTCAAGCATCCCCAAGCTTAATTCCATCTCGTCCTCGAGTAGGTAAATGATAAAACAGAATTTTTTATGTAGAATGCTTCCTATATTTCTCAATGTAATTTTTCTTTATTGTGGCATGCATGTTCAGATCCGAAAGATTCAAGATAAAAGTTTAATATTGACATGAAAATAATAATACTTCAAGCATACTAACTAAGCAATCATGTCTTCTCAAAATAACATGGCCAAAGAAAGTTCATCCCTACAAAATCATATAGTTTGGTCATGCTCCATTTTCGTCACACAAGAATGCTCTCATCATGCACAACCACGATGACAAGCCAAGCAATTGTTTCACACTTTAGTAATCTCAAACTTTTTTTAACTTTCACACAATACATGAGCGTGAGCCATGGATATAGCTCTATAGATGGAATAGAATATAATGAAGGAGGTTATGTGGAGAAGACAAAAAGGGAGAAAGTATCACATTGGCATGGCTAATCAATGGGCTAGGGAAATGCCCATCAATTGATGTCAATGCAAGGAGTAGGGATTGCCATGCAACGGATGCACTAGAGCTATAAATGTATGAATGCTCAACAAAAGAAACTAAGATGGTGTGCATCCAACTTGCTTGCTCACGAAGACCTAGGGCACTTGAGGAGGCCCATTGTTGGAATATACAAGCCAAGTTCTATAATGAAAAATTCCCGCTCGTATATGAAAATGACAAAACAAGAGACTCTCTATTATAAAGATCATGGTGATACTTTTATTTATATTTTTTGGAAAAAGGATAGTAGCATTGCCCCTTTTATTTATATTTTTTGGGCCTTCCTTTTTTGGCCTTTCTTTTTTTTCCTTTTTTGGGACAATGCTCTATTAATGATGATCATCACACTTCTATTTATTTACAACTCAATGATTAAACCTCGATACTAGAACAAGATATGACTCTATATGAATGCCTCCGGCGGTGTACCGGGATGTGAAATGACTCATGAGTGACATGTATGGAAGAATTATGAACGGTGGCTTTGCCACAAATACGATGTCAACTACATGATCATGCAAGGCAATATGACAATGATGATGCATGTCATAATAAATGGAACAGTGGAAGGTTGCATGGAAATATATCTAGAAATGGCTATGGAAATGCCATAATAGGTAGGTATGGTGGCTGTCTTGAGGAAGATATAAGGAGGTTTTTGTGTGATAGAGTGTATCATATCACGGGGTTTGGATGCACCGGCGAAGTTTGCACCAACTCTCAAGGTGAGAAAGGGCAATGCACGGTACCGAAGAGGCTAGCAATGATGGAAGAGTGAGAGTGCGTATAATCCATGGACTCAACATTAGTCATAAAGAACTCACATACTTATTGCAAAAATATACAAGTCATCAAAAACAAGTATTACGCGCATGCTCCTAGGGGGATGATTGGTAGGAAAAGACCATCGCTCGTCCCCGACCGCCACTCATAAGGAAGACAATCAAATAACACCTCATGTTTGAAATTTGTTACACAATGTTTACCATACGTGCATGCTACGGGACTTTCAAACTTCAACACAAGTATTTCTCAAATTCACAACTACTCTTAGTATCTCCATATCTTTGATATCACAATACAAGTATTTACCATAAGCACAACTTTTATATCACTATCTCCATATCTCAAAACAACCATCAAGTATCAAACTTCTCTTAGTATTCAATGCACTTATAAGAAAGCTTTTTATTATGCCTAAAAGCAAATTTCCATGTTGTTCTAAAGGACTCTCAAAATAATATAAGTGAAGCATGAGAGATCAATTATTTCTATAAAATGAAACCACCACCGTGCTCTAAAAGATATAAGTGAAGCACTAGAGCAAAAACTATATAGCTCAAAAGATATAAGTGAAGCACATAGAGTATTCCAATTCATGTGTGTCTCTCTCAAAACGTGTGTATATAAAGGATGATGGTAAACTAAAAGGAAAAGGCTCAAATCATACAAGACGCTCCAGGAAAAATACATATCATGTGGCAAATAAAAATATAGCTCCAAATAAATTTACCGATGAATGAAGACGAAAGAGGGGATGGCTTCTGGGGCATCCCCAAGCTTAGGCTTTTTGGTGTCCTCGGATTTGACCTTCGGGTGCCTTGGGCATCCCCAAGATTAGGCTCTTGCCACTCCTTGTTCCATAATTCATCAAATCTTTACCCAAAACTTGAAATCTTCACAACACAAAACTTAACAAAAAATCTTGTGAGCTCCGTCAGCGAAAGAAAACAAAACACCACTTAAAGGTACTGTAATGAACTCATTATTTATTTATATTGGTGTTAAACCTACTGTATTCCAACTTCACTATGGTTTATAAACTCTATTACTATCCATAGATTCATCAAAATAAGCAAACAACACACGAAAAACAGAATATGTCAAAAACAGAACAGTCTATAGTAATCTGTAACTAACGCAAACTTATGGAACCCCAAAAATTCTAAAATAAATTTATGGACGTGAGGATTTATCTATTAATCATCTGAAAAAAGAATTAACTAAATAGCACTCTCCAATAAAAAATGGCAGAAATTCTCGTGAGTGCTAAAGTTTCTGTTTTTTACAGCAAGATCAAAAAGACTTTCCCCATGTCTTCCCAACGGTTCTACTTGGCACAAACACTAATTAAACACAAAAAACACAACCAAAACAGAGGCTAGATAAATTATTTATTACTAAACAGGAGCAAATAGTAAGGAATAAAAATAAAATTGGGTTGCCTACCAACAAGCGCTATCGTTTAACGCCCCTATCTCGGCATAAAAGCAAGGATAGTTCTAGGTATTGCCATCTTTGGTAGGCAATCCATAAGTGGATCTCATAATAGATTCATATGGTAATTTAATTTTCTTTCTAGGGAAGTGTTCCATGCCTTTCCTTAAAAGAAATTGGAATCTAACATTCCCTTCCTTCATATCAATAATTGCACCAATCGTTCTAACGAAAGGTCTACCAAGAATATTAGGACATGAAGGATTGCAATATATATCAAGAACAATGAAATCTACGGGCACATAATTCATATTTGCAACTATAAGAACATCATTAATCTTTCCCATAGGTTTCTTAATAGTGCAATCCGCAAGGTGCAAGTTTAAAGAACAATCATCAAATTCACGGAAACCTAGCAACACACAAAGTTTTTGGGATCGTGGAAACACTAGCACCCAAATCACACAAAGGATAGAATTCATGATATTTAATTTTTATTTTAATAGTAGGTTCCCACTCATCATAAAGTTTTCTAGGGATAGAAACTTCCAACTCAAGTTTTTCTTCATAAGATTGCATCAAAGCATCAATGATATGTTTAGTAAAAGCTTTATTTTGACTATAAGCATGAGGAGAATTTAGCATGGATTGCACCAAGGAAATACAATCTATCAAAGAGAAATTATCATAATTAAATTCCTTGAAATACAAAATAGTGGGTTCATTGCTATCTAAAGTTTTGACCTCTCCAAAATAGTGGGTTCATTGCTATCTAAAAACTCCGAATTTTTGGGACGCCTTCTAAGTAAAGTTGACTCATCTCGAGTCCCATCACTATCAAGATTCATATTTCAAAACAAGGATTTAATAGGGGACACATCAATCACTTTTAGATCTTCATCTTTATTATCTGACTCTTCTGGTTTAGCGGCCATCTTATTAACTAAAGTGTCCTGCTTATCAGAAATTTGGGCAATTAATTTTTCGAGATGAGCAAGCTGATATTTCAAACCATAAAATTCCTTATACATATCATCGAGCTCTTTATTCATGAAACCGATAAAAAAATTTTGTTCTTTAAGCTCGTTTCTAATGAAATTATTATGCTCAAACTGCAAGGACATAAAACTTCTAATGTTGTTTTCGATTTCTTCCTACCTTCTAAGGTGAGGATCAACACCTTTTGGTAAAGCCATAAGGGCAACAAGCAACAAGAGACAAGCGAAAAAAAGGCGAACGTCAAAAGAGGGCGAAAGGAAAAGAGGGCTGAGGGAGTCCTGGATTAGGGGGTATCCGGACAGCCGGATTATATCCTTTGGCCGGACTGTTGGACTATGAAGATGCAAGATTGAAGACTTCGTCCCGTGTCCGGATCGGACTCTCCTTGGCGTGGAAGGCAAGCTTGGCAATACGGACATATAGATCTCCTTCCTTGTACCCGACTCTGTGTAACCCTAGCCCCCTCCGGTGTCTATATAAACCGGAGGGTTTAGTCCGTAGGACCAAGGACAACAATCATACCATAGGCTAGCTTCTAGGGTTTAGCCTCTTCGATCTCGTGGTAGATCAATTCTTGTAATACTCATATCATCAAGATCAATCAAGCAGGAGTAGGGTTTTACCTCCATCGAGAGGGCCCGGACCTGGGAAAAACATCGTGTCCCCCGTCTCTTGTTACCATCCGCCTAGACGCACAGTTCGGGACCCCCTACCTGAGATCCGCCAGTTTTGACACCGACATTGGTGCTTTCATTGAGAGTTCCTCTGTGTCGTCATCGTTAGGCTTGATGGCACCTTCGATCATCGATAGCGATCCAGTCTAGGGTGAGACTTTTCTCCCCAGATAGATCTTTGTATTCGGCGGCTTCGCACTGCGGGCCAACTCACTTGGCCATCTGGAGCAGATCGAGAATTACGCCCCTGGCCACCAGGTCAGGTTCGGAAGCTTAAATTACACGGCCGATATCCGCGGAGACTTGATCTTTAACGGATTCGAGCCCCTGCCGAGTGCGCCGCACGGTCACGATGAGCATGATTTAGCTCTACCATCGGACAATGTTCAGGAGACCGATGTAAGTGCATCTAGTGCCACCCCTAGTTGGTTTTGGAGTATTGACGACAAACCTAGTTGAGGGACTAATGTGTTTGTGAGAATTGCAGGATAACACAGGTAGAAGTCCCTCATTGATTCGTTTTTCCTACCAGAGAAGACCCCTAAAAATATATGAAGTCATTGAAGTCAAAGGTGGTATGTGAAGATATTCACATTGAAGACTATGACAAGAGAAGACATCGCATGAAGCCTATGGAGCTCGAAGACTCAGATCTTTCGTAGTTCTTTTTCTTCTTTATTGAGTCATAGGAACCACCATACTGTTAAGTGGGGTCCAAGAGAACCAGTCAGAATGACTGAAGTGATGCTTAACCAAAACCTATGTCTTCGAGTGAAGACTATGAGAGCGAATCTTGTCCAGAGTCGGACAAGTCTGCTTTGCTTATAGCCCAAGTAAAGTTGCCGTGTGTGTTTGAAATCTGACCGTTGGAACACGTGTCAGTTCCTTAGTGACCCAGGGTCATTACGGACAAATCAGGTCGGGTTGCCTAGTGGCTATAAATAGCCCACCCCCTACAACCATAAACCACCCAGAGCCAAAGAGTGTTAGGCATCAGTTAAGTCTTCCTGTCTGTGTGATCTGAAGAATTATTACACTTGAGGACTGTGAATCCTCCAGCCGGTTAGGCGTCACGTTCTGAGCATCCAAGAGTCATTGTGGATCGCCGGTGAATGAAGTCTGTGAAGGTTTGGGAGTTTACCTTGAAGACTTACCAAAGTGATTGGGCAAGGTCTGTGTGACCTTAGCTCAAGGGGAATACGGTGAGGACTGGGTGTCCTGAGCTGCGTGTTCAGGACTGGGTGTCCGGGACTGTGTGTCCTCAGGTTTAAATACCTAGCCGCCCTAACCAGATGTACAGTTGTCTCAACAACTGGAACTGGTCCAACAAATCATTGTCTTCAACGAGTCACTGGTTTCATCCTTTCCTTCCCTTTACTTACTGTTGGTCCTTGTGAAGTCATCGTATGATTGCACTATCTTTTGTCTTCACTGAGTGACTGCTTGTTCTGATTGGCTTCTTAATATCTTCCTACCTGATCCTTACTTCCTAGCTGCTATTAGTCATTGTGCTTTCACTTCATTGAATACTTGACTATGGTTTGCCTAGTGTAGTCTACCTTCCGCTGCATAGTAATAGGGTTATTTCTATAGTTTGTCTTTGAAACTTCCATGTTTTGAAGACTTTCATAAAAATCGCCTATTCACCCCCCTCTAGTTGATATAACGCACTTTCAATTGGTATCAGAGCAAGGTACTCCCTTGTTCTGTGTGATTCGGTTTAACCACCTGGAGTTTAGCTATGTCGACTGCAGGGATAATTAAAGTCTCCGCTGCGTGCCCCGTCTTCGATGGAACTGAATATCCCTACTAGAAGAATAAGATGCGCATGCATCTTGAAGCCATTGACGTCGACCTATGGTATGTCGTCAAGAACGGCGTTCCCAAGGCTGGAGAAGGTGTCACTGTTGCTGACGTCAAGAAGTTCGTTCAACTGGACTCTACTGCCAAGAATATCATCTGCGGTCATCTGACCAAAGGACAGTATGGCTGCGTGAGTGCTTTGGAAACATCTAAGCTAGTCTGGGACTGGCTCTCCAAGGTCAACGAAGGCGTCTCAACCCAGAGAGATTAGAGAATCAGTGTCCTTCGCAACCTCTTCAACCGCTTCAAGAGAAATGACAATGAGAATGTCCAGCTCACGTTTGATAGACTCACTGACATCACAAATGAGCTTCAAGCCCTCGGCGCTACTGAGATCACCAAGCATGAAGTCGTCAAGACACTCCTGAGATCACTTGACAGTTCATTTGACACCCTAGCCCTGATGATTCAAGAACGTCCTGATTTCAAGACACTCGATCCGTGTGACTTACTTGAGAGGCTTAACATACATGAGTTTCAGCTTTTTGAGAAAAGAGATATTGTAAGTGCATCTAGTGCCACCCTAGTTGGTTTTGGAGTATTGACAACAAACCTAGTTGAGGGACTAATGTGTTTGTGAGAATTGCAGGATAACACAGGTAGAAGTCCCTCATTGATTCGATTTTCCTACCAGAGATGACCCCTAAAAATGTATGAAGACATTGAAGTCAAAGGTGGTATATGAAGATATTCACATTGAAGACTATGACAAGAGAAGACACCACATGAAGCCTATGGAGCTCGAAGACTTAGATCTTTCGTAGTTCTCTTTCTTCTGTGTTAAGTCATAGGAACCACCGTACTGTTAAGTGGGGTCCAAGAGAACCAGTCAGAATGACTGAAGTGATGCTTAAACAAAACCTATGTCTTCGAGTGAAGACTTTGAGAGCGAATCTTGTCCAGAGTCGGGCAAGTCAGCTTTGCTTGAAGCCCAAGTAAAGTTTCCGTGTGAGTTTGAAATCTGACCGTTGGAACACGTGTCAGTTCCTTAGTGACCCAGGGTCATTTCGGACAAATCAGGTCGGGTTGCCAAGTGGCTATAAATAGCCCACCCCCTACAACCATAAACGGTCGGCTTCTCAGATTCAGAGTACAACTTTTCTCGTTTTAGAGCAACCCACCTCGAAGCCTTTGAGAAAAAATTCCTTGCGAGGATAAAGCCCTAACCACCCAGAGCCAAAGAGAATTAGGCATCACTTAAGTCTTCTTGTCTGTGTGATCTGAAGACTTATTACACTTGAGGACTGTGCATCCTCCAGCCGGTTAGGCCTCGCGTTCTGAGCATCCAAGAGACATTGTGGATTGCCGGTGAACGAAGTCTGTGAAGGTTTGGGAGTCTACCTTAAAGACTTACCAGAGTGATTGGGCGAGGTCTGTGTGACCTTAGCTCAAGGGGAATACGGTGAGGACTGGGTGTCCTGAGCTGCATGTTCAGGACTGGGTGTCCGGGACTATGTGTCCTAAGGTTTAAATACCTAGCCGCCCTAACCAGACGTACAGTTGTCACCGCAAATGGAACTGGTCTAACAAATCATTGTCTTCAGCGAGTCACTGGTTTCATCTCCCCTTCCGTTTACTTACTGTTACTCCTTGTGAAGTCATCGTATGTTCGCACTATCTTTTGTCTTCACTGAGTGACTGCATGTTCTGTGTGGCTTCACAATATCTTCCTACCTGATCCTTACTACATTGCTGCTATTAGTCATTGAATACTTGACTATGGCTTGCCTAGTGTAGTCTACCTTCCGCTGCAGGGTAATAGGTTTATTTCTATCGTTTGTCTTCATAACTTCTATGTTTTGAAGACTTTCATAAAAATCGCCTATTCACCCCCCTCTAGTCGATATAACGCACTTTCAGATATCTACGGTCCCAACTATGGGCGAACTCGTGCCTTGAAGGCAAAAGCTGTCTCCTCATCTGAAGAAGAATCTGACAACAGTTCTGATGATCCTGAAGACATTGGAAAGGAGCTTGCTATGCTTGTGAAGAACAATCATCAAATTCACGGAAAGCTAGCAACACATAAACTTTTTGGGATTGTGGAAACACTAGCACCCAAATCACACAAAGCATAGAATTCATGATATTTAATTTTTATTTTAATAGTAGGTTCCCACTCATCATAAAGTTTTCTAGGGATAGAAACTTCCAACTCAAGTTTTTCTTCATAAGATTGCATCAAAGCATCAACGATATGTTTAGTAAAAGCTTTATTTTGACTATAAGCATGAGGAGAATTTAGCACGGATTGCAACAAGGAAATACAATCTATCAATGAGAAATTATCATAATTAAATTCCTTGAAATACAAAATAGTGGGTTCATTGCTATCTAAAGTTTTGACCTCTCCAAAATAGTGGGTTCATTGCTATCTAAAAACTCCAAATTTTTGGGACGCCTTCTAAGTAAAGTTGACTCATCTCGAGTCCCATCACTATCAAGATTCATATTTCAAAACAAGGATTTAATAGGGGACACATCAATCACTTTTAGATCTTCATCTTTATTATCTGACTCTTCTGGTTTAGCAGCCATCTTATTAACTAAAGTGTCCTGCTTATCAGAAATTTGGGCAATTAATTTTTCGAGATGAGCAAGCTGATATTTCAAACCATAAAATTCCTTATACATATCATCAAGCTCTTTATTCATGAAACCGATAAAACCTTTTTGTTCTTTAAGCTCGTTTCTAAAGAAATTATTATGCTCAAACTGCAAGGACATAAAACTTCTAATGTTGTTTTCGATTTCTTCCTACCTTCTAAGGTGAGGATCAACACCTTTTGGTAAAGCCATAAGGGCAACAAGCAACAAGAGACAAGCGAAAAAAAGGCGAACGTCAAAAGAGGGCGAAAGGAAAAGAGGGCTGAGGGAGTCCTGGATTAGGGGGTATCCGGACAGCCGGATTATATCCTTTGGCCGGACTGTTGGACTATGAAGATACAAGATTGAAGACTTCGTCCCGTGTCCGGATCGGACTCTCCTTGGCGTGGAAGGCAAGCTTGGCAATACGGATATATAGATCTCCTTCCTTGTACCCGACTCTGTGTAACCCTAGCCCCCTCCGGTGTCTATATAAACCGGAGGGTTTAGTCCGTAGGACCAATGACAACAATCATACCATAGGCTAGCTTCTAGGGTTTAGCCTCTTCGATCTCGTGGTAGATCAATTCTTGTAATACTCATATCATCAAGATCAATCAAGCAGGAGTAGGGTTTTACCTCCATCGAGAGGGCCCGGACCTGGGAAAAAACATCGTGTCCCCCGTCTCTTGTTACCATCCGCCTAGACGCACAATTCGGGACCCCCTACCTGAGATCCGCCGGTTTTGACACCGACGTTGGTGCTTTCATTGAGAGTTCCTCTGTGTCCTCATCGTTAGGCTTGATGGCACCTTCGATCATCGATAGCGATCTAGTCCAGGGTGAGACTTTTCTCCCCTGGCAGATCTTTGTATTCGGCGGCTTCGCACTGCGGGCCAACTCACTTGGCCATCTGGAGCAGATCGAGAATTACGCCCCTGGCCACCAGGTCAGGTTCGGAATCTTAAATTACACGGCCGACATCCGTGGAGACTTGATCTTTAACGGATTCGAGCCCCTGCCGAGTGCGCTGCACGGTCACGATGAGCATGATTTAGCTCTACCATCGGACAGTGTTCAGGAGACCGATGTAAGTGCATCTAGTGCCACCCCTAGTTGGTTTTGGAGTATTGACGACAAACCTAGTTGAGGGACTAATGTGTTTGTGAGAATTGCAGGATAACACAGGTAGAAGTCCCTCATTGATTCGTTTTTCCTACCAGAGAAGACCCCTAAAAATATATGAAGTCATTGAAGTCAAAGGTGGTATGTGAAGATATTCACATTGAAGACTATGACAAGAGAAGACATCGCATGAAGCCTATGGAGCTCGAAGACTCAGATCTTTCGTAGTTCTTTTTCTTCTTTATTGAGTCATAGGAACCACCATACTGTTAAGTGGGGTCCAAGAGAACCAGTCAGAATGACTGAAGTGATGCTTAACCAAAACCTATGTCTTCGAGTGAAGACTATGAGAGCGAATCTTGTCCAGAGTCGGACAAGTCAGCTTTGCTTGTAGCCCAAGTAAAGTTGCCGTGTGTGTTTGAAATCTGACCGTTGGAACACGTGTCAGTTCCTTAGTGACCCAGGGTCATTTCGGACAAATCAGGTCGGGTTGCCTAGTGGCTATAAATAGCCCACCCCCTACAACCATAAACGGTTGGATGCTCAGAGTTAAAGTACGGCTTTTGTCGTGTGAGAGCAACCCACCTCGAAGCCTTTGAGAGAGAATTCCTTGCGAGGATAAAGCCCTAACCACCCAGAGCCAAAGAGTGTTAGGCATCACTTAAGTCTTCCTGTCTGTGTGATCTGAAGACTTATTACACTTGAGGACTGTGAATCCTCCAGCCGGTTAGGCGTCACGTTCTAAGCATCCAAGAGTCATTGTGGATCGCCGGTGAACGAAGTCTGTGAACGTTTGGGAGTTTACCTTGAAGACTTACCAGAGTGATTGGGCAAGGTCTGTGTGACCTTAGCTCAAGGGGAATACGGTGAGGACTGGGTGTCCTGAGCTGCGTGTTCAGGACTGGGTGTCTGGGACTGTGTGTCCTCAGGTTTAAATACCTAGCCGCCCTAACCAGATGTACAGTTGTCTCAACAACTGGAACTGGTCCAACAAATCATTGTCTTCAACGAGTCACTGGTTTCATCCTTCCCTTCCCTTTACTTACTGTTGGTCCTTGTGAAGTCATCGTATGATTGCACTATCTTTTGTCTTCACTGAGTGACTGCTTGTTCTGATTGGCTTCTTAATATCTTCCTACCTGATCCTTACTTCCTAGCTGCTATTAGTCATTGTGCTTTCACTTCATTGAATACTTGACTATGGTTTGCCTAGTGTAGTCTACCTTCCGCTGCATAGTAATAGGTTTATTTCTATAGTTTGTCTTTGAAACTTCCATGTTTTGAAGACTTTCATAAAAATCACCTATTCACCCCCCTCTAGTCGATATAACGCACTTTCAATTGGTATCAGAGCAAGGTACTCCCTTGTTCTGTGTGATTCGGTTTAACCACCTGGAGTTTAGCTATGTCGACTGCAGGGATAATTAAAGTCTCCGCTGCGTGCCCCGTCTTCGATGGAACTGAATATCCCTACTAGAAGAATAAGATGCGCATGCATCTTGAAGCCATTGACGTCGACCTATGGTATGTCGTCAAGAACGGCGTTCCCAATGCTGGAGAAGGTGTCACTGTTGCTGACGTCAAGAAGTTCGTTCAACTGGACTCTACTGCCAAGAATATCATCTGTGGTCATCTGACCAAAGGACAGTATGGCTGCGTGAGTGCTTTGGAAACATCTAAGCTAGTCTGGGACTGGCTCTCCAAGGTCAACGAAGGCGTCTCAACCCAGAGAGATCAGAGAATCAGTGTCCTTCGCAACCTCTTCAACCGCTTCAAGAGAAATGACAAAGAGAATGTCCATCTCATGTTTGATCGACTCACTGACATCACAAATGAGCTTCAAGCCCTCGGCGCTACTGAGATCACCAAGCATGAAGTCGTCAAGACACTCCTGAGATCACTTGACAGTTCATTTGACACCCTAGCCCTGATGATTCAAGAACGTCCTGATTTCAAGACACTCGATCCGTGTGACATACTTGAGAGGCTCAACACACATGAGTTTCAGCTTTCTGAGAAAAGAGATATTGTAAGTGCATCTAGTGCCACCCCTAGTTGGTTTTGGAGTATTGACGACAAACCTAGTTGAGGGACTAATGTGTTTGTGAGAATTGCAGGATAACACAGGTAGAAGTCCCTCATTGATTCGGTTTTCCTACCAGAGATGACCCCTAAAAATGTATGAAGACATTGAAGTCAAAGGTGGTATTTGAAGATATTCACATAGAAGACTATGACAAGAGAAGACACCACATGAAGCCTATGGAGCTCGAAGACTTAGATCTTTCATAGTTCTCTTTCTTCTGTGTTGAGTCATAGGAACCATCGTACTGTTAAGTGGGGTCCAAGAGAACCAGTCAGAATGACTAAAGTGATGCTTAAACAAAACCTATGTCTTCGAGTGAAGACTTTGAGAGCGAATCTTGTCTAGAGTCGGGCAAGTCAGCTTTGCTTGAAGCCCAAGTAAAGTTGCCGTGTGAGTTTGAAATCTGACCGTTGGAACACGTGTCAGTTCCTTAGTGACCCAGGGTCATTTCGGACAAATCAGGTCGGGTTGCCAAGTGGCTATAAATAGCCCACCCCCTACAACAATAAACGGTCGGCTGCTCAGATTCAGAGTACGACTTTTGTCGTTTGAGAGCAACCCACCTCGAAGCCTTTGAGAAAAAATTCCTTGCGAGGATAAAGCCCTAACCACCCAGAGCCAAAGAGAATTAGGCATCACTTAAGTCTTCTTGTCCGTGTGATCTGAAGACTTATTACACTTGAGGACTGTGCATCCTCTAGCCGGTTGGGCGTCGTGTTCTGAGCATCCAAGAGACATTTGTGGATTGCCGGTGAACGAAGTCTGTGAAGGTTTGGGAGTCTACCTTGAAGACTTACCAGAGTGATTGGGCGAGGTCTGTGTGACCTTAGCTCAAGGGGAATACGGTGAGGACTGGGTGTCCTGAGCTGCATGTTCAGGACTGGCTGTCCGGGACTATGTGTCCTAAGGTTTAAATACCTAGCCGCCCTAACCAGACGTACAGGTGTCACACCAACTGAAACTGGTCTAACAAATCATTGTCTTCAGCGAGTCACTGGTTTCATCTTCCCTTCCGTTTACTTGCTGTTACTCCTTGTGAAGTCATTGTATGTTCGCACTATCTTTTGTCTTTACTGAGTGACTGCGTGTTCTGTGTGGCTTCACAATATCTTCCTACCTGATCCTTACTACATTGCTGCTATTAGTCATTGAATACTTGACTATGGCTTGCCTAGGTAGTCTACCTTCCGCTGCAGGGTAATAGGTTTATTTCTATCGTTTATCTTCATAACTTCTACGTTTTGAAGACTTTCATAAAAATCGCCTATTCACCCCCCCTCTAGTCGATATAACGCACTTTTTGATATCTACGGTCCCAACTATGGGTGAACTTGTGCCTTGAAGGCAAAAGCTGTCTCCTCATCTGAAGAAGAATCTGACAACAGTTCTGATGATCCTGAAGACATTGGAAAGGAGCTTGCTATGCTTGTGAAGAAGTTCCAAAAATTCACCAAGAAGAAAGGCTTCAGAAAGTCTTCACGATCAAGCTCAAGGAATGATGAAGCTTCTGCTCATGATTACAAGAAGAAAACATGCCACAAGTGCAAGAAACCTGGCCACTACATCTCTGAGTGTCCGCAGTGGGACATTGAGAACAAGAAGAAAAAGAAGAGCATGGAGTATGATTCTGATGACAAGAAGAAGAAGAAATACTCAAAGTCTTCTTCCAAGTCCTCCTCAAAGTCTTCATCACACCAGAAGAGCTCATCTGGTAAGGCACGTGCGTTTGTTGGCAAGGAAATTGATTCAGAGGAGGAGTCCGCTTCTGAGGAGGCGGAGGTGGAGTCTGAGGAGGAGTCCGATTCTGGCGTTGCGAGTCTTGGCTACAACATACGTTGCCAAGTCCATCTTCAGCACTGAAGACAATGACTCCATCGCCGACACGGATGCAAATGACAAGGACTACTCCGCTCCTACCTACTGCTTCATGGCACGCGGTGCCAAGGTAAACACACGCACTACTCACTATCAAACATCTAGTGACGATGACTCTGATTGTGGTTCCAAACCCAGCTACAAAACACTCGCTAAAATTGCAACCGAACAATAGAAAACCATGGAACACATTCAAAAACTGTTAGACAAAAGCGATGATCTATTAGACGCTGAAATTACTCGGTCTCAGTCCTTAATTGAAGACATAAAAAATCTTCACGTTAAGTATGAGGAACTTGAAAGTCGTCATGAAACGCTCTCAACATCTCATGAAAGGCTTTCCTATGATTATCTTCAAAGGAAGCAAGATCTTGAGAAATTGAGAGCGGCTCATGAAGATCTTCAAAAAGAAAACGAGTCACTTCGCGCCAAACAGATCAGTTCAGCTCAGGAAGGATTTGAACCACCATGTCTTAAATGCATTGAGCGTGATAATGCTACTTCTGTTGCTGAATGTTCTACTGCTGTTACTGTTGCAATATCTTCAACTGTTGATGTGGGAACTAACCCCTCTGCTGAGGATACCACTGCTATTGCTGATGAGAATGCTAGGTTGAAGACATTGCTTGAAACAGGGATGTACAAAAGTCTCAAAGGGCATCTGACACTATGTGATGTCCTCAAAAGGCAGATCCTGAATATAAACCCTAGGAAAGAGGGTGTTGGGTTCGAAAGGAAAATGAATGCTGATGGCTCTTACTGGAAACCTGAGCAGTACCCCAAAACCACATGGGTTGCTGCAAAGGAACCTTCAGCAGATCCATCCACTCTATCTGGCTTCACTTGTGCTAACCCCATTGTTATTGACGAATCCTTTGATGCAAACTATAAACTGTTTAAGAATCAGAATGGTGAAGTGTTTGCCAGGTATATTGGTACTAACTGCAGGAATGGACCGCCTATGAAGAAGATTTGGGTGCCGAAAAGGTGTTTGGAGAATCTTCCTGTCAATGTCATCATGACACCACAAGTGAAGAAGACAAACCCCAGACCACAGTCTTCATACGGTCCAAAGGCTTCATACAGATAGAGGACTCACCTGAGTCGCACTAACGCAAATGTTTTGCAGGGAAGCCATACTCAGGCCTATGAATATGAGCGCGGTTCATCAAACCGCCATGTTCATAAGAGCAAGAACTATTCTACTTATTCTTATGAGTACTATTGTTCACCTGCAAGACTTTTTGCTAGGGCTCCAAAGCCAAAGTTCTTAGATGCTGCACTCAGACTTATCGCTTCTAAGCCACCCTTGAAGATGTGGGTGGCTAAGAAAGCTTAACTCTGTTTTGCAGGGACGGGTCTCCAGCAGAAAACCAAAATCGTCTGACGCTATTGCTGGGGACCTTAAACATCTTGTAGGGTGCAAGATCAAATTCCCAAATGGTCTTATTATGTACTTCGTTCCTGAATTGCTTCCTACTCGCCCTATTAGTCCAAATCTTGATCTAAGCTTTCATAACCCACTGGTTTGTCAAATGTATTTGCTTCACAATTCTCTTCGTGAAGCCTATCCCCCTAAATGCACTGTAGGGTACGACACCAGCAGCTTCAGAATGGATTATTGCTAGTGGGTGTACCAATCACATGACTGGCAAGAGAAGCCTTCTTATGGACTCAACCTTACGTCCATCCGACAAGAGTCACATCACATTTGCTGACACTTGTAAAAGTAAGGTATTGGGTCTAGGTAGAGTTGCAATCTCAAAGGATCAACACATGGATAAAGTCATGCTAGTTGAATCCCTTGGTTTCAACTTAATGTCTATCTCAATGCTTTGTGATTTAAACATGATCGTGATGTTTGGAAAATATTGTTGCCTTGTTCTATTGGAATCTGACAAGTCTCTAGTGTTTGAAGGGTATCGGAAAGATGATTTGTACGTGGTAGATTTCTCAGCAGGACCATAGCTTGCCGTATGTCTTCTAGCAAAAGCTTCAGAATGCTGGCTCTGGCATCGGAGGCTAGGGCATGCTGGCATGAGGAACCTCCACAGCCTTGCAAAGAAGAAGCATGTCATAGGCATCGAGGGTGTCAAGTTCAAGAAAGATCACTTATGCGGTGCCTGTGAAGCAGGAAAGATGACGAGGGCCAAGCATCCCTCGAAGACAATCATGACAACAACTCGACCCTTCGAACTGCTCCACATGGATCTCTCGGTCCCACTCATTACTCAACTCTTACTACTACTGCTTGTCTCTATGGCTTTGTCATTGTTGATGATTATTCTAGATATACTTGGGTGCACATAATCCTCTACAAGACTGAAGTGCGGGATGTCTTCAGACGCTTCGCCAATCGAGCAATGAACAACTATGGCGCCAAGATAAAGCACATCAGAAGTGACAATGGCACTGAATTCAAGAACACTGGCCTTGATACATATCTTAATACTTTGGGCATCACACATGAATTATCAGCTCCGTACACGCCACAGCAGAATGGCGTCGTCAAACGCAAGAACAGAACACTCATTGAGATGGCCCGAACGATGCTAGATGAATACAAGACTCCAAGAAAATTCTGGCCTGAAGCCATTGATACTGCATGCCATACAATCAACCGTGTTTATCTTCACAAGCTTCTGAACAAGACATCTTATGAGCTCCTTACTGGCAAGAAGCCAAATGTCAGTTACTTCAGAGTATTTGGCGCTAGGTGCTGGATCAAGGATCCACATCACACTTCAAAATTTGCACCAAAAGCACATGAGGGTTTTATGCTTGGATATGGAAAGGATTCGCACTCCTACAAAGTCTTCAATCTCTTTCATTATAAAGTGGTTGAAACAGTGGATGTGCGGTTCGATGAGACTAACGGTTCACAAAGAGAGCACCTGCCAAATGTGCTAGATGAAGTTCCATCCAGTGAATCAATCAAACTTATGGGAACTGGAGAAATCATACCCTCTGAAGCTAAACCTGAAGAAGAACTTATCATCTCCACACCTGATCAACCTGAAGACAATGCTCAGCCTGAAGACAATCCTTCTAACAATGACAATGATCAGCAAGAGCAAAATCTTCGCCCTGTACATCCTCGTGTTGCCAATGAAGTGCAGATTGAGAGAATAATTGATAGCATCAATGCACCCGGTCCGCTCACTCGTTCAAGGGCAACACAGCTAGCAAATTTCTGTGGGCACTTCGCATTCGTCTCAATAACAGAACCCAAGAAAGTTGAAGAAGCCTTCATGGAACCTGAATGGATTCAAGCTATGCAAGAAGAGCTTCAACAGTTTGAGCTGAATAATGTATGGGAACTGGTTAAGCGTCCTGATCCTCGGAAGCACAATATAATAGGCACCAAATGGATATACCACAACAAGCAAGATGAGCATGGTCAAGTTGTCAGAAACAAAGCTCCTCTCGTTGCTCAAGGATATACTCAAGTTGAAGGGATTGACTTCAATGAAACATTTGCTCCTGTGGCTCGACTTGAAGCCATACGCATACTGCTGGCCTATGCAAATCATCATAACATACCTCTATATCAAATGGATGTGAAGAGCGCTTCTCTCAATGGCAAGATTGAAGAAGAAGTGTATGTTGCACAACCGCCTGGTTTTGAAGATCCAAAGCATCCTGACATGGTATACAAACTCAACAAGGCACTGTATGGCCTCAAACAAGCCCCTCGGGCTTGGTATGACACACTCAAATACTTCATGAAGAGCAAAGGCTTCACACCTGGTTCCCTCGACCCCACTCTCTTCACGAAGACATATGATGGTGAACTGTTTGTGTGCCAAATATATGTGGATGACATTATCTTCGGCTGCACCAATCAGAAATACAGTGAAGAGTTTGGATATATGATGCAAGAGCAATATCTGATGTCCATGATGGGAGAGCTGAAGTTCTTCCTCGGTCTTCAAATACGACAGCAACGCAACGGCATCTTCATATCTCAAGAGAAGTTTCTCAAAGATTGCCTGAAGAAGTTTGGTATGCAAGACTGCAAAGGCTTCACGATGCCAATGCCAGCCAAACATCATCTGGGTCCCGACGACAATGGTAAAGAGTTTGATCAAAAGGTATACCGCTCCATGATTGGTTCTTTACTTTATCTATGTGCATCTAGGCCAGATATTATGCTTAGTGTTTGCATGTGTGCTCGATTCCAAGCGGCACCAAAGGAATCGCATCACTTAGCTGTGAAGCAAATTCTTCGATATTTGGCTTACACCCCAACTCTAGGATTATGGTATCCAAAGGGCTCAGAGTTTAATCTAGTTGGATTCTCAGATGCTGATTATGCTGGTGACAAGGTTGATCGCAAGTCTACATCAGGCACATGTCATTTTCTGGGACGATCACTTGTATGTTGGTCTTCAAAGAAGCAGAACTGTGTATCTCTCTCCACTACTGAATCTGAATACATTGCTGCTGGATCTTGCTGCACTCAGCTTCTGTGGATGAAGCAAACACTCAAAGACTATGGCATTCATCTGAAGCAAGTGCCACTCTACTGCGACAACGAAAGCGCCATCAAGATTGCCAACAACCCAGTTCAGCACTCGAAGACAAAGCACATTGAGATTCGTCATCACTTTCTCAGAGATCATGTTGTGAAGGAAGATATTGATATCATACACGTCAACACTGAAGAGCAATTGGCAGATATCTTCACCAAGCCCTTGGATGAGAAGAGATTTTGCAAGTTACGGTGTGAGCAAAATATCTTGGAATCCTCAAATGTCCTGTGATCAGGCACACATCCTAACACTTATGCATATTGATGACTTAGATGTGCAACACACGAAGTAAAGTATATCTTCAATCAATGAAGACATGCATTCTAAGTGTGAATACATTAATAAGGAATTTGACTTCGGAGCGCCATGATAATTGTGCGCCGTGTCTGGGTTTAATACTTCCTATACGGTGGGTAACGCCACCACCAAATATTCTGTTTAAAAGTGTTTCACTCATGGCGTTACATTTGCTATGTCTTCACATTTGGTTTGGCTTCAATCTCAACATGTCTTCATGATTATCTTCACTATGTTAATTATATATATATATATATATATATATATATATATATATATATATATACTCGTGTTCTGTCCTCTACAACATTCACTTATAGCTATGTCTTCTTGTTGAATCTTTTGAACTAAGTGAATGTGATCAGACCCTAACCTCTCTATGCTTTCTATCTCAAACTCTATCTCTCCAAATCATATGCATTCTTTTGAACCTGTCAAATGTCTTCTCTGCGTCCTTGTCAGCAGAAGATATAGAGACAAACATTAAGTCCGCTTTCAATGCAAATTCCTTCACCTGAAACCCGGAGAAGTGGGAACGACCACCCGACAATTCCAGGTGTGCGTGGGACGTGGAAGAACCTCCGCTATGCTGCATGATGGCCACGTGTTCCTCAGATGTGAATCGCCAGGGGCACCTGTGCAATAACACTGAGCCGCCCCTGTCCCTATAAATACGCGCCACACCACAGTCATTATCTCTTCTCTCACTCTCGCACAAACCCTAGCGCCACCGCTAGCCCTCGACGAGGCCGACGACGAAGCGCTTAGCTGCCGCAACCTCTCCGACGCAGTCTTCACACCGACCGCGGACATCGTCTTCTCCGCCGTCGCTGTAGGTGTCCTCCGTCGCCAAGTTAGGGCATGGACGAACGGACTGCTCGACCTCCTCTTCCACTCCGTCTAGCAGTTCTTTGTGTGGTAAATAAAACTTCCTTTTTACGGCCCCTTTGATCCTATAGATTGTCACTTTCTACCACAAGTGGTTTTTGTTCACACATGTTGGATCCACTTCATACTGCATCTCATAATATGCCTAGTATATTCACTTATGCTTCACAAAGTAGTTAGATTCCTCACTTGTACTGATCCGTGGATTCGTACAAATCTGGAACGAACTCCTTATCTATGAGTGAATGTCTTCGCACGATGAGGTCAATGTCTTCTAAACTGATTTATCTTCAAAATCTTCTGAGAATGCATATGACCTCTTCCTCTTCCCTCGCACCTTAATGCTGTCACAGGTACATGTCCGTGGGAGAATCCCTTGGTTCTCATAGTCTGCATTCATTTGCAGAATTCTTACAGTATCACATAAATTCTCCCGAAGCCAGTTCCTATTTGTCCAGCAAGCGAAAGCCTTTGAAGCCTTTGAACGTATTGAAGTCATTCATCTTAAAGTTCATGGCTGCAGAGAAATCAGCAAGGAAGGGTGGCAGAAAGCGTCAAGGAGAAACATCAACATATCTGCCCGATGACCTCTCAGAGCTGTACAAGACAGATCCTGAAGAGGATTACAATCAGCGCAAGACACGAATCCAATGGATTCGATGATATTGGGCAGAACAGTGGTTCAAGTACAGATTTGTGACAAAGGAATATGCTGAAAAGAATGTCATCAAGCGACCATGGGGAGACATCCTCTACAAAAATCTTCAACCCAGGTCCAGAGATGAAGCCATTGAACAAGGCTTCTATCCCTGCATGGTCCGTGGACCACAGCTTGCGGATGCTGACCCATCGTCACTGCTATGGTGTCGTGACGACAATCTATTCAAGCGCAACTTCCAGTTTGTCCAGAACTCAGCGAAGCAGAACAAGAAGTCTTTGGGATTAGACTTCAACCCTGGTCCCTCTGCTCCCCGTGCCGATGGAACTCGCGAAGCTGAACCCAATCTTCTTGGGCCCTTGTACAACTTGGAAGGTCTCATCACTAATATCGTGGTTCAAGGGACAGCCGTGAATGAGCCTGCAGATGACGCTGAATCAGATGAAGCGCCTGCAGCACCGAAGCCAAAGAAACTGAAGCAGCCTAAAGCCTCAAAGCCTGCCTCTGCACCAAAGATCACACGGGCGAAGCCACTGGCTACTACACCTCCTGAAGACAGTGTGCAGTCTGAAGATTTGTCATGCATCTCCAAGCCCCAGAAACTCAAGATGCCTCTGCCACACACCAGCCAAGAACTGATAGCTGCTGCTATTCTGTGCAACGATGCCATCGATCTGTCTAGTGATGAAGATCTTGCAGATGACGCTCTTGAGCAACTGATCAAGAGCAAAGAAGAAGCAGAAATCTTCAATGATCTGCCTCTCTTTTACGTGGCAATCATCCACAACTTCATTAATGAGTGGTTTGACACGCCCAACCTCAGCTTCGAAGATCTGCAACTTCCAATTGGCCTCAGTGTTGCCTTCCATGGCGCCATTGCTTCAGAGCTAACTCTAGCTTAGCGCATCATCGAACTGAAGCAAAAGATTGACTTTGAGAAAGCTCAGTTCAAGAAGCATATGGCCCAGCTCAGCATGCAAGAGGCGAAAAACTTCAAGATTATGTTGCACGAGCTCAAAGAAGCCTTTCTCAAGAAACGTGCAGAAGCTCAGGGTTCTCGTGAGCGCATGAAGAGCCTGGCTGACAAATGTGTGCAAGGCTGCAACGAGGCTGAGAAGCGCAAGGCCCTTGGGCGTCTGGGCATTGATCCCAGCATGGCTGCTAAGTAGCAGAAGAAGCCCACTGTGGCCGAACCCAACGCACCAAGGCAGGAAGTAGATCGCATTGTCTTCCCAACTAGCATGACTGGCTCGAAGCCAAAGGCCAGGTCAACCGCTTCAGAACTGAAGAAGACGAGGAATGTTGAGGCTGAAGCCAGAAAGAGGAAACATTCTGAAGCCTCTGATGCTGCTCCCTCCAAGAAGAAGGGGAAGACCAAGAAGGAATGAGCTGCTCCCACAGAGCCCTTCATTGTTGAACCCATCTCCATGGTTCGCCCTAACACTGAACATCAAGAGCGCCAACTGACTGTCCATGAGCCTGCTTCCACAGAGGCTCATGAAGCTGAAGACTTTTCAGCGACTGATCCCACCACTGCTAAAGACATTGGTCACCATGACCATGTTGCAGATGATGCACTTCTTCCTCAGATCGAGCACCAACAGGTATCATCGCCTGTGTTTACGCACAGCGAACTCATCAGCATTGGTCGTCCTCTGACGCTAATTGCTCAGGATGCATCATGGGCTGATCACCCACAAGAACAAGAGGAAGATGACTTTGAGGCCCAACCAACTCCAACTCCACAGGCGTCGCCAGCGTTACGCAGGCTTCGCAAAGGACCAAGGCCTCCAGTCTCCGAGTCTGAAGCTAAAGCTGCTGAAGACATTCCGGCTGCATCAACCGATGAAGAAGAAACCCCAAGAGTTGCTACACCCCCGTCTCACGAAGAAGCTGTTCTCGAGGAGAACGTGACTGTGACCGACCCTCCAGCTCATCAAGTGGAGGTTGAGAATCTTGAGGCTGCCACCACCAAAACAAATGAAGCCACTAACGTTGTCATGGCTGACGCAAATGTCGAGCCTACACCAACCCAAGAACCAGAAGTCAGTGAAGCCAATGATGCTACTGCTTCTGTTCCTGCGCCTGCTGCTGGTCCTCAGTTTGACTATCATGTTGAGCATAGGCCTCAGGTACAGAAGCCAATTCTAAGGTTGCCCAGGTTTCCAGGTCCTGCATCAGCACCTGGATCCTTCAATGTCAACGGCTTCAAAGCAGACAACACTTTCTTCAATAGCTCCAAGAACCCCTACTCAAGGGAAAGAATATCTTCTGATCGGTTTCGGAGCTATCTGCAGCGAAGCTATTACTCCTGCATTCTGTACAATCAAGGTCGCATCTTCCCACATAAGCGTCTTGACACCGAAGCAATAGTTGGTCTACCCTGTCTGGAAGAAGCTCTGGATTGCTTCAAAGAGGTTGGATTGTTGCCGTTTGTCACCGACCAAGAGCACTGGAATGAAGAGTTGCTGCTCCAATTCTATGCCACACTTCACATCCGTGGGTACAACAGAGATCTGAAGACTTGGGTCCTGGAGTGGATGACAGGAAATGTTCATCACGAAGCCAAAGCCTTTGATATCATTGAGCTCACTGGTCTGCCCACTCCTGGCGATCTCTACGAACCTGGCTGTCAGCTTCACAGTGAAGCTATGGAGAGCATCTTTCAGAAGCCTGAACCAAACATGAGTCAGATGCTCAGTATGATGAAGCCCTTGCCACAAGATGCTACATATCCTAAGGAGTTCTTTGTTGAAGACCTTGAGTATCTGCCAAGGACTATTTATCACATCATAAGACAAACTCTTTGGCCCATCAAAGGACATTCTCCACATGCCAAGTTGGAAGGTGTAATGAAGACTTTGGTCTTCTATATTCTTCATGGCAAATGCTTCAATGCACAGGACTTCTTCATCCGCTAACTTGCTGCATCAGGCTCTGATCTTTTTGGCTTGAAGTTCTACGCTCCATGGATAATGCGGCTGATTAAACTCCACTCCGCTATCTCATATCAGCCATCTGCTCGCAAGCATCGGATCTTTCTGCCTGATGTGGATATGTCCGTTGAAGCAATTTATCCTGAGCCTGCCAAGGAGACCCTTAGTCTTCAGAATGCGGAGCATCAAAGTTTCTCTCAGAACATTGAAGGAGTTGAAGCAGTCACTCGTGTTTATCCTCTGGCTGGAACTACACGTGCACCTCATCGTGCCCTTACTGAAGCCACCAAAAGCACTATTGCCCAACGACCCAAGAAGCGATCTCGTGTTCTCAATGACCTAGAGCTTCTGGTGGCTCTTCATCAGAAACAGGATAGGCATCATGACTGGCTGAAGCACCAAATGCAAAGCCTCTTGGTGGATGTTAACTGAATTCACAATCTTGCCACCAAGAATGCCTTTGTTGCCCATGAAACCTCTCGACGCACATGGAAAGGGCTGACGCTTATGTGCTCTGAAGATGATCTTCACGAGGATGGCTTCTCTGAACGCTTCAAGTTTGACTCAACACCTCCTCGAAGGGCAGTGCTGCGACGAACTCCATCTCTTGAAGACTCTGAGTTCTCTTCCTCTGCGGCAACTGTGAATGCCAGAGTGATCGTGGATGAAGACGATGCTACTTCACCGCCCCCTCCTTCAGCACGCTTCGACACTGCTCCAAGTTCTTCTGCACCGCCGAACACCACTGACGACCCTGCTGCTTCACCTACTCTTCATGGGAATGAGTAGATGCTCTATGTCTTCAAACCTTTTTGGTCTTTACTGACAAAAGGGGGAGAAGCATATGAGTTTGATAGTCTTCAAGCGGGTCCATATGGGCGGTTGCTTTATATTTTGCCTAGTGTTTAGAACTCTCATTTTGATACATTTGGTTCTTTCAGTTGTAACACTTAAACTCGATGGTCGTCTACTACTTATTTTCCACTTTGTGATGCGATGATAAATTCCGCATGTGCGACAATAAATACCACACTTAGATCATTTTGTAGACGTCCATTTTCCATTATGCATTCATTATCTTCACATACCTTCACATGCATAATGAATTTTCATCATAAGTTGAAGAGGATCTCCACAAGTACAACCTGCCATGTTCATTTGCATTCCAAAAGCAAATTACTCATATGCACATCTTCAGGGGGAGCCCTTGCAACTTATGAAGACAATTCCTTATCCTTTACAATTTCACATATTATATTCCCCGTTGAAAACCTCAACTAGTTTGTCATCAATCACCAAAAAGGGCGAGATTGTAAGTGCATCTAGTGCCACCCCTAGTTGGTTTTGGACTATTGACGACAAACCTAGTTGAGGGCCTAATGTCTTTGTGAGAATTGCAGGATAACACAGGTTGAAGTCCCTCATTGATTCGTTTTTCCTACCAGAGAAGACCCCTAAAAATATATGAAGACATTGAAGTCAAAGGTGGTATGTGAAGATATTCACATTGAAGACTATGACAAGAGAAGACATCGCATGAAGCCTATGGAGCTCGAAGACTCAGATCTTTCGTAGTTCTTTTTCTTCTTTATTGAGTCATAGGAACCACCGTACTGTTAAGTGGGGTCCAAGAGAACCAGTCAAAATGACTGAAGTGATGCTTAACCAAAACCTATGTCTTCGAGTGAAGACTATGAGAGCGAATCTTGTCCAGAGTCGGACAAGTCAGCTTTGCTTGTAGCCCAAGTAAAGTTGCCATGTGTGTTTGAAATCTGACCATTGGAACACATGTCAGTTCCTTAGTGACACAAGGTCATTTCGGACAAATCAGGTTGGGTTGCCTAGTGGCTATAAATAGCCCACCCCCTACAACCATAAACAGTTGGCTGCTCAGAGTTAAAGTACAGCTTTTGTCGTGTGAGAGCAACCCACCTCGAAGCCTTTGAGAGAGAATTCCTTGCGAGGACAAAGCCCTAACCACCCAAAGCCAAAGAGTGTTAGGCATCACTTAAGTCTTCCTATCTGTGTGATCTGAAGACTTATTACACTTGAGGACTGTGAATCCTCCAGCCGGTTAGGCGTCACATTCTGAGCATCCAAGAGTCATTGTGGATCGCCGGTGAACGAAGTCTGTGAAGGTTTTGGAGTCTACGTTGAAGACTTACCAAAGTGATTGGGCAAGGTCTGTGTGACCTTAGCTCAAGGGGAATACGGTGAGGACTGGGTGTCTTGAGCTGCGTGTTCAGGACTGGGTGTCCGGGACTGTGTGTCCTCAGGTTTAAATACCTAGCCGCCCTAACCAGACGTACAGTTGTCACAGCAACTGGAACTGGTCCAACAAATCATTGTCTTCAACGAGTCACTGGTTTCATCCTTCCCCTCCCTTTACTTACTGTTGGTCCTTGTGAAGTCATCGTATGATTGCACTATCTTTTGTCTTCACTGAGTGACTGCTTGTTCTGATTGGCTTCTTAATATCTTCCTACCTGATCCTTACTACCAAGCTGCTATTAGTCATTGTGCTTTCACTTCATTGAATACTTGACTATGGTTTGCCTAGTGTAGTCTACCTTCCGCTGCATAGTAATAGGTTTATTTCTGTCGTTTGTCTTCGAAACTTCCATGTTTTGAAGACTTCCATAAAAATCGCCTATTCACCCCCCCTCTAGTCGATATAACGCAGTTTCAACCGCACCGGCAACCGCTCCGACCCTCAATTCGGAGCCAATTGCGCCATCCATGGACGGGTGGATAGACCCTACCGCGGAGGCCGCATTCTCAGCGGCGATCGAGCCAAGTATCGGCCTTACCATTCACGAGAGCCGTGACACCAAACTGCCGGATTCTTCCCCGGCCACGGACTCCGAACCGCCTGTGCCCGTGCCTATAGAATCCGACTGGGCGCCGATCATGGAGTTCACCTCCGCGGATATCTTTCAGCACTCGCCCTTCGGCGACATATTGAACTCATTAAGGTCTCTCTCCTTTTCAGGAGAGTCCTGCCGAACTATGTCCAGCAGGATTAGGATGCGGATGACGAAGAAATTCGCCGCCCACCCACCACCCACTTAGTAGCCACTGTCAACAATTTGACCGACATGCTCGACTTCGACTCCGAAGACATCTACGGTATGGACGACGATGCAGGAGACGAACAAGAACCACTGCCCACAGGGCACTGGACAGCCACCTCATCATATGATATATATATATGGTGGACACACCCAAAGAAGGCAATGGCGACAGGACAACGGAGGATGACCCCTTCAAGAAGCAACCCAAGCGCCGACGCCAGCGGCGCCGCTCTAAGTCTCGCCAAGGCAAAAGCGATGATACCGACACAGGAGATAATAGCACTCTGAACAGTGCTGAAGATGACGACAATCCCCTCCAGCAAGATTTAGAGAAGGAGGGTGGAGAAGCCAGCCATCCCGAGAGAGTGGCAGATGGAGAGACGGAGAATGATAATTACATGCCTCCTTCCGAAGACGAGGCAAGCCTTGACGATGACGAATTTTTCGTGCCTGAGGATCCCGTCGAGCAAGAGCGCTTCAAGCGCCGGCTTATAGCCATGGCAAATAGCCTTAAGAAAAAGCAACAGCAGCTTCAAACTAATCAAGATTTCCTAGCTGACAGATGGACTGAAGTCCTTCTGACCGAGGAATATGAACTCGAACGCCCCTCCAAGAGTTACCCAAAGCGCAGGTTGCTACCTTGAATGGAGGAGGAAGCACTAAAACTTACATCTCCAGCGTATGACGCGGCTGATCGGCCACCTCGTGGCCGCGACAGAGAGACATTTCAGCCAAAAGCTCAGCCCGCACCCTGACGCCACTCAAATAAAAATGTCAAGGCACGGGGAAACACGCTAGAACTGCGAGACGTATTGGAGGACAAAGCAAAACACGCAAGATCAATCTACGGATCACGAGGGCGCGCCACTATGCAAGACGATAACCGTCATGCCGGATACAGTAAAAGTAAATCCGGCCGGGCCGAACATAGCGGACAAGACTCATTTGAGCTACGTCGCGATATAGCCCAGTACAGACTGCCGCACACCCCCTATGCTTCACAGATGAAGTAATGGATCACCAAATCCCAGAGGGTTTCAAACCCGTAAATATCGAATCATGCGACGGTACAACAGATCTTGCGGTATGGATCGAGGACTTCCTCCTACACATCCACATGGCCCGCGGCGACGATCTACACGCTATCAAATACCTCCCACTCAAACTCAAAGGACCAGCTCGGCATTGGCTCAATAGCCTGCCAGCAGAATCCATTAGCTGTTGGGAAGATCTGGAAGCCGCATTCCTCGACAACTTCCAGGGCACTTATGTGCGACCACCAGATGCCGATGACTTGAGCCACATAATTCAGCAGCCAGAGGAATCGGCCAGGCAATTCTGGACATGGTTCCTAACAAATAAAAATCAAACCGTCGACTGTTCGGATGCAGAGGCCCTAGCAGCTTTTAAGCACAACATCCGCGATGAGTGGCTCGCCCGGCATCTTGGCCAGGAAAAGCCGAAATCTATGGCAGCCCTCACGACACTCATGACCCGCTTTTGCACGGGAGAGGACAGCTGGCTGGCTCGCAACAATAATATATCAAGAACCATGGTACTTTAGATACCAAGGATAGCAAAGGCATGTCACGTCGCAACAAACACAAGCGCCGCATCAACATCAACAATACCGAGGATACGACAGTCAATGCCGGATTCAGAGGCTCTAAACCCGGTCAGCGGAAAAAACCATTCAAAAGAAGTGCAACCTCTATTGCTTGCGTTGGTTTTCCCCGAAGAGGAAGGGATGATGCAACAGAGTAGCGTAAGTATTTCCCTCAGTTTTTGAGAACCAAGGTATCAATCCAGTAGGAGGCCACGCTCAAGTCCCTCGTACCTGCACAAAACGATAGCTACTCGCAACCAACGCGATTAGGGGTTGTCAATCCCTTCACGGTCACTTACGAGAGTGAGATCTGATAGATATAATATTTTTGGTATTTTTGGTATAAAGATGCAAAGTGAAAAGTAAAGGCAAAATAAAAAAGCAAAGCAAGATTAAAGTGATGGAGATTGATATGATGAGAATAGACCCGGGGGCCATATGTTTCACTAGTGGCTTCTCTCAAGAGCATAAGTATTCTACGGTGGGTGAACAAATTACTGTTGAGCAATTGACAGAATTAAGCATAGTTATGAGAATATCTAGGCATGATCATGTATATAGGCATCACGTCCGTGACAAGTAGACCGAAACGATTCTGCATCTACTACTATTACTCCACTCATCGACCGCTATCTAGCATGCATCTAGAGTATTAAGTTAAAAACAGAGTAACGCCTTAAGCAAGATGACATGATGTAGAGAGATAAATTCATGTAATATGAAATAAACCGCATCTTGTTATCCTCGATGGCAATGATACAATACGTGCCTTGCTGCCCCTTCTGTCACTGGGAAAGGACACCGCAAGATCGAACCCAAAGCTAAGCACTTCTCCCATGGCAAGAACTACCAATCTAGTTGGCCAAATCAAACGGATAATTCGAAGAGACTTGCAAAGAAAACCAATTATACATAAAAGAATTCAGAGAAGATTCAAATATTATTCATAGATAGACTTGATCATAAACCCACAATTCATCGGTCTCAACAAACACACCGCAAAAAGAAGATTACATCGAATAGATCTCAACAAGAGAGGGGGAGAACTTTGTATTGAGATCCAAAAAGAGAGAAGAAGCCATCTAGCTACTAACTATGGACCCGAAGGTCTGAGGTAAACTACTCAAACTTCATCGGAGAGGCTATGGTGATGATGTAGAATCCCTCCGTAATGAGGGCCCTCTCCGGCGGAGCTCCGGAACAGGCCCCAAGATGGGATCTCGTGGATACAGAAAGTTGTGGCGGTGGAATTAGGTTTTTGGCTCCGTATCTGATCGTTTGGGGGTACGTATGTATATATAGGAGGAAGAAGTACGTCGGTGGAGCACCGAGGGGCCCACGAGGCAGGGGGCACGCCCTAGGTGGGGGGCGCCCCCCACCCTCGTGACCGCCTCTCTGATGCCTTGCGAAGGGTCCAAGTCTCCTGGATCACATTCGGTGAGAAAATCATGTTCCCGAAGGTTTCATTCCGTTTGGACTCAGTTTGATATTCCGTTTCTTCGAAACACTGAAATAGGCAAAAAACAGCAATTCTGGGCTAGGCCTCCGGTTAATAGGTTAGTCCCAAAAATAATATAAAAGTGGAAAATAAAGCCCAATATAGTCCAAAATAGTATATAATATAGCATGGAGCAATCAAAAAAATTTAGATACGTTGGAGACGTATCAAGAAGCACTCCGTGCCCGTCCAGTTTGGACCGTATACTCGATCGCTCGTGTCAAATACACGGCACCGCCGACAAGCCAGCCAACCACACCAACAGGGAATGTTGGGTGTTCAAGCAGGCCGGCAAGTTAAATGCCGGAAACAAAGATAAGGGGCTACATAGCGATGACGAGGAGGAGGCCCGGCCGCCGAACACCGGAGGACAGAAGAGGTTCCCCCCACAAGTGCGGACGGTGAACATGATATACGCAACCCACATCCCAAGAGAGAGCGGAAGCGTGCGCTAAGGGACGTATATGCGTTGGAGCCAGTCGCCCCAAAGTTCAACCCATGGTCCTCCTGTCCGATCACCTTCGATCGCAGGGACCACTCCACTAGTATCAGTCATGGCGGATTCGCCGCACTGGTCCTATACCCAATCATCGACGGATTTCACCTCACTCGAGTCCTTATGGACGGCGGCAGCAACCTGAACCTGCATTATCAGGACACATTGCGCAAAATGGGTATAGACCCCTCAAGGATCAAACCCACCAAAACGACCTTCAAAGGCATCATACTAGGTGTAGAGGCCCATTGCACAGGCTCAGTCACACTGGAAGTGGTCTTTGGATCCCCGGATAACTTCCGAAGCGTGGAGATAATCTTCGATATAGTCCCGTTCCGCAGTGGCTATCACGCACTGCTTGGGCGAGCCGCATTGGCGAGATTCAATGCGGTACCACATTATGCATACCTCAAGCTCAAGATGCGAGGACCTCGGTGGGTCATCACAGTCAATGGAAACACAGAGTGCTCTCTCTGCACGGAGGAGCACACTGCAGCCCTCGCAGCAGAAGCACAAAGCAGCCTCTTCAGGCAATCCACCAGTTCGGTGATTAAACACATGGACACCATCAAGTGGGCCTGGAGTAATCTGCAACAAGACCGCCTGGCACATTCTGAGCTTGCATAGCAATGCGGCCCCCACCCCAGTCCCAGCCAAACGGCAAAATCCGTGCCACGCGTACATAATTACACATTGAAAATACCCTGGGCATAGGTGGAGGGGCACGACTACGGCACGCCCCAAAACGCGGCTCAACCGCACTAGGGGCTTCCCGCTTTGTTATTTTTTCTCTCTTTCAGGACTTTACTCTCTGGAAACCCCTTCCGGCAGTATGATTGTCGGACACATGATACAACAACCAAGGAGGCAGAAAGCTACATCGCACCATGGAACTCCCAGGTGGTCTCAGATAACGAGTGAAATACCTGCTTTAAATACCATTCCTCAGCTTACCCTTGGAGGGGACATGTCAAATAGTCCTACTTTTGCTTATCGCACTACTTGTATGATTCTGCTTCGACGCACCTTTTTGAATAAACAATGCATAGCACTAGACTATTACCGCATTCTCTATTCTTTTTATATATATATGTTCATTCATGACATTCAGCACCTGTACACTCTGGTACGGCCAATACGCCATGGGCTTAAGCGTACCCCATAATACGGCGTGAGAAGTCCAAACACTTTCGACAGTGCGACACCCTGAACTTATAGAATTATATGCATCAGCTCCGAATCATGTCTTGGGTCAATAGTTGGGTTTTCCCGGCTCCCATGTTTTGGTACCTTACGTTCCGCTATATCGGCTAAGGTAGCACTGGGAGAACTACTGTGATTGTGCCTCAGTTCATCTGGGCAAGCACCTCAGTAGAGAAAGCTAAAACTGACTGTCATGATAAGGCGAGAGCTGGTCTCTATTCGAGAGGTCTCGAGTACCTAAAGACTTATGCCGCTTAGGGTGAGGAGTCGGCTTTGTCCGGCTTAGGCGTGTATAGCGCCTCGAATTCGGCCTTCCGAATACTAGGGGCTTCGCCAAAATTTAAAATTGTAGACTTCTATGGCTAAGTGAGAGTGATAAAGCATTATAGTCTGATTGCCTTGTTCGTTGTGCTGAGCACCTCCCTCGAAGGACCCAACAATGGGGAAAAGAGTGCTCAGATTTATCCCGAACACCCCAGCACTCGTGGCATGGGGGCAGAAGCCGACGACTGGCCATCTCTCAGATTTGATAAATAGCTGAACAGAAGGTAATATTTTAAATTCAAACAAGCGTTGCATAGCGTGCATGAAAAAGTTTTCATAATACAGGATCGCACGAGCAAGTTCATTCAAAAATTACATCCTTCGCACACTCGCCCGCCACAAGATGGGAAGCCTTCAGGACACCCTCATAATACATTTCAGGGTGGCGATGCTCCTTGCCCTACGGCGGCCCCTCCTTCACCAGCTTCTCGGCGTCCATCTTGGCCCAGTGCACCTTCGCACGGGCAAAAGCCCGGCGTGCACCTTCGATGCAGACGGACCGCTTTATGACTTCCAGCCGTGGGTAGGCATCCACAAGCCGCCTCACCAAGCTGAAATAGCTGTTGGGAAGGGAGTCGCCAGGCCACATCCGGAATATTTGGCCCCTCATGGCCTGTTGGGCCGCCTTGTGCAGCTTGACCAGTTGCTTCAGCTGGTCGCTCACAGGCAGCGGGTGTTCGGTCCCAGTATACTGAGACCAGAACAACTTCTCCATCGAGCTTCCCTCCTCGGCCTGGTAGTATTTTGCGGCATCTGACACGCTGCGGGGAAAATCTGCGAATGCTCCTGGAGAGCTCCAGACTCGGGTAAGTAACAAGTAATTTACTTTCACATGCTTGCTTTGCATAATGAATGCCTTACCCGCCGCTATCTTCCTCATTGCCTCAATTTCCTGGAGGGCCTTTTGGGCTTCAGCCTTGGCACGCTTTGTGCTCTCGAGGGCCGCGGCAAGCTCGGACTCTCGCGTCTTCGAGTCAAGCTCCAATGTCTCGTGCTTCTTCACGACTGCCTGGAGCTCTTGCTGCACCTTGCCCACCCGTGCCTCATGTTTCTCCCGCTCGGTGCGCTCCTTGGCCGCTTTGTTTTCGGCCTCGGACAGCGCTTGCTTCAGGGTCGCCACTTCGGTTGTGGCCCCTGGCACATCCATGATGATCCTATCATTTTGCAACCATATCTTATATATATATGTATATATATATGTGTATATATATATATATATACATAAACACTATTCTGATCACAACCTGACCTGCCCCGCTAGTAGTACGTTGGACTTCCCTGTGAACTAGGTTGAACTTCCGCCAACATTGCCCAAATGGGGCTTGCGATATACCGTTGGAAAGCTATGGACACCAATATCATGACGCAACTTAAATTTTTAGCAAAATATAAGCGGTTTAAGAGCAGTTTTGAAAACCGTTTTTTCTTCACACAAAAAACGTGAATCGTATTTTCGATCGCATTTCTAAACCGTTTATCGGAATGAGGCATATAATATGGCGTTGGAAAGCTGCTGCAAAATCGCTCCTTCCACATGTTGAAAGTTTTCTCTAATTCCCTATGGTTAAAGAGTAATTTGAAAAAAACATAAAATTTCGTAAACCGAACAACTGAGTTCGTTTTTTCGATGTCATTTCTAAACGGCTAATCCAATGGACGCATATGATACGGCGTTGGAAAGCTTATAAAAATGTGCTACTTTTTCATCTTGAAAGTTTTTTTTTCTAATTTTGAATGGTTTAAGAGTAATTTAGAAAATTGTCCAAGTCCAACCGAGTTCATATTTTCGAGCTAATTTTTTAACCGTGCGTCCGAATGCAGCAAATGATATGGCGTTGGAAAGCTTGAACAAATGCGAAACTGTTTGGTATATATTGTTTCTCCCAATTCTTTACGGTTTTAAGTCAGTTTCAAAAATGGCAAAAAACGTATTTTCGCCATAATTTCTGCAAACTTTATCGGAATGGGGCAAATAATATACCGCTGAAAAGCAACGGAAAATGCGAAACTTTTGCATGTTGATAGTTTTCTCTGATTCCTAGCCGTTTTCAAGTAATTTCGAAAACGGCAGGATCATTCGTTCTGCTTCTATCGCGAAACAGATTCTTCGAAAATGCACCGCGTGAAGAACATGAACTTCTCGGCACGTGTACCTGAACTTCACTCTGTTTTTCACGTGATTTTTTCGCTCCTAGGTCTCCATCCACTGCTCGTAACTCTCCATCCACTCACCGGAATTGAGCAAGTGATATACCGGTGGAAAGCTGCTGTAAGCACATAACTTTCCCGTGTTGATCGTTTTTTCATACTCGCGATGGTTTTAAAAGTTTTTCATCTGAAATTCATTCAGCATAGTAGTTTAACTTCATGTTGTTTTCACGTTAAACTTCTGTGACGTATTTTCGTTTATAATTTTCTCATCCATTTCGTCAGTGCTACACAAATGATTTTCCTTTTGTACGAACCCCTCTCACAATAATTTTTTTAACTTTCTCCGACCAAGGACTTGAACTTACACAAATGATATACCCTGTCGTTTTGAAGTAATTAGAGAAATGATGAGATCATGATTTTTGCCTTCATTGCGAATGGAAACGCACTTCGTGAAGTAATTAAACTTCTCGAGCATGTCTGTTTGAACCTCACTCTGTTTTTGACGAGCTGTTTTTTGCACTGCGTGAAGTAGTTGAACTTTTAGGGCATGTCTGGTTGAACTTCACTCTGTTTCACTCTATTGTATTTTTCTTATATGAAATACACACCATGTAGTACGTGAACTTCTGTTTGTTATCACTTTGAACTTCTCTCTGGTTTGAGAGAATTATTTTAAAACACAAAAAACAACATATTTTTTATGTATTTTGGACTTCTAAATATACGGTGAACCTCTCTCACAAGAATTTTTTGAACTTCTCCTCATCGAGCACTTGAACTTCTAGCAACCATTTTTTGGTTTATGAGTTGTTTTTAAAAGTGCAAAAAATGGCGTTGTGTTTTTTATATTTTGAATAGGTAAATCCTAGATTTTAATTAACTCCGAACTTCTCTGTTATTTCAATATGAACTTCACCTTTTTATATTTTGAGTAAAGAATTGTATTCGATTTTTATACTGAAAAATCGAACATGTAAATACAAGGTGAACCTCTCTCGCAAGAACTTTTGAACTTCCCCGGACAGAACACTTGAACTTCTTTCAACAAACTGTTTAAGCTTTTATTTTTCTATACTTTCATTCTCACCTGAAATGTATTCCTCGCAGTACTTGACCTTCTCGTAGTTTTCTCTATGAACTTCTCATTATTTTAGTTTGAACTTATATTTATTTGAAAAATAGAAAAATTAATATTTTCAAACCCTTTTTTAGTTTTTCCTTTTTTAAAATTTGAACTTCCTCATTTTATTCTTCAGTAACGAGAAAAATTGAGGTTTTTATATACTACGAACTTCTCTATTATTTTAAATTAAACTTCTTTAGTCCTATTCATAAAAAATATATTTTTAAATAAGCATCAAACTTTTTTTAAATTGAACTTCATACTTTTATTTTTCCTAGAAACGAAAGTAATTTAAGTTTTTCGTATACATCAAACTACTCCTTTATTTTAATTTGACCTTCTTCATTTTATTCTTTGGTAACAAGGAAAATTTGACCTTTTTTATAAATATTGAACTTCTCTATTTTTCTAAATTGGACTTCTTGGTTTATTTCTATTAGTAACGGAAATACCCTTGTTTTTGTAGGAAATGTTTGAACTGATTCGTTAGGAAGGTCAAGTCGGCCATCGCTAGAAGGTCACAAGTTGCTGTTGATCCATAGGAGGACCAAATCGTCGCTAGAGAAGGAAGAGTGGTGTGTTGTCATCGTCACTAGGGCGGGTTACTAAGTTGAACACCCTAACTTTTCTTTTTCTGTTCTACAGAATGCAAGTGTGAATAACTTGACAACATGATGTACAAATAGTGCCATGATTCCAGAAAATATACTTAACATACTTTTGACCTTCACGAATAAAACATTTTGACCTTCAGCCCCTTTTTGGTTCCAACAACCGACTAAACTAGGCAAAAACATATAATTATTTTTTGTTGCAGCTGAACTGATACACCAGGCAAAGCCGGCCTGCAACAGTGGCCAATTTTTTAGATACATCAACAGAAAACATCTGTTTTATGCACTGGAGTTTTGCTGTAGACACCTGAATATTTTTTTCCTTTTACACAAACTACTGTATGAAGAATCATCACATTTCATCAAGGTCATTTAACCAAAAGATTGTGGGCACACAGACTCGCAAACGGGAGGTGCCCCATATTTTTTAGGAACAGCAAGCTTGAGTTATAGTGGAAAGAAAGAATCATAAACTAAAGAGTATACTGATCAAAGTGTTTTACGTACACACAAGAGTCCGTAAGCTTTTCAGATAACAACATGTTGTCGTAGAAGTTATCTAATCAATTATGAAGTTTAAGAAATGAAAAACAAGAGAGGAAAAACATGTCTGCATATACTAAAAAACATCTCTGAACCTTCAAATCCACATCACTCTGAACTTCAGGGCTCCTTCAAACCGCAAACTTTTTCTTGGTACACATATGTGACCTTATCCCTGTCTATTCATTTGAACTTCTATTCAAGACAAAAAATTCTGGCAAAAAACCATTGAAGCAACATACTCTTTGCACATTTTCTGCTAAGTAGCTATACTGATGCATTCTTTTTCCATTTTCTCTGACTCTTCAAATTTGTGCCTACAAGAACAATACAAGGACTAAACTGACAGAATTAGAGTGTCAGTACTAAACGAAAGTTGTAGCATGATCCACCGCATGAGCAGAAGAAGAACCAGGGGAGCTCATCGCGTGTTGGTGTATCCATCGGTTGCTGAAGAAATGAGCATAACATGAATTTGCTAATGGAGTGAAACACTAATACATCTAAACATATAATGGAGTAGATACAGATGAACTTCAGACACTGTCTACCCATGCTGCCATCATAGTGGAGAGAGAAGGGAAATGGTGCTCGGTGGATGCGCTGATGGAGCAGAGTGCTGGCGCGCTGGAGGAAGGTGCGGCATAGCAGAGGGCAGGTCACACCAGAAGGGAGGGCAGGTCGCGCCAGGGCAAAGGAAAGTTCGCACCCAAGAGGTTATCCTCTCTCACAGAGTGGCAGACGGGAGGGAAGGCCATGAACGGCGGCACGCCCTCTGCTACATCGGGCGGAGGTGGTTTGCGTCGCTGGAGGTTGGATGGGGAGGCGCCCGTGCCCGAGGTAGATCAGCGAGGAGGAGCTAAGCGATGTCGGGGGTAGCCTAGGTCCCAGGGGAGGCGTGGCAGCATACCAGAGGTAGGTGACGGGGTCGCGCGCCAGCGCTTCATGGCGACAGGCGGCGTCGGGGTCGCACGCCGGTGCTTGGTGGCGGTAGGCGGCAGTGGGATCAGTCCCGGGCGGATCCGGGGGAAGAAGGAGGTCTGGTGGCCAGTTCCGGGGGCGGGCGAGGCTGCAGCTCCGGTTGCCGCCGACCCAACGGGATCCACCCGCGCTGTGAAGTTCATGTAGTGAGGATGAACCGGTCAGAGGGACCGAGGGACCGACTGGCGGGGCGAGGGCGGCGGTGCCAGTTGTGGGCGCGGCGGCGATGGTGGTGTCGACGGGGACGAGCGGCCGGCGGCCCGACGACGGTTGTGGATGGGGGGCGGGGAAGGCGGGGATCGGGCTGGGACGGGGATCGTGGGGGAGTGTTCAGCGGGTGGGTGGAAATGGTTTTTTTGCGTCCACTGTACCGATTCGGATGTTCGGGAATAGCCCCTCCAGCCCTATATAGGGCGCGCTGTGATCCAAATATATATATATATATATATATATATATATATATATATATATATATATATATATAGACAAGGTATTACTTACCTTTGTTCTCCTCGAGCTGCCTCTTGGTAAGGCCGAGCTCTTTCTCGGAACGCTCGAGGTTCTGCTTCAGTGCGGCAGAGGTCCGCAGTGAAGCCTGCATACGCATACAGACATACTTATATTAGACTCCTACAAATATTATTCGATCCTCTATTCGGCCTTTCTTTGTGAAGACCAAACAGAGCATCAGGGGCTACTGTCTATGCGGTAATATTTTCCTATATTTTAAATACTTACCTCAAAGCCCGCTCTTGGCGGACTGAACCTTCTTGATCACCGCACTCATAATAGTGCGGTGCTCTTCGTCGATGGAAGCACCGCGAAGCGCTCCCAGCAGGTTGTCCGGTGCCTGTGGATGGACAGAGGTCACCGGCACGGGCGGCTTGCCCCTCTTGGAAGGGGGCCGCCTACCGGAGTCCAGAACCACTAGAGGTTCCGGCGTAGTCTTCGGCTGAGGGCCAAACTTGGAGGCCTTGGGAGTCTTGCTCCCTTTGCGCCTGGAGTCCGGAAGGTCGCCTTGAGGTGCCTCCAGGACTATCTCCCCCCGGCTCGGTGCCCCTTGAGACAATACCTCGACATTGTCCGTAGGGCGAGGAGAGGAGGCGGTTGGAAGTGACTCACTATTCATATCCGACGAGTCCAAGGAACAGCCCGATGAGGATACGTCGATACGGGCTTGGGGTGGACTGCATGATCATATTCGGCGTTAGGAAAAGCAGTGCAATAAAAGTATGCTAGAGTTACTCTGGTATCCGAATACTTACGACTTCGCCAGGGGCTTGGCCCTGAGTAACCACTCGTCTTCGCTGTCGGCGGCGGTGGTGGAATAGTCCAGAAGGAGAGTCCTTCTCTTATTGGACCCTTCGTCCTCCCCGGTTGGGGCGGCCTTCCTTTTCTTGTCTCCCCCGGCTGGAGGGGGAGAATCTTCATCTTCCTCCTCCTTGTTTTCACGGGAGGAGTGCGTCTCGGAGTTATCGGACGATGAGTCTGATACCACCTGGCGCCGGGAACTCTTTCGGGTTCCCGTGGCTTTCTTCTTGATCTTCTTCTCCGGCACCTCATAAGGAGCCGGGGTCCGCATCTCCGTCAGGAGAGCATCTGCAGGGTCTTCGGGCAGAGGGGCCGGGCAGTCAATCTGCTCCGATGTCTCCACCAAGTCCTGTCAAAGGCATGGGAGCTCAGATCCCGCACGTGGTTAAACTATAGAAAATAAATATCCTACGAGATGTACAGAATTTACCGGATTCGCAAGGCGCGTCGCGCTTAGCCCGCGGTCCTCGGTAAGGGGAGGGGGGACCTCGGCGCCCTTGAACAGCACCTTCCAGACGTCCTTATGCATCGTGTCAAAAAACTCGCGTAGAGTCTTGTGCTGGGCCGGGCGAACTCCCATAAGTTGAAAGCCCGTTGTTGACATGGGAGGATTCGGCGGAAGAGCATGACTTGGACTATGTTGACAAGCTTGAGTTTCTTGCCTATCATGTTCTGGATACACTTCTGGAGTCCGTCCAGCTCCACCGATGAGCCCCAGGACAGGCCCTTCTCCTTCCAGGAAGTAAGCCGAGTGGGGATTCTGGATCGAAACTCAGGGGCCGCCACCCAGTTGGTGTCGCGCGGCTCGGTGATGTAGAACCACCCCGATTCTCACCCCTTTATGGTCTCCACGTAGGGGCCCTCGAGCCATGTAATGTTGGGTGTTTTGCCCACCATGGCTCCGCCGCATTCCGCTTGTTGGCCGCCTACTACCTTCGGTTTGACATTGAAGGTCTTCAGCCACAGGCCGAAGTGGGGCCGGACACGGAGGAAAGCCTCGCACACGACGATGAACACCGAGATGTTGAGGATGAAATTCGGGGCCAGGTCATGGAAGTCCAGCCCATAATAGAACATAAGGCCACAGACGAATGGATGGAGGGGAAACCCCAATCCGCGGACGAAGTGGGTGAGGAAAACCACCCTTTCGTAAGGTTCTGGGGTAGGGACGATCTACCCCACGGCTGGCAGCCGGTGCGCGATATCCGCGGCTAAGTATCCGGCCCCGCGCAGCTTTTTGATGTCTCCCTCCATGACTATCCACTTGCCTCCTGCTCCGGACATGTTTGAAGAGGGTTGAGGAGAAGGATGTGGACTTGGGTGCTGGAGCTCGAGTGCGCGAGAATGGATGAGCAAGGAGGAAGAAGGTGTGGGTAGAAAAAGGTGAACCCTTATCCCTTTATAACAGCGGACGAAACTATGCGCCCCCACCAGCCTGGTAAAACTCGCGTATCCCCCAAGCGTTGTAATTGATGGCGCGGTTGGGTTACCCACGTCCGTATTGATGGGAATCCCGTGATAAGGGGACACGATCTCTGCTTCGACAAGACATGCCAAGGGAACCGCCTCGCGGAACACGCTGAGGTTGGTTGTGAAAAACGATTCGAATGGTGACCTGGCTGTGGTGTGATGTCACACTGCGGAATGCATCGGCAGATTAGATTTTTGAAAATATTATTCTCTCTACGATTGTATGTGGAACTTGTTTTGCAGAGTCGGACACGATCCTCGTGTTCAAAATCTTCTCTGAAGTATTCGGAGGAGAATCCGCCTTGCAATGCCGATGACAATCTGAGCACCATACTCATCGTCATTGAAGCCTGGTTCAGGGGCTACTGAGGGAGTCCTGGATTAGGGGGTATCCGGACAGCCGGATTATATCCTTTGGCCGGACTGTTGGACTATGAAGATACAAGATTGAAGACTTAGTCCCGTGTCCGGAAGGGACTCTCCTTGGCGTGGAAGGCAAACTTGGCAATACGGATATATAGATCTCCTTCCTTTGTAACCGACTCTGTGTAACCCTAGCCCCCTCCGGTGTCTATATAAACCGGAGGGTTTAGTCCGTAGGACCAAGGACAACAATCATACCATAGGCTAGCTTCTAGGGTTTAGCCTCTTCGATCTCGTGGTAGATCAACTCTTGTAATACTCATATCATCAACATCAATCAAGCAGGAGTAGGGTTTTACCTCCATCGAGAGGGCCCGAACCTGGGTAAAAACATCGTGTCCCCCGTCTCCAGTTTCCATCCGCCTAGACGCACAGTTCGGGACCCCCTACCCGAGATCCGCTGGTTTTGACACCGACAAGGGCGAATAAAACGGCAAGGGTGGAGTGGGGGAGAGAAAAACGAGAGGCAAATGGTAAATAATGTAATGCGGAGGATAAGAGTTGTGACGGGTACTTGGTATGTCTTGACTTGGCGTAGATCTCCCCGGCAACGGCACCAGAAATCCTTCTTGCTACCTCTTGAGCACTATGTTGGTTTTCCCTTGAAAAGGAAAGGGTGATGCAATAAAGCAGCGTAAGTATTTCCCTCAATTTTTGAGAACCAAGGTATCAATCCAGTAGGAGACCTCGTACCTACACAAACAAATAAGAACCTTGCAACCACCGCGATAAAGGGGTTGTCAATCCCTTCACGGCCACTTGCAAGAGTGAGATCTAATAGAGATGATAATAATAAGATAAATATTTTTGGTATTTTTTGATATAGATTGGAAGTAAAGATTGCAGAATAAAATAGATTGGAAACTTATATGATGGAAAATAGACCCGGGGCCATAGGTTTCACTAGTGGCTTCTCTCAACAAAGTATAAGTATTACGATGGGTGAACAAATTACTGTCGAGCAATTGATAGAAAAGCGAATAATTATGAGAATATCTAGGTATGATCAGGTATATAGGCATCACGTCCGTGACAAGTAGACCGACTCCTGCCTGCATCTACTACTATTACTCCACACATCGACCGCTATCCAGCATGCATCTAGAGTATTAAGTTCATAAGAACAGAGTAACGCCTTAAGCAAGATGACATGATGTAGAGTGATAAAATCATGCAATATGATATAAACCCCATCTTTTTATCCTCGCTGGCAACAATACATTACGTGTCGTTTCCCTTTTTGTCACTAGGATCGAGCACCGAAAGATTGAACCCAAAGCTAAGCACTTCTCCCATTGCAAGAAAGATCAATCTGAAGGAAATATGCCCTAGATGCAATAATAAAGTTATTATTTATTTCCTTATTTCATGATAAATGTTTATTATTCATGCTAGAATTGTATTAACCGGAAACATAATACATGTGTGAATACATAGACAAACAGAGTGCACTAGTATGCCTCTACTTGACTAGCTCGTTGAATCAAAGAAGGTTAAGTTTCCTAGCCATAGACATGGGTTGTCATTTGATTAACGGGGTCACATCATTAGAGAATGATGTGATTGACTTGACACATTCCGTTAGCATAGCACTTGATCGTTTAGTTTGTTGCTATTGCTTTCTTCATGACTTATACATGTTCCTATGACTATGGGATTATGCAACTCCCGTTTACCAGAGGAACACTTTGTGTGCTACCAAATGTCACAACGTAACTGGGTGATTATAAAGGTGCTCTACAGGTGTCTCCAAAGGTACTTGTTGGGTTGGTGTATTTCGAGATTAGGACTTGTCACTCCGATTGTCGGAGAGGTATCTCTGGGCCCTCTAGGTAATGCACATCAATTAAGCCTTGCAAACATTGCAACTAATGAGTTAGTTGCAGGATGATGTATTACGGAACGAGTAAAGAGACTTGCTGGTAACGAGATTGAACTAGGTATTGAGATACCGACGATCAAATCTCGGGCAAGTAACATACCGATGACAAAGGGAACAACCTATGTTGTTATGCGGTCTGACCGATAAATATCTTCGTAGAATATGTAGGAGCCAATATGGGCATCCGGGTCCCGCTATTGGTTATTGACCAGAGAGGTGTCTCGGTCATGTCTACATAGTTCTCGAACCAGTAGGGTCCGCACGCTTAACGTTCGTTGACGATATAGTACTATGAGTTATGTATGTTGGTGAGCGAATGTTGTTCGGAGTTCCAGATAAGATCATGGACATGACGAGGAACTCCGGAATGGTCCGGAGATAAAGATTGATATAGGGATAATAGTGTTTGGACTCCGGAAGGGTTCCGGAATTCACCGGAAGGCGTTCCGGATGTTTCCCGAAATGTATGGGTACGAGAACACTTTATTTGGGCCAAAGGGGAAAGCCCACAAGGTTTTTAGAAAGCGCAAAAGGAAGTTTTGCGAAGTCCAGGGGCCAGACGCCAGGGTCCCTGGCGTCTGGGTCCAGACGCCGGGAACCCTGGCGTCTGGCCCTGGAGTCAGAGGAGGACTCTTGCCTTTTGGGTGAAACCGACTTTGTGGAGGCTTTTACTCCAAGTTTCGACCCCAAGGATCAACATACAAATAGAGGGGTAGGGCTAGCAACCAAGACACATCAAGAAACACCAAGCCGTGTGCCGGCAACCCCGTCCCCTCTAGTTTATCCTCCGTCATAGTTTTCGTAGTGCTTAGGCGAAGCCCTGTGGAGATTGTTCTTCACCAACACCGTCACCATGTAGTCGTGTTGCCGAAACTCATCTACTACTTCGCCCCTCTTGCTGGATCGAGAAGGCGAGGACGTCACCGAGCCAAACGTGTGCAGAACTCAGAGGTTCCGTGCTTTTAGTACTTGGATCGGTCGGATCGTGAAGACGTACGACTACATCAACCGCGTTGATATAACGCTTCCGTGAACGGTCTACGAGGGTATGTAGACAACACTCTCCCCTCTCGTTGCTATGCATCACCATGATCCTACGTGTGCGTAGGAATTTTTTTGAAATTACTACATTCCCCAACACAATCTAGTAGGCCAAACCAAACTGATAATTCGAAGAGACTTGCAAAGATAAACCAATCATACATAAAAGAATTCAGAGAAGATTCAAATATTGTTCATAGATAAACTTGATCATAAACCCACAATTCATCGGATCTCGACAAACACACTGCAAAAGAAGATTACATCGAATAGATCTCCAAGAGAATCGAGGAGAACTTTGTATCAAGATCCAAAGAGAGAGAAGAAGCCATCTAGCTACTAGCTATGGACCCGAAGGTCTGAGGTAAACTACTCACACATCATCGGAGGGGCCATGGAGTTAATGTAGAGGCCCTCCGTGATCAATGCCCCCTCCGGCGGAGCTCCGAAAAGGCCCCAAGATGGGATCTCTTGGTTACAGAAGGTTACGGCCGTGGAAATAGGGCTTCATGGTTCTCCTGGATGTTTTCGGGGTATGTCAATATATATATATGAGGAAGAAGTAGGTCGGTGGAGCAACGAGGGGCCCATGAGGGTGGAGGCCGCGCCTAGGGGGGTAGGCACGCCCTCCTGCCTCGTGGCCTCCTCAATTGTTTCTTGATGTCCAATCCAAGTCCCCTGGATCACGTTTGTTCCAAAAATCACACTCCCGAAGGTTTCATTCCATTTGGACTCTGTTTGATATTCCTTTTCCACGAAACACTGAAATTGGCAAAAAACAGCAATTTGGGCTGGGCCTCCGGTTAATGGGTTAGTCCCAAAAATAATATAAAAGTGTAAAATAAAGCCCATTAACATCCAAAACAGATAATATAATAGCATGGAACAATCAAAAATTATAGATACGTTGGAGACGTATCACCACCCATCTATTCCTCTACCAATCATCGTTGTTATATGAACTGTTGCCCCAGCCATAGCCGCAGTCACCCACCTCCGATCCCTCTCTACTCTCCTCAACACTCCCACCATGGCTTTCTCGCGCTACAAAGCTCTCTGGGACGGACTTATGACGGACCAGAAGAAGAAAATGGACACCATTGCTGTCAGAGAATGACGAAGCCCCAATGGAGGGCGCGGTCGATGATGAGCCGACGCCACCCTCCTCGTCTGTGCCACCCTCTTCCTCCGCCGTGCCACCCTTAGTGAGGCCCATGGCCATTACATGGACATTATGCGGGAGGAGTATTTCCGGAAATCGTAGGCCGACGCCTCCTACCACCACCTGCTCCTCTAGGAGCACCAGCAGGCGGAGGAAAAGCTTGGCGCCGACAGGACTATTGCACCGGAGGCAAAGCTGCTCGAGTCCTACTGTTCTGCCTGCGAGATCCACCTCGCCTGCTAGCGATACCACTAGTGTTAGGCGGAACTGGAGGCTGCCAACAAGGAGTTTAACAAGGCGGCGGACGAGGTGTGGGGCACGACAGATGACGAGGCGGAGGACATCGCCGGCTCCAGCGAGGCCGCACCCCACCGACACGACCACGAAACCGGCACGTTCACGGACGCAACCCGAACAACAAAGAGTAGGGCATGATGGGTCGCCGCCGCTCGCCTCCCCTCCCGTTGAAGCCAAGCTTGGTAGGCTCAATATCGTCGACCGATTAGCCACTTTGCAGCAATATGGAGGCGGATAGATTCACTTTCCAGGGCTCCGGATGACGAGGTTACGGAGGTGGAGCTGGAGAGCGCTGAGGCGGAACTGGAGAAGGAAAAGCATCAGTTCTCGGGGCTAATGGCCAAACACAGGGAATGGGATCCGGCGATAATAGATTAGGCAAATTAATAATATCCGCAGAGCCAAAGGAGCACCTCTTTTAGTTGAAGTAAGTGCGAAATATAATGAAATCCGTCATGTTTATATGGAATCCATCATGTTTATCTGAAATCCAGACGTGTTTGAACAAATATCGTTCGCTTAGTTCGAATTGTTGTCCAAATGTATGTAGGCAGCGTTGGATGGCCGCCTGTCGCATCCATGTCTACGGACTGGTTCCCCATTGGAGATGCCCTTACTCTGGATCTGATTTATTGGTCCACCTCGGATTTAGTGTCAAACTTTAACCATGAAATTAACAAATAAAATATAGTTTGTATGTCAATAAAAAACTATACAATGTAGACCATACGTTATTGGTTATATAGACATTGCTACCACGGCGCGGAATCTTACTTGATCACCGAAGCAAGCAAGCGAAGATGGTGCACGCCGCGGCGTCCGAGCGCTTCAGCAGCGTGTTCGCCTCCTTCGACCGCGACGCCGATGGCAGGATCTCGGTAGCGGAGCTGCAGCTGTGCATGAAGGCGGTGCTAGGCTAGGATGTGTATGCGGAGGACGCCGAGGCGCTCGTGGCATCGGCCGACGTTGATAGATACCGACTGCTGGACGAGCAGGAGTTCCTCCGGCTGGTGCCGCGGCCGGAGACAGAAGAGGAGGAAGAGCGGTGCCGGGGACTGAGGGAGGTGTTCGCGATGTACAAGGTGAAGGGCAAAGGGTGTATCACGCGAGCGAGTCTGATGTGCATGCTCGCTAGGCTGGGGTCCGAGGAGGGCATCGAGGAGTGCTAAGCCAGGATCCGCAGGTTTGATCTGAATGGAGATGGAGTAGTTGCTTTGATGAGTTCAAGCCTTCAAGGTCATGATGGGTGCGTAGCAGTGTCTCCATTGGTCACCAGTGTACTGATCCTTTGTATTTAGTACTCCCTTAGTCTCAAAATAAGGGCGTGTTTGGTTGCCTGCATATGGTCCAGCCTGGCCCGCGCGGGAAGAAATTGGCCCATTTGGTTGCCTGCGTTTACTCTGCGGCCCGCATGGCACGAAACTTAAAGCGGCTCCAAGCTAGGCCCATGGGCAACGCCCGAATCGGCAGTAGCTCGCGAGCCTAGCTCGGGCGACGCAGGGGAGGGTGATGCGCTTCTCTCCTCGTGCGAGCAGGGAGATGGCGCGAGCTCACCCAAGTCGCCAAAAAATCGCCGGAAGGATTTCAGCTCAACTCCCGCCGATTCCGCCCCTATTTAGCCCCCTGCCTCACCACCACAACTCCCTTCACCATTCTCCCTCCCTTCAAGCTTTCCCGCCGACACGCATCGGCACCGACGAGTAGGTAAGCGGCGCATCTTCATTGGCCGGCGGTCCTTCACCGGCCGACGGTGATCTTCTACGACTGCCCCCCCACCCTCGTCCTCGAGCTGCAGCCATGGCCTCTGTGAGTTCAATCTCCCTTTCACTCTGTTCCTTCTAGCAATATCTGAGCTGCAACTAGGGTTTGATCTAGATGCATGGTTGATTAGTGGTCTAATCTGTGAGCTCATATGGTTGATTGCTATGCTGTGGTTGCAATTTGTGATAGGGTTAGATGTTCACGCATGTGGTCAGCTAGACTAGTGATACTTCTCCAACGTATCTACTTTTCGAAACACTTTTGCCCTTGTTTTGGACTCTAAATTGCATGATTTGAATGGAACTAACCCGGACTGACGCTGTTTTTAGCAGAATTACCATGGTGTTATTTATGTGCAGGAGCTAACATTCTCGGAATGACCTGAAACTTCAAGAAGCCACTTTTCAGAAAATAAGAATAATACCTGCCAAAGATGAAGGCCAGGGGGCCCATCACCTTACCACGAGGGTGGGGGGCGCGCCTGCCCCCCTAGGGCGCGCCCCCTACCTCGTGGGCCCCCTGTTGCGTCTCCGACTCCAACTCCACCTCCATATATTGAGTTTCGATGAGAAAAAATCAGAGAGAAGAAATCATCGCATTTTACGATACGGAGCCACCGCCAAGCCCTAAAACCTCTTGGGAGGGCTGATCTGGAGTCCGTTCGGGGCTTCGGAGAGGGGAATCCGTCGCCCTCGTCATCATCAACCATCCTCCATCACCAATTTCATGATGCTCACCGCCGTGCGTGAGTAATTCCATCGTAGGCTTGCTAGACGGTGATGGGTTGGATGGGATCTATCATGTAATTGAGTTAGTTTTGGTAGGGTTTGATCCCTAGTGTCCACTATGTTCTCAGATTGATGTTGCTATGACTTTGCTATGCTTAATGCTTGTCACTAGGGCCCGAGTGCCATGATTTCAGATCTGAACCTATTATGTTTTCATCAATATATGAGTGTTCTTGATCCTATCTTGCAAGTCTATAGTCACCTATTATGTGTTATGATCCATTAACCCCGAAGTGACAATAATCGGGATACTTACCAGTGGTGACCGTAGTTTGAGGAGTTCATGTATTCACTATGTGTTAATGCTTTGTTCCGGTACTCTATTAAAAGGAGGCCTTAATATCACTTAGTTTTCGTAAGGACCCCGCTGCCATGAGAGGGTAGGACAAAAGATGTCATGCAAGTTCTTTTCCATAAGCACGTATGACTATATTCGGAATACATGCCTACATTATATCAATGAACTGGAGCTAGTTCTGTGTCACCCTAGGTTATGACTGTTACATGATGAACCGCATCCGGCATAATTCTCTATCACCGATCCATTGCCTACGAGCTTTCCATATATTGTTCTTCGCTTATTTACTTTCCCGTTGCTATTGCTATCATCACTACAAAATACCAAAAACATTTCTTTTACTACTGTTACCTTTTGTTACCGTTATCACTACTATCATATTATGTTTCTACTAAACACTTTGCTACAGATATTATGTTTCCAGGTGTGGTTGAATTGACAACTCAGCTGCTAATACTTGAGAGTATTCTTTGGCTCCCCTTGTTTCGAATCAATAAATTTGGGTTGAATACTTTACCCTCGAAAACTGTTGCGATCCCCTATACTTGTGGGTTATCAAGACTATTTTCCGGCGCCGTTGCCTGGGAGCCTAGCTCTATTCTTTGAGTCACTTGGGATATATATCTGCTTATCATTATGAAGAACTTGAGAGATCCAAAAACCAAGATCTATCCCTCAACTACGAGGGGATGTAAGGAACTGCCATCTAGCTCTGCACTTGATTCACCTTCTGTTTTGAGTAAGCTTGCGACACCAACACCTGCTTCTGCTATTCGTTCTGATATGTCGCATGTTATTGATGATGCCACTTGTGCTATGCATGATACTTATGATGAAACTACCTCTATGCCTGATACTACTGTGCCACTTAGTGATTTTCTTGATGAACAACTTGCTAGGGCTAGAGAGATTGAAAATATTGAATCCGATGATACTGATGAAAGTGATGATGAAGAATCACTTGTTATTCCTAAGGGTTATGTCTTTGATCAAGAAGCTTCTTTAGCTATTTTAGCGTGCCAAAATAGAACTGAACTCAAAAGATTATTAGCTAAATGGAGTAAGAAATCTTTAAATGCTAGAATGAAACCTGACCCTGCTTTTGCTACTTCACCTATCTTTGTTACTGATAAGGATTATGAATTCTCTGTTGATCCTGATATAATTACATTTGTTGAATGTGATCATTTTCATGGTTATGAATCTGAAACTATTGTGGCACATCTTACTAAGTTGAATGATATAGCCACCCTGTTCACTAAAGATGAGAGAACTCATTACTTTTACATCCTTAAAATATTTCCATTCTCATTAAAGGGTGATGCTAAGATATGGTTTAATTCTCTTGATCCTGGTTGTGTGCGTAGTCCCCAGGATATGATTTATTACTTCTCTGCTAAATATTTCCCTGCTCATAAGAAACAAGTTGCTTTGAGGGATATATATAATTTTGTGCAAATTGAAGAAGAGAGTCTCCCACAAGCTTGGGGGAGGCTTCTCCAATTACTTAATGCTTTGCCTGATCATCCTCTTAAGAAAAATGAAATACTTGATATCTTGTATAATGGACTAACCGATGCCTCCAGAGATTACCTGGATAGTTGTGATGGTTCTGTTCTCAGGGAAAGAACACCGGATGAAGCTGAAATTCTATTGAATAATATGTTGACAAATGAAAATAATTGGACACCTCCGGAGCCAATTCCTGAGCCTATTCCTAAACCAACTCCGAAGAAGATGGGTATTCTATTTCTCAGTCCTAAAGATATGCAAGAGGCAAAGAAATCTATGAAAGAGAAAGGTATTAAAGCTGAAGATGTTAAGAATTTACCTCCTATTGAAGAAATACATGGTCTTAATTTACCGCCTGTTGAAGAAACATATAATCTTAATCCTTTACCTATTGAAGAAATTCATGGTCTTGATGACCCGACACAGGTAGTAAAGGTAAATTCTCTCTATAGATATGATAAAGCTGAAATCCCATTTTGTAAATTTGCTAGCCCATGCTTAGATGAGTTTCATAAATTTATGGCTAAGCAAGAAGACTTTAATGCTTATTTTGGTAGACAATTGAAATACAATTCAAATATGCTTGAACACTTGGGTGATTATATGGCTAATGTTAAAGGTGAACTTAAACTTATTAGTAAACATGCTTCTATGGTTACCACTCAAGTAGAACAAGTACTTAAAGCTCAAAATGATTTGCTCAATGAATTGAACAATAAAGATAATGATTATGCTGTTAGAGTGGATACTAGAACTGGTAGAATGACTCAGGAACCTTTGTATCCTGAAGGCCACCCTAAGAGAATTGAGCAAGATTCTCAGAGAAATAATATAGATGCACCTAGTTCTTCTAAAAAGAAGAAAAAGAAAAATGATAAGACTTTGCATGCTTCTAGTGATCCTATTGTTGAAACACTTGAGAATCCAAATGATATTTCTATTTTTGATGCTGAAACTGAATCTGGTAATGAACCTGAAACTAGTGGTAATGTTAATGATAATGTTCATAATGATACTCAACCTTGTAACGATAATGACATAGAAACTGAACCTGTTGTTGATCTTGACAACCCACAATCAAAGAATCAACGTTATGATAAGAAAGATTTTGTTGCTAGGAAACATGGTAAAGAAAGAGAATGATGGGTTCAGAAACCCATGTCTTTTCCTCCCAAACAATCCAAGAAAAAGGATGATGAGGATTTCGAGCGCTTTGCTGAAATGATTAGACCCATCTTTTTGCATATGCGATTAACTGATATGCTTAAAAGCAATCCTTATGCTAAGTACATGAAAGATATTATTACAAATAAAAGAAAGATACCGGAAGCTGAAATTTCCACCATGCTTGCTAATTATACTTCTAAGGGTGGAATACCAAAGAAACTTGGAGCTCCAGGAGTACCCACTATACCATGCTCCATTAAAAGAAACTATGTTAAAACTGCTTTCTGTGATCTTGGAGCCGGTGTTAGTGTTATGCCTCTCTCTTTATATCGTAGACTTGATTTGAATAAGTTGACACCTACTGAAATATCTTTGCAAATGGTTGATAAATCAACTGCTATACCTGTCGTCATTTGTGAGGATGTGCCTATTGTAGTTGCAAACGTTACTATTTTAACGGACTTTGTTATTCTTGATATTCCCGAGGACGATAGTATGTCTATTATTCTTGGAAGACCCTTTTTTAATACTGCAGGGGCTGTTATTGATTGCACTAAAGGCAATGTCACTTTTCATGTTAATGGTAATGATCATACGGTACACTTTCCGAGGAAACAAACCTCAAGTTCACAGTATCAATTCTATTGGAAAAATTCCATCGATTATATTTGGAGGTTTCGAATTTCCTCTTCCTACTGTCAAGAAGAAATATGATATTCTTATTATTGGGGATGTGCATATCCCCGTTGAGGTAACATAGTGTTATTCGAAATTTCTCCGGTTCCATGTTATTCGGAATGACTTCATTAACAAGACTTGATCAACCTTGTTAGTGGATTCCTTTTGATGATCATGAGATGGATGAAACTAGACGGCACAACCTTCTGTACCCTCCTTTTACTTTCTGTTATTTATATTAAATAAAATAAAATAAATATTTTATGTCTGTTATCTGATTATCCGTGCAATATAAAAATACCTCGAAAATAAAAGTTCTCCAACAGCCCTGAAATTTAAATATGATTTTTTTCTAGAATATTTGAGGATTTATGGAACTGGGAACACACCAGGGGGTCATCCACTTGCCCACGAGGGTGGAGGGCGCGCCCACCCCTCTAGGGAGCCCCCCTGCCTCGTGGGCCCACGGTGGCCCTCCTCCACTTATTCCTGCACCCACACACTTCATCTTCCTCCCACAAACACGAATTTCCAGCTCAAACCCGAGTCCAAGCTCGTTTTGCTGCCATTTTCGATCTCCTTGCTCAAAGCACCTCTCACAAAACTGCTTGGGAAGATTGTTCCTTGGTATGTGACTCCTCCATTGGTCCAATTAGTTTGTCTTCTAGTGCTTTATTCATTGCAAATATTTGCTGCTTAGGTGAGCTTGTTCTTGAGCTTGCATGTCAAATTTATATGGTTCCAAGTAGTTTTGATACATGATATAGGCTCTAGGCACTTGTAGGAGTAGTTGCTATCAATATTATTGAGTTTGATTTACTTCTATTTTGAAGTTACTAAAATTTTCAGAATTTTTCAGAAAATGATGAGGAGACTTTTGAGGGGCTCATCGAGCCAAAGCTCGAAGGAAAAGGCACAAAAGCCTAAGTATAATCTGCCTCGCACCACGGAGGTTCGGGCGTGTGAATGGCCTTCCGAGGATTTCTTGAGAGCCGCCGGGATTTATGAAGATTTTCATGACTTGGCTCATAATGCAGGCCTCACCGCTTTCCTCCACGACCAATGCGATCAGTATCTCTTACTCACAAATACTTTTGTGCAAAACTTTCATTTTCATTCTAGGAACTCACCACCTACGGTGGAGTTTCATTTATATGATGAGCATAAGGAGATGTCACTTTATGATTTTTGTCGGATTTGTCTAGTCCCTTTTGAGAGCAAGACAGAAGAACCACATCGTGATGATTGTGGAGGGATTTATTGATACTATCACTGTAGGGGAAACAAGGAAGGTTTCCGATGCACGAATCACTAGCATACATTTCCCTCTTTTATGTTACTTTGCATTATTTGCTAGTCGTTGCTTAATTGGTCGCGGAAACTGTGGAAACCTTAGTATCCCTGATATTATTATTTTGCTCCAAGGTTTATATGGTGATAACACTTTTAGTATGGGCGGCATTATTGCTAAACGGTTAAGTCTGAACCGTACAAAAGGCCCCATCTTTGGAGGCATCTATGCTTCACGTCTAGCTACACATTTTAACATACCTATTAGGCATGCTTTAAAGGAAGAAAAAGTGATGCCTCGTGTTTATCTAGATTATAAAAGTATGGTGGCACATGATTTTATTGTTAAGAATAGGGAAGGAGAACTTAAATATCAATTGTTCTTTAACAAACATCATCCTGAGACTATTACCCTGCCTACTCCTTCTTTGTTTGATTTATCTTCAGGCACGTACCTTGTTCCGTTGAAGGCTATACATGCCTATCGGAACCCTGCACCAGCTGAGGAGCCAGAGCCAGAACCACAAGTTGATCCTCCACGACAGTCTAATTATCAATGGGATCCGGAGATGATTGTCAGCCAGTGGCAATCGGAGTCTTCCTATTCTTCATCGCAGTACGACCCCAACTATTATTATGGATATCCGCCAGGCCAGACGTGGCCATAGACAAACTTAGGCCAAAAGCCTAATCTTGGGGGAGTATGTATTTCCCACCGACATTATATTTATGTTTACACACTCATTGCTAGATGTCGGTACTCATACTTTTTCATTGTATCATACATGCTAGTTTATTTTCCTTTTTATGTTTTCTTCTTGTGTGTTTAATAAACCTTAAGAAAAACCAAAAAAAAATACTTGTAGCCTTTAGTTAGTTTAATTTCCATGCTTGTAGTAGTAACTAAAAAGAAAACCCAAAAACATTTCATGTTCTTCTTTTGCTTGTTGGGAGCTTTCCCGTGTAAATAGTTTTATTTCTTTTCTTTTCTTTGGGGGTCGATAGGAGAAGACCATAATTAAATTGTTGAAGTGGCTCTTATATGCATTATTGTTGATCTAACAAAAGAGCCCATATTGCCTTGTCTTCTCCTGTTTATTGAATGTTTACAGATTCCAGCTTAATCCAATGCACGTGCACTATTTTTGTTATTCACATCGTTCGGTCGTGCAAGTGAAAGGCAATTATGATGTTATATGATGGACTGGCTGAGATGAGAAAGGTTGGTATGAACTTGACCTCTTTTGTTTTTGCAAATATGATTAGTTCATCGTTCCTGATTCAGCCTATTATGAATAAACATGTTTGCAATGACAATTAGAGATCATAGTTTCTTGTGCCATACTTGATTAGCTATGAGTTATAATGGTTTATCTTGCGTGCCAACATGCTATTGAAATGGTTATGATGTGGTATGATAGGGTGGTATCCTCCTCTAAATGATTTAAGTGACTTGATTTGGCACATGTTCACGCATGTAGTTGAAACGAAATCAACATAGCCTTCATGATATTTATGTTCATGGTGGATTATATCCTACTCATGCTTGCATTCGGTGTTGATTAATTTTAATGCATGTTCATGACTGTTTTCGCTCTCTAGCTGGTCTCTTTCCAGTCTTTTGCTAGCCTTCACCTGTACTAAGCGGGAATACTGCTTGTGCATCCAAATCCCTTAAACCCCAAAGTCACTACTAGAAATCCCCATATTTCCGACGGTGAAATCCAATAGCCGACGGGCCGTCGGTCATTACAGTGATAACCGACGATGGAGGCAATGGCCGATGGTTATTGGCAACTCACATGCATGACCACTAATAACCGACGGTGTTCTAAATTATCCGACGGGGAAAATCCAACTCTCGGTTATCCAACTTAATGCCCGACGGTTCATTGTAATATCCGACGGTTTTGGCTATACCCACGGGGATTACATGTAATACCCGACGGTGACATTTAATAGCCGAAGGTTAAACTGAAACTCTCAGCTATAAGTGGAAATGACCGACGGTCGACATGTCACTCTCGGCTATTAGATTAAATACCCGACAGGGTATAGCAATTACCGACGGTTGAGTTTAACCCTCAGTGATATGTTTCAATAGACGGCAGCGATAAACATTTGGAACAACGTTAGTTTTATTCCAGAAAATTTCAAAAAAAAAAATTAAACTTCCAACAATTTAGTTCTAGGATGTTGTAAGTGCATGATATGTTATTTTTCATTAATAGGATGGCAAAAAATTGGTCCAAAAAAATACAAATATGATGGTTTAAAAAAATGACATGTTTGAAAGAATGTGCACTTACACGAAGTATCACGAGGAAAGAGGCCCAATCCCTTATCCGATCTAAGGTCATCGACGAATGGATAAGGGAGATGCTCAACATAGTCTTGTATATATAGTTCTAGGTTGGGTCATTACCATGTGGCACATGGCGTTTCGGCTAAGTGGAGTGTGTTATCGCCATGTCCGAGCAGTGGCTGGTGGCTCATGATGTGGGGGGAAATGGAATTCTAGATCAGGATAGAGTTCATCATGATTGCTTTGGAGTGGCCCGGCGTCTGTTGCGGCGATCGGCTGTTGTCCTGCTCCACCATACCACCACATCTACTGGCTCAAGGCCGCCCATTCAACTTCCCCTCGACCAAGGAGGTAAAAGGGAGGCAACGCAGACTCTCCACGGAGTCTGTGCCATGGAGCCACAGAGGTCTTGTCATCCCAAGTGGTGTCATCCTCGACGACGATGAGGATATGCATGTATATATTGGATCGTTCCATCAATGTTCTAGGGCCCTCTTTGTAAAATCCAGGGTCTAATTTGCTATTTTTTATTTGTAGTTATGTGTCCTTCTGTAACTTGTTGTGTATCTTCATGTTTTTTATTTACTTAATGCACCTTTGTGATCTAGAAGGACTCCAGGCTCCACGTTTTTATTACATGCAATTTAGATGATGAATTATAAAAAGCATGAGTTCTGCATTAAAAATTAAAAAAGAGTCCTGCTATGCATGCAATTCTTTATGTACGATCCTTGTCCTGCATTATTCTTGTCAATATTTGCGAATTTAACTTTACCTAAGTGTACATTATGGATACAATTAGCATCAAGATAATTATACGCGAGTTTAAAATGTTGCAAAGTATATTTCATCATCACATTGAATTTACTGCATTGTATTTAAGTTGATCAAATATTAATACGATCAATGTTCAAATATAAGAAAAAGAAAACCTGAAGTCTATTTACACGGGCGGCTGATGAAAGTTTCAACCCACACTGGCGCGAGCCGAAAAAAAATGAAGCCCACGCGGCACGAAGCCACGAACTCGCAGTTGCAATTATCAACCTCCCCCTGCTAGTCGTCGTGGCCTAGCTTCACCTCGCCGCCACAGACCAACCCTCACCTTATCCGCCTCCACCCCTCACCGCCCCCACCACCTAGCTTCAGATCGGCTCCACACCTCCCCTCTCCACTCCACAACAGCCATGGCCGGAGGCTGGTGGAGACGTTTTTCTCCTCCCGTAAAAACCAAGCCCACCCAGCCAGATCCCGTCTCTCGCCAGTTCTGGCGGCGGCGTGAAGCACTCGGTGACCTATGGTGCTAGATCAGTGCCTCTTTCCTCTCTTTAAGGGAAAATCTTTCTCCTCTCGCCTTGGTCTCTTATTCTTCTCTTTCTGCAGAAACGGTACTGCTAGCAGTAGTGGCGGACAATGGCGAGCAGCTGCGCAACTTGACGGGGGAGCGGCGACGCGGCTGATGGTCGAGCGGTGGCGCGTGCTGATGGCCGAGCGACAACGCAAGCTGAAGGGTTCTACTAGGGACCGTATTGTAGAACTAGTTATTCAAATCTTTGTGACCTAAGATGTCAAAACTGGCACAATTCACACAACTATGGTGGAAATTCTACTAGGGAGTAGTAGTTAGTAATAGCTTCGCTTTGTACAACTAGTTATTCAGGAATGAAGTAAGATGAGAAAATATGTGCATATTCGGATGATGAAAAAGCTTGTCATGGTTGTGCCGCACTTAACTGACTTAGTAACTTTCTGGATTTACTTTAAGTTCATAAATCATTGCTCTTGGCTAAATCTTAGAGTTAACTACTAAAAACAAATTATCACATGTACCAGGGAACTATATTAAAAGGTCAAAATTACTAGTATATAAGTTTGTGGATAAAAGGTGCAAACGAGTGAACTAGTTTTATTTTTATTGTTCTTGTTTACATTTAGTTTCTATTCTCCAGATGCATGGTTTGAAAAGGAGCGAACCACTGGTGTAGCACTAGTAATGCTGATGTACGCTGAGTTCCTAGTCCATGCATGCACGTTATAGAATAATTAATTTTATTCCCCGTAGCATCCCTATAAAAGTATGTTCCCTGTGGCTCAATTGAATTTAACTACATTACATCATTTTTCATCTCTCTTACAACTTATCATTTCATAGGGGGGTGGGAAGCAATACTGAAGGCGGTCCGAGTCATGACAATAATCATTGCATGAATGATGATGACGATGACACCTATGACATCGAGGGAGACGATATCTCATGTGATAAACACTATGATCCATATGGTGATGAATGAGATACTAACTCTGGCGATGATGGTGACTAGTTTAAGTGTTTAACAATCTTATTCAAGTCACGCAACAAAGCGAAGTTTTGAAGATTGTGGGCAATTTAGCTTATGCAAATTACCTGAACCATTATATCATGCATAGTTACTATTTTGTTTTGCATTCTACACTCCCTAGATGGATCGCTAGGGTTATTGTAATTCGTATGGAACTCATTAGGCTTGTAGTACTTTCTTAGATTTGCAAAATATAATATATGTTTTTGGGGTCATGTATGGTCGTGTAATCTTGAGACCTATTTTATATGCGAATATTCTGGAACGCAATTTGGTGTATCACACTACTGTCCTATGGTGCAGAAAAGATCACAGGGTGACTATGCCTTATAATGTAGTAAACATATTGGGTACACAATATGCGTACAATGAGCCTTTGTAAATTGGCAGTGCTTGCTAGCCTCCCAACTAAAGGAATCCCCGAAGGGTTATATGCACCGTCGGTAATCATACTAACCGACGGTTTGGCTCTACTCTTAGTTATAATTAACCCCGACGGGCCAAACATACAGTTGACTATTAACAAAACCGACGGGAATGAGTTATCGTCGGAAGAATAATACTTGACGGGGCACCGTCAGCTATATGAGATGCCAAGCTAGTCCGAGCCAACCGTGGCCTAAAGATATCCGATGGCTCACCGTCGGCTTAATACCGTGGGCAAAGATATTAGCTAAGAGTACCGTCTTCTATTAATGTAATGGCCGGCGAAGCATAGCCGACGGGAGATGGCCGACGGTGAATCGTCGGTTATAAGTGTATCTGACGGTGAACTTACATATCCGACGGTAATTGGACCCTCGGCTAAAACGGGATATCTAGTACTGAGTTATTCCACATGAGTCCACTATACCTACCTATATACGGTATCTACCTGCCGTTCCAAGTAAATTTATATGCGCCAAACTCTAAACCTTCAATTAAATATCATGTTTTGTATGCTCGAATAGCTCATGTATCAACTAGGATTGTTTGTATCTTCCATATTAGGCGGGTTATTCTCAATAGGAGTGGACTCCGTTCCTCACTCACGAGATAAATGGCTGGTCACCGGGATGCCCAGTCCCATGCTTTATGCAAACTAAATCAAAATAATTGCAAACAAAACTCCCCCCGGGAGTCTTGTTAGTTGGAGGCACTCGTTGTTTCGAGCAAGCCATGGATTGATGCTTGTTAGTGGAAGGGGAGTATAAACTTTACCATTCTGTTTGGGAACCGCCTATAATGTGTGTAGCACAGAAGATATCGCCATCTCTTGGTTGTTATGTTGACAATGAAAGTATACCGCTCAAAATATTATTCACCTCTGTTTCAAAACCGAGCTCTGGCACCTCTACAAATCCCTGCTTCCCTCTGCGAAGGGCCTATCTATTTACTTTTATGCTGAGTTATCATCCACTTATTAAAAAGCACCAGTTGGAGAGCACCGCTATCATTTGCATTCATTACTGTTTGTTTACATTGAGTATGACTTGACTGGATCTCTTTTACCATGAATTACAATGTCTAGTCAGTCCTTGGTCTTTAAAGGTGCTCTGCATTTATGTTTTGCGGTCTCAGAAAGGGTTAGCGAGATACCATCTTGTTATATCATATTATGATTGTTTTGAGAAAGTGTTGTCATCCGAGATTTATTATTATGCCTCGCGAGTTGATTATGCTATTGATATGAGTAAACTTGAGACCTATGCGTTATTGCAAATGTGGTTAGTTATAATATTGGCTAAAAACTTGAATGCCGGCTTTACATATTTACAACAACAAGAGCAAACAGAGTTTGTAAAAGTTTTTCTTTATCACTTTCAGTTTATCAACTGAATTGCTTGAGGACAAGCAAAGATTTAAGCTAGGGGGAGTTGATACGTCTCCAACGTATCTACTTTTCCCACTTTTGCCCTTGTTTTGGACTCTAACTTGAATGATTTGAATGGACCTAACTCGGACTGACGCTGTTTTCAGCAGAATTATCATGGTGTTATTTATGTGTAGGAGTAGACGTTCTTGGAATGACCTGAAACTTCACGGAGCCACTTTTCAGAAAATAAGAAAAATACCTGCCAAATATGAAGGCCAGGGGCCCACCACCTTGCCACGAGGGTGGGGGGCGCGCCTGCCCCCCTAGGGTGCGTCCCCCTACCTCATGCCCCCCCTGTTGCGTCTCCGACTCCAACTCCACCTGTATATATTAAGTTTCAATGAGAAAAAAATCAGAGAGAAGAAATCATCGCATTTTACAATACAGAGCCACCGCCAAGCCCTAGCTCCGGAGAGGGGAATCCGTCGCCATTGTCATCATCAACCATCCTCCATCACCAATTTCATGATGCTCACCGCCGTGCGTGAGTAATTCCATCGTAGGCTTGCTAGACGGTGATGGGTTGGATGGGATCTATCATGTAATCGAGTTAGTTTTGGTAGGGTTTGATCCCTAGTGTCCATTATGTTCTCAGATTGATGTTGCTATGACTTTGCTATGCTTAATGCTTGTCACTAGGGCCCGAGTGCCATGATTTCAGATCTGAACCTATTATGTTTTCATCAATATATGAGTGTTCTTGATCCTATCTTGCAAGTCTATAGTCACCTATTATGTGTTATGATCCATTAACCCCGAAGTGACAATAATCGAGATACTTACCGGTGGTGACCGTAGTTTGAGGAGTTCATGTATTCACTATGTGTTAATGCTTTGTTCCGGTACTCTATTAAAAGGAGGCCTTAATATCACTTAGTTTTCGTAAGGACCCCGCTGCCATGAGAGGGTAGGACAAAGATGTCATGCAAGTTCTTTTCCATAAGCACGTATGACTATATTCGGAATACATGCCTACATTATATCAATGAACTGGAGCTAGTTCTGTGTCACCCTAGGTTATGACTGTTACATGATGAACCGCATCCGGCATAATTCTCTATCACCGATCAATTGCCTACGAGCTTTCCATATATTGTTCTTCGCTTATTTAATTTCCCGTTGCTATTGTTATCATCACTACAAAATACCAAAAACATTTCTTTTACTACTGTTACCTTTTGTTACCGTTATCACTACTATCATATTATGTTTCTACTAAACACTTTGCTACAGATATTATGTTTCCAGGTGTGGTTGAATTGACAACTCAGCTGCTAATACTTGAGAGTATTCTTTGGCTCCCCTTGTTTCGAATCAATAAATTTATGTTGAATACTTTACCCTCGAAAACTGTTGCGATCACCTATACTTGTGGGTTATCAACTAGTAGTAGAGTTTGAAGTTGAACCTTGTGCTTGTGTTGATTCGTGCTTAGATCTGTGATTTGTAGCTATTGGTGGTCCATTTGTAGTATGTTGTTTGCGTAGATGTATGTTGGTGGTCATAGATTGTCCGGTATGCTTAGTATGATAACGATGAACCATGTGCTTAGTGTGATAGTGATGAAGCATGTGCTTGGTATGATAGTGATGAACCATGTACATGTATGCTCCTGCTTTCATGGATTGTCCAGTATGTTGTGTGCTTTGCTTACTGTCAATGCGTGCTACGATTGTAGGACATGACCACGCAGACGCAAAATCTTAGTCAGGCCCTTGTCCGGCCTGACAGCCAGTTTGCTCCATCGTTTGTCGAGGACTCACAGCCTATATCCGAGATGGCACTTGATTCAGAGGTGTTCACGTCTGATTCTGTCTATGTGCCAGTAGTGCTCGTTGAGCAAACTTCTGCTGCCGTTGCACTCAAGGTAGCAACAGCAAAGTCAAAGAAGGATGGTAGGTCGAACAACATGAAGTGGCAGCCATTCATGTCCACGTTCGTGCTGAACAAGATGTGTGAGCTCATCTCTAGTGTAGTTAGGACTGACAAGGGCTTCAAGGAGGTGCACTTGAACACCGTTGCGAAGCAGGTGTTCGACTTCTGTGGGCAGGAGGTGTCTGCCACCCAGGTGTATAACCACCTGAGGAAGTGGAGAGGTCGATGGATCCAAGTGTCCAAGCTGAGAGACCTTAGCGGTGCCTCATGGGATGAAAACACTTTCTCCATAGTTCTGTTGGCAGAGTACTATGCCATCCATGTCGCGGTGAGCTCACAACCCTCTTCCTTTTCATACTGTCCACCATTGCCTACCCCTAATCACAACTAACAACACTTGTGTTTCATTCTTAGGACCACCCAAGGGACGCTGAGTTCCTCAACACACCCATAGAGAACTACATACAGATGTAGCACATCTTCTCCTTCGGGTTGGCAACTGGGAAGTATGCCACGGGATCGGGGGAGCCTCTTGGTTCTCCCATGCCAGATTTCCCTGGGACCCCAGACGTCGAGGTCCTTGATGGCCCTGACAAGCCCTTCGACAAGACATTTGACCCCGTCCATGATAGGAAGAGGAAGAGAGGAGGCATGATGGAGGAGGAGAACAATGTCTTTTGCAGCATGACTGAGGCGGTGAAGGAGGTGGCAACAACCATCAGCGAGTGAAAGCCCCTCGACGTCCACCCTGACCTGTATGGCGCTATCATGACGCAGGGTGGCTTCAGTGACGAGGCTCTCATGGCAGCTCTCAGCCACCTGCTTGACAACAAGGCCCAAGGTGTTGGGTTCGTTGCCATGGCAGACGCTCACAGGGTGCTATGGCTCAGGAGCTGGCTAGGCAAGCACTACTACTAGAGTAGTGCTTCCTGTGAGTGTGCATGATCCCCGATGGCGATGGCGGTGGCGACTACGACGACGATGATGATGACGACGTACATTTTGTGTAGCTAGCGCTGAAAAACTATTTGATGGTCTATATATTTTGGTGAGGTGGAATATGCTAACCCCTCACAATGATGGTGAACTTGCGGTGGTAGGATGACACCCTCTTTTTGATGTGGTGGTGGTAGGATAACACCATGGTAGTGCTAGGTAGAACTTGTCATGCCATATGATCATGCATGCTTTACTTCTTCTCTTCTGCTCCATTGTTGTTTGTGTGCTACTTTGCTTGCTACTTGTGTGCTTCATTGATTTGCTGCTTCAACTCTTGCTCTTGTACATTGCTAGGGCAAGTGATATGTCGTGTTCATCCGTAAGGCTCCGGGGGTTTACAGTTCATGAGAAGAAGCCAGTGCATAAGTGGCATCGTATAGCAACAACAGCCATAGAGGGTTCAAGACTAGGTAGGCAGCAGAACAAGCTTACTCCAACTGGGTGCGAAAGCATGGAGTCAACAGTGTTGACAGTGGCAAGGTTGGAGGTGTCAAAATGAAAGGTGCTAAGCTGGATCGTCAGTTTGGGCTGAAGCTGAAGAACTTCATCATCTTCGCCCAGTTGATCGCCATTGTTGTATTGTGGCGTTGGTGTGCTAGGTGTGATCATTGTGGGTAAGCTCACCAACTAGGGTACAAGGTAAGCATACCATGTACGCCGTATGCAACCAAACGACGTGTTCATGTGCCGCTTGGGCCAATGCGGACAACCAAACAAAGTGCACTTGCGTATTACCTAATGCAGGGACCCTAGATGCAGGCAACCAAACAACTTGTAGATGGCGCATTAGGGCCTATTTTTGCTCGACCAGCCTGGGTTGAGAAGTGTATGCTATGCAGGAACTGTTCACAACATGAACCAAACACGCTCTAAGTGTCTCAACTTTATACTAACTCTAGTACAAAGTTGTACTAAGGTTGAGATATTTATGTTGGGACTGAGGGAGTATTATTTAATATGCCAGAGAAACAAGTTTAATTTAGTTTTTATGTGCACCTGCAAACTTATTTCACATATTCACCATGTAAAATTGTTTATGTGCCTAGTGTATTTTTTTTCAAAGAGTGACCCCCCTGATTTCTGTTCGGAATTGAATTTCTCCGAACGTCAGAATTTTCAGATTTGGCGCCGACCGTCTTATAGACCATTGATTATGAAACATGAATCCTATAGCAATGAGATCACCCACGTCAGCCTTTTCCATTCATGCAGTACACAAGTCGTCCCGAATGTTCTTCTATTTCTCTCACCCACCCGACTTACCTTATCCAACCGCTCTCATCACACATGGGAAGGAGAGGAGGTGCGGCGAGTGCGTCAGCTCTCCGACGGCCGGGAGAGAACGAAATTCTTGCTCAATTGGATAAAGATAATCTTGTTCCTGCTAACGGAATTGAAACTCGTAGTGGTAAAAGAACGTAGGACCACAAAGGACATGCATGGTACGAGAAGGAACAAGCTGAGAAGAGAAGAGAAGAGAGAGTCAGAGCCAAACCCAAGAAGACAAATAACACCTCTTTGGGGAAGAAGAACCGGAAGAACATGTCCACCAAGATGCACAAGATAATGAAGTAGAAAAGGAGGCTGACAGAGAAGTTGTCCCTGACGCAAAAACTGTCGATGGTGATAGTAATAAAGAAGAAGCAGCACCGGAAGTTGATAGAACCGAAGAACCAAGGGTGGAGAAAAAAATACCAGACCACCCTATCCAATCATGGGAGAAAGGAAGGGAAAGAAAAACAGAGGGGGTAAAATGTTGTGTGTAATAAGCCGTGGCGACGAGCTCGGCACGGCTGGTGCGTGTATGGGCACGCACTAGACGCGTCAGGCGCGTCGGGACCGTGGTGTAGGTGTGCGTGCGTGTGTGTGTGTCAGTTAGACAGATGCGCGGGTGTGGCCGTGTCGGGCACTGGAACCAATCGCGACCCATTGGCATGCGGGCACGGGAGCTGAGGAGTGCGGAGCGGGCGTCGCGTGGTGGTCAGTCGCATTTAAGCTAGCTAGGTAGGTGGTTAGCGATGCATTGGAAGCGGTCGCGGTGTGCGTGTCATGGACGCGTGCGGCCAGGCATGCAGGACGTGGGCGCAGTGGGGCGGGGTGGGCTGAGTCATGTGCATGCCAGCCTGGGTATAAATCATGTAGACCATGCGATGATTGAAAACACACTGTGCTGAGTTCGTCCTCAGGAAAAAGGAGAACGCCATTCGTGCGGCGGGTGGCGTACGTGCGCCAGAAAACACTTGTGTCCCTGTGTCCTTCTTCTTCCTCCAGTCATCTTCTTCCTCGGGTGCAGAGAGAGAGAGGTAGTGCTCAGGTGAGTGAGGGAGAAGGACGCGGCAACAAAAATTGGCATCAGAGCCACGTGAAGATCGAAGCTCGCCGGCAATGTCCATCGTCCCGTACGCCGGCGGAGCGGGAGGTTCGCTGCCGCAGCCGGTGCCGCTGCTCACCGGAGAGAACTACACGGCCTGGGCGATCAAGGTGGAGGCAAACCTTGATGCGGCCGGGCTGTGGGGGCGGTGGTGGTGCCGGAGGATGCGGCGGCGACCGTGATCGCAAAGGACAAGCCGACGCGGGCATACCTGCTGGACGCGCTAGCTGCGGACCTACTGCTGCAGTTGTCGTCGAAGAAGACGGCGGCGTAGGTATGGGCGAGCCTCAAGGCCATGTTCATCGGCGCGGATCGCGCGCGGACGGCGCGACTGGGCACGCTCCGAGGGGAGTTTGAGCTCTTGCGCATGGCGGACGGCGACACGTTGGCTGGCTTCGCTGGCAAGCTCGGAGCGATGACGGCGTGGTTCGCGGGGCAGGGCTCGACGCTGGAGGACGCCGCGCTCGTGAAGAAACTGCTTGATTCGGTGCCGGATCGCCTGTACGCGGCCGTGGCCGGGACTGAGCAGTTCTGCGATGTCACGATGATGCCGTTCAAGGAACCGCTCAGGAGGCTGAAGGCGTTCGACAAGCGGTTGCGGCGGCGAGGGGAGGCGGGCGACGAGCGGGTGAACAGCGCATTCATGTACACGGCGGCGTAATGGCGAGCTCGGGATAGGCAGCAGGGCGGCGCGAGGGACGACGACGGCGTGCGGAGCTAGGCGTCGGGCTTCGGCGGCAACCGGCGTGGCTGCTGCTACAAGTGCGACGAGCGCAGCCACTTCAAACGCGATTGCCCTCAGCTGCGCAAGGAGCCGGCAAGGGAGCGTGCGCTGCTGGTCGACGGCGACGTCGAGGGCGGCGGCCTGCTCTGAGTCGCGGCTTAGGGCGTGAGTGTTGTGTGTAATAAGCCGCGGCGACGATCTCAACATGGCTGGTGTATGGGCACGCATTGAACGCATCGGGCACGACGGGACCGTGGTGTAGGTGTGCGTGCATGTGTGTGTCTGTGTCAGTTAGACGGATGCGCGGGTGTGGCTGTACCGGGCGCCGGAACCAGTCGCGTTCCATTGATGTGCGTGTGCAGCGGGCGCCGGAGCTGAGGAGCGTGGGGTGGGCATCGCGTGATGGTCAGTCGCGTCAAGTTAGCTAGGTAGGTGGTTAGCGATGAATTGGAAGCGGCCACGGTGGACGCGTCATGGGCGCGTGCGGCCAGGCATGCAGGACGTGCGCGTAGCGGGGCGGGGTGGGCTGAGTCATGTGCATGCCAGCCTGGGCATAAATCCCGTTGACCATGCGATGATTGAAAACACAGTGTGCTGAGTTTGTGCTCAGGAAAAAGGAGAACGCCGTTCATGTGGCGGATGGCGTACGTTCACCAGAAAACACTTGTGTCCCTGTGTCCTTCTTCTTCCTCCAGTCATCTTCTTCCTCTAGTGCAGAGAGAGAGGGGTAGTGCTCCGGTGAGTGAAGGAGAAGGGCGCGACAACAACATAAAACAAAGAAAACCCTTCCTTCCCTTAAAGTTGTCAGACCACCTTTAAATGATGCGCTCTATGTAGTATAAGCTCTCGCGAATCTCGGAGTTTCTTTGCATGTGACAGATATATTGAAGATTCCCACTATTGCTAAGTTCATGCGTGATATTACTAACAATAAAAGGAGTTTTAATCTTGAGGAACAAGTGGCCATGATAACAAAATATCCATTTGATGACATGGTACTGGCAAAATTTGCAGACCCAGGTATACCCTTGCAAATGGCAGATATGTCTACAAAGAAGCCAATAAGAGTGGCCAAAGACGTGCTACTGTGATTAGATGGGCATATCAACGTACTGATATGCCAGAAGATGAAAAATTATCTATTATTTTCTGGAGGCCATTTTTTAAAACCGCATGTGCAGTTGTGGACTGTGCAGAAGGGAAAGTAACCTTCCAAATTTATGACGAAAAAATTGTAAGATGCTTTCTGAAGAAGCCCGGAGGGAAGGATAAGTATATCTGTTACCCTCTCCATTCTGGTTTATTGGCTTATCTCGTATTTAGTGTGAAACTTTGACAATGAAATAAAAATAAAATATGAATTATTTGTCACAAAAAATATATGGTGGGAATCATCTTTTAAATACAAATTTAATGGTATACCTTTTGTAGCATATATTACCTCCATCCGGAAATACTTGTCTTAGATCTGTCTAGATATAGATGCATTTAACATTAAAACGTAAGTAGATACATTTGTATTTAGACAAATTTAAGACAAAAAATTTAGAACAGAGGGAGTAGATAACATATTGTTGGTTATATAGACTGTCAAAGTTTGACACAAAGTACTAAGGCCCCCTATAAACCAGGACGGAGACAGTATACCGTTAGTCCAAAAATTTCATTTACATGTCCCATTACTATTGGTCACTGCTTTGGCGTTTGCTTGCAACAGTAACATACTAGCACATATACTGATAACTGGTTAACTGAGAATTATTCTTGAGCTACCTCATGGGGAAAGAAAGACCAAACATGATGAACGGCCCGAACATGACGTCGTCGCCGTCGGCGAAGCAGTGCAAGTCCATTATATGCGCGCCCTGAAAGGGTGAGAATGACACGTCAAGGCTTCGGGAGTAGACACCGAATAACATATTAGCAGCAGCCGACGAAAGTCCCTGGCTGGCTTGGCTTGCCTGGAATATTCTGTCACAAAAGGCCCATCCATGCATGCATTATATACTCCCGATGTGCTCGTTCAACTTTCAGCTTTCAAATATTCTGTCACAGAAGACCATGCATGCTCGACGACGGCTGAAAACGAATTGACACCGTCAACCGACCAGTTCCTTGGCTTCATCAATTCTTTCAATAATTTTGCCTTGAACCGATCAACACAACCAGCTAGCTGCACGCTTGTATGTAGGAGTACGTACTTGTGCCGCCTGTATATATACACATAAGCATAGGCACTTGAGAGGCCAAGCACCAGAACAGCAAAGCTAGCGAGTAATCCCAGGCTCCCAGCACATTAACACACGGCCACACACTGCTACCACAGCCACTAATCTCAGGTGATCACTGAATCAAGCAGGCGAAGATGGTGCACGCCGCGACAGCCGAGCGCTTCAGCAGCGTGTTCGCCTCCTTCGACCGCGACGCCGACGGCAAGATCTCGGCGGCGGAGCTGCGGCAGTGCATGAAGGCGGCGCTGGGCGAGGACGTTTCGGTGGAGGACGCCGAGGCGCTCGTGGCATCGGCAGATGCCGACGGCGACCGGCTGCTGAATGAGGAGGAGTTCCTCAAGCTGCTGGCGCGGCCGGAGACAGAGGCGGAGGAGGAGCGGTGCAGGGGGCTGAGGGAGGCGTTCGCGATGTACGAGGTGAAGGGAGAAGGCTGCATCACGCCGGCGAGCCTGATGCGGATGCTCGCCAGGCTGGGGTCCGAGCAGGGCATCGAGGAGTGCCGCGCCATGATCCGCAGTTTTGATCTGAATGGAGATGGAGTTGTTTGCTTCGACGAGTTCAAGGTCATGATGGATGCCTAGCAGCTTTTTGTCCATCGGCCAGTCTACTGAATTCTGATCCTGATACTTGGCTACAGTTTTAACCTGTACACAGTTTACTAGGTACTTAATCTATTTCGCCAGGGAATATTGAACAGATTCATCTAATACTTGGCACTATGTTGGCTTGCTCCGTTTGGTTGGAGTAGTAGTGGCGCGGGTCTTATAAACCGAAATGGATAAAGTACTAGTGTTGTGTCATCGAACACAGGTTTATATTTGTTCGTTGAGCGGTACAGACGTGTTTTATTTCATGAACCAGAGACAAACGCGGGGGGTGGGGGGAGGGGGGGGGGGGGGGGGGGGGGAGGGGGGTGGGGGAGCATCACGTGCGTTCGGATCGCTGCCAAGCCCGTGTCTGACCGCCCTGGCCCACCAAAAACACCTCCATCTCCTGCGCGCTTTTTCCGTCTGAAACGCTCAGCGGCGCTCCATAGTGGCAATGCCGCATTCATCCCCGTTCAGAGCGGACGTGACCTCTCACTAGCGCCGGCATTGAATCGGCGCGCCCGCCGAGAGAGTGTCGCCCATACCGCTTACTGATGCAGGTGATTGCTCCGTGTTCAAACGACAGGACGGTTGTCCGTCCGTCCGCCTACTGCCCACCTTAATGACACACGGTTGCCGAGGCAGATACTTCCGCGCCACCCGTCTATCCCTCTACCGATTACCATTGTTATATAAACTGATGCATCGGTCATAGCCGCAGTCACCCAACTCCGATTCCTTTCTACTCTCCGCGGCACTCTCACCATGGCTTTCTCACGCTACAAAGCTATCTCGGACGGACTTACGACGGACCACAAGAAGAAAATGGGCGCCATTGCTGTCGGAGGATGACGACGCCCCAATGGAGGATGCGGCCGACGATGAGCTGACGGCACCCTCCTCGTCTGTGCCACCCTCTTCCTCTTTCGTGCCACCCTCCCCAAAGCATTGCACCATGACCATCAGTAAGGCTCGTGCCCATTACATGGACATTGTGCGGGAGGAGCAGTTTCGAAAAAGCGCAGGCCGACGCCGCCTACAACCACCAGCTCCTCCAGCAGCACCAGTAGGCGGAGGAATAGCTCGCTGTCGGTAGGACTATTGCACCGGACGTGAAGCTGCTCGAGTCTTACCGCTCCGCCTGCGAGATCCGCCTCCACTAGTAGAAAAAGGGTCAAATTTGAAGCACATTAGTGTCGGTTTGAATTTGAGTCGGCACTAATGTGTTCATTAGTGCCGGTTCCAACGGCTAGGCGGGCAGACATCATTAGTACCGGTTCGTGGGCAACCTTTAGTATCGGTTCATGCCACAAACCGGTATTAATGAGGCTGTGTCAGGCTGTGGTCAGGCTGGGGCCCCCATGAAGACCTTTAGTACCGGTTCATGGCATGAACCGGTACTAGAGTTTCTTAGTAAGCTGATTTTTAGTCCCACCTCGCAAAGAGAGAGGCAGTATGAGCGGCTTATAAGCCGTGAGTGCAGAGACGATGAAGGAGAGGTGCAATGCTCACCTGCACATTGCTTAGCTTCATGCCTTTCGGAATAGCATAGATTGCACGGAGCTATGTGCAGTGCAGTCTTACACTATTCCGAAAGGCTTGAAGCTAATTAACCAGAATTGCACCTCTTTTTTATTTTTAATAACTTATTTGAACTCCGAACTTTTTGTGTTCAGTATGCAGCATTCAAAGCGACGTCATCAATTTCCAACATGTTCTGACATCATTTGTTGTTTTTCAGTCATTTACCAATTTGTTTAGAGAGCTAAATGACCGTGAAACTGAAAATCACTACAAAATGAAATCTGAAAATGTCAAAACTTGGCATGGTATCATCATTTCACCCGCATAGCATGTGCGAAAGAGTAGAGAGGGTCACGGCAAAAACTGGACGAACTTCATGTACAAACTGGACAATGTCTTTCGGAGTATCAGGATTTCAGACGATAACTCATCTGTTACACGTGCACTTCAATGTTTTTTAAACTTATTTGAACTCCAGAAATTTTTTGCGTTCAGTATGCAGCATTCAAACCGACGTCATCAATTTGCAACACGTTCTGACATCATTTGCTATTTTCAGTCATATACTGATTTGTTTAGAGAGCTAAATGACCATGAAATTGAAAATCACTACAAAAAGAACTATGAAAGTTTTGAAACTTGGCATGGTATCATCATTTCACCCGCATAGCATGTGCGAAAGAAAAGAGAGGGTCACGACAAAAACTGGATGCACTTCGTGTACAAACTAGACAATGTCTTTTGGAGTATCAGGGTTTCGGACGAGAACTCATCTGTTACACGGGCACTTCAATGTTTTTTAAACTTATTTGAAATCCCGACTTCTTTTGCGTTCAGTATGCAGCATTCAAAATGATGTCATCAATTTCCAACACATTCTGACATCATTTGCTGTTTTTCAGTCATTTACCGATTTGTTTAGAGAGCTAAATGACCGTGAAATTGAAAATCACTACAAAATGAACTCTGAAAATGTTGAAACTTGGCATGGTATCATCATTTCACCCGCATAGCATGTGAAAAAGAGTAGAGAGGGTCACGGCAAAAACTATTGGAAATATGCCCTAGAGGCAATAATAAAATGGTTATTATTATATTTCTTTGTTCATGATAATTGTCTATTATTCATGCTATAATTGTGTTATCCGGAAACCGTAATACATGTGTGAATATATAGACCACAACACGTCCCTAGTGAGCCTCTAGTTGACTAGCTCGTTGATCAAAAAATAGTCCTGGTTTCCTGACTATGGACATTGGATGCCATTGATAACGGGATCACATCATTAGGAGAATGATGTGATGGACAAGACCCAATCCTAAGCATAGCTCAAAGATCGTGTAGTTCGTTTGCTATAGCTTTTCCGAATGTCAAGTATCATTTCCTTAGACCATGAGATTGTGCAACTCCCGGATACCGTAGGTGTGCTTTGGGTGTGCCAAACGTCACAACATAACTGGGTGACTATAAAGGTACACTACGGGTATCTCCGAAAGTGTCTCTTGGGTTGGCACGAATCAAGACTGGGATTTGTCACTCCGTACGACGGAGAGGTATCTCTGGGCCCACTCGGTAATGCATCATCATAATGAGCTCAATGTGACCAAGTGGTTGATCACGGGATCATGCATTACGGTACGAGTAAAGTGACTTGCCGGTAACGAGATTGAACGAGGTATTGGGATACCGACGATCGAGTCTCGGGCAATTAACGTACCGATTGACAAAGGGAATTTCATACGGGATTGATCGAATCCTCAACATCGTGGTTCATCCGATGAGATCATCGAGGAGCATGTGGGAGCCAACATGGGTATCCAGATCCCGCTGTTGGTTATTGACCGGAGAGTCGTCTCGGTCATGTTTGCGTGTCTCCCGAACCCGTAAGGTCTACACACTTAAGGTACGGTGACGCTAGGGTTGTTGAGATATTAGTATACGGTAACCCAAAAGTTGTTCGGAGTCCCGGATGAGATCCCGGACGTCACGAGGAGTTCCGGAATGGTTCGTAGGTGAAGATTTATATATAGGAAGTCAAGTTTCGGCCATCGGGAAGGTTTTCGGGGTAATCGGTATTGTACCGGGACCACCGGAAGGGTCCCGGGGGTCCACCGGGTGGGGCCACCTATCCCGGAGGGCCCCATGGGCTGAAGTGGGAGGGGAACCAGCCCCAGATGGGCTGGTGCACCCCCCATGGGCCTCCCCTGCGCCTAGGGTTGGAAACCCTAGGGGTGGGGGCACCCCACTTGGCTTGGGGGGCACTCCACCCCCCTTGGCCGCCGCCCCCCCTTGGAGATGGCATCTCCTAGGGCCGGCGCCCCCCTAGGGGTCCTATAAATAGTGGGAGGGGAGGGAGGGCAGCCACACCCTAGCCCCTGGCGTCTCCCTCTCCCTCTTGGGACACTCCTCCCTCTCCCTGAGCTTGGCGAAGCCCTACCGAGATCACCGTTGCTTCCACCACCACGCCGTCGTACTGCTGGATCTTCATCAACCTCTCCTTCCCCCGTGCTGGATCAAGTTGGAGGAGACGTCTTCCCAACCGTACGTGTGTTGAACGCGGAGGTGCCATCCGTTCGGCGCTAGATCATCGGTGATTTTGATCACGACGAGTACGACTCCATCAACCCCGTTCTCTTGAACGCTTCCGCGCGCGATCTACATGGGTATGTAGATGCACTCCCCTCTCCCTCGTTGCTAGAAGACTCCATAGATCGATCTTGGTGATGCGTATAAAATTTTAAAATTCAGCTACGTTCACCAACAGTGGCATCATGAGCTAGGTCTATTCGTAGTTTCTATGCACGAGTAGAACACAAAGCAGTTGTGGGCGTGGATATTGTCAATTTGCTTGCTGTTACTAGTCTTATCTTGATTCGGCGGCATCGTGGGATGAAGCGGCCCGGACCGACCTTACACGTACGCTTACGTGAGACTAGTTCCACCGGTTGACATGCACTAGTTGCATAAGGTGGCTGGCGGGTGTCTGTCTCTCCCACTTTAGTCGGATCGGATTCGATGAAAAGGGTCCTTATGAAGGGTAAATAGAAATTGGCATATCAAGTTGTGGTTTTGGCGTAGGTAAGAAACGTTCTTGCTAGAAACCTATAGCAGCCACGTAAAAACTTGCAACAACAATTAGAGGACGTCTAACTTGTTTTTGCAGCATGTGTCGTGTGATGTGATATGGATAAAAGGATGTGATGAATGATATATGTGATGTATGAGATTGATCATGTTCTTGTAATAGGAATCACGACTTGCATGTCGATGAGTATGACAACCGGCAGGAGCCATAGGAGTTGTCTTAATTTATTTATGACCTGCGTGTCAACATAAACGTCATGTAATTACTTTACTTTATTGCTAAAGCGTTAGCCATAGTAGTAGAAGTAATATATGACGAGACAACTTCAAGAAGACACGATGATGGAGATCATGATGATGGAGATCATGGTGTCATGCCGGTGACAACGATGATCATGAAGCCCCGAAGATGGAGATCAAAAGGAGCAAATGATATTGGCCATATCATGTCAATATTTGATTGCATGTGATGTTTATCATGTTTTACATCTTATTTGCTTAGAACGACGGTAGCTTAAATAAGATGATCCCTCGTAATAATTTCAAGAAAGTGTTCCCCCTAACTTTGCACCGTTGTGAAGGTTCGTTGTTTCGAAGCACCACGTGATGATCGGGTGTGATAGCTTCTAACGTTCGAATACAACGGGTGTAAGCCAGATTTACACACGCAATACACTTAGGTTGACTTGAGGAGCCTAGCATGTATAGACATGGCCTCGGAACACGGAAGACCGAAAGGTCGAGCATGAGTCGTATAGAAGATACGATCAACAGGAAGATGTTCACCGATGTTGACTAGTCCGTCTCACGTGATGATCGGACACGACCTAGTTAACTCGGATCATGTTTCACTTAGATGACTGGAGGGATGTCTATCTGAGTGGGAGTTCATTGAATAATTTGACTAGATGAACTTAATTATCATGAATTTAGTCTAAAATCTTTACACTATGTCTTGTAGATCAAATGGCCCACGCTAATGTTGCCCTCAACTTCAACGCATTCCTAGAGAAAACCAAGATGAAAGACGATGGCAGCAACTATACAGACTGGGTCCGGAACCTGAGGATCATCCTCATAGCTGCCAAGAAAGATTATGTCCTAGAAGCACCGCTAGGTGACGCAACCATCCCGAGAACCAAGACGTTATGAACGCTTGGCAGTCACGTGCTGATGATTACTCCCTCGTTTAGTGCGGCATGCTTTACTCCAAAAGCGTTTTGAGAGACACGGAGCATATGAGATGTTCGAAGAGCTGAAAATGGTTTTTCAAGCTCATGCCCGGGTCGAGAGATATGAAGTCTCCGACACGTTCTTCAGTTGTAAGATGGAGGAAAACAGTTCTGTCAGTGAGCACGTATTCAAAATGTCTGGGTTGCATAACCGCTTGACTCAGCTGGGAGTTAATCTCCCGGATGACGCGGTCATTGACAGAATCCTTCAGTCGCTTCCACCGAGCTACAAGAGTTTTGTGATGAACTTCAATATGCAGGGGATGGAAAAGACCATTCCTGAGGTATATTCAATGCTGAAATCAGCGGAGGTGGAAATCAAAAAAGGAACATCAAGTGTTGATGGTGAATAAAACCACTAAGTTCAAGAAAGGCAAGGGTAAAAAGAACTTCAAGAAGGACGGCAAGGGAGTTGCCGCACCCGGTAAGCAAGCTACCGGGATGAAGCCAAAGAATGGACCCAAGCCCGAGACTGAGTGTTTTTATTGCAAGGGAAGTGGTCACTGGAAGCGGAACTACCCGAAATACTTAGCGGACAAGAAGGCCGGCAACACTAAAGGTATATGTGATATACATGTAATTGATGTGTACCTTACCAGTACTCGTAGTAGCTCCTGGGTATTTGATACCGGTGCGGTTGCTCACATTTGTAACTCAAAGCAGGAGCTGCAGAATAAGCGGAGACTGGCGAAGGACAAGGTGATGATGCGCGTCGGAATGGTTCCAAGGTCGATGTGATCGCCGTCGGCACGCTACCTCTACATTTACCTACGGGATTAGTTTTAAACCTCAACAATTGTTATTTAGTGCCAGCTTTGAGCATGAACATTGTATCAGGATCTCGTTTAATTCGAGATGGCTACTGATGAACTATGTACCTAGGGTAGGGTCATAGACCTGTCCTAATTGCCCTACCCAAGGACATCTCTAGAAGAAATCACCTTTCAATCGACTTGGAGGTGTTTCACTCGACAGAATCGAAGACACTCGACCAAGAAGCAATCACTCGACCAAGATCCAGCCACTCGACGGCCAGGAGACCTAAAGTCACTCCGCGCGCTAACTGTCGGTCATTAAGTAGCTTTTATGGTCATCATAGCACTTTATTAGGGGCATTACCAGTAACGCCCGACCTTAATGTACTTAAAACCCTGCATAACTGAGGGCCGGAGGGGTCTTGCGAACTCTATATAAGCCACCCCCCTCCTCAGTGTAAAGGGTTCGCACCCCTGTGATTCATACACACATAATCTAGTCGACCGCCTCCGGGCTCCGAGATGTAAGGCTATTACTTCCTCCGAGAAGGGCCTGAACTTGTAAACCTCGTGTGCTTACAACTACTCCATAGCTAAGATCTTGCCTCTCCATACCTACCCCCCTACATTACTGTCAGACTTAGAACCACGACAGTTGGCGCCCACTGTGGGGCAGGTGTCTTAGCGATTTGTTGGAGGAGTTGCGATCTTTTCCGATCCAAATCATCATGGTTTCTGGCGGAGTTTTGGTGGAGGGCCGCGAGATCCGTCTAGGCGCGCTCACGTTCATCGACGACTCCGCTGGGCTTCAGGAGGCTCCGCTCGATGTGGATGCACTCCCTGTCCGTGGGGCAACGCACTTTCGTGCGTGCGTCTGCGGCGTCCTCTTGCGGCAACCGTTGACCCATTATTGGTCGGCCCCTGTGTTGTCCTCCCTCCCTGTTTCCTGCCGGCACAAGCGCTCCGGTCGGTCGATACTTCAGCGGTGGGTGAGACACGCGGTGGCACGCCAGTCGGCCACCCCTCAAGTCGCGGCGATCGAGCCCGATGAATCCCTCTATGGTCTGTTCGACGTGTCGACTGGCTCCGTAGAGACCGCATCCGAGTGTGACAGCAGTGATCCGGCGGCGGAGGTTCTGATGGTCGATGGACCGCGCAGTCCTCCCGGTTTTCCCCGCACCAACGGAAGCGCAGGTGGAGGCGACCCGTCGCATCCCCATGAGGAATATCTCCCCGAGCCTCTCACGTTGCTGCAAAGAGAAGAACTTCGTCGCCGGAACATGGATGCACTTCACACTCCTATCATTGGAGAAACCCCCGAGGCTCGTGCCTTGGAGGACGCGCGCCTGGCAAACTTGGCTGAGCGCACTCGACTGGAGAACCTCCAGCGAGCACTCGACAAGCGTGCGCGACAACGGGTTCCAGAATTTCAGTCGACGTCAGCTCTTTCCGCCCCCACAGGTATATCGAACTCCGATTCAGAATTTAGCAGATGCAGCCCGTATAGCAGAGTCGATTCAGCCTTCCCAGTCAGAGGCTGGCAGAGGCTTGTAGCAGATCAGAGCGTTACTCCGGGCAGCAGGAGACCAGAATTCCGCTGTTTCTCAGTCGCGGAACAGGATTCATAGCAGATCCATTGCTGCAGACATAGTCTAGTCGGCTCATAGCCCAAGATCGCCCCCGAGGCGTGAGGGACGTGGGGACCGGCGTGACCAGTATGGGAACCATGAGCAGTATGATCACCGATTCGATCGTGACGATCGACATCGAGTGCCCACCCCTCTCCCGAGGAGTGGATCGTATGTGCCTCGACAGCAGGATGATAGGCGCCCTCATAGTGTTGGGCGAAGGATTCCAGTCGACCCCAGGGAACCAGGCTTTGATGCGAGATCTATTCTCGTTCAAGGTTTGGTCGACAGGAACAGAGCTCACCGAGAAGGTCATGACAGAGATGCACCTACCAGCAGCAGAGTACATGTTTCGGGGCCAGAGTGCTTTAGTAGAGCCACCAGGGCCGCTGTGATTCCTCCCAACTTCAGGTGTGCGACTGGAGTCAGTAAGTTCACTGGTGAGTCCAAGCCCGATACTTGGCTTGAAGACTACCGAGTGGCTGTCCAGATTGGCGGTGGCAATGATGAAGTGGCCATGACACCTGCCTCTAATGTTGGAGGGCTTGGCCAGAGCGTGGCTGAATCAGTTAGCACCCAACATCATTTACACTTGGGAAGATCTCGCCCGACTGTTTGTCACCACATTTGAAGGAACATGCAAGCGACCGGCAGGGCCGACGGAACTGCGGTCTTGCGTGCAGAAGCCGAATGAAACTTTGAGGGATTACATCCAGAGATGGATCACGTTACATCACATGGTAGAGAATGTGCCTGACGGAACTGCAGTCTGTGCCTTCAAAGAAGGTGTCAAGTACAGAGAACTGAATCTGAAATTCGGTCGAACCGGAGACATGTCTCTGAATCGGATGATGAAGATTGCCACTAAGTACGCTAATGGTGAAGATGAGGATCGACTCCGGAGTGGCAAGCAGCTTTCATCACTCCATTCGGGTGCTTTTGTTATGTTACCATGCCATTCGGCCTCAAGAATGCCGGAGCCACATTCATGAGGATGATTCAGAAGTGTTTTCTCACTCAAATCAGTCGGAATGTGGAAGCATACATGGATGATATTGTGGTCAAGTCACGGAAGGGTTCCGACCTACTGACTGACCTTGCTGAAACCTTTTCCAACCTCGGGATGTATGATATCAAGCTTAATCCATCAAAGTGCACATTCGGAGTTCCTGGCGGAAAGTTACTCGGTTTTCTCGTTTCCGAACGGGGAATCGACACCAATCCAGAAAAAGTCAGTACTATACTCCGGATGAAACGTCATGTGCGAGTGCACGATGTCCAGAAGCTTACTGGTTGCTTGGCCGCTTTAAGTCGATTCATCTCTCGTCTCGGCAAAAAGGCATTACCTCTTTACCGATTGATGAAGAAGTCAGACAAGTTCGAGTGGACTCCTAAAGCTGATGCAGCGTTTGCAGAGCTCAAAGCTCTGCTCTCCACCCAGCCGGTGCTTGCTGCCCCAATCAGCAAAGAGCCTTTGCTGATTTACATTGCAGCCACGGGACAAGTCGTCAGTACGGTACTTACGGTCGAGTGGGAAGAGGAAGGAAAAACCTTCAAAGTTCAGCGCCTAGTATATTATGTTTCTGAAGTTTTGTACCCGTCGAAGCAAAGATATCCTCATTATCAGAAGCTTGTATATGGGATTTATATGACCACAAAGAAAGTTGCTCACTACTTCTCTGATCATTCCATTACAGTCGTCCGCGACGCTCCATTGTCAGAGATCCTGCACAACAGAGATGCAACTGGTCGAGTGGCAAAATGTGTGATTGAACTCCTTCCTCTAGATATCAAGTTTGAGGCAAAGGAAGCTATCAAGTCCCAAGCAATAGCAGATTTCGTCGTCGAGTGGATTGAACAACAACTGCCGACTCAGGTTCACTCGGAGCATTGGACCATGTTCTTCGACGGTTCCAAAATGCTGAATGGTTCCGGTGCCGGGGTAGTATTGGTCTTCCCCCGAGGAGATAAGCTCAGATATGTTCTTCAAATCCACTTTGATTCCTCCAATAACGAAGTAGAATATGAAGCACTTTTATATGGGTTGCGCATGGCCATTTCACTCGGCGTCTGTCGCCTCATGGTCTATGGCGACTCAGATTTGGTGGTTAATCAAGTGATGAAGGAGTGGGACGTCAGAAGTCTAGTCATGACTGGTTATTGCAATGCGGTGAGAAAGCTGGAGAAGAAATTCGAGGGGTTAGAACTTCATCACATACCCCCGACTGAAAAATCAAGCACCTGATGATTTGGCGAAAATAGGTTCCAAAAGAGAAACCATTCCCAGCAATGTGTTTTTGGAACACATCCACACACCATCAGTTCAGGAGGATCCCTTCACTGAAGAAGCCCCACAGCCAAAATATGTCACGGATCCGATTGAAGTTGAAGTTCCAGCTGTGGTCGACCTGATCATGGAAGTTCTGGTCATCACTCCCGACTGGACGGTACCGTACATCGCGTACATCCTAAGGAAAGAACTCCCAGAGGATGAAGAAGAGGCTCGACAGATCGTCCGTCGATCCAAGGCCTTTATAGTCATAAAGGGACAGTTGTATAGAGAAAGCACGACTGGAGTCAGTCAGAGGTGTATTACACCAGAAGAAGGTCTGATAATCCTTGATGATATCCACTCGGGGACCTGTGGTCATCATGCATCCTCTCGGACCATTGTGGCTAAAGCATACCGAGCGGGATTCTACTGGCCAAGGGCGAATGAAATGGCAAAAAAGATAGTCGACAAATGTGAAGGATGTCAGTTTTACTCCAATATGTCGCACAGACCCGCGTCAGCCTTGAAAACCTTTCCACTCGTCTGGCCCTTCGCTGTTTGGGGACTGGACATGGTTGGACCGCTGAGAACGGGCAGGAGCGGCTTCACTCATGTGCTAGTAGTAGTCGACAAGTTCACCAAATGGATTGAAGCTAAGCCTATCAAGAATCTTGATGCTTGCACTGCTATCAGTTTCATCAGAGAGTTGATATTCAGATATGGAGTTCCGCACAACATCATCACTAACAATGGGTAAAACTTCGATTCTAACAAATTCAGAGCCTTTTGCGCCTCTCAAGGCACACGAGTCGACTATGCTTTAGTCGCTCACCCCCAGTCGAATGGACAAGCGAAAAGAGCAAACGGCTTAATTCTCAAAGGACTGAAACCCCGACTAATGCGCGATCTCAAGCACGCAGCAGGTGCATGGGTCGACGAGCTTCCATCAGTTCTTTGGGGATTTAGGACAACCCCGAACTGATCGACTGGAAGAACCCCATTCTTTCTGGTCTACGGAGCCGAAGTAGTTTTGCCGAGTGACCTGCTTCACAACGCACCCCGAGTCGAGCTCTACTCTGAAGATGAAGCAGAACAAGCCCGGCAGGACGCAGTCGACCTCCTGGAAGAATAAAGAGAAATGGCCATGATCCGATTGACCATCTATCAGCAAGACTTGCATCGATTCCATACCAGAAATGTGAAGAGTCGAGCCTTCCAAGAAGGATACTTGGTCCTCCGAGTGGATCAACAGAAACCACACAAACTCGCTCCTACTTGGGAAGGTCCCTTCATAGTCACCAGAGTCCTCCACAATGGAGCGTACCACATTTATAATGTCGATCGCCAGATTGATGAGCCACGAGCCTCGAATGCGGAGCTGCTCCGCCCCTTTTATACTTGAATCCTCACTCGGATGAGATGTAATAAGAAAAACTTCTGTAGTTTATTTATCAAAGACAAGAGCATTGTAATTTTCCCAGTGATTGTTATTGTTTTTGTTTGCGTGAGAAATCCCCCAGTGGGTGGCTTAGCTGCGAATCCATTTCGCCTAAGTTTGTAAAAATAATTTCCTACTGAGTGGTGAGCCAGCCTCTCACTCGGAGGCTTAGCTACGAACCCATTTCGCCTAAGCGTTTGAAAATCCTACCGAGTGGCAAGCCAGCCTCTCACTCGGAGGCTTAGTGTAGGATCGAAAGTATGTCTAGAGGGGGGGTGATTAGACTACTTGACCAAATAAAAACTTAACCTTTTCCCAATTTTAGTTCTTGGCAGATTTTAGCTATTGTAGGACAAGTCAAGCAATCATCACACAATTCAAGCAAGCATGCAAAGAGTATATTGGCAGTTGAAAGTAAAGCATGCAACTTGCAAGAATGTAAAGGGAAGGGTTTGGAGAATTCAAACGCAATTGGAGACACGGATGTTTTTCCCGTGGTTCGGATAGATGGTGCTATCCTACATCCACGTTGATGGAGACTTCAACCCACGAAGGGTAACGGTTGCGCGAGTCCATGGAGGGCTCCACCCACGAAGGGTAACGGTTGCGCGAGTCCACGAAGGGCTCCACCCACGAAGGGTCCACGAAGAAGAAACCACCCACAAAGGGTCCACGAAGTAGCAACCTTGTCTATCCCACCATGGCCATCGCCCACGAAGGACTTGCCTCACTAGCGGTAGATCTTCACGAAGTAGGCGATCTCCTTGCCCTTACAAACTCCTTGGTTCAACTCCACAATCTTGTCGGAGGCTCCCAAGTGACACCTAGCCAATCTAGGAGACACCACTCTCCAAGAAGTAACAAATGGTGTGTAGGTAATGAACTCCTTGCTCTTGTGCTTCAAATGATAGTATCCCCAACACTCAACTCTCTCTCATAGGATTTGGATCTGGTGGAAAGAAGATTTGAGTGGAAAGAAACTTGGGGAAGGCTAGAGATCAAGATTCATATGGTAGGAATGGAATATCTTGGTCTCAACACATGAGTAGGTGGTTCTCTCTCAGAACATATGAGTTGGAATTGTGTATGTGTTCTGATGGCTCTCTCCACGAATGAAGAGGAGGTGGAGGGGTATATATAGCCTCCACACAAAATCCAACTGTTACACACAGTTTTCCAATCTCGGTGGGACCGAATCAACAAACTCGGTCAGACCAAAAAGGTAAACCTAGTGACTGTTAGAGATTTTCGGTGGGACTGACATGCAACTTGGCAGGACCGATATGGTTAGGGTTTGGGCATAACGTAATCTCGGTGAGACCGATTACACAAACTCGGTGGGACCAATTTTGGTAATAAGCAAACCAGAGAGTTGGTCAGGAAAACTCGGTGGGACCGATTTGCTCTTTCGGTGAGACCGAAAAGTTACAAAAAGGAAACACTGAATTTACATTGCAATCTCGGTGGGACCGATTCGCTCTTTCGGTGAGACCGAAAAGTTACGAAAGGGAAACAGAGAGTTTGCAATCCCATCTCGGTGAGACCGAGATCCCTATCGGTAGAACCGAATTGCTAGGGTTTGGCAGTGGCTTATGACAAGTGAAACTCGGTGGTGCCGGATAGAAAGAATCGGTATGACCGAGTTTGGCTTAGGGTTTAGGTCATATGTGGATATGGGAAAGTAGTTGAGGGTTTTGGAGCATATCACTAAGCACATGAAGCAAGAAGCTCATTAAGCAACACCTCATCCCTCCTTGATAGTATTGGCTTTTCCTAAAGACTCAATGTGATCTTGGATCACTAAAATATAAAATGAAGAGTCTTGAGCTTTTGAGCTTGAGCCAATCCTTTGTCCTTAGCATTTTGAGGGTTCCACTTTCACCATCCATGCCATGCCAATCATTGAGCTTTCCTGAAATAATCATCTTGGAATAGCATTAGCTCAATGAGCTATATGTTGTTATGAATTACCAAAACCACCTAGGGATAGTTGCACTTTCAATCTCCCCCTTTTTGGTAATTGATGACAACATATAGATCAAAGCTTCGACAAATGATAATAAGCATGAAATATATCGTCGCTTTGAGAAGTATGTGACAAGTAAGAGCTCCCCCTAAATTTGTGCATATTTAAAATTTGCTTTGGACTGCAAATGCACAAGGAGTTAGAGTCATGGGTTACTCTTCCATGTCACATACATCTTGGTGGAGCGCTTAAAATGATAAGAATGAAATACATGCACTCATCACCAAGAATAGTGAATGATCACATAAGATAGATAAGATAATAGCATTCACCAAGCATTAAGTGTAGCTTATGATCAAACACATGATCATCAATGTCTCACAAGCAATGACATAGTATCTCAAGCACTCAAAAGCAAACAAAGTTCGAAAAACCACCAAATAAAACAAGAGAGAATAAAAGCAACACTCTCTCTCGAAGCCTATGATCTATACATTTTTCTCCCCCTTTGGCAACAAGTTACCAAAAAGTTCCTAGAAAATGCATAGTGCTAAGTCGACACTCAGGCTTTATCTTCAGGTGGTGGTGGAGTCCAGAGCACTCCAAGGACGAAGGCTTCCGTAGACGCTGAAGTAGACGCTGGAGTTGGAGCTGAAGTAGATGCTGGAGCTGGTGGAACTGAGGATGTAGCTGGTGCAGAAGTGGTGGCTCTGGTGTCAGCAACTGGCACTGCATGTGATCTCTGAGCTCTTGGCACTCTGGCAAATGCATCAGTTGTAGTCTTGCCTCTCCTCTCCTGCATGTCATCCTGAAGTTGTTCCACTGCAGTCTGAATCCCTATTACTTTGACATCCAAGTCATCGAACTTTTGTTCCATGATACTCTCTAAGCTCTGCTGATTCTGAGTGAGGGTGGCCAGTACTTGCTCAATCCTCAGTGTGGATGCAATCAAGTAACCAAGTTGCTCTTGTTTGGTTTTCAGGAAATATTCAGATGCCTCCTCTTGAGTAGGCATCTTGGCAGCTTTCTCCTTCCTTGCCTTCTCCTTCTTTGCTTGTGCTTGGGCAGACGATGGTTCATTCTCAGTCATAACAACTTGATTATCTTCAAAATCTGGACGGATGGGCAGGTGTTCCTTGTCCAATGAGTATATGCCCGTGCCCATCTTGGAGTTGATGAGCTCCTGAATCTGAGGGGCATATCCACAGCTCCTCTTCTGGTCAGCTGCTGTCCTCTTGATTGTCTGTACCATGAGGCTCATCACCTTGAACTTCTATGGCACATCAAAGATATGTAGCAAGTTGATTGCATGGCCTCTGATCATCTTGTGATCTCCAGACTTGGGCAATAAGGTGTGCCTCAAGATCCAATTGATAGTTGGCAGCCCTGACAGAAGATAATGCACTGAGCCAAACTTGAAAGTATCAAGTGCTTCATTTGGGATCTCCTTGTACATGTTTGACATTGAGTTATGATCCATCTTCTTCTTGGAATATACATCCAAGTCATCCTCATGCTCTTCTGGGGCATTGATGAGCTGTGCCCACTCAGCAACTATTGACTGATATCTGGTTCCTTCTGACATCCATACATTCCTGCCATCTGGATAAAATGGGCTGTGGAGTAGAATTGCATGATCAGTTCCTCGTTCCACTTTCTGAGCTTCTTCCCAACAAAGTCCTCTACTCCACATGCCTTGAAGCTGTCCTGCACTCCAGGGTAGTACTCTTCGTTGTCCTTGATGTATTCACAGTCGACCCATCTCATATCACATACCATGGGCTTCTTATCAAGCAGCACTGTCTCATAGAAATCTTGCTGTTCCTTGGTGTGAAACCTGTAATCCACAGCAGTTCATCTCCTTGAAGCATACGGGTCTGCTTCTCTCCACTTCCTGAGCCCTGAGTCTCTCCTGAGCTTCATATCCTCAACCACAGGATGAGCATCGTGGTGGTCTGGGATCTTGGGCTTGAGTTTTCTGAGTACTTTCTCTTCATCATCTTCTTCTGCAGCTTCAGGCACTGGGGCCTTGTTCTTCTCAATTGCAGATATGCTCCTTGTATTTCTCTTTGGTGCAGACTTGGGCTTGGAGGCAGCTTTGGGTGCTTCTTTGGGCTTAGATGTGGCAGCCCCTGATCTTATAGCATCACCCATAAGCTTAGGTGCCTTAGGTGCTGGTGCAGCAACCTCTTCTTCTTCCTCTTCTTCCATGATGGAAACCTTTCCAAGCACTCTGGCTACGGTCTTCTTGACCCTTTCCTTCCTTTTCTTGCCTTCAGCAGCAACTGGCTCTATGGGAGTGGGCTTCTCAGAAATCTTGGTTGAAGCTCTGGCCTTTGGCATAGGCTTCCTGCCTGTTGGCCTTTTGATCTTTAAGCCTGGCTTTGTGCCCTGTGCTGGCTCAACTCTCTTGGAAGTTGCTTCCTCTTCTACCACATAATCTTCATCCTCAGAATCTGAAGTTCTCTTCTTTCTCTGTCTGGTGGCAGCTTTAGGCAGATTGCTAGGAGTACTTCTGCTGCCATCATCTGAAGAACTTGAGGGACTAGTGCCCTCACTCATCTGCAGTTGCTGCTCTGACAAGTTCTGGCTGTCACTCTGATCAGACATGTTGCAAACTCTGACTGCTGACCCTGTGAATAGTTTATAGATGAGGTAGAGTGGATGAGCATCACAAAATGCAGAGATTTTTGCAAAAGAATGATCCAAAAACTTAGTTTTAGTTTCCCACTGAAATCATCTCGGATCTACCGATTTTTAAACTCGGTGATATCGAAGCAGTTTTGGAACCTAAACTAGTGAACTCGGTCAGACCGAGTCACAGTTTGGTGGCACCGAGACTGCTAGGGTTTCACAAAGTTCCAAAATCGGTCACACCGATAAGTAATTCTCAGTCAGACCGAGTCTCACTTGTGCAATGGCATAACCCAAATCGGTGGGACCGAGTTTTTCAACTCGGTGGGTCCGAGATGGTTTCGGCGGAAACCTAACCCTAAAATTTTCAAATCAAAACTAATCTACAAGCGCATTGACTGGATAGGAGTGTTTCAATCGTGGCAAGAATCATGATGATCACAATGTGCTAAGAATCGGATTGGAGAATAGCACAAAGATCGAGTCCATACCCTAGTTCGGCGGAGACTCGCTACGGCGGCAACGGCGGGATAGAATTCCGTTGACGGCGATGGAGACCAGCGACTGGAGGCGGCTTGCGGCGAGGAGACGATCCGGAGACCACGTTGGCAGAGCAGGCTATCACGCGGGCGAAGGGGTTCGGAGAAATTTCCAAAATTTTGCCCGTGACTATATATAGCCCGACCCTGTCGGTGTGACCGAGTGGAACGACTCGGTGGCATCGAGATGCAAAACTGTATACAGTTATTGCAACTCGGTGTGACCGAATGGTTCAAATCAGTTGCACCGAGATCGAAAACATAGATCAACTTAATGATCTCGGTAGGACCAAAAGTAGGGTATCGGTTAGACCGAGAATCATAAAGAGGTTTTGGAAGTTTAAGTCTATGACGAATCGGGGACTCCGAGCGCTCCTCACACGGAGTGGTTCGAATCTGACTTGATCCAATTTTGTGATGTAGCATGAATAGAGTTTGAGACGAGAAAAGCATAGATAGCTAGAGGAGGTTCTTAGGCATTCTTGTCCATCCACTTGGCAAAAGGAAATAAAACCAAACAATCAAAACAACATGTGGATGTCCTCGAATGAGTAAAATATGCAACCAGCATGCTCACACAATAAGATGGCAAATGAAATATGTGACAAGGCATGCACAACCAATTCTAGCATCTACCAAGCAATTTGCGATGACAAGGTCATCTATATATGAGCATATTGACTTAGGAGTCAAGTGAGAACACTTGATCATAGGTCATACTCATTGTTTAAGCTCAAGTGGGGTTACCACTTTTACATAAAGCATTGTTGTGTTCACATCTTTAGAGTTGCTTTAGCTCAAGTCTTAGAGTAAAGCTCCCCCTAGATGTGATATCCCCCCTTAGAGGGATGAACTAACCTCGGGTTTTGTCGATGATGACTTCATGTAGATGTTGAAGATGTGCATGCTCAATGTTGATGTAGATCACTTGGAGCTATCCCTTTGAGTGAATTGCACTTTCAATACCCACATGGGTTAGTCCCGAAGGAACAAACAAGGATATCCATAGACATAGAGTGATGCACACACAAGATGATATCCATGAAAACTTTTAGGTTACCTTGTCCCTTGTCTTACCAACAAGAGGGTTTGTGACTCCTTGAACTAGTGCAAGATGTGGAAGTTGATTGCACTTGTTCTTGCCAAAATGATAAGAGTGAAGTATGTTGGCGGAGTCACCCTCAAGAACTCTCTAGTTCTTCTTCTTTTGGACCCACACCATCTTGATGGGAATCCTTGGAGTTGTAGTTGTACTTGATGAAGTGGAACTTGAAGTAGTCTTGGGAATCCACTTGACTAAGGTCTTAGGAGCTTCTTCAAATGCATAAATTTCCTCTTGAAGCTTGTCCTTGCCTTTTTGCTTGTAGTCTTGTGGTGGAAGATCATCTTGAGCTTGTGTCCCCTTGAAAGAAGTATCATACTTCTCTTGTTGAGGAACAAACTCTGTCTTGGGGTATTGATCTTCTTCCCACTCAACTCCATTGGCATTGAACTTTCGTTCAAAAGCAACACCTTGATTCTTCTGGTGCATTCCTTGCTTGCGCACAATTTCCTCGAATTGCTTACTCCCGGCAAGGCTTTTGTACACTCCTTCTCTATAATTCCCTTAGGACCTTTGGCCATGAAGCATCTTCCAATTCCTTCATTTGGTGAGTCAAATATGTCGTAGGTGTTGGTTGACACAAGTGCTAGACCGGCAACACCTTCATCTTGAGTATCTTCGGAGTCGGAGTGATAACTTCTCTCGGAGTGGCTGTCGGAGTCGGAGCCGGATACCCATTCACCAACATGAGCTTGATGTCTTTGTTTTGTGTAGCTCCTTGATGATTTTTCCTTCCTTTCCGAATCCTTGCTTCTCCGTGAGTATCTTCGTTCATAACGATCATCTCTACTCCTTCTCTCTCTTGGTGGTGATTCTTTGCTTCTTCGTTTTGGAGAATCTTCTCTTCTCTTGTAGGGAGCCGTACACTCATTGGAATAGTGTCCGGGTCTTCCACAACTGTAGCAGTTTCGCTCTTGACTCGAAGATCTTTTGTCATTGTAGGACCTTGACTTGAAGCTTCTATCTTTGCTTCTACTCTTGTAGAACTTGTTGAAGTTCTTCACCATTAAGCTCAATTCTTCATTGAAGTTTTGTTTCTCACTTGATGATGTAGGGGCTTCACATGAGGCTTTGTAGGCACAACTTGATTTGTTGTGAAGTTCCTCTTTATCCTTAAGTGACATCTCATGAGCAACAATTCTTCCAATCACCTCCGTTGGCTTGAGATCTTTGTAATTGGGCATCATTTGGATCAATGTGCACACGGTATCATATTTTCCATCCAAGGCTCTTAGAATCTTCTTGATGATGAATCTATCGGTCATCTCTTCACTTCCTAAGCCGGCAATCTCATTTGTGATGAGAGCAAGCCTAGAGTACATTTCAGCGACACCTTCACCGTCCTTCATTTTGAACTTGTCAAGTTGACTTTGAAGCACATCCAACTTGGATTCCTTGATGGAGTCGGTACCTTCGTGCATATCAATCAAAGTGTCCCAAATTTCCTTTGCATTCTCAAGACGGCTGATTTTGTTGAATTCTTCAGGGCACAATCCGTTGAAGAGAATATCACAAGCTTGAGCATTGTATTGCAACATCTTCAACTCATCCGCGGTAGCTTCACGGTTTGGTTCTTTCCCATCAAAGAAGTCACCTTGCAAACCAACACACACAATAGCCCAAACGGCGGGGTTATGTCCAAGAATATGCATTTTCATTTTATGCTTCCAACTAGCAAAATTAGTACCATCAAAGTAAGGACCTCTACGGTGATAATTTCCCTCGCTAGACGCCATACTCTCCTAGGTTGTGAAACCAAGGCTGTTACCACCAAAAGCTATGGAGATCAAAGCAAATGGAGACCAAAGCTCTGATACCACTTGTAGGATCGAAAGTATGTCTAGAGGGGGGGTGATTAGACTACTTGACCAAATAAAAACTTAACCTTTTCCCAATTTTAGTTCTTGGCAGATTTTAGCTATTGTAGGACAAGTCAAGCAATCATCACACAATTCAAGCAAGCATGCAAAGAGTATATTGGCAGCGGAAAGTAAAGCATGCAACTTGCAAGAATGTAAGGGGAAGGGTTTGGAGAATTCAAACGCAATTGGAGACACGGATGTTTTTCCCGTGGTTCGGATAGATGGTGCTATCCTACATCCACGTTGATGGAGACTTCAACCCACGAAGGGTAACGGTTGCGCGAGTCCATGGAGGGCTCCACCCACGAAGGGTAATGGTTGCGCGAGTCCACGAAGGGCTCCACCCACGAAGGGTCCACGAAGAAGCAACCACCCACGAAGGGTCCACGAAGTAGCAACCTTGTCTATCCCACCATGGCCATCGCCCACGAAGGACTTGCCTCACTAGCGGTAGATGTTCATGAAGTAGGCGATCTCCTTGCCCTTACAAACTCCTTGGTTCAACTCCACAATCTTGTCGGAGGCTCGCAAGTGACACCTAGCCAATCTAGGAGACACCACTCTCCAAGAAGTAACAAATGGTGTGTAGGTAATGAACTCCTTGCTCTTGTGCTTCAAATGATAGTCTCCCCAACACTCAACTCTCTCTCGTAGGATTTGGATCTGGTGGAAAGAAGATTTGAGTGGAAAGCAACTTGGGGAAGGCTAGAGATCAAGATTCATATGGTAGGAATGGAATATCTTGGTCTTAACACATGAGTAGGTGGTTCTCTCTCAGAACATATGAGTTGGAATTGTGTATGTATTCTGATGGCTCTCTCCACAAATGAAGAGGAGGTGGAGGGGTATATATAGCCTCCACACAAAATCCAACCGTTACACACAGTTTTCAAATCTCGGTGGGACTGAATCAACAAACTCGGTCGGACCGAAAAGGTAAACCTAGTGACCGTTAGAGATTTTCGGTGGGACTGACATGCAACTCGGTAGGACCGATATGGTTAGGGTTTGGGCATAACGTAATCTCGGTGAGACCGATTACACAACTCGGTGGGACCGATTTTGGTAATAAGCTAACCAGAGAGTTCGTCAGGCAAACTCGGTGGGACCGATTTGCTCTTTCGGTGAGACTGAAAAGTTACAAAAAGGAAACACTGAATTTACATTGCAATCTCGGTGGGACCGATTCGCTCTTTCGGTGAGACGGAAAAGTTACAAAAGGGAAACAGAGAGTTTGCAATCCCATCTCGGTGAGACCGAGATCCCTATCGGTAGAACCGAATTGCTAGGGTTTGGCAGTGGCTTATGACAAGTGAAACTCGGTGGCGCCGGATAGAAATAATCGGTATGACCGAGTTTGGCTTAGGGTTTAGGTCATATGTGGATATGGGAAAGTAGTTGAGGGTTTTGGAGCATATCACTAAGCACATGAAGCAAGAGGCTCATTAAGAAACACCTCATCCCTCCTTGATAGTATTGGCTTTTCCTAAAGACTCAATGTGATCTTGGATCACTAAAATATAAAATGAAGAGTCTTGAGCTTTTGAGCTTGAGCCAATCCTTTGTCCTTAGCATTTTGAGGGTTTCACTTTCACCATCCATGCCATGCCAATCATTGAGCTTTCCTGAAATAATCATCTTGGAATAGCATTAGCTCAATGAGCTATATGTTGTTATGAATTACCAAAACCACCTAGGGATAGTTGCACTTTCACTTAGCTGCGAACCCGTTTCGCCTAAGTGTTTGAAAATCCTACTGAGTGGTGAGCCAGCCTCCCACTCGGGGGCTTAGCTGCGAACCCGTTTCGCCTAAGTGTTTGAAAATCCTACCGAGTGGTGAGCCAGCCTCCCACTCGGGGGCTTAGCTGCAGTCCAGTACTCGCCTAAGTATTTGAAAATCCTACCGAGTGGAGAGCGACCCTCCCACTCGGGGGCTTAGCTGCAGTCCAGTACTCGCCTAAGTATTTGAAAATCCTACCGAGTGGTGAGCCAGCCTCCCACTCGGGGGCTTAGCTGCAGTCTAGTACTCACCTAAGTATTTGAAAATCCTACCGAGTGGTGAGCCAGCCTCCCACTCGGGGGCTTAGTTGCAGTCCAGTACTCGCCTAAGTATTTGAAAATCCTACCGAGTGGTGAGCCAGCCTCCCACTCGCGGGCTTAGCTGCAGTCCAGTACTCACCTAAGTTTGAAAATCCTACCGAGTGGAGAGCGACCCTCCCACTCGGGGGCTTAGCTGCAGTCCAGTACTCGCCTAAGTTTGGAAAATCCTACCGAGTGGAGAGCGACCCTCCCACTCGGGGGCTTAGCTGCAGTCCAGTACTCGCCTAAGTTTGAAAAATCCTACCGAGTGGAGAGCGACCCTGCCACTCGGGGGCTTAGCTGCAGTCCAGTACTCACCTAAGTTTGAAAATTCCTACCGAGTGGAGAGCGACCCTCCCACTCGGGGGCTTAGCTGCAGTCCAATACTCGCCTAAGTTTGAAAAATCTTACCGAGTGGAGAGCGACCCTCCCACTCGGGGGCTTAGCTGCAGTCCAGTACTCGCCTAAGTTTGAAAAATCCTACCGAGTGGAGAGCGACCCTCCCACTCGGGGGCTTAGCTGCAGTCCAGTACTCGCCTAAGTTTGAAAAATCCTACCGAGTGGAGAGCGACCCTCCCACTTGGGGGCTTAGCTGCAGTCCAGTACTCGCCTAAGTTTGAAAAATCCTACCGAGTGGAGAGCGACCCTCCCACTCGGAGGCTTAGCTGCAGTCCAGTACTCGCGTAAGTACGAAACACAACCCAATCCGCAAGGACGACGAGGTGCAGGTCGACTGCCACCTTCTCCTTTGGAGCTTCGCCACAAATGCAACGTGCGCTCCATCCCGACCCACAAGGACGACGAGGTGCAGGTCGAATGCTACCTTCTCCTTCGGAGCTGCGCCACAAATACAAAATTGCCTTGAGTGAAGAACGAGTTTCACTCAACGGAGAATTCATGAAGATATTCAACGATAAACCAAGTTCAGATAAATCCTAAAGGTTCTAGACCGCAGATCGAAGTGCTCAGGCATTCAGCCCGAAAGAGTTTAACGGTTACAAAAACCACTCGGCATTCCGAGGCAAATTTAAGGTGGGGCATAAAAGTTTGTTCACTCCACAGGAGAAGGACTGGCAGGCTCGACGAACTCATCCAAGTCGACGTCGTCGGCGATCCGAGTGGCTGCAGCAATAAAAGTCTCCATAAAAGATCGGAAGTCATGCCTCTGGGTGTTGGCGGCCTTGATTGCTACCAGCTTATATTCTCGCGCCTCCTTGCAGTGGACACGAACCAAAGACAGAGCCACATCAGCACCACACTGGGCAGAAGATTTCTTCCACTCCTGCACTCGACCAGGGATCTCATTAAGTCGAGTCATCAGAGACTCAAGATCATTCTGGAGCGTGGCCCCTGGCCAAAGTGTCGTGTCGATCTGTGACATGGCGACCTTCAGTCGAGCCAAGTAGTCCACAACACCGTCGATGTAGGATTCCAGTCGGAGCAGATTCATGGCAGTTTCAACTTTCACGGGAGAGTTGATGGGGTCCAAACCTGGCTCAATCCGCCCAGTCTCCTCCTTGAAGTTCTGGCAAAACTCTGCATTCACGATCCAAGGATAAGTCAATTTTCGTATGCTGAGTCGACAAAAAAAACATCAGTCGGAACAAAATGTATACCTTCAAGCTTGATGAACAACTTTTTGGCAAGGCTCCTCAGATAGCTCTCCAGATCGTCCCTCCTGCGAGCGATGCCTTCCATCTTCTCGTTCAGGTTGACCTTGTCCTTCTTCAAGCGCGTGACCTCCTTGTTGGCTTCGCCCAGGGCAGATTTCATCTTGGCGTTCTCTTCTTCCAATTGGCTGACTGAAGCAAGTTTCTGTTCAGCCAGAGCGGTTATGTCGTCAGCTTTCTTTTGAGCAGCAGCCAAATCCTGATCCTTCTTCGCCAGAGCTTCGTTCAGTTTTTCTGCAAAGAAATGGTACTTGATTCAGAAAGAGCAGAAGGGTACTCAAGCCTAAGACAAACCAGTCGACAAGCTCGTCTTACCATTGGCGTCGTCCTTGGCCTTTTGCAGCTCTGTCTTCGCCAATTCCAAGTCAAGGTTTAGCTGGATCTGCTGTTTCTCCAAGTCAGCAAAGCGAGCTCCAAGATCACAAGATTTCTGCAATCAGGGAGGGGAAGTTATTTTACAGCGAAAAACGACAAAGACAATAAATACTAAGACTACGCTCGACTGCCCGCAGTCCACCATAGTCTCGGGGACTACACCCAGTGGGTGCACTTTGCGTGCCCCCACCGGTTCGGTTTACACTCGACACGGCCAGACCAGATCGAGCGAAAGGATCAAAATACAAAGACTACAGTCAACTGCCAGCAGTCCACCGTAGTCTCGGGGACTACACCTGGTGGGTGCACTCAGCGTGCCCCCACTAGTCCAAAAATTCAATCGACGCACCCACTGGGTGTACAGATGCAAAGATTTTCGGAAAGAGAGTCTTCACATAGCATATCCTAATAGAACAAGCGGTGACCAACTAACCTGAACATTGCTTTGGAGAGTCGAGCTGGCGTCATAGGCGGCCTGACTGGCGTCCCGCACCGCCTTCATCTTCTCCATCATAATGCCCGCCTGGCGTATGGCTTCCTTGGCAGCATTCACTTTGTCCTCTGGGACATGATGGATCGCAAAAACTGAAGGCGGGTCGGCAGGAGCTTGAGCAGTCGACGAAGAAGGCAGGGCACTCGACAATGGTACGGCGAAGGTAACAGAACCCCGATTGGCATCACCAGCGTCCTGAACGACTGGTTCCGCCATCGGCGTCGACTATGGCACCTTGCTTGCAGGAGCTTTCCTATTTTTCCTCGTCAAAGGCCTCTCAGGCTCTTCATCATCATCATCAGGGAGGTCAATAATGTTAGGAGTTGTTCAAAGATCAATCGCCAAAATCACATCACCCAATGGTACATATTGCAGTTGAGTCGACCAAATAAAGACAGAATGACAGAAATCATACCCAGATTGGAAGTGACTGCATCCTCCATTACCTCATCCTCATCCCTGTAAGCTAAGGTCCCGGAAGTAGCAGCGCTGCCAGTTCCAAAGTTCGTCTGGTTAAATCAAGAAAAAATAAAACAGCAGGGAGCGTCGAGTGAATACAAAGGGAGACAGTCACGCAGAAGCGACGGGGATGTCAATCTTAATCTTCGGCAATGCCTTCCGAGGCTTCTGCTCTGCAACTTTGGGATGCTTTGACGCTTTTTCAGTTGGGGTTGGTGAAGATGTCCGAGGACGCTTTGAAGACTGACCAGTCTGAGCAATCACCTTTTCACGGGCGCTCGGTCGTTCTTGGTCAAGCTTGGATCGCCCCTCCCTGCGAGGAGGCGACTCGACTTCTTCTTCGTCACTTGAGTCGTCGCTTTCTTCGTCCCCTTCTCCGTCAGAATGCCATTCGCCACTGTCGCTGCTGCTCACCTCTCCTTCCGGGTCCTGCTCTTGCTCTCCGTTGGGCACTAAGTACATCTCGATAAGGGCCTGAAAGAAAGCAGGAAGAATAAAGTCAGTCGACGCAGTATAGATAGCTGCGCGAGTGAATTCAGATTATAATCAAAAGCTCAAAATCGGACCTTGTCTGGTTCATGGGACTGGTCGAATGGAGGAACTCTCCTGGCTCCCCTGGGGTTGTCCTTGTTTCCGGTGATGCCCGACAGCCACCCCTCCGGTGTGTCGTCATCGACCTCCTCCGGGTGAATCCGAGTGGTGTCGTCAAGACCCGAATACATCCACATCGGATGGTCCCGAGCTTGAAGAGGCTGGATGCGCCACCGAAGGAAAACCTCCAAGAGATCCATACCTGTGACCCCGTCACGGATAAGCTGGACCACTCGTTCGACCAGCACCCTAACTTGCGCCTTCTCCTCCAGGATCACCTTCAAAGAGGAGGGTTTCCTCACTCGGTTCATGGTAAAAGGAGGGAGGCCGGTCGACTGCCCTGGCGTCGGCTGATCTTTGCAGTAAAACTAGGTCGACTGCCATCCGCGGACCGAGTCGGGAAGAATCATGGCGGGAAAGGAACTTTTCCCTCTCATCTGAACACCAAGACCCCCACACATCTGAATCACTTGTGTTTTCTCATCACTCGGATTGGCCTTTTTCACCGTTTGAGAACGACAGGTGAAAATGTGCTTGAAAAGACCCCAGTGAGGCCGACAACCCAAGAAATTCTCGCACAAAGACACGAAAGCAGCGAGATACACGATTGTGTTGGGAGTGAAGTGGTGGAGTTGTGCCCCAAAGAAATTCATAAATCCCTGAAAGAAAGGGTGAGGAGGCAAGGAAAACGCGCTCACCCTCCCGAGGTTGCGGCTCGAATTCCTTCCCCGGAAGCCGCGCCGATCCATGGGGGGTCAGTCCTCCGTCGGCTAGGTCGTCGAGGTCTTCTTAGCGGATCGTCGAGCGGATCCAGTCGCCCTGGATCCAGCCCTTCGGCAGGCCGGCTCGTGAGGAAGATCCGTCTCGAATGGTCGCCTTCCCCTTTGCCTTTACCGTCGCCTTCTTCGCCCGCTCCAGAGCCACCGTCTTCTCCTTCCCCATCGTCGCCGGCGAGACACGTACGGAGCAGCGGCGCTAGGGCGTGAGCGAGCGCAACGAAGAAGCCTGAAGAGGAGAAGAGGAAATGAGAACGCACTGTTCAAGAAACCCCGGTCCGACGCCTTATATGAGGTTACTTCAGAGTGGCTGACTCGTAGGCCCGGACGATCCTGTCAAATCCCGCAACAATCGCGCGCGTGATACGTGGCAAAAAAGGTGGCCCTATCCCATCCGATTACTGTGGCCTCCCCCGTCCCGCGCGCTTCCCATAATTCAAATCCCGCAAAATCCGCAGGCAGCAGAACAACTTGTCAGACGGAAGATCTCCTCCACACCATCACTCGGAGCTTTTCAAGTAAAGAAACTCACTCGACAAAAAACTAAGAATGGATCAAGGCGAGTGAAAAGGAAGTTGCTGTTGTCACTCAGGTTTAATGATCCGAAACAAGATATGCTCATGGCATGAAAAATGAGTCGGAGAAGTTCTCAACTCCTTCCCCACTCAAACCTCGATCCATTTGGGGGCTAATGATGAAGCTATGTACCTCGGGTAGGGTCATGGACCTGTCCTAACTGCCCTGCCCAAAGACATCTCTAGAAGAAATCACCTTTCAATCGACTTGGAGGTGTTCCACTCGACAGACTCGAAGACACTCGACCAAGAAGCAATCACTCGATCAAGATCCAACCACTCGACGGCCAGGAGACCTAAAGTCACTCCGCATGCTAACGGTCAGTCATTAAGTAGCTTTTATGGTCATCATAGCACTTTATTAGGGGCGTTACCAGTAATGCCTGACCTTAATGTACTTAAAACCCTGCATAACTGAGGGCCGGAGGGGTCTTGCGAACTCTATATAAGCCACCCCCCTCCTTAGTGTAAAGGGTTCGCACCCCTGTGATTCATACACACATAATCCAGTCGACCGCCTCCGGGCTCCAAAAATGATGAAGCTATGTACCTAGGGTAGGGTCATGGACCTGTCCTAACTGCCCTACCCAAGGACATCTCTAGAAGAAATCACCTTTCAATCGACTTGGAGGTGTTCCACTAGACAGACTCGAAGACACTCGACCAAAAAGCAATCACTCGACCAAGATCCAACCACTCGACGGCCAGGAGACCTAAAGTCACTCCGCACGCTCATGGTCGGTCATTAAGTAGCTTTTATGGTCATCATAGCACTTTATTAGGGGCGTTACTAGTAACGCCCGACCTTAATGTACTTAAAACCCTGCATAACTGAGGGCCGGAGGGGTCTTGCGAACTCTATATAAGCCACACCCCTCCTCAGTGTAAAGGGTTCGCACCCCTGTGATTCATACACACATAATCCAGTCGACCGCCTCCGGGCTCCGAGACGTAAGGATACTACCTCCTCCGAGAAGGGCCTGAACTCGTAAACCTCGTGTGCTTACAACTACTCCATAGCTAAGATCTTGCCTCTCCATACCTACCCCCCTACATTACTGTCAGACTTAGAACCATGACAGCTACTCATTTAAATCCAAGAATAATGGTTGTTCTATTTATATGAGAGATATGTTTTATGGTCATGCTCCACTGGTGAATGGTTTATTCTTAATGAATCTCAAGCGTAATGTTACACATATTCATAGTGTGAATACCAAAAGATGTAAGGTTGATAATGATACTCCCACATAATTGTGGCACTGCCGCCTTGGTCACATAGGTGTCAAATGCATGAAGAAGCTCCATGCAGATGGACTTTTGGAGTCTCTTGATTACGTATCATTTGACACATGCGAACCATGCCTCATGGGTAAAATGACCAAGACTCCGTTCTCAGGAACAATGGAGCGAGCAACCAACTTATTGGAATTCATACATACTGATGTGTGCGGTCCAATGAGTGTTGAGGCTCGCGTTGGCTATCGTTACGTTCTCACCCTCACTGATGACTTGAGTAGATATGGGTATGTCTACTTAATGAAACACAAGTCTGAGACCTTTGAAAAGTTCAAGGAATTTCAGTGTGAGGTTGAGAGTCAACGTGACAAGAAAATCAAGTTCTTGCGATCAGATCATGGGGGAGAATACTTGTGTCACGAATTTGGCACACACTTAAGGAAATGTGGAATAGTTTCACAACTCACGCCGCCTGGAACACCTCAGCGTAATGGTGTGTCCGAACGTCGTAATCGCACTCTATTGGATATGGTGCGATCTATGATGTCTCTTACCGATTTACCGCTGTCATTTTGGGGATATGCTTTAGATACTGCCGCATTCGCTTTAAATAGGGCTCCGTCAAAATCCGTTGAGACGACACCGTATGAATTATGGTTTGGGAAGAAACCTAAGCTGTCGTTTCTAAAAGTTTGGGGGTGCGATGCTTATGTCAAGAAACTTCAACCTGAAAAGCTCAAACCCAAGTCGAAAAATGCGTATTCATAGGATACCCTAAAGAAACTATTGGGTATACCTTCTACCTCAGATCCGAAGGCAAGATCTTTGTTGCCAAGAATGGATCCTTTCTAGAGAAAGAGTTTCTCTCGAAAGAAATAAGTGGGAGGAAAGTAGAACTCGATGAAGTATTACCTCTTGAACCGGTAAGTGGCGCAGCTCAAGAAAATGTTCCTGAGGTGCCTGGACCGACTAGAGAGGAAGTTAATGATGATGATCATGAAACTTCAGATCAAGTTGCTACTGAACTTCGTAGGTCCACAAGGACACATTCCGCACCAGAGTGGTATGGAAACCCTAGCTTGGAAGTCATGTTGTTAGACAACGGTGAACCTTCGAACTATGAAGAAGCGATGGCGGGCCCAGATTCCGACAAATGGCTGGAAGCCATGAAATCCGAGATAGGATCCATGTATGAAAACGAAGTATGGACTTTGACCGACTTGCCCGATGATCGGCGAGCCATAGAAAATAAATGGATCTTTAAGAAGAAGACAGACGCGGATGGTAATGTAACCATCTATAAAGCTCGGCTTGTCGCTAAGGGTTATCGACAAGTTCAAGGGGTTGACTACGATGAGACTTTCTCACCCGTAGCGAAGCTGAAGTCCGTCTAAATCATGTTAGCAATTGCCGCATTCTATGATTATGAGATATGGAAAATGGACGTCAAAACGGCATTCCTTAATGATTTCCTTAAGGAAGAATTGTATATGATGCAGCCAGAAGGTTTTGTCGATCCTAAGAATGCTGACAAGGTGTGCAAGCTCCAACGCTCGATTTATGGGCTGGTGCAAGCATCTCGGAGTTGGAACATTCGTTTTGATGAGATGATCAAAGCATTTGGGTTTACGCAGACTTATGGAGAAGCCTGCATTTACAAGAAAGTGAGTGGGAGCTCTGTAGCATTTCTCATATTGTATGTGGATGACATACTATTGATGGGAAATGATATAGAATTCTTGGAAAGCATAAAGGCCTACTTGAACAAGTTTTTTCCAATGAAGGATCTTGGAGAAGCTGCTTATATATTAGGCATCAAGATCTATAGAGATAGATCAAGACGCCTCATTGGTCTTTCACAGAGTACGTACCTTGACAAGATATTGAAGAAGTTCAAAATGGATCAGTCAAAGAAGGGGTTCTTGTCTGTATTGCAAGGTACAAGATTGAGCACGACTCAATGCCCGACCACGGCAGAAGATAGAGAAAAGATGAGTGTCGTCCCCTATGCCTCGGCCATAGGGTCTATCATGTATGATATGCTGTGTACCAGACTTGATGTAAACCTTGTCGTAAGTTTGGTAGGAAGGTACCAAAGTAATCCCGGCATGGAACACTGGACAGCGGTCAAGAATATCCTGAAGTACCTGAAGAGGACTAAGGATATGTTTCTCATTTATGGAGGTCACGAAGAGCTCGTCGTAAAGGGTTACGTCGATGCTAGCTTCGACACAGATTTGGATGACTCTAAGTCACAAACCGGATACGTGTATATTTTGAATGGTGGGGCAGTAAGCTGGTGCAGTTGCAAGCAAAGCGTTGTGGCGGGATCTACATGTGAAGCGGAATACCTGGCAGCCTCGGAGGCAGCACAAGAAGAAATCTGGGTGAAGGAGTTCATTACCGACCTAGGAGTCATACCCAATGCGTCGGGCCCGATGACTCTCTTCTGTGACAACACTGGAGCTATTGCCCTTGCCAAGGAGCTCAGGTTTCACAGGAAGACCAGGCATATCAAACGTCGCTTCAACTCCATTCATGAAAGTGTTCAAAATGGAGACATAGATATTTGTAAAGTACATACGGACCTGAATGTGGCAGATCCGTTGACTAAACCTCTCCCTAGAGCAAAACATGATCAACACCAGAACTGCATGGGTGTTCGATTCATCACAACGTAACTAGGTTATTGACTCTAGTGCAAGTGGGAGACTGTTGGAAATATGCCCTAGAGGCAATAATAAAATGGTTATTATTATATTTCTTTGTTCATGATAATTGTCTATTGTTCATGCTATAATTGTGTTATCCGGAAATCGTAATACATGTGTGACTACATAGACCACAACACGTCCCTAGTGAGCCTCTAGTTGACTAGCTCATTGATCAAAAGATAGTCATGGTTTCCTAACTATGGACATTGGATGTCATTGATAACGGGATAACATCATTAGGAGAATGATGTGATGGACAAGACCCAATCCTAAGCATAGCTCAAAGATCGTGTAGTTCGTTTGCTATAACTTTTCCAAATGTCAAGTATCATTTACTTAGACCATGAGATTGTGCAACTCCCGGATACCGTAGGAGTGCTTTCGGTGTGCCAAACGTCAAAATGTAACTGGGTGACTATAAAGGTACACTACGGGTATCTCCGAAAGTGTTTGTTGGGTTGGCACGAATCGAGACTGGGATTTGTCACTCCGTATGACGGAGAGGTATCTCCGGGCCCACTCGGTAATGCATCATCATCATGAGCTCAATGTGACCAAGTGGTTGATCATGGGATCATGCATTACGGTACGAGTAAAGTGACTTGCCGCGAGATTGAACGAGGTATTGGGATACCGAAGATCGAGTCTTGGGCAAGTAACGTACTGATTGACAAAGGGAATTGCATACGGGATTGATCGAATCCTCGACATCGTGGTTCATCCGATGAGATCATCGAGGAGCATGTGGGAGCCAACATGGGTATCCAGATCCCGCTGTTGGTTATTGACCGGAGAGTCGTCTTGGTCATGTCTGCGTGTCTCCCGAACCCGTAGGGTCTACACACTTAAGGTTCGGTGACGCTAGGGTTGTTGAGATATTAGTATACATTAATCCGAAAGTTGTTCGGAGTCCCGGATGAGATCCCGGACGTCACGAGGAATTCCGGAATGGTCCGGAGGTGAAGATTTATATATAGGAAGTCAAGTTTCGGCCATCGGGAAGGTTTTCGGGGTAATCGGTATTGTATCGGGACCACCGGAAGGGTCCCGGGGGTCCACCGGGTGGGGCCACCTATCCCGAAGGGCCCCATGGGCTGAAGTGGGAGGGGAACCAGCCCCAGATGGGCTGGTGCGCCCCCCATGGGCCTCCCCTACGCCTAGGGTTGGAAACCCTAGGGGTAGGGGCGCCCCACATGGCTTGGGGGGCACTCCACCCCCCTTGGCCGCCGCCCCCCTTGGAGATGGCATCTCCTAGGGCCGGCACCCCCCTAGGGGTCCTATAAATAGTAGGGGGAGGGAGGGAAGCCACACCCTAGCCCCTGGCACCTCCCTCTCCCTCCCGTGACACTCCTCCCTCTCCCTGAGCTTGGCGAAACCCTGCCGAGATCACCGTTGCTTCCATCACCACGCGGTCGTGCTGCTGGATCTTCATCAACCTCTCCTTCCCCCTTGCTGGATCAAGTTGGAGGAGACGTCTTCCCAACCGTACGTGTGTTGAACGCGGAGGTGCCGTCCGTTCGGCGCTAGGTCATCGGTGATTTGGATCACGACGAGTACGACTCCATCAACACCGTTCTCTTGAACGCTTTCGCGCGCGATCTACAAGGGTATGTAGATGCATTCCCCTCTCCCTCGTTGCTAGATGACTCCATAGATTTATCTTGGTGATGCCTAGAAAATTTTAAAATTCTGCTACGTTCACCAACAAAAACTGGACGTACTTCATGTACAAACTGTACAATGTCTTTCGGAGTACCAGGGTTTCGGACGAGAACTCATCTGTTACATGGGCAGTAATGTTTTTTAAACTTATTTGAAATCCTGACTTCTTTTGTGTTCAGTATGCAGCATTCAAAGCGATGTCATCAATTTCCAACACGTTCTGACATCATTTACTGTTTTTCAATCATTTACCAAATTGTTTAGAGAGCTAAATGACCGTGCAATTGAAAATCACTGCAAAATGAACTCTGAAAATGTTGAAACTTGCCTTGGTATCATCATTTCACCACCATAGCATGTGCGAAAGAGTAGAGAGGGTCACGGCAAAAATTGGACGCACTTCGTGAACAAACTGGACAATGTCTTTCGGAGTATCAGGGTTTCGGATGAGAACTCATCTGTTACACGGGCACTTCAATGTTTTTTATACTTATTTGAAATTCCGACTTCTTTTGCGTTCAGTGTGCAGTATTCAAAGCGCGTCATCAATTTCCAACACGATCTGACATCATTTGCTGTTTATCAGTCATTTAACGAATTGTTTAGAGAGCTAAATGACCGTGAAATTGAAAATCACTACAAAATGAACTCTAAAAATGTTGAAACTTGCCATGGTATCATCATTTCATCCGCATAGCATGTGCGAAAGAGTAGAGAGGGTCACAAAGAAACTAAATACAGAAAAAAATTACTCAGAAATAAATAGAAGAAAATAAATAAAGCAGAAAAGAAAAAAATATAAAAAATTACTCAAAAATAAATAGAAGAAAATAAATAATGCAGAAAAAAACTATATAAAAATTACTCAAAAATAAATAGACGAAAATAAATAATGCAGAAAAGAAAAAACTCTAAAAAAATTGTTGGGGCACTGCCCAATGGGCCTGCCAGACCTAGGGTGTGCAAATTCAGGCCCAGAAGGTCCGGCAGACTCACAGGGTAGCGCGCCATAGTTAGGCCCAGAAGCCTGCTATATAGACGAGTTTGAAAGAGCAGTCACGACTGGGTTTATGAACCAGTGCGGCTGCCCTTCGCCCGGCGAGGTGGGACTAAACTTTGTGCACCGCCAGTGGCAGCGCAACACCTTTAGTACCGGTTCGTGGCTCCAACCGGTACAAATGGGGGGCCTTTAGTACTGGTTGGAGCCACAAACCGGTACTAAAGGGGTCCACTTCCCGCTGCTTGACCTGACCAAAATTGGCCTTTAGTACCAGTTGGTGGTTCCAACCGGTATTAAAGGCCCCTCCTATATATATATATATATATATATATATATATATATATATATATATATATATATATATATATATATATATATATATATATATATATATATATAGCACTCGCGAAAAATTCAGTTTTCATCCGCGCGCCGCCCGTCTTATATCCAACTAGCTTCATCGCTCGATATCGTCGCCGCCGCCGTCGCCACGCCGTCTCCCATCGCGCTCCGCCCTCGCCGCGCGCCGTCGCCCCCGCCGCCCGTCATCGCCGTCCCCGCCGTACGTCGTCCCCGTCGCGCGTCGTCATTCCCGTCGCCCCCGCCGCCGCCCCGTACTACGTCGCCGTCTCGATCGCGCCGTCGTCCCCGCCGCCCGTCATCGCCCTCCCCGTCGCGTCGCCGTCTTGCGCCGCCGCCCGTAGGCTGTCGCCCAACGCTCGTACACACACACATATTTTTTGTACTTATTTTCTTTTTTCTATTGTTTAGATTAATGTTAGATGAGTTACGCAGATAAGAATGTTAGAATGTTAATTAATGTTAGATGAATCGGATAGAAAAGTTGTTAAATAGTCATGTGAATTGTTAGATGAATTAGCTAAATATTAATTAGGTATACATATATGAGATTTGAACTAGTTGAATTAATATAACTAGTTTATTTTTAGTAAGAAAATTAATAGAACGAGTTTATTTTTAGTAAGAAAATTTAGGTCTATGAGATTATTTGAACTAGTTGAATTAATATAATTAGTTTATTTTTAGTAAATGCTTAGCTGAACTAGTTCAATTAATATAACTAGTTTATTTTTAGTAAGGAAATTTAGGTATATGAGATTTGATGATCTAATTAAAATATTACTATATATAGCTACTTTATATATTTTAGTAAGAAAATTTATAGAACTAGTTTATTTTTAGTAAATTCTTAGTTGAATTTGTTGAATTAATAGAACTAGTTTATTTTTAGTAAGAAAATTTAGGTATATGAGATTTGATGATCTAACCAAAATATTACCATATAGAACTACCTACTTTATTATATAGAGATTTGATCATCGAATTAACATTTTACTATATAGAACTAGCTACCTTATATTTTTAGTAAATTCTTAGTTAAATTAGTTGAATTAATAGAACTAATTTATTTTTAGTAAGAAAATTTAGGTATATGAGATTTGATGATCTAATCAAAATATTACTATATAGAACTACCTACTTTATTATATAGAGATTTGATCATCTAATTAACATTTTACTATATAGAACTAGCTACCTTATTTTTAGTAAGAAAATTAATAGAACTAGCTTAGTTGAATTAGTTGAATTAATTAGTTGAACTAGTTAGTTGAATTAGTTGAGCTATTTTATTTAGGTATATTTTTCGTAAGTGCTTAATTGAATTAGTTGAATTAATAGAACTAATAAGTGTTTAATGTTTCACGTAAGAACATAGGAATGTCGTCTGACGACGAACACGATTTCATTACGTTCAAATATTGCGAAGACCAGCGCGGCCTGTGCGGCAGAAATTTTCTAGTTGATGATAGGCGCTTCAGCATCAAGTTGGATGAGAACTTTGAAGTGGATATAGTAAGTCAGAATGACAAGTCTTTTTTCATAATTAGGCATGACTTATTCTTCATTTGCTTCAACTTTTAATTTTAATTTTTCACTATTCTACTAGTGTATCCCCTGCCATGCAAGAATTTTTGTCTTGGATAAGATAGGTTTCAATCCTAACAAAACTCTGGAGCTAAAAAAAGTTTACTTGAAGACCGAGTATGGTTATACCTTCAACGTCAAATTATACAATGCAGACACATACACCTATTTTGAATGCAAAACTTGGCAAGCACTATGCAAGGCTTATGCATCTAAGCCTGATATGGTTATCACCTTTGATATTCGTCCGGAAGATGATATTGAAGGTAATAGAGACATGTTGGTCGATGTGCAGATGCCTCCAGTTCTACGATTATGTGAGTTTCTCGACCATATTTATGTCTTCGATATTATTTATTCAAAAATAGTTGACAAGTAATTTATATTGACAACTTATTTCCAATCAAGCAAACATGTCCGGCGCTTGGTAGATAGCACCGTCCACTGTCCCGCGGCTGAACTAAACTGCGACTAGACAAGTCATTATATTTCATGGCTTGAGGATCTTGATGCTGTCAAAACAAAAAAATCCTGCACTTAGAAATGTTAGTACTCAAAACGTCTGACCAATAGTGGTCGTAATGAACTACGGTCACATATATTTAGGAAAGATGGTAAGATTTCTACTATTTCTCCTCAATGCATCTTTTGCGTACATTATTTTTTTAAGCTAAACTTCATTGCTAAGTATGTTACTACACGATGTTCTTCAACAAGGACTCCCGATGAATGTTGTGCCTGATTGGATCGAGACTAAAGGTACCATGAATATTCTTAGCTTACGGCCAAGATATCCTACAATGCACTTTAGTGCATTCAGGTTTTCTAATAGCGAGGAATGCTTAATAGTAAAAGACTGGAGCAAAATTGGGAACGATCGCAGAGAAGTACTAGCGGCAGCAATCAGAAGAGCAACCCACGATTAGGAGACATGTTCATCTACATGCTCCAATATGATGAATCAGGAAAGCTATACACGTTCTATGCTATTTTACCTGAGAGAGAGCAGTAGGAGTGATTAGCTAGTTCGTGCTCTTACACTACTAGGAAAAGGCCTACTAATGGCGCACCAGTTTTGCCTACTAATGGCGCATCACTGGTGCGCCATTAGAATCACGCCACTAGTATTTATTACTAATGGCGCACCACTGGTGTGCCATTAGTATCTGGTATACTAATGGCGCACCACCTAGTGCACCATTAGTATATAACACCATGCGCCATTAGTATGCCTCTCAGGGCCATATTTAACCATGTGCTTTGGCATACTAATGGCGAACTCTGTAGTGATGCGCCATTAGTATGAATATTAGGTTTTTTTTACTTTTCTGATTTTTGCACAGGTTACAAAATATATTATTTGACAGAATATAGACAGTAGCACACAGCAACAGCAGATTCATCGAATACAATAGAAGATTAGTCTCCGAATACAATTCATCATATTAGTCTTCGAATTCAAAAGACCGAACAAAGGTAAAACATTACAAGTCTCGAGACCGCGAGTATCGAGTTTGTCGGAAGTAATACTAATCATAACAAGTCCTACTAATCATCATCATACAACTTCTACTCGTTATTCATAACAATTCATACGATCATCATCTTGATAGTCATCGAACCAACCCTACTTAATTGTTCTTAGCACATGATCATCAGTATTAGGCAGGACCTAAATACCCTATTTAAGCTAAAATAGCATAAAACAATATAGACCCTGACTCTCCATTATGGAGAATGGAGAACATCCTGTCTTCAATTCTTGCGCTTCGCTTCCTTTTGCTTCCAAGAAGCTCCTTACGACTGTCCATACATTTTTTCCATCCTTTGATTTTCATGTCTCCACTTCTTTTAGAAATCTCGTATGGACAGTTGAGATTCGTAGGACGACCTGGCTGTATGTTCAAAACATTAAGACTACCTTTCTGATACATCATATGAGGCACACAATTCTCTGGGATTATCTGTTGAAAAACATAGTAATAACTTCATAGTTAGCAATGATGTACTAGTTTTAGAAGTATGCAAAAGATGCACGGATGTCGTAATAGTAAAAATCTTACCAGGGTATCTCCATGGTAGTTACCGTAGTTGAACACATGCACTAGTGGCACGTATTTACCATAATGTTGAGGAGTTTGATTGTGGATAATGTAATTCTCAATGTCAGTACAAAATCCGACCAGATGATTTTTCTCCTTGTAAGTTGTTAATTCGGAGCCATCGGTGTAGTGGGTTTTGTCTACCATCTCCCGCACATTCTTTGAACAATAAAAATAAGCTGTCAATGGAAATAAGCTGTCAACTATTTTGAAATAAACAATATAAATTAGCTAATAACTATGTTTGAGAAACTCACATAGCGGTAGAACTGGAGGCGTATCAACAAGGACCCAAATGTCCATATTGTCTTGGTTGATGTCAGGATTACCAAGATCCATGGTGATAAGCATACCCTCATCAAAACCATACATCTTGCAAAATGCTTCCCAATTTTTGCAACCAAAATGGGTTACGCTCTCAGAATTATATAGATTTACTTCAAAGTCCACATCGTGATGAGTCCTTAGGTGAATTTTCTTTGTTTCAGAAATTTCATGGTCTTCAAAATCCATCCTCTCCAAGACATAGCGTCTTGCATGGCATGGGATAAGCTATACTCGAATTGTAAAAGATGAAAATTACACGTTGAAATAGTTGAAGTCATGCTTAATTATGAAAATAACACTTGTCGTCGTTGTGTACCGTTTCAACTTCGAAGGTCTCCTCGAGCTTAATGCTGAAGCGCCGATCATCGTCCAGGTGAGGCATGTCGCACAGACCTCGATCGTCGTGGCACCAGTCGCACTCCGCCGGGAGACTTTCGTCGTCCGATGATGATGACGACATATCCTACGTTCATAATTCAAAACTACATCATTTAGGGTTTGTCGACACCGAGGCATCCTAAAAGCTAAGCTTTTATCATTTAGGGTTTGTCGACGCTGAGGCACCCTAAAAGCCTAAGCTTTCATCATTTAGGTTCTTATCGACACCGAGGCACCCTAAAAGCCAAGGTTTTATCATTTAGGGTTTGTCGACGTCGAGGCACCCTAAAAGCCTAAGCTTTCATCATTTAGGTTTTGTCGACGCCGAGGCACCCTAAAAGCCTAAGCGTACATCATTTAGGTTCTCATCGACACCGAGGCACCCTATAGAAGCCAAGTTAAGTTTTCATCATTTAGGGTTTATCGATGCCGAGGCACCCTAGGTTGGGCCTAATCACTTGGCACTAATCACTTGGCTCTATTGCCACCTATGTTGGGTTTATCATCTAGGGTTTATCGATGCTAAGGAGAATTCTAAGTTGGGCCTAATCACTTGGCTCTATTGCCACCTATGGTTTAATGCAGCAAGAATGGCGGGGCAGTTGATCCTACTTAACTAAGTACTACGATACCCCGGCCCATGCATTAGTCGCAAGTACCCCATATGTCCTATTTTTAGCAAAGTCATGCTAAAATTCACGGAAAATTTCAGCATGACCTTTGCTGAAAATAGGACATATGGAGTACCCGAATTTGCCGGAACGGAAGTTAATCGACATTCCGGCAGACTCAAGGGCCTCTCGGGGTACCTGCAAATTCATCACGACACAATGGTCGGAGACAAAACCCAGCCACAGACCATATGGTCCTCTGCTTTCATATGGAAAAAATCAGCTCAACTTATGTGAGCTTCCATTCCAGATATAATAGGTCACCAAACAAAAAATCATCCAGATATAATGGTACAGCAAAGAAACAACTTAATCCATGCCTCAGCTTATGAACAGTCATTACTTCAAATACAGAAGAAGGAACAATTTATTTGTGACATAGTTACAAATGATGACAGAATAAAGCAACACCCTGCACTAGCCTAAAAACAAGTGAAGTTTCACCCATATAAGAACAACTTTATAAAATCAGAGAAGTTGCTAAATTTTTTGTATCCTTCATATACACTGGAGTACAATGCTTTATAATGTTCCATCATCATTACAGAAAATTGACAATTGTCCATAACAGTTAACTGAAATTTTTGCCTCATAGCTTGGGTGGGTTAAGTACTAGGAGACTTTGTAATGTGCAGTACAGGTGCAGTAACAGGCTTCTGAGTTAAGAAAACATTTCTGTTTGATTTTCAAACCACACACTTACTTTCAACTATAAACAAAACTGACTTGCTGTTAATGAAACTCATGGTGGAAGTAACTACTAGCAGCATGTCATTATCATGGCAGTCCACTATATATTTTTATGACAAAATACATCATTATCAGGGCACATTATGGCCATTTTCTTACATGATGCTAACTGTACCTAACTGATTTTTTGACAGTAGCTCAAGTTTTTGACAGTAGCTCCTAACTGTACCTAACTGAATTTTTTGACAGTAGCTCAAGTTTTTGACAGTAGCTCCTAACAGTAGCTCCTAACTGAATTTTCTGCTTAAAGGGAAGGCTGACTTAAGTGGCAAGATGATACAATTTGCGTAACATAACAATATATGCATCTTAATATAACACCATCTCCTAACAGAAATAGTATCCAGATCTACTAGGGGGCAAAGTAGAACTGATATTCTTTTGCTGACCTCTAGTACAAGGTATAGAAGAGGAGGTAAGAGAAGAAATAGTGACATTTCTCTTAGCAGGAGACTTTTTCTCTCTTCTAGAAACAACAGTAAATTTCTCCTCCTCTTCCACTACAGTATCATGCCAACTTAGACACAGGGAGGCGACATTTCCATTGGAGTCATGAATATCTAAACAGTGTTCAGTTTTCTTACTAATTTGTTCCCTGGATAATTCCAATTCCTTGAGAACATGAATGAAAATCAAAATTATCCAGAGGTATATCAACACCCATCATTGATGCTCTAAACATAATCTCCTTAGCTACTTAATTCCCCAACCCTAGCTACTTAATTCTCCAACCCCTTTTCTTGTCCAAAATTCTCCAACCCCTAACCCTAGAACACATCAGAAGGAAATCAAGAGGGGGAAGAGGGGGAAGTGGCACGGGTGCTCACTTGGGAGGTCGAGGGCGACTCGGGGTAGCCGGAGCTAGTCGAGGCGGCGCGAATTCGGCGTCGAGCGGTGGCGATGGTGGCCGAGGCGGAGGAAATCGGCGGGCGTCCGAGGGCATCCGAGGAGGCGCGGGGGCGGCGACGGAGACGGAGGCGCGGGGGCGGCTGCGGAGACGAAGGCGCGGGGGCGGCGGCGAAGACGGAGGCGCGAGGGCGGCGGCGGAGACGGAGGCGCGAGGGCGGCGGCGGCGTGGGGGCGGCAACGGAGACGGAGGCGCGGGAGCGGTGGCGGCGTGGTGGCGGCGACGGAGACGGAGGCGCGGGGGCGGCGGCGGCATGGGGCGGCGACAGCGGCGGCATGGGGGCGGCGACGGAGACGGAGGCGCGGGGGCGGCGGCGGCATGGGTCGGGGCAGCGGGAGGAATTAGCTAGGGGGCGAGGGAGAGGGAGGAAGGGGATCTGGCGAGAGGGAGGGAATTAGCTAGGGGGGAATCTTACTAATGGCGCACCCGCGGTCGGTGCGCCATTAGTAATATTTTTACATAGCAATGGCGCACTAGGAAGAGGTGCGCCATTAGTAATCTTTTTTTACATAGCAATGGCGCACCAGGCAGAGGTGCGCCATTAGTAATCTTTTTTTATATATATAGCAATGGCGCACCAGCCAGAGGTGCGCCATAAGTAATTTTTTTTTGTTGCATGTAATAATTTTTTAGAAAATGAATATGAATATGAAACAGTAATATTTTTTATAAAAACAGTAATAATTGTTGTTTAACAACAATTGTAGTCTACACTTTTTTATTATTATTTTTTAAAAATGAAGAGGGGAGAGGAGGCGGAGCTCACCGGGGAGCGGGGGAGGGTGCGGGGGGTGCTCGTCGGCGGTGGTGGAGCGGGGGAGGGTGCGGGGGGTGCTCGTCGGCGGTGGTGGAGCGGGGGAGGGTGCGGGGGGTTGTCGGCGGTGGTGGTGGAGCGGGGGAGGGTGTGGTGGGTCGTTGGCGGCGGCGGAGCTAGCGGGGGAGGGTGCGGGTGGGATCGAGATCGAGATGGAGGGGGAATCGAGATCGAGATGGAGGGGGATCGAGATCGAGTGTCCTCATGAATATTCAATATTTTATCATATTGAATATGAGAAAAATATCATCAAATTTGAAAAAATATTCATGAATTCAAAAAGTGCCCATGAAATTTAAAAATATTCATCATATGAAAAAGTGCCCATGAAATACAACCGAGAAATGAAGACTACGATTTAAATACAGTCGATCTTAGCTAGCTATCTGTTCATAATCTTCTTGCCCTTCTTTTTCTCAAATGGAGTTCTTCTGTGGAACGGACGTCCTTTAGGTAGGGTGGTCCTGCTTCTTCTTGTGGTGTATGTTGCTACTTCATCGTCGTCGTCATGTTCGATCTTCGGGTCGCCGTACTTGTCGAAGTCTTGCTCATTGGCTACTCCATCCATTCCGATGATCTTCCTTTTGCCTCTCCTCACGACAACACGACTGGGCTTTGACGGGTCGGTAATGAAGAAGCATTGGTCCACTTGGGAAGCCAGTACCCATGGCTCATTTTTCGCGGTGACGTTTGCGCCCGTGGTCTTGATTTGGCTTCGGGTATAACCATGGTGGTGAAATACCGGTCTTCTTTTAGGACGCTCTTGGCCCATCTGACACGGAACATCGGGACCTTCTCTCCAGCGTAGCTCAGCTCCTAGATCTCCTCGATCCTTCCGTAGTATCTGTCCTTGTCGTTACCGGTGTAGGATTCCATCGTTACCCTGGAGTTCTGATAACCATCGCTCTTCATGTCCTTGTCCTCGGTGTAGAATGTGTAGCCGTTGATATCGTACGCCTCATAGGTCATCAGGTTGTGCTCGGCGCCCTTTGACAAGGCGAATATGAGTTGTTCTTCCGCGGAAGAATCCTCATTTAAAGGGTACGACAGAAGCTTCTGCTTGAATTCGGATGTAACTTTTCGAGTAGATGATTTTTCATATAAAATACTTTTTCATCCGAGTTCGTACGCAAAAGTTATGCCCATTTTACAAATTCTCGAGAGATTTCGCAAATAAAGTCGAAATTCATATTTGTAAATTTTCACGACTAGACCACATATCACATGGGAAACTTTTTTTTTGACATTTCCATCATTTTTGTTTATTTTTTTTAAAACTGAAAAGGCGGTCCAGGGGGGTGCATTCGGTGGAAGTGGTGGCCAAGTTACTAATGGCGCACCGTGGGAGTGGTGCGCCATTACTAGTTGACTCCAACGATGCAGCATTAATAGTTTTGAAAAAAAAATTAAAAAAATTCACTAATGGCGCACCGTGGGAGTGGTGCGCCATTACTAGAACGGTGCGCCATTAGTAGTTTTGAAAAAATTTAAAAGAAAGTTTTTTTACTAATGGCGCACCGTGGATGTGGTGCGCCATTAGTATTTGGACACTAATGGCGCACCAACACATGGTGCGCCATTAGTATATAGTAATGGCGCACCACATGTCTGGTGCGCCATTAGTGTCAATTCCATCTATAGCCCTTTTCCTAGTAGTGTTAGTACTTGTCCTCTCATGTCCGTGTTCTTCTTCCTGAACTTAATCTCAAAGAGTGATTTGCTTTTGTGGTGTTATGAACGCTTATAATATCATTATCATATTGAACTCGATGATATCTTTGCTTCTGGTACAAGTGAATGTTTCTTCTTTAAGCTAGTGTTGGTGGTGATTAGATAGCGGTAATGACTATATGATGATTAAGTAGTGGTAATGAGACGACTATTATATCATGATTTTTAATTAGCTAGCTATGAAAACTGTTGTTGGTGATGATATATATGATGCAAGAGTTTTTATATTAATATGATGATGATGATGATGATGATGATGATGATGATGATGATGATGATGAGTTATTATATCATTTATGAAAGAAACCGCAGATTAGTTTCAACTGGATGGATTGTAGCTAAGTGATCAAGTATATGCCATATCCATATTACCTCGATCACTTAATTAGGTGATCAAGTATATATAATGTGGATATGGCATATACTTGATGACTTAGCTAGGATCCATATGCATCCAGTCAAACTAATCTGCGGTACTTTCACCTAATGATTTAACAACTCATTATAATGTAAAACAATCACTAAATTAAATTGAAAACACAAAATTAAAGTAAAAATAAAAAAAATAAAATCAAAACACACCCAAATATTTATGACCGGTTGGTGTTACCAACCGGTACTAATGTCCTACGTACCCCCGGAGCTGGCTCGTGCCACGTGGTTGCCCTTTAGCGCCGGTTCGTGCATAACCGGTACTAAGGGGGGGACCTTTAGTCCCCACACTTTAGTGCCGGTTAGCGAACCGGCACTAAAGGGCCTTACGATGTTGTGCACTAGTGCTCGCCCGCTAGCAGCACCGCCAGCGTCAGGTAGAACTGGAGGCCGCCAACTAGGAGTTTAACAAGGCGGCAGACGAGGTGTGCGGCATGACAGATGACGAGGCGGAGGACATCGCCAGCTCCAGCGAGGCCGCACCCCGCCGACACAACCACGATGCCGGCACATCCGCGGGCGCAGCCCACAACGATGAAGAGTAGAGCACGGTGGGTCGCCGTCGCTCGCCTTCCCTCCCGTTAAAGCCAAGCTTGGTAGGCTCAACATCGTCGACCGATTAGCCACTTTGCAGCGACGTGAAGGCGGACAGCGTCACTTTCCAGGGCTCCGGATGCCGAGGTTACGGAGGTGGAGCTGGAGAGCGCCGAGGCGAAAGTGGAGAAGGGAAAGCATCAATTCTCGGGGCTAATGGCCGTACATGGGGAACGGGATCTGGCGATAATAGATTAGGCAAATTAATAATATCTCCAGAGCCGGAGGAGCACCACTTTTAGTTGAAGTAAGTGCGAAATATAATGAAATTCATCATGTTTATATGAAATCCATCATGTTTATCTGAAAATCCAGCCGTGTTTGGCCAAATTTCGTCCGGTTAGTTCGAATTGTTGTCCAAATGTATGCAGGCAACGTTGGATGGCCGTCTCCCGCGTCCATGTCTACGGACTAGTTTCCCATTGAAGATGCCCTTACTCTTGTTCTGATATATTGGTCCACCTCATATTTAGTATCAAACTTTGATCATAAAATTAACAAATAAAACATAGTTTATATGTCAATAGAAAACTACTCCGGCAGCAATCGTCGGCCTGTTGGACTAACTAACTTGCCTGGATTCAAGAGTCTGTGAGTTGCTGAATTTGTGGTTTAGTAGAGTCAATAGTTGGTCAAGTTCATTAGTCCAGTTTATGATCGCTGAGATGCGGTGATGTTTCCGTATCGGCAGCGTGACTGCTTGGTTTTTTGTATCCTTGGACATTTTGGTTTCATAATGTATGAAACTGGAAATGCACACTCATACAAAAAGATTCTGTGAACAACAATGTCAAAGCTACAAGAACGTCAAGTTGTCTTGACCTGAAACTTGCGAAGAACAGTTATTATTGGGTGTCTAGGTCTTCAGTTTGGGCATTCCAGTATTTTCAGTGGAGTAATTCCACAATGCACAGCCATCTTCATTGAACAACTGAAAGTTATCCAGAAGACAATCGCTTGTTTACTCTTTGACAACCAATTGATTTGCAAACTATTCTATTCTTAGACTAGAAGGCAAAGTTATGTGGTCGGTTGGATGGAGAGCTTGGCGTGGCGATGTGGCATGCTGCTCTGCAGCGCCACGAATGGAGAGCTCAGTCAATGATGGCGGGGCAACCAACTAATCTGCGACAGCGTGGAAGGAGAGCTCGGCGGTCAATGGCGGCTCGACCAGCTGTTCTGTGACGTTTCGGAGGGAGAACTTCTTGTACTGGTGTGCGTATGCATAGGTGTTGTACTGTCCTAGGAGCTCACTCCCCCAGGATCCCACAAGTTCGCGTAGAGCTCGGACATCAGTGGCAGCGTGGCAGGCTAATCTGCCGCCTCCACACGAGGAGTCGTGAGATTAGTGCATCACATTCAGAAGTCGCCGCCCGTGATTAGGGCATTGCATTCAGGCATTCGGTAGATTAGAAGACAGATTTAGCTAGCACTGGGATCCATCGCCATTTTAGGGCCTTGAATCTTTTCAATCCTTGCCAGGACAGTTCTTGCCATGAATGACGGGTCTCTCTCTGTGGTCTTAGTCCAAAAGCTGAAATAGGGAACAAGATGTGCCTTGCCGTGTGGAGTGTTGGGTATATTTTGCACTTGCTCCATCAGCTGCAGAAACTATAGCCCAAAAGTAGCATACTGTTACTATTTCGTATCATCTGTTGATGATTTGGTTTTTCAGAATTGAATTGGCGAATGATGAAAAGGTGTAATGTCCAAGGATTTTTGCTAGATGATTTATTGATCTGGTTTAATTTTAGTAGGCATCTGGGTACTATTTATGAATTGATAGTGCACCTTGCTTAAATCCTACAGTAGTGTTTTTACTTTTCTGTAACAATCTTCTCGAAATTTCATACTAACATGTGGCTTGGCTTGTACCAACGATAAAGTCCTGCTTTATGTTGCTCAATCCTAAGTTGTGCCATCCTTTTGTAGTGATAGCTGTATTGGGCCGGGTTGCAACGAAAGCATTCAACACATTCAGGAAACACATTTCAAGGGCCTTGTATGTCGATCTGGAGCCACTGTAAGTACATTATGGCAGGAAATCAAAGTCAGTTTCCTCATTTATCCTTCACCGTAGGACTATTATGACTGCTGCATTTGACTGGTGTTGCACAGAGTATACATGCCCCATTGCAACACACGGGCATTGTTCTGATTCTTATAAATTCACATTTCAATTGCTTATGAACAAAGATGGTACAGATATTGAAGGAGGCTCAACATTGATGGTTACACCCTGCCGAGATTTGTGAAAACTTTCCACTTTCTTTTCTGGGTGTAGCATCTGCAGGCCTACATGCAATCATTGTTTTTATTAAGCAACAGAATGCTACAGTTATGTATAGAGTTACAGGCGAGAGGCGATGAGAGTTGGTTAATGTTGGTATTCAACTGGTTGCCTCATATGGTTTGGTACGTCTATATAAAGCTCACATGTATTTCGCTACATTTGTCTAAAAAAAGTGTAGCCGCGTATATTTTCGGTTCAAAGGTTTGCATCAAGTATAATTTCACTCCATGCAGATAATACATTTCTTAGCACCCAATGTACTGTTTAGGGGAAACGGATCCTTCTGCATGCTTTTTGGTCTGCCCTACTTTATGTAGTTCATGCTGACTCCTTAATTCTTCAGTTATAATGAGCTATTCATGGATCTAGCAACTGACTGTATTTTCTTTGTCCTGAGATCATGGATACCTTTTTGTCATGAGATCATGGATACTTGAATGCCCTTTGTTGACCATATACAGTTTCTGATTCTTTTAGTACGTTTACGCCTCATCTGAGCTTGTGGAACCCATTTATTTTCCAAAAGATCACTTGTGCCTGCTTAGTCTTGGGATCCATTTTTTTGTTCCTATGGGACCAATCTGTAGAAGAATGCATTCTCCCAAGCCATGGAAGAAATCGGCAGGTGGACAAAGTTGAGGGCCTGAGGCAGCAATAGTAATTCGAAGGCACTGGGCAATAATTGATTGGTCAAAGGTAGTGTTTCCTGTCGAGTTTCAGTTCACAGGGAAGAAATTGTTTCTATATGTGCCTTTGGTTTTCTTTCGCTTAGGAGTTCGTATAGTTCTTTTTTCAGGGCAAGAGATTCTTCAACTAGATAAGAGAGATCACTCTGATTAATTAGATCAGAAGTTACTTTTTCCATCGAGCTACAGTTGACAGGGAAGGTATCTATGCCTTTGGTTTTCTTTTACTTAGGGAGTTTGTATAGTTTTTTTTTCAGGGGAAGAGATTCTTCAGCTAGATGAGAAAGAGCACTTTGATTAATTAGATCTTAAGTTGCGTGTGATGATGATTGCTCGTGCAGGCTACAACGGCACAAACCACCAGGCGAGGTCGTTAGTGAGGAGCCGTTGGTGGACATGAGTAAAGCTTCTTGACCTATACGATTCATGGTTTGGCATATTTGCTTCATCGGAGTGCTTCATGTACTTACTTTGAGATGATTAAGTTCCTTAATTTGCATTGGTTTATTTTTGCTGCATCTCCTGCAATACATTAGTGAAAAGCTTAGCAGTGTTGATCTTCTAAACTTGAAGTTACAACTTGCTTAACCTCATAATAATTTAGTTTTGCAGAGTGCACAAATCATTTTGAGGAAACAGTGAAGAAAAAAGTTGGGGCATCCTGGGTAATCAGCTGGGAGAAGCCCAGAAAAATCTGTCCGGAGTGGTGACAATAGCAGCAACATGCCTGATGCAAGACCCTAGAATAGTGATTGGAGCATTAAAGCCATGGTATTATTCTCTTTTGATTTTTATTTGCATGTCCTTCTTTGTTCAGACATTTAAATGTGTTATTTGTTTCTACCAGGTGGTATTCATTTTTTTCTTTCAAGATACACTCTTATCATATATACGTTTTGGTGTTCTTGAAAGTGCTTTGTGGTTGTACAAGGAATCGATGAAACAACGCCATTTCATCAAGGAAGGGGCTGTAATTTCCTTACATAGCATATATAGCTCATTAGGCAAGGCGTTCGTTGTTGCAACATCTTGGTCAGGGTAGGATCCCCTTCTACTAAATTGAACTTCTTGGCATCCAACTATATGTGATACCCCCTTCTCCATAAATAAAGGACATTTTACAAGCATGTAGTCCTTATTATTTGTCAGAAGGGACCTCCTTTTAACAGTTTCCGCCCTTCTTTAACGATGCAGGCTAGCTCATTCATTAGGGGTTGCTCAGCTATGCTTTTTTGAAAGTGACTGGATTATATGTATATGCCACTCGGTGTTGAAGGGTTTGTTCATGCCAAATCGAAGAAATCTTGTGATGTTACCAGATATTGCCCATTTACTCATTCTGCATGCGATGGTCAGGGTCTGATTATTTTTATCAGAGGACTTCCGTTTGGAAAATAATCCAGTGGCGCTCGCCTATTCTCTTTACTTATGTACCTAGACAATAGTGCTCTATTAATTTTTGTTGTGTGAATAATCAATCTTCGTGTTTATGAGAAATGATAATGACTCGCACCATTACCATACTTGTTGAAAGTATGCTTTGCTGCAATACAATCTTATATTTACCTCATGTTATGGTTTGATTCATGTATAGCTTCCAAGTACCAAGTTCATGGCATGTCCAAATTGAGAGGATTCACTTATATAAAAATAAGTTAATTCTCAATTGTCATTGGGGCTCATTAATTTCTAATGTGTCATAGTAATGCTTTCAAAATATGCAGAGTCCAAAAGATATACCCATTTGAAAATAGATACAGGGAAATAATCATGTTCTTTGTGAGCACGCAGGAAGTTTATTAAGATTCATATATAAAGGTTACAATAATGTACTATCTTGGTTCACTAATATAAGATGCTTTGAATATTTTAATAAAGACTACATACAGACTGAAATGAGTGAAGAAACACACTACAACACGTCTATATACATCCAATTAAGAAATAAGTTAGAAATCCCTATAATCTGGAATGGAGGGAGTATCATTCGTGGGTAGCAATAATTAAACACTCAAATAATATGTTTCAAATTCCAGAATAAAGCACTTGGTCAAACTTCATCGTACGCCCCATCCTATCCCACAACCCTTCCAGCAGAGGGCAGCGCAATATGCATATACAACACCCTTAATAACGTAATCTCAAGGGAGATCGAGTTCGTGCGGTCAAGTCCTTTTGCTTGGGCCAAGCCCAAAAACAGTGCAAAAAAATACAAATGAAATAAAAAAATTCAAAAAAATGTTCGTCACCAAAAAATTGAACCAATTTTTAAAAATGTTCTGAAAAACTGCAAAAAAAAATTCCTTTTCAAAAACAAAATGGTGTTTTTCTGAACAAGAAAAAATAAAATTGATTGAAAGACTATTCCATGCCGAACTACTCCTTCATCGGATGGAAGTACGAAGCTGAATTAGGTCTTGACGAACACCATTAGGGTGGCTTCTTGACTTTCGAATTTTATGGTCCAAAATGCCATGCTTGTAAACCTATTTCTAACGTTAGTCGACACTAGATATAAAAAGTGTTGCGTAATGCAACATGGAGGATGTTTGAATTTTTTCGCCCGTTGCAACGCACGGGTATTTGTACTAGTATTTTTTTAGAGTGACATTTGTATTAGTATTGATAACATAATGACTGAGAATCATTGTCCAGCTGCCTACTCATGCGGAAAAACCAAACATGATGGAACGGTCGGAACATGACTTGGTCATTGCCGGCGGCAAGGCAAGTTTATTATATGCGCAGCCTGCGTGCCCGGAGGGTGGATAATGACACGTCAACGCTCCGGGAGTAGACACCGAATAACATATCAGCAGCAACCGATGAAAGTCCCTGGCTGGCTAGTCTTGCCTGGAATATTCTGTCACAAAAGGCCTTGCATGCTCGATGTGCTCGTTCAACTTTGAGCTTTCACAACAAAAAAAAAAATCTTTCACAGAAGACCATGCATTCTCGACGACGGCTGAAAACGAATTGACACCGTCAACTGACCCGTTCCTCGGCCTCATCAATTCTTTCAATAATTTTGCCTTGAATCCATCAAAACAACCGGCTAGCTGCACGCTTGTACGTACTACGTACTAGTGCCGCCTGTGTATATATATACACGCATAGGCACTTGAGGCTAAGCACCAGAACCAGAAGCTAAGCTAGCGTTGCAGTAAACACCGCACCAAATCTTAGTTGATCACCGAAGCAAGCAAGAAAGCGAAGATGGTGCACGCCGCAACGGCCGAGCGCTTCAGCAGCGTGTTCGCCTCATTCGACCGCGACGCCGACGGCAGGATCTCGGCGGGGGAGCTGCGGCTGTGCATGAAGGCGGCGCTGGGTGAGGACGTGTCGGCGGAGGACGCCGAGGCACTCCTGGCGTCGGCCGACGCGGACGGCACTACGAGGAAAAGGCCTACTAGTGATGCACCTGTTTTGCCTACTAATAACACACTACAGGTGCGCAACTAGTATCACTAGTAGAAAAGGGGGTTTTGGTTCGGCCAGAAAAGAGCATTAATACCGGTTGCATTACGAACCGGGACTAATGTGAGCATTAGTCCTGGTTCAAGCGGCGAGGGCACGGTACATGCATTACTTCCGGTTCAAATGGGACATTTAGTCCCGGTTCGCCACGAACCGGTACTAATGGGGTTGAGACCCTTTAGTACCGGTTCGTGGCACGAACCGGTACTGACCCCATTAGTACCGGTTCGTGCCATGAACCGGTACTAATGGTGTAATTTTGAAATCCTACCCCCCCCCCTCCCCCGTGTATCGCCCTTTCAGTTTTGTAAAAAGCAAAAAAAATGATAAAAACTTTAAAAGTTAAAATCCTTTGATATGTAGTTATGTTACCGCATCTACTAGTTAGGAAAATTTTGAAACTTAAACTTGGACATGTTTTGCAAAAAGTGTAAGGAAAATATAAAACGGCTATAACTTTTGCATACGATGTCAGAAAAAAAAACGTATAATATATCAAAATGTTCAGCACGAAAATCCTCATTCAATTTTGACAGCCTTCGTCCTGTTTGCAAATTTTTAGAATCCTCAAATTCCAAAAGAAAAAAAAGTTATGCTCAAATTTCATTTTTTTTTTAAAAAAAATCGTTAAATCTGGTCAAACTACTTATTCAAGAAGTATTAGTTTTACTAAATAATTATTCAAGAATATTAGTGTTACTAAATAATTATTTCGGCTTTTTTGAATTTTGGTCAAATCTGGTCAAACAATGGTCAAATTACTTATTCAAGAAATATTAGTGTTACTAAATAATTATTATTTTTTAGAACAATAGTTTCAAACTCAAACTATGAAATGTGTGACTTCACGCTCAAGCTAAACTCCTGAGGGTTAATAGGATTGACATCTTACTATTGTCAGGAAAACAATAAGTGCAGACTTGGAAACGAGGGAGAATAGAACCCGGAAGTTAAGCGTGCTCAGGCTGGAGGAGTGGGAGGATGGGTGATCGTTTGGGAAGTTAGATGATTTGGAATGATGAAGGGTGATTAGAGATTAAATTGAGCAGTGATGAGGGGTGATTAGAGATTAGAGATTAAAATAATTCAGAAATTGGAAAATCCGGAAAATATTTCAAAAAAATTCAAAAAAATCTTTTAGTACCGGTTGGTGTTACCAACCGGGACTAAAGGTGGACCTCCAGGCAGCAGCTACGTGGAGGGCCTTTAGTCCCGGTTCGTATAAGAACCGGGACTAAAGGGGGGGGGACCTTTAGTAACGACCCTTTAGTTCCGGTTCCAGAACCGGGACTAAAGGGGGGGGACCTTTAGTAACGACCCTTTAGTCCCGGTTTCAGAACCGGGACTAAAGGCCCTCTAGAACCGGGACAAAACGCCATTTTTCTACTAGTGTATCACGCCATTAGTATTTTTTACTAATGACGCACCTGTAGTGCGCCATTAGTATCTGATATACTAATGGCGCACCATGCAATGCGCCATTAGTATAGCTCACGGTGCGCCATTAGTATGCCTCCCAGGGGGCCATATTTACCCATGTGCTTTGGCATACTAATGGCGCACTAGTGGATGATGCGCCATTAGAGTCCTTTTTGCAGTGCGCCATTAGTGTGCTGAGTGGTGCGCCACTAGTATGAATATTAGGGATTTTTTTTCTTTTCTGATATTTGCACAGGTTACAAAACATATTACTGCACCTAATATAGAGAGCACAACATATAAACAGCAGATTTATTGAATACAATAGAAGATTAGTCTCCGAATACAATTCATCATATTAGTCTCCGAATTTAAGATACCGAACAAAGTTAGAACATTATAAGTCTCGAAACCGCGAGTAGCGAGTTTGTCTTCACATTACAAGTCGATGTCGATCATCTAAACTACCATCACATAGAAGAGAGTTGCGGTCATCACGATGAGCGTCATCGCGATGAAACTGGTCTTCATCCGCTTTCTCCAATGCTCCCTCCTCTCTCCCGCTAGATAGCGCGTGTATCTAACTTCCGCCTCCGCCCTAGTGGTGTACCCTTTGTAACTGTTACCGCTGAAATGGTGAACCTATCTCCGACACTCCTCCCAGTCGTCGTAGACTCCGGGAACCTTACCCTTGTACACGACATACGACGGCATCTCTATGCAATAGCCAAACAAAACGTTAGTAACAATTCACAGACAATACATAAGCAATATATAAGTATGCAACAAAAGGATCGGAAGAGAAAAGCAACACATTAATAGCACGATTCATGGTCCTACTAATAGATAGTATCGATTACATATAAGTTGAACGACTGTCCAAACCAAAGAGACATACAAGTTCATTAAAGTTTAATTACAACATGAGCCAATTGATGTTTCAGAACTACACATAGGATCACTACTTTCGACTCAACTCAGGGACCGGAGCGTGGATGAAGCCGCTGTCTCTCGTGATGGTCATGAAATCACGGGCGTTGTCAGCCTGCATTTGTAGCGTTGTGTCTATCTCACTATTGGACGGTTGATATCGGAGGTAGAACTGCCCCGAGGTACGAAGGACATCTTGATGGATGATTTTCGCAAACTCCGACTGGATGCGAAAGAATTCTTGTCTGATGTCCGCGTTCTGGATTGCCGACAATCTTGCGGCCAAATCTTTGAGATTATTTGGTAGCAGAAGGTGATTATGGTCCCGTACGATCGCCCGCATGTGATGGAGGGCGTAGTAGGCATCCTTATGACCGCCAGGCGGCTGCTTGATGCAGGGGAACGTCGTAGTGTGGGCGAACACGTGCTTGCCGTACCTACGAACTGGCCTGGTGAAGGTGCCTCCAGATTTGGCATAGCCGGGGAGAACATCATCAAGAACTTTCTTGATATTTGTGTAGTCTTTCTTCGACTGACGGTCCGAGTCGAAATACGTGGCCATGGAATATTTCGGGCTTAAGAGGATGAGTGTGCAATGTGTGTCACTGCACAAAATACGGAATGTTAGAAAAAAAAGAACGATCGAAATCTAAGAAATCATATATTACGGGGCGGTGAGGGGATGACTTACTCGGGAAAGTAAGGCACGAGGAAGTTATCCTTATCTGGGTTTGCCAGAATGACGCCTTCGAGGTAAGAACTCGCGACTTGCCGGTCCCTAGCGCTGCCCAAGATCTTGGCACGTATGTAGAAGCGGTCGACTATCACGATGTCCGGGGTCTTGTCTCTAATAATCCAAATCTCCATACTCAGCGAAAATAGCCGAACGACGGTGTAGTGCAGCGGATGAAGGTTAAACATAGCGAAGATTGATACGTCTCCAATGTATCTACAATTTTTTATTGCTCCATGCTATATTATCTACTGTTTTGGACTATATTGGGCTTTATTTTCCACTTTTATATTATTTTTGGGACTAACCTATTAACCGGAGGCCCAGCCCAGAATTGTCGTTTTTTGCCTATTTCCGTGTTTCGAAGAAACCGAATATCAAACGGAGTCCAAACGGAATGAAACCTTCGGGAACATGATTTTCTCACCAAACGTGATCCAGGAGACTTGGACCCTACGCCAAGGCATTAGAGAGGCGGTCACGAGGGTGGGGGCGCCCCCCCTAGGGCGCGTGCCCCTGCCTCGTGGGCCCCTCGATGCTCCACCGACGTACTTCTTCCTCCTATATATACATACGTACCCCCAAACGAACAGAACAGGAGCCAAAAAACTAATTCCACCGCCGCAACTTTCTGTATCCACGAGATCACATCTTGGGGCATGTTCCGGAGCTCCGCCGGAGAAGGGCCGTCATCACGGAGGGCTTCTACATCATCATAGCCTCTCCGATGAAGTGTGAGTAGTTTACCTCAGACCTTCGAGTCCATAGTTAGTAGCTAGATGGCTTCTTCTCTCTTTTTGGATCTCAATACAAAGTTCTCCCCCTCTCATGTGGAGATCTATTCGATGTAATCCTCTTTTTGCGGTGTGTTTGTTGAGACAGATGAATTGTTGGTTTATGATCAAGTCTATCTATGAATAATATTGGAATCTTCTCTAAATTCTTTTATGTATGATTGGTTATGTTTGCAAGTCTCTTCGAATTATCCGTTTGGTTTGGCCAACTAGATTGGTAGTTCTTGCCATGGGAGAAGTGCTTAGCTTTGGGTTTGATCTTGCGGTGTCCTTTCCCTGTGACAGAAGGGGCAGCAAGGCACGTATTGCATCATTGCCATCGAGGATAACAAGATGGGGTTTATTTCATATTGCATGAATTTATCTCTCTACATCATGTCATCTTGCTTAAGGCGTTACTTTGTTTTTAACTTAATACTCTAGATGCATGCTGGATAGCGGACGATGAGTGGAGTAATAGTAGTAGATGCAGAATCGTTTCGGTCTACTTGTCACGGACGTGATGCCTATATACATGATCATGCCTAGATATTCTCATAACTATGCTCAATTTTGTCAATTGCTCAATAGTAATTTGTTCACCCATCGTAGAATACTTATGCTCTTGAGAGAATCCACTAGTGAAACCTATGGCCCCCAGGTCTATTCTCATCATATCAATCTCCATCACTTTAATCTTGCTTTGCTTTTTTAGTTTGCATTTACTTTTTACTTTGCATCTTTATACCAAAAATACCAAAAATATTATATCTATCAGATCTCACTCTCGTAAGTGACCGTGAAGGGATTGACAACCCCTAATCGCGTTGGTTGCGAGTAGCTATCATTTTGTGCAGGTACAAGGGACTTGAGCGTGGCCTCCTACTGGATTGATACCTTGGTTCTCAAAAACTGAGGGAAATACTTACGCTACTTTGCTGCATCATCCCTTCCTCTTCGGGGAAAACCAACACAAGCTCAAGAGGGAGCAAGAAGGATTTCTGGCGCCGTTGCCGGGGAGTCTACGCAAAAAGTCAACATACCAAGTACCCATCACAATCCCTATCTCTCGCATTACATTATTTGTCATTTGCCTCTCGTTTTCCTCTCCCCCACTTCACCCTTGCCATTTTATTCGCCCTCTCTCTCTCTCTATCCTCCCTCTCTATTTGCCTCTTTTGCCCATTTGCTCTTGTTTGCTCGTGTGTTAGATTGCTTGTTTGTCGCGATGGCTCAAGATACTACCAAATTGTGTGACTTCACCAATACCAATAATAATGATTTTGTTAGCACTCCGATTTTTCCTCTTACCGATGCTGAATCTTCTTAAATTAATACTGCTTTGTTGAATCTTGTTATGAAAGATCAATTCGCCGGCCTTCCTAGTGAAGATGCCGCTACTCATCTGAATAGCTTCGTTGATTTATGTGATATGCAAAAGAAAAAAGATGTCAATAATGATGTCATTAAATTGAAGCTATTTCCTTTTTCGCTTAGAGATCGTGCTAAAGCTTGGTTTTCGTCTTTGCCAAAAAATAGTATTGATTCTTGGAACAAGTGCAAAGATGCTTTTATCTCTAAGTATTTCCCTCCCGCTAAGATCATCTCTCTTAGAAACGATATTATGAACTTTAAGCAACTTGATCATGAACATTTTGCACAAGCTTGGGAGAGAATGAAATTAATGATACGTAATTGCCCTACTCAAGTTTTGAATTTGTGGATGATTATACAAAAAAATTATGCCGGATTGAATTTTGCTTCTAGAAATCTTTTAGATTCGGCCGCGGGAGGCACTTTTATGGAAATCACTTTAGGAGATGATACTAAACTCCTAGATAATATTATGGTTAATTATTGTATATCGTGGGGTGCACCATCTAGGGGTGCCCCATAAAAACACTGACAGCAATGGTGCACCATCCTCTGGTGCGCCATTAGTAACTTTTTTTCTGATAGCAATGGCGCACCCTCCTCTGGTGTGCCATTAGTAACTTTTTTTCATTATTTTTTGTTGCATCTAAAAATTTGTTTTTTATCAAATTTGTTATTTTCATGAGGACTAGAACAGAAGATACCATCAAATATCATCAAATTTATTTTTTTGAAAATACCATCAAATTTGTTTTTTTTTTATTTTTAATTGAAAATATCATCAAATTTGTTATTTGAAAATATCATCAAATTTGTTATTTAAGAATATCATCAATATTTTTTTTGGATTTTTAGTTGCATTCATTTGTGAATTGGTAAAACATTTATGAATATGAAAAAATATCATCAAATTTGAAGAATATTCATGACATCAAAAATTTCCCATAAAATTTAAAAATATTCATGAGTTCAAAAAATATTAACAAATTCAATATTCATGAGGACTAGAATAGAAGAAATATCATTTCAAAATGTCGAAATACAATCAAGAAATGAAGACTACGATTTAAATACAATCGATCTTAGCTAGCTATCTTTTCACAATCTTCTTGCCCTTCTTTTTCGCAAGTGGAGTTCTTCTGTTGAACGGACGTCCTTTAGGTAGGGTGGTCCTGCTTCTTCTTGTGGTGTATGGCACTTCATCGTCGTCGTCATGTTCCATCTTCGGGTCGCCGTACTTGTCGAAGTCTTGCTCATTGGAGACTCCATCCATTCCGATGATCTTCCTTTTGCCTCTCCTCACAACAACACGACTGGGCTTTGACGGGTCGGTAATGAAGACGAATTGGTCCACTTGGGAAGCCAGTACCCATGGCTCATTTTTCGCGGTGACGTTTGCGCCCGCGGTTTTGGATTTGGCTTCGGGTATAACCATGGTGGTGAAATACCGGTCTTCTTTTATGACGCTCTTGGCCCATCTGACACGGAACATCAGGACCTTCTCTCCAGCGTAGCTCAGCTCCCAGATCTCCTCGATCCTTCCGTAGTATTTGTCCTTGTCGTTACCGGTGTAGGATTTCATCGTTACCCCGGAGATCTGATAACCATCGCTCTTCATGTCCTTTTCCTCGGTGTAGAATGTGTAGCCGTTGATATCGTACGCCACATAGGTCATCAGGTTGTGCTCGGCGCCCTGTGACAAGGCTAATATGAGTTTTTCTTCCGCGGAAGAATCCTCATGTAAAGGGTACGACAGAAGCTTCTTCTTGAACCAACGCGTGAAACATGAGTTGCGCTCTTTGATTATATCTCCGTCCGTCCTCTGTTGGCCTCGGTCATTGTACGTCTTCTCAATAAAGGTTTTGTGCTCTACCACCCAAGGATCGACCACGTATATGTGTTGTAGCGTGACTAGGTTTGCTCTTTCAAAGTCGGCGAGTCGACCCTCCAAGTCGACATGCATTTCGCGGCGACCCTCGTGGTGACCCCATCCAGCGAGCCTGCCGAGGTGCCTGTTGACGGGCAGACCAATGGGGTTCTCGATGCCTAGATAATTCGTGCAGTAGGAGATGCACTCTTCGGTCAAAAAGCCCCTAGCTATGCTTCCCTCTAGACGTGACATGTTGCGAACGTATCTTTTGATGACACCATTCATCCTTTCGAACGGCATCATGCTGTGCAGGAACGTCGGCCCGAGTTGGATGATCCTCCATGATATGGATCAGCAGATGCACCATAACGTCGAAGAATGCGGGCGGGAAGTACATCTCAAGCTCGCATAGTATCACCATGATCTCTTCCTGTAGCCTTCCGAGTTACCTCACGCCAACCGACTTCCAAGAGATGACGTCAAAAAAGTTGCATAGGCCAAATAGCGTTTCACGGACGTGCACGTCCATGATCCCACGGATTGCAACTGGAAGTACTGCATCATCAGCACGTGACAGTCGTGCACTAGTGCAGAACCGGGCAATAGCACCGGTTCGTAAGGCCCTTTAGTGTCGGTTCCATAACCGGCACTAAAGTGTGGTCACTAAAGGCCCCCACCTTTAGTACCGGTTCAGCACAAACCGGTGCTAAAGGGCAACCACGTGGCACGAGACAGCTCCGGGGGCCGGGAGCCCTTTAGTACCGGTTGGTAACACCAACCGGTACTAAAATGTTTGGGGGGTTTTTGGTTTTATGATTTCTTTTTCATTTAATTTTGTGTTTTCCATTTTAATTCTTTTTCATTTGCTGGTATTTTATGATACTACACATTATACACATCATACATATATATATATATATATAATTTCTAGTAGAACCAATCATATATATATCATCAATGTCTCACAAACCACCATATTAATTCACACATACACACATGTATAGTTATATACAATTTCTCCTACATATGCATGTTGCCTTCGGAGCCAGTGGCATTAGCCTAATTGGTGCCTTCGGAGCACGATGACAATTGGAAGTGGTTCATGATCTAGTCGATGGGGGCGGTAGCGGGTAATAGTATTCTCCCTTCGGATTTATGACCTCGTCGAGCAAAAATCCTGCTATTTCCTCTTGAATTGCTTCTACGCGCTCCGTTTCTAGGAGCTTGTCCCGCACCTCTTTGAACTGTTAAGAAGGAGATCAATATGCATGTGTATTAGTTGTGTGAATAGATATCAATAATGGTGTAAAAATTGTGAATAGTGTTCTGACAAGCGTACCCATTCCTATCTTTGAGATCTGCTTCTTTCGGACGCCATCATGCGAATGTTCTCGCAAACGTAGAATGCACACAGATCAGTCCCCTGCGCCTGCTTCAGGGCCTTTATTATGAGAATGGAATTTAATTTGATCAGATAATAATTAATCAAGCATGATAATTAAAGAGATGGCAGCTAGCTAGCTAGCTAGTACTACTTAATTACTTACCTTGGGTCGAAACCATTTCAGCTGTCGTTTCCATTCGCCTTCCTTGACGCTGATGAACCTTGCCCAAGCCCTGCCCGCCGACAAAGAAAATGAATAAAGGGGTTATTAAATAGTTCATATCATGAAATGACGAACTAAATAGGCCGAGATATATAGTTAATAATGATTGAAATTACCTGTTGACTATCCCAAACAAGATGTTATAGTCACTATTTGCTTTGAGTAGTGAGTCTAGTATTTGAACTGTTCCAGCGTCAACTTTAATGATACACAAGATCTAGTGAATCTGCATGCACACACGTTTGCATGTCTTAATTAAGCGGGCATATGTAAGCAAAAACATGTAGCTAGCTAGTAGGCAAAAACAGAGAATTTGTAGTACAAGAAAGTGTGATTCACTGGAAGTTGTAAGGAAGTAGTATATCTTCATTGTATTTGAGGCACTTCAAGAACTCTAGCATGCTGTCCTCTACCTGCTTTTCATGATGCTTGTTTATTTTCCATGTGTATTCATTAATGGTGTTTGGGTCAATGAACCCAATGTCATAGCGTCCACTTTTCTCATTTCATACATCTTCATCCTGCATTATACCACAGAAAAGAATATAGTGAGGATAATTACAGGTAATGATTGATCAAAAGGATCACTACAGCTAGCTTGAGACTTAAATTACAGAAAGAAATCACTTACAAACAATAGAACTGATGATAGATTTGTCGAATGCGTCTTGATTGTATAACTGAAATAGTTCAGAATACTCAACGGTCACAGGTTTCTCATGGTAGTAATGATCCTTCTTGACTTCCACCATGAGGGACTCTCGATCGGATCTCTTGGTAATGTCCATGTACCATTGATGCAATTCATACATTCTTGTTGGGAGCTTCTTGACCTCTTCTGGCTTGACCAAAGGTTGGCCCCGGGCATATTTCCGTTTTATTTCCTCCTCTAAAAGCACAGGCATGTCCTCGATCTCGAGGAGTTGTCCAACAGTGATGTTGAGAGTTTTAGCCTGCATTATATGCTCCTGGGTTATTACCACATCGCCCACCTCGGGAACGTAAATTGTTTGCCCACAATAATATTGGGCGCGCGCACTGTCACGTGTTGTTGGCGGCACAACAAGCGGGGGGATCGATTGTGCCGCCTGTTCTCCCAGTTGGGCAACGGTTTTCCCGCATTTTTTGACAGTTGCTTGTTGTTTGCTCGAGCTCGAGCTCGCCTCCTTCTGTAGACGTTGTCGATGTAACTTCCTGATGTGGCGCTCATAGTCTGTGTCAACAGGCTTAGGAGCTGGTGGTTGAGCCATACGAATGAAGTGGTCAACTACTTCCACAGGCACTTTCTCCCTTGGCGGCGGTGGCGGCTTCGGTCCAAAATGGGCGTCGACTTCTGCCCGCACTATGACATTGGTTTGCTCCTCGGTCCTATCGTAAGCCCTCTCAGGAAGAGGAGTAGTGAGGTTTGGACCATATTTATATCGCTTGCCTCCGCCTGTACTTCCTGTACTATGACCTCGACTCGTACCACTACGCACCATAGCTGCGGGGTGTCTCTTCTGCGATTGCTGAGGCGGCGGAGACGGCTGACGGGGCTGAGTTGGACGAGGAGGAGTGGCCTGAAGCTGTGCCGGACTTGGAGAAGGAGTGGCCTGAGGTTGTGCCGGACTTGGAGGAGGAGTGGATGTCTGACGCTGTGTCGGACTTGGAGGAGGAGTGGCCTGACACTTTGTCAGACTTGGAGGAGGAGGACTGGCCTCACGCGTTGGTGGACTTGGAGGAGCGGGAGTCTGCTGACTCGGTGGCGGACTTCGACGAGGAGTCGGGTGACGCGGTGTCGGTGGCCTTCAAAAGATGATGCAATCCTTTCTTCATAGGATGATATGATGTTTGGCATCTCCGAGTGTGTGCTCCTCGTCACCTCCAGGAATGTCAAGCTCTAGCCCCAAATATTGGTCCACCACCTCATCAACCACGACACGAGCATAGCCTGCTGGAATCGGGTTGCAATGGAAGGTTGCATCGGGGGAATTTGTATAAGCAACACCGTCCGCCACCTTCAAGGATATGTTCTTAATTTTGAAGTGTAGCTCGCAGTTAGTGTTCTCCGCGATGTCATCCACGGGGTATCTATCCAGCATTGCGTCAAATGGGGCGGAACCCACGCAGCTTCTCGGCATGGATGGGGCGGTGGTATCCAATGCTGGATCATCCGCTAGCTGCTGCAGCTGCTGAGACCCCCTTTGCTGGCTAAGTGAGTCGATCTGCTCCTGCTGCCGCTGGAATTTGACTACCAAGTCCGCGTGCGCTAATTCTAGGCCTTGAAGGCATTCATAGTCCAGCTTCCTCTTCTCCTCCTCCATCTTCCTCTGCTTCTCCTCCGCAATCTTCTTTCTCGCACGGGTTCTGTAGTCGGCGTTCCAGTCTGAAAACCCCTCATACCACGGAATAGCGCCCTTGGCTCGTGTTCTTCCCGGGTGTTCAGGATTTCCCAGGGCACGCGTAACCTCGTCGTTCTCTCTGTTGGGCTGGAACACCCCTGTTCGAGCCTCTTCTATTGCAACAAGTATATTACCGTCGGCTCCGTTCAGACATGCCTTTGTCGAAACTTTGCCTGTCTTCGGGTCCAACTCCCCCCCATGCGCATAGAACCAAGTCCTGCACCTAGGGGGCCAGCTCTTAGTAACCGGAGTGACACCTGCATCCTCCATCTCTTTCTCAGACTTATCCCACTTAGGCATTGCCATCGCGTAGCCACCTGGCCCCAGCTTATGGAACTTATCCTTTTTTCGGCATTCTTCTTATTTATTCTCGACCGTTCCTTAGCTAATTCTGAATCCTTGAATTTCACGAAATCGTCCCAATGAGCACTTTGATTCTCTAGTGTTCCCTCGAATAGTGGAGTCTTCCTTCCTCCCTTGACGTACTTGTCCCATTCACGATTCTTGTGGTTCTTGAATGCAACCGCCATCTTCCTAAGAGAAGCGTCCTTGACTTTCTGCACATCTGCTTCTGTGAAATGATCTGGTAGGGTGAAATGTTCCATGAGAGTATCCCAAAGCAGACTTTTTTGTCTGTCGTCGATAAAAGTAAGATATGGACGTGGCTTTGCTGGCTCTCTCCATTCTTGAAGGAAGATCGGGAGTTGGTCCTTCACAAGAACTCCGCACTAACGAACGAACTTGTCCGCAATCTTCTTAGGCGCTAATGGTTCGCCATTAGGTTTGATTGCCTCGATATTATACTTTACGCCCTCCTTCAACTTTTTGTTCGGGCCTCGTTTCGTCCTGTTGCCTGAAGATTTGCTCGATCTGGATGGCTGAAAGAAGAAAGATCGATTCGTTAATATATCTTCAACTCATTTAAAACATGTGATGATCACCAGATGCCTGCTTATATAAATATATATACCTCTCCGGTGTTGTCATCATCGTAGTTCATGACTTCATCAATTCGGTCGTCGCAATCGAATATCATATCACCCTCTCCAGTGTTGTTTAGAAATTCGGAGCCGTCATAATCTTCTTCATTCTAATCATCATCTGGCCCGCGTATTATATCGAACATGGTCTGTTCTCCCTCTCTGTCGGTATTGTCCGTCATAGCTTTTATTTAACTATGTCAAAGAAATATAAAACAATTTAGTATTCAAATTACATTGTCTCGAATAATAGATATAATCTCGAATACATCGTCTCGAATAATAGATATAATCTCGAATACATTGTCTCGAATAATAGATATAATCTCGAATACATTGTCTCGAATAATAGATATAATCTCGAATACATCGTCTCGAATAATATATAATCTTGAATACATCGTATTGAATATTATATATCGAGTACATCACTGGCTAGGTAGCTAATAAAGATCGAATACTACAGAAGAATCTAGGACACTCCCGGTTCCTGCGGCGCGGGCGGTGGACACCCAAAGAGAAGGAACCCTCACAGGATCATAGCTGAAGTGAGATCCCTGAAGAAATTGCCAGGTATTGGAGAACCTGCCGCCCTCTAACGCAACCATGTAGCGATGGACGTGCTCGTCCTCCTCCCTGACACGGCGACGTACCACCTCCGGCGGGGCCGGCTCCCTCCGCACCGAAACTGGCCCACGCGAACGCCACCAAATGAGATCAGGGTCGACGACGGGACCCGGGGCCGGGTTCCTCATCAAGCGGCGCGCCCCTCCAGGCAGCACCTCCCACTGCCAGCCCGGCAGAGCCCAGTCCCGGACATGGGTCAGTCGGACGTCGTCGCGGACGGGTCAACGGCGAGGATGCGGGCCGGGCATCGTCGAGAACAAATACTAGCTATATGCCCGCAAAAAGTAACATTTTTTAATGATTGGATTTTGAGAACTAAAATTTCTAACATTTCTATATAACTAACATTTCTATAACATTTCTAATATTTCTAGAACTAAAAAGAAAGAAAAATTTCTAACTTTTTTATAACTATTTCTATAACTAAAAAACAGAAAAATTTCTAACAATTCTAACATTTCTAACTATTCTAACAATTCTAACATTTCTAACTATTTCTAAAAAACAGAAAAATTTCTAACAATTTCTAAAAAAACAGAAAAATTTCTAACTATTTGTATAACTAAAAAACAAAAAATGTATGTGTGTGTGTGCGCGCGCTCACCAGCGAGACGAGAGGCGACGGGGGGCGCGCGGCGACGGGGACGGCGACGGGCGCGGCGACGACGGGGATGACGACGACGGGGACAGGGACGGGGCGGCGATGACGGGGACGGGGACGTACGGGCCGGGGCGGCGACGACGACGGGGACGTACGGGGCGGCGACGACGGGGACGGGGACGACGCGGGACGGGCCGGGACGGGGCGGCGGTGACGACGGGGACGACGCGGGACGGGCCAGGACGGGGCGGCGGTGACGACGGGGATGGGGACGACGGGGCGGCGACGACGGGGACGGGGCGGCGACGGGGGCGGCGACGAGGGATGGAGACGTACGGGGGCGGCAGGCGACGGTGCAGAGGAGAAGAAGCAGATGAGAAACTGAAATTTTCGTAAGTGTTGTTTATATAGGAGGGGCCTTTAGTACCGGTTGGAGCCACCAACCGGTACTAAAGGCTTGTTTTGGCCAGGCCAAGCGGTGAGAAGCGACCCCCTTTAGTATCGGGTGGTGGCTCCAACCGGTACTAAAGGCCCCCTTTAGTACCAGTTGGTGCCACGACCCGGTACTAAAGGGGGTGCGCTGACGCAGGTGCGGTGCGGCAAGTTTAGTCCCACCTCGCTAGCCGAGGGTCGACCGCACTGGTTTATAAACTCCCGTGCGGTAGCTCTCTCGAGCTCCTCTCCAAAGCAGGCCTACTAGGCCTACATGTTCTGTGCTGCCTTGTGGGCCTACTGGGCCTTTGCGGGCCTGCATCCTGGCCCAACAACAGATTGGGTTTCTAGTCGTATGCAGGCCGCTCTGGCCTAGTAGGCGGGTTTTTTTATTTCTTTGCTTTATTTATTTTTGAGTTGTTTTTTTGTGTATTTAGAGTTTCTTTGTGAATATTTTTGCTTTAGGTACAAAGATTTACAAACTTTGTGTTAGTGCCCGTAGTTTTCAAATTTGAATAGTTTAAATTTTGAATTATTTGAAATTAGTGTGAATCACTAGTTTGTGAATAACTTAACTTTAAAAATCAATAAAGGCATGAAAGAATTTGTTTGCACATAAAATTTCTTCGCGTTTCAAATGCCAAAACACATAATTAACTACCCTAACTATTACAGAGATTCCCTTCTGGGTGTGAAACACAGAAGAAAGTGATGATAGTGAAGCCGATCACATCCCATATCTTTGGGTGTGAAACTTTTTCTTCGCGTGTGTCCCTTTGCGCCGTAACCATGAAAAATCTTCATCATTTAACGGGATGCTTGGGTCAATATTCAATGTGAATGGAGCAATTTCATCAAACTTTTCATAATCTTCTGACTTGTCTGTCTTGTCATCCACTCCCACGATGTTTTCTCTTCCCAGAAAGAACTATGTGCCGCTTTGGCTCATCGTACGATGCATTCGCTTCCTTATCTTTTCTTTTTCTTGGCTTGGTAGACATGTCCTTCACATAGAAAATATGTGCCACATCATTGGATAGGACGAATGGTTCGTCTGCATACGCAAGATTGTTGAGATCCACTGTTGTCATTCTGTACTGCGGTTCTTCCGTTACCCCGCCTCGTGTCATATTGACCCATTTGCACCGAAACAAAGGGACCTTCAAACCACCTCGATAGTCAAGTTCCCATATGTCCTGTATATAACCATAATATGTTTCCTTTTCCGTCTTGGTTTCTGCATCAAAGCGAACACCACTGTTTTGGTTGGTGCTCTTCTTATCTTGGGCGATCGTGTAAAATGTATTATCATTTATCTCGTACCCTTTGGAAGTCATTATATTCGAAGATGGTAACTGGGACAGCAAGTACAGGTCATCTTCAATAGAGGTATCATGCATGGTACATGTCTGTAACCAGCTGGCGAAACTCCTGGTTTGTTCACGTGTAATCCAGTCATCAGACCGCTTCGGGTGTTTGGAGCGTAGAAAATTCTTGTGTTCATCCATATACGGAGCCACCAAGGCGGAATTCTATAGAACTGTGTAGTGTGCTTCAGTGAGAGAATGTCCGTCCATACATATTATTTGTTCCCCTTCTAGCGTGCCTTTTCCATCCAGTCTGCCCTTATGCCGCGATTTAGGAACACCAATCGGCTTAAGGTCAGGAATAAAGTCAATACAAAACTCAATGACCTCCTCATTTTGACGGCCCTTGAAGATGCTTCCTTCTGGCCTAGCATGGTTATGAACATATTTCTTTAAGACTCCCATGAACCTCTCAAAGAGGAACATATTGTGTAGAAATACAGGACCCAAAACGTTAATCTCTTCGCATAGGTGAACTAGGACGTGCGTCATGATGTTGAAGAAGGATGGTGGGAACACCAACTCGAAACTGACAAGACATTGCACCAAATCATTCTCTAACCTTGGTATGATTTCTGGATCGATTACCTTCTGAGAGATTGCATTGAGAAATGCACATAGCTTCACAATGGCTAATCGAACGTTTTCCGGTAGAAGCCCCCTCAATGCAACCGGAAGCAGTTGCGTCATAATCACGTGGCAGTCATGAGAATTTAGGTTCTGAAACTTTTTCTCTGCCATGTTTATTATTCCCTTTATATTCGACGAGAAGCCAGACGGTACCTTAATACTGAGCAGGCATTCAAAGAAGATTTCCTTCTCTTCTTTGGTAAGAGCATAGCTTGCATGACCCTGATGTATGTCGTCTTTTCTGTGCATACATTGCTGGTCCTCTCGTGCCTCAGGTGTATATTTTGTCTTCCCATACACGCCCAAGAAGCCAAGCAGGGTCACACAAAGATTCTTCGTCACGTGCACCACATCGATTGCGGAGCGGACCTCTAGGTCTTTCCAATAGGGCAGGTCCCAAAATATAGATTTCTTCTTCCACATGGGTGCGCGTCCGTCAGCATCATTCGGAACAGGTTGTCCACCAGGACCCTTTCCAAAGACCACCTTCAAATGCTTGACCATATCATGTACATCAGCACCAGTACGGTGGCGAGGCTTCGTCCGGTGATCCGCCTCACCTTTGAAATGCTTGCCTTTCTTTCTTACAGGATGCCTGCTCGGAAGAAATCGACGATGTCCCAGGTACACATTCTTCGGTATTGTCCAAACAGTGCGTGCATGCGCGGTATCCCTTGTTTGTCTGTCCTGAAAGGTTACTGAGAGCAGGCCAATCATTGATGGTCACGAACAGCAACGCCTTTAGGTCAAATTCTTCCCCCATGTGCTCATCCCACGCACGTACACCTGTTCCATTCCACAGTTGTAAGAGTTCTTCAACTAATGGCCTTAGGTACACATCAATGTCGTTGTCGGGTTGCTTAGGGCCTTGGATGAGCACTGGCATCATAATGAACTTCCGCTTCATGCACAACCAAGGAGGAAGGTTATACAAATATAGAGTCACAGGCAAGGTGCTATGGTTGCTGCTCTGCTCCCCAAAAGGATTAATGCCATCTGCGCTTAGACCAAACCATACGCTCCTTGCGTCATCTGCAAACTCCTTCCCGTACTTTCTTTCGATTTTTCTCCACTGTGACCCGTCAGCGGGTACTCTCAACTTTCCGTCTTTCTTACGGTCTTCTCTGTGCCATCGCATCGCCTTGGCATGCTCTTTGTTTTGGAACAAACGTTTCAACCGTGGTATTATAGGAGCATACCACATCACCTTGGTAGGAATCTTCTTCTTGGGACGCTCACCCTCGACATCACCAGGGTCATCGCGGCTGATCTTATAGCGCAATGCACCACATACCGTGCAAGCGTTCAAATCCTTGTACTCACCGTGGTAGAGGATGCAATCATTAGGGCATGCATGTATCTTCTGCACCTCTAACCCTAGAGGGCAGACAGCCTTCTTTGCTTCGTACGTACTCTTGGGCAATTCGTTGTCCTTTGGAAGCATATCCTTTATCATTACCAGCAACTTTCCAAATCCCTTGTCAGATACACCATTCTCTGCCTTCCATTGCAGCAATTCCAGTGTGGTGCCCAGTTTTTTCTTGTCACCTACGCAATTCGGGTACAACAATTTTTTGTGATCCTCTAACATGCGCGGCAACTTCTTCTTCTCCAAATCACTTGCGCAGTTTTTCTTTGCATCGGCAATGGCCCGACCTAGATCATCAACGGGCTCATATGATGCCTCTTCTTCGGCTTCTTCTTGCATTGCCGGCTCAGCTTCTTCCCGCATTATCGGCTCAGCTTCTTCCCCCATTGTTGTATCATCGTATTCAGGGAACCCATGGCCAGGATAGCTGTCGTCGTCCTCTTCTTCTTTATTGTCTTCCATCATAACCTCTCTTTCTCCGTACTTGGTCCAAACATTATAGTGAGGCATGAAACCGGACTTAAACAGGTGGACGTGAATGGTTCTTAACGTAGAGTAATTGTGACCATTCTTACAGCGAGCACATGGACAAGGCATAAAACCATCCGCCCGCTTATTTGCCTCAGCCGCAAGCAGAAAAGTATGCACGCGCTCAACGAACTGGGGAGAGCATCGGTCATTGTACATCCATTGCCGGCTCATCGTCATTACACAACACCGAATAGACCAAATTAATACAAGTTCATACATAAAGTTCATACAACACTTAAATGCAACAAACAAATAACTCTCTAGCTAAAGCATTTAAATGCAACAACAAATACGATCAAGATCGCAACGGTAACAATGGATCCAACAGCACAATGATACCAAGCCTCACTATCGGTGGCATATTTTCTAATCTTTCTAATATTCAAGCGCATTTTCTCCATCTTGATCTTGTGATCATCGACGACATCGGCAACATGCAACTCCAATTCCATGTTCTCCCCCTCAATTCTTTTCAATTTTTCTTTCAAGTACTCGTTTTCTCTTTCAACTAAATTTAACCTCTCGACAATAGGGTGGGTTGGAATTTTCGGTTCACATACCTCCTAGAAAAAATTTCTATGTCAACTTGATGGGCATAATTTGTCATAAACACGAAATGCAACTAGTTTTAAAAGAGAATATATATACCACATCCGAATCATAACAAGGACGAGGGCCGACGGGGACGGATATCAAAACCATGGCACTATATGTATAACAAACAACATACGGGTAAGATAATTATACGAGTAAGTATATATCCAAATCACACAAACATCAATTTTTATATAAAATTTCATGAACAAGAAGCTCACCACAAGGTGGTGCCGGCGACGGGACGGTGCGAGCGATCGACGGTGGTTACGACGGAGATTTAGAAGGCACTAAGTAAACCACACCTACATATGCAAACTAAGTGTTATTTTTGACCTCAAATTGCATATAAATCAAATACTAGCACATATATATATATATATATATATATATATATATATATATATATATATATATATATATATATATATCCTCCCAAATTACTAAACTCACAAATTAATCACTATATAAAGCATTGCAAGAGCTAATCTAGCAATGAGAGATGAAAGGACAAAGTTGCTAACCTTTGTGATCATTTGAATGGATGAGGGCCTTCAAATCTTGACAAATTTTGGGCAAAATGTGTGATGAGCTCGAGAGGAAGAGGGGAAGAACAGAGAGGAGAAGGGAAAGGGGAAGAACAGAGCGAGCTCGCGTGGACGAAGGGTTTATGTAGGATGACCTTTAGTACCGGTTCGTGCCAAGAACCGGTACTAAAGGGGCTGGAGGGGCCCCAGTCTGACAACATCCTGCCACCACTCTCATTAGTACCGGTTCGTGGCACGAACCGGTGCTAAAGGTTCGCCACGAACCGGTACTAATGAAAGCGGCCCGGCTAGCCGTTGGAATCGGCACTAATGTATACATTAGTGCCGGCTCAAATACAAACCGGCACTAATGTGCTTCACGTTTGACCTTTTTTCTACTAGTGGTGAGACTTCATCCCGCTGAACTTCTGCTTCGCTGGGTCTAGGTATCTGCTTATCTTTCCCGCGTAACCGTAAGGAAGGTTTACTCCTATGAGGCAGGTGAAAAACTGCTCGATCTTCTCCTGACGGGAGGGTAGTCATTTCCGGTCTTCTTGGCATTTTTGCCTTTGCGATGACTTTCTGTGTCCTGCTTCGCCTCATCATCAACATCATCATCATCATCATTAGCGTGAAACTCCTCATCATCATCATCCTGGTTACTAATGGCGCACCAGCTTGTGGTGCGCCATTAGTAGTTTTGCAAAAAAAATGATAGTAGTGACGCACGTGGTGAGTGGTGCGCCATTACTAGTTAAACTAGTAATGGTGCACTATTCCCTGGTGCGCCGTTAGTATTTTTAGAAAAACAAAAAAATTGTTAGTAGTGGCGCACCATTGGTGTGGTGCGTCATTAGTGTGATAGACACTAATGACGCACCAGCACATGGTGCGCCGCTGCTATATAGTAGTGGCGCACCACATGTCTGATACGTCATTAGTGTCCATACTATCTATAGACCGGCTGCTGGATGAGCAGGAGTTCCTCCGGCTGGTGGCACGGCCGGAGACGGAGGAGGAGGAGGAGGAAGAGCGGTGCCGGGGGCTAAGAGGCGTTCATGATGTACGAGGTGAAGGGCGAAGGGTGCATCACGCCGGCGAGCCTGATGCGGATGCTCGCCACGCTGGGGTCCGAGCATGGCATCGAGGAGTGCCGCGCCATGATCCGCAGGTTTGATCTCAATGGAGATGGAGTGGTTTGTTTCGACGAGTTCAAGATCACGATGGATGCGTAACAGCTTTTTGTCTATCGGCCAGTCTACTGAATACTGATCTGAGTAGTTAACATGCCATAGAAACAAGATTAATTTGGTTTCGGTGCAACCAAACATATTTCACTAATTCACCATGTAAATTTGTTTACCTGCAATGTGTATTGTTTTTCAAAGAGATTAGAAATAGCAGAATCAACAAAGCGTTGTAGTAATTCAAAGCATCTCCAGGGATAGGAACGTTTTATCTACTAGCAAAAGATCCGTGCGTTGCAACGGAAGAAACACAACTCCTACCATGCAAATCTAGGGTGAAATTTAAATTTGGTCCAGCTCCAGCTTGTGCACCACAGGTGTGGCTGGCAAGCTCACACCATCCCTACTCTTGCCTGACATTGCCTTGCCCATTAGTGTTGGTCCTCACCTCACGACTAACCTCCCTGGAGGGGGCGTGTCGTGTGCTAGCCAACCTCCTCAAAATATTCGCCATGCGAGGTAACTTGGTTCAAATCCTGGAAATAGCATCAAGTGTTAGCATAATAACAAAACAAATCTACAACGTCATTTGTAAAACCAACAAAAAGGGGAAAAGTGAACTACGATACTTTTATTGAGGAGGCACATCCATAAATCCATAATCCTTTGTTCATTGTCCCCCGACAACTCTAATATAGACAGTATGTTCCAGTTTTTGCCTATAAGATGTACTGTTAGACACAGTAGATAAATGCAGATTTTGTCGCTAAAACATGCATCTGCATTGCAACGAGAGAAAATAGAATTCCTTCCATGTCTCTAGCTTATGGCCCCATGTGTTGCAACATCATAAAATGAAAAAAAAGGTTTGATTTTACAGTTCATATATTCTTTCTTTAGTTCGATATAAAATATATCATAAGGAATATCGAGAAATAGCAACACAATAATCAGTCAGGTTTAATAGGGGTGTTGTTGCATTAGATTCATCAATTTTGAATATGCAACCCAAGATGTGTACATATTCCCCTAATGAAAGATGAACTCGAGAGGAAACTCTTAATACACTTTGTCATAATATATAAGAACCATTGTAGCAATAAGATTAATAAAATAGCAGCTTTTTAGAAGGAAATAAAACTACACACAAGTATTCTTTCTTCTTCGGGAATATATAACTTAATGCATTTTATTATCTAAGTCATGAACTTTACGCTCGCCTTGAATGATATATATGCTATCAAATATATCACTAGTAGAAAAAGGGCCTTTAGTCCCGGTTCGTAAAGGCCTTTAGTCCCGGTTCATAAGGGCCTTTAGTCCCGGTTCTTGAACCGGGACTAAAGGGTCGGTACTAATGCCCTGACCCTTTAGTCCCGGTTCAAACCAGAACCGGGACTAAAGGCCCTCCACGTGGCCGGTCCACCTTTAGTCATGGTTGGTAACATCATACGGTACTAAAGGAAATTTTCTGATTTTTTTTCTGATTTTTTTTGAATTTTTTTTTGAATTTTTTTGAATTTTTTTTTATTTTCAAATTTCTGAATTATTTTAACCTCTAATCTCTCATCACTGCTCAATTTAATCTCAAATCACCCCTCATCATTCCAAATCATCTAACTTCCTGGACAGTCACCAATCCTCCCACTCCCCCAGCCTGAGCATGCTTAACTTTCGGGTTCTATTCTCCCTCGTTTCCAAGTCTGCACTCGTTGTTTTCCTGACAATAGTAAGATGTCAATCCTATTAAACCTCAGGAGTTTAGCTTAAGCATGAAGTCACACATTTCACTGCTTGAGTTGGAAACTATTGTTCTAAAAAACAATAATTTTTTAGTAACACTAATATTTCTTGAATAAGTAGTTTGACCATTGTTTGACCACAGTTTGACCATAATTTGACCAGATTTGACCAAAATTCAAAAAAACTGAAATAATTATTTAATAACACTAATATTCTTGAATAATTATTTAGTAACACTAATACTTCTTGAATAAGTAGTTTGACCATAGTTTGACCAGATTTAATGAAAATTTAAAAAAAACTGAAATTTGAGCATAACTTTTTTTCCTTTTGGAATTTGAGGATTCTACAAATTTGCAAACAGGCCGTAGGCGGTCTCCATTGGATGTAACTTTTCGAGTAGATGAATTTTCATATAAAAAACTTTTTAATCCGAGTTCGTATGCAAAAGTTATGCCCATTTTACAAATTTCAGAGAGATTTTGTAAATAAAGTCGAAATTCATATTTGTAAATTTTCCAACAACTAGACCACATATCACATGGGAAACTTATTTTATTTTATTTTTTGACATTTCCATCATTCTCTTTTGTTTTTTCTAAAACTAAAAAAGGCGGTCGGGGGGAGAGTTTGAAAATGGGACCTTTAGTACCGGTTCATGCCATGAACCGGTACTAATGCCTCAAAGCCCATTAGTACCGGTTGGTGCCACCAACCGGGACTAATGGGCATCGCACCCTTTAGTCCCGGTTCGTGGCACGAACCGGGACTAAAGGGCCCAGGTGAACCGGGACTAATTCCTTAGCCGCACGAACCGGGATAAATGCACCCATTGGTCCCGGTTCTGGACTGAACCGGGACTAATGGGCTTACCCGGCCTGGACCAAAGCCCCCTTTTCTACTAGTGTATATTGTTTTTTTCCGCAAGAAAAAATATATATTGTTTTATTCCTGTGATAATCATGACTGTACATAATCTGATCAAAAGACATTGCCCTACCATAGTTGTTTTTATCACACATTATCTCAAACACATGGGGCGCAGCTTTAAAAGTTGACTGAACGCTGATGTTAAATTCACGGACTACTCTGAAAACTTAATTCCACGAGGTTTCAAACAGAAGGCAGACAACAAGCCGGCCAGCCACACGCACTTGTAGCACGCCAGCAGCCAACATGCACGCACAAACCTGAAGACAGCCGCACACCACGCGTGCCAGTCGGCTGAGCATCTTCTGCCAGCCAACACGCAAGCACATCAGGCGGACAACATCACACACACACACACATGCACAACACGCCAGATGGTTGTCTTGCCTAAACGATGCAGCCCGGCCACGCAGCGGCCGCGCGACCTAGCCCGCTCCGCCAATGTACGTCCTAGCTGGCCTCGTCATGGCGCGCCCTAGTTGTCGCTGATGCATGCACTGGCTACCACCACAGCGTGAGTGCTTAGTCCGTCGCACGCCTCCTCTGGCCGGCCGCCGCATGTCTTCTCTGGCCGGCCGCCGCGAGCACTGTCTGCTGTGCATGATTTAAGTCATGGTTGATGCCCACCGCCCTTGTTCCTTCCGGTGTACAGAGAGAGGGAGGACGAAGGTGCAGCGAGAGAGAGGAGAAGAATTCCTTGCCGCATCGGCGACCCAGCCTGCTTGGGCGCACTCAGCCTTGCCATCTCCTTGCCACGTTGGCGAGGAGTCCGCTGTGCTCGACCTCGTAGGAGTTATATCATACAATGAACGCCGGTGAATCATTTAGTTTTTTCATTACCCGTGTGTACATCTATTTTTTTTTTAATCTCAGCCGTCAATCTTTGTGGTTAACACAAAATCAACGGATATAAAAAGGCGACGTATGGAGAACTATGAAAGGTTCCGTCTTTTAATATTAGGTATAGATAAATATAAATGGGTGTATATACACCATATATGAAAAATAATAAATATTAATTAAATAAAAAGTCGAAAAATGATTTTTTTTGAAATAAAGTTGACCTTCTTTGTACTCGTAAAAAAACCCACAAAAGAAAAAAAACCGTTGACTTTCAGGGCCAAAAAGAACCTTGGCTAAAAAAGTGTGTATAGTGACTTGTATATATATCAATACTTTTGTCTTTTTGCCTAGAGGTCAACACGTTTTTTATTTGCGAAAATTTATATACTAGTGTAAAAGAAAGTCAAGTTTATTCAAAAAATATTCTGAACTTTTTTTCATTTTTTATTTTATTATTAACCTGTTTTTGACCCATATAGGGTGTATATACACCTAGGAACCAGAGGGCATTTCCCGCATCTCTAGCCCCTTCCATACAAGTCTTTTTTTCGTTTAAAGGCTAAGTCCTCAAAGCACCCTCAAAACTTAACTACTCGGCATTTAAGGAGTTAGAGCATCTCAAATGTGGACCCCTAAAACGTACATAGCATCCGTCTGCAAATACGTTCAGATACGTCCACGGCCATGGATACAGGAGGCAGCCATCTAACCATGTACGTCGAACATCCCTACACATTTCGAATGGAATTTGAACAAACCATACGACTTCCATGCAAGCAGGATGATATTTATTTAAATCGGACCACATTCATCACATTTTCAACATATTTCATTAAACAAAGCCGGCATGACATTTTCTTAGCATAGCAAAAGTAACCTATTCTAAATCTTCACCGGTGTCTGTGTTCCAAGTCCTTGTTGAATCATTATGAGTTGTCATTAGTGCATAATAAATGCAGTTAATTATGCCGATTAATGTATTTTAGGAAACAGACTTACACAGTGTATAATGTCATGGCTCCTCTGCGCTGCCAGAGTGAAAAGATCATAGTCATGAACCGATCTTCTATATCTAAGTACTTAGCCTCTGTTGCCTTATTTCTCTCAACATGCAAGCATGTCACCCTCAGCATGTAACATGTCGGGAAAAAGAAACACCTCAACATGAAACCATACATAGAGAAAATGTCATCTCAACATGTCAACATGCATGATAATTTCCACTCTACTGCATCCATTCCTTTTTGTAAGGTGTATTTTTTCTGCCACGGTGACCAAGGCGCAGAAATTTAAAGGATGTAGGACGAAATCACCCTTGTCTATTTCGCTGGTTGGCAACAAGTAAAGAAATTCGTTGGTTAGTTCGTTGTAAGGTGTATCATACTATTTATATTTAATACTTTTTGCAACAATACTATAATTAAACACAATAAATAATTTTAATTTTAATTTTTGCTCCCTCAATCTCATAATATAAGTGTGTTTTTTACTCTACGCGAGTGCAAAAAAACTCCTATATTACGGGACGGAGGGAGTAGTTCTCACTAAAATATATTGCAATACATTCTCGCAGTAACTTGCAACGTATCATCTAGTAAAATTAACAAGCAATGACATGGATCATCCAAGAATTAAGAATATTAGATAATTCACCTAAAGTGAGATATTGAAAATATCCGGAATCCCACATGCTTGGCCAGGCGAAACTAAGTGGTGCAAAACTTCATATCAAGTTCATGGAAAGGAACTAAGGACAACGTGTTGCAATGTGGAGGTCCTTATATGAATTATACTAGTCCATTTACAGACACACTAAGTTAGTGTGACGCTCCCGATTTGACCGTACACTAATCATGCACGCAAATGTGTACGACCAAGATCAGGAACTCACGAGAAGATATCACAACGCAACTCTAGACATAAATTAAAATAATACAAGATTTATATTACAAGCCAGGGGCCTCGAAGGCTCGAATATAAATGCTCAAAGGCACAAGAGTCAGCGGAAGCAACAATATCTGAGTACAGACATAAGTTAAACAAGTTTGCCTTAAGAAGGCTAGCACAAAAGTAGGAACGATCGAAAAGGCGAGGCCTCCTGCCTGGGACCTCCTAACTACTCCTCGAAGTCGAACTCCACGTAGAATCATCCTCGGGATCCTCTGGCTCCTGGACTCCATCATCTGGTCGCAAGAACCGGGTACAGAAAGGGGGAAAAGGGGGAGCAAAGCAACCGTGAGTACTCATCCAAAGTACTCGCAAGCAAGGAGCTACACTACATATGTATGCATTGGTATCAAATGGAAAAGGGTATCATATGTGGACTGAACTGCATAAAGCCGGAGTAAGAGGGGGATAGCTAGTCCTATCGAAGACTACGCTTCTGATAACCTCCATCTTGCAGCAGAAGAAGAGAGTAGATGGTAAGTTCACCAAGTAGCATCGCATAGCATAATCCTAACTGATGATCCTCCCCTCGTCGCCCTGTGAGAGAGCGATCACCGGTTGTATCTAGCACTTGAAGGGTGTGTTTTATTAAGTATCCGGTTCTATTTGTCATAAGGTCAAGGTACAACTCCAAGTCATCCTTTTACTGAAGATCACAGCTATTCGAATAGATTAACTTCCCTGCAGGGGTGCACCACATAACCCAACACGCTCGATCCCATTTAGCCGAACACACTTTTCTGGGTCATGCCCGGCCTCGGAAGTTCAACACATCGCAGCCCTACCTAGGCACAATAGAGAGGTCAGCACGCCGGTCTAAATCCTATGGCGCAGGGGTCTGGGCCCATCGCCCTTTGCACACCTGCACGTTGCGAACGCGGTCGGAAGCAGACCTAGCCTAGCAGGTGTTCCAGTCCAATCCGGCGCGCGCCGCTCAGTCGCTGACGTCACGAAGGCTTCGGCTGATACCACGACATCGAGTGCCCATAACTGTCCCCGCGTAGATGGTTAGTGCGTATAGGCCAGTAGCCAGACTCAAATCAAATACCCAGATCTCGTTAAGCGTGTTATTTTGAAGTAACCGCGAACGCCGACCAGTGCCAGGCCCACCTCTCTCCTAGGTGGTCTCAACCTGCCCTGTCGCTCCGCCTCAAAGTAACAGTCGGGGGCCGTCGGGAACTCAGGCCCACCACTACCTGGATGGAGCCACCTGCCCCTTCAGCCCCCAACTCCAAACAGTATCACCGGTAATGTAACAGTGTAAAGTATATAGTATGCCTGTGATCACCTCCTGAAGTGATCACGACCCACTAGTATAGCATGACAGACTGACAAGAGTGTAGGGTCACTGATGATAATCTAGCATCCTATACTAAGCATTTAGGATTGCAGGTAAGGTATCAACAGTAGTAGCAAGGACAGGCTATGTAGCAGTATACGATTAACTGAAAGCAGTAACATGTTACACTACTCTAATGCAAGCAGTATAGAGAAGAATAGGCGATATCTGGTGATCAGGGGGGGCTTGCCTGGTTGCTCTGGCAAGAGAGAGGGGTCGCCAACACCGAAGTCGTACTCAGTCGCATCAACAGCGGTCTTGAAGTCTACCGGAAAGGAGTAACGGAGGGGGGACACAATAAATAATAGAGCAATCAAATGTAACACAAAGTAAGACGCGGCAATATGTTGTGCTAGGGGTGACCTAAAGTAGGGATAGGCGATACCGGCGAAGGGGGAAAATATCCGGGAAAGTATTCCTGGTGTTTCGTGTTTTCAGGCAGATGAATCGGACAGGGAAAGTTGTGTGTTCGCTATGCTAGGGTTATGTGACGGACGAACGGACTACGTATTCGGATTCGTCTCGAAATTTTGAGCAAATTTCATATAGAAAACTTTTTCATCCGAGTTACGGATAATTGTCTATGATTTTCTAAAGTTTTAATAATATGCTAAAATTATATTAATTCGAAAATGGACTTATTTCGCCAGCAGGACGTCATGCTGATGTTAGCAGGGTCAACAGTCAACTTTGACTGCATTGACTGGTCAAGAGGGCTGTGGGGCTCATCTATCATTGACACCACAGCTAACCTAACAGTTTAGTTAAGACTAATTATGTGGTTAGGTTAATTAAGCAAGGTTAATTTAGTTAATTAACTATTTAATTAATTGTTTTTACATTTATCATTTTATTTTATTATTATTTTATTTAATTTCTTTTTTGTACAAAAAAAGGGGGGCCTGGGGCCCCGCTGGCAGTGGCACAAAGCCAGCGGTGCGGGGCGGTTAACGGGCGGCCGCCCGTCGGGGCCGAAGCCCGTTCAGGCGTGGGGCGAGGCCGCCGAGCGCGGCGGGGCGCCGGCCGCCGCTGCAGCGAAGCAGCAGCGCCAGCCGGGGGCGGCGAGGGCGAGGCCCTGGCCTGCAGGCGGGCGGGCGCAGAGGCAGGTGCAGGGGGCGGCGCGCGGCACAGGCGGCGAGCGGCGCAGGCAGCGGCCAAGGGCGGGGTTGGGACGGTGAGCGGGCAGAGTGCGTGGGCGCGCGCGGGGATGAGCGTGGCCAAGGCAGAGGCGGGGCTCCGGCGCAAGGGGGCGGCAACAGCAGCGGGGCACATCCCCGAACGCGCATGGGAGCGCGGGCGCGGACGGCAGCTAGCGCAAAGGGAGGAGCGAACGCGGGGACGGCGTTGCTAAAGCAGCAGCAGCAGTTCACAGGCGACAGTGGCGACTTGCGGACGCGGGTGCGCGGGGAAAACAGGGGCGACAGGCGGCTGCAGCAGCGGGAGGGACGACCAGGCGGGGTGAGGCGGCTCGTGGCGCACGCGCAGGGAGGGGGCTGCCGGCGCGGGTGACGCAAGCGCGTGACGGCCGTGAGCACGAGCTCCAGTGAGTCCGGCCGTGTGATGTGCGTCATCTACGGCGATGAAAGGAAAAAGGAAAGGGGTGGAACGGAAGAGGCTCACCACAAGGAGATGGATGGCGAGCTCAGGACGAGTCCGGGGGAGCCGGAGTAGCGAGACGACGCGGCGGCAGTGCTGATGGCCGTCGTGGGGGAGCGACGCTGATCCGGCGATGGGGGCTTTGCGGGCTCGTAATTGTGGGTGAGGAAGTCGAAGTAGACAACGGCAGAGCTCCTGAACACGTCAGCGCAGCGAGATGCGGCCGATGGCCGCGGGATCGACGAAGGCGGCGGCGACTGTGGTCTCGGACGCGCCTTGATTCGGTGGAGAACAACACAAGAGGGGTAAACGTGGGAGCTAGGGTTCAGGGCGGAGAGAGAGGCATCAAGGGAGGGTGCTTATCCATCTCTACGACCGCGGGATGGCCGACAGCGCGGCACCCGCGCGCTGGACGGACGAGCGGTGTCCACGACACGAGAGGTTGGGGACGACCAACGACTAGGGCTGGGCCAGGTCCTATGCCTGTAGTGTCCATAGGCATAGTAGGCTGGCTAGCTCTTGTTCATAGTGGGCCAAAAGTGCACAGGACAATTTTAGTTTTAATATCTTTTTTTATACACGTAGCTACTGTTTTGTGTACTATTTTGCTACCAAATGAGTTTTGTTTAGTATGAAACTTCACACATAAATGCTATGCAATATTATTAAGTTGCACAAAAAGTTTCAAATATTTTTGAATGGTATAAATATTTGTTCAACCATAAAGTGTTCAGTTGGTTCCTATTTTAATTAAATTAGAGGCACATAGTTATTTACAATATGTTGATTTATGTTCTTTAATTTTTTAGTGAATATCTACAACCTTTTGCACATTTTTAAATCTTAGTTTGATGAATTTATAATTTGACTTGTTATTTAAATTTGAAATTGAACTCGGTTCGAAAGGAGTGAGGTTTAGCAAAATTGATTATGATGACCTAGCATTATTAGTCAAAGGATTACTATAGCTTAATTACCCGGGCATCACAGTTAGTTTTTCTGCATTACAAACACTCTCAATCAATAATGTGATGTCTAAAATATGATACTCAAATTAAGAATCTAAGAGCTTCTATTAATGGCAACTTGTGGTTTAATTAAGTAGTTTAAATGCAAGTCCCGCTAATTATATCAATTTGGTACTATTTATGAAGTGCATGATCAGTTCGATGCAAGACACTAGGAGGATTGGGTTCAAAGTTTTGTTTTACAGGGTTCGAGATTTGGGGATCAATTACAAAGAAGAGTCCCAATACACAATTTTTTGGAAGTTTGCTTTTGGGTGCGGGGTTTTGAGAGTTAGGGTTTGGGGATCGACTAGAGTTGCCTTGACATTGAACCTAGGGGTAGCAGTTATCAACCCAAGCAATGCAGTAAGTTCGTGCATTCATAATCTCTTGTGTGGTTGTCCTCAAGATACATTCTTGATCTTATTGTGTAGAATTTTGGACTACGCGCGGATTTTTGAGTGGTTAATTTGCAGATATAACCTAGACGAGTACCTGACAACACTGATAGTTTCTTACATAGCGAATTAAAATAAAGAATAGATGAAACACACATCATACATAAGTTGTATTACAAATCACTCATGCATGCTACAAGCAATATGATGTTGTATCATGATTCCACGAATGGATAATGCATGCTCACAAGTTTCCTCTGCCTCCTCTCCAAACAAGCAAGGAAAATATAGCAAAGAAAAGAACACCCTTTAATGAGTGAGAGCGAAACAAGGGTTTCGATAAAGATCTACTTGTTGACACATGATACACTTCAGAACTATCCTTTTTAATACCATAAACTTAAGAGTCTTATATTCTAGGAGCATCTAAACTATTTTTTAGATTTATAAGCTCTAAGCACTCCCTACCAGGTTTGAAGGTATTTCTGGATAGTATGGACATGTAAGTTTACAAACTCACTTTAATAACATATTTTCTTGATTTACTTAGTTTTAGAAGGAAATCCATTGTAACAAATGATCTTCTTTCCCAGCCTATAAAAATACCCAATTGATAGTGTGACGATCGCGCAACAGGGTGGCTCATTTCCTCACCTAATTAGGTCACTACAATATGTAGACTGTTGTGTCCTTAAGGTCACTCCCGGATGAGATTGAGTTGTTGTACAAGAAGGATTTTAATCCCCATATTTAAGCAATGAAATCTCATTGTCTCACAAGGAAAATATCCCAAGCTATAAAAATACAACATTCTTTAAAAAATTGAATTGCACTTTAGTAGAAGGGAATTTATTTACACTTATAAATACCACAAAAGTATAACAATATGTACCTTAATGTGCACGAGCATTATTGAATTATTACTTATGCTAGTTTTTGGGAAATTAACTATGCTTGTTATACATCAAAAAATTATTTGACGCAATATATTAAATGGCGTGGAAGAAAAAATACAAATACATTTTGTTTAAAGATCAATTATGCCAAAATAAATAAGTTTAGTGCAAATAAATGAGAAGAGACTTAACCTTGGTTGGTCATGTTGGGTTTCGTAGTAATTTCAAAAATTTTCCTACGCGCACACAGGATCATGTGATGCATAGCAACGAGGGGAGAGTGTTGTCTACGTACCCAACGCAGACCGACTGCGGAAGCGATGACACGACGTAGAGGAAGTAGTCCTACGTCTTCACGATCCAACCGATCAAGCACCGAAACTACGGCACCTCCGAGTTCGAGCACACGTTCAGCTCGATGACGATCCCCGGACTCCGATCCAGCAAAGTGTCGGGGAAGAGTTTTGTCAGCACGACGGCGTGGTGACGATCTTGATGAACTACAGCAGCAGGGCTTCGCCTAAAACTCCGCTACAGTATTATCGAGGAATATGGTGGCAGGGGGCACCGCACACGGCTAAGGAATCGATCACGTGGATCAACTTGTGTCAACTTGTGTGTTTAGAGGTGCCCCTGCCTCCGTATATAAAGGAGGAGAGGAGGGGAGGCTGGCCGGCCAAGGGGGGGAGGCGCAGGAGAGTCCTACTCCCACTGGGAGTAGGATTCCCCCTCCAATCCTAGTCCAACTAGGATTCCTCGGAGGGGAAAAGAGGAGGAGGGGGCCGGCCACCTCTCCTAGTCCTAATAGGACTAGGGGAAGGGGGGGCGCGCAGCCCATCTAGGGCAGCCCCTTCTCTTTTCCACTAAGGCCCACTATGGCCCAAATAGCTCCCGGGGGGTTCCGGTAACCCTCCCGGTATTCCGGTAAAATCCCGATTTCACCCGGAACACTTCCGATATCCACATATAGGCTTCCAATATATCAATCTTTACGTCTCGACCATTTCGAGACTCCTCGTCATGTCCGTGATCACATCCGGGACTCCGAACAACCTTCGGTTCATCAAAATGCATAAACTCATAATATAACTGTCATCGTAACCTTAAGCGTGCGGACCCTACGGGTTCGAGAACAATGTAGACATGACCGAGACACGTCTCTGGTCAATAACCAATAGCGGGACCTGGATGCCCATATTGGCTCCTACATATTCTACGAAGATCTTTATCGGTCAGACCGCATAACAACATACGTTGTTCCCTTTGTCATCGGTATGTTACTTGCCCGAGATTCGATCGTCGGTATCCAATACCTAGTTCAATCTCGTTACCGGCAAGTCTCTTTACTCGTTCCGTAATACATCATCTCACAACTAACATATTAGTTGTAATGCTTGCAAGGCTTATGTGATGTGTATTACCGAGAGGGCCCAGAGATACCTCTCCGACAATCGGAGTGACAAATCCTAATCTTGAAATACGCTAACCCAACATCGACCATTGGAGACACCTGTAATGCTCCTTTATAATCACCCAGTTACGTTGTGACGTTTGGTAGCACCCAAAGTGTTCCTCCGGCAAACGGGAGTTGCATAATCTCATAGTCATAGGAACATGTATAAGTCATGAAGAAAGCAATAGCAACATACTAAACGATCAGGTGCTAAGCTAATGGAATGGATCATGTCAATCAGATCATTCAACTAATGATGTGACCTCGTTAATCAAATAACAACTCATTGTTCATGGTCAGGAAACATAACCATCTTTGATTAACGAGCTAGTCAAGTAGAGGCATACTAGTGACACTCTGTTTGTCTATGTATTCACACATGTATTATGTTTCCGGTTAATACAATTCTAGCATGAATAATAAACATTTATCATGATATAAGGAAATAAATAATAACTTTATTATTGCCTCTAGGGCATATTTCCTTCAGGTCAATGGTTCATTATGTGACCACAATCAATGACCCAGTCCAGGGGATCTCCTGGAACCATGGGCACCACATTAGAAAACGAGGAGAGGAAACCATTTTTCATCCAAGTTTCCTCTCTGAGAGGATTTGGGGAAATTTGCATACTATGGTATAGCTAGTAGTGAGGAGAGGTGGATTCATAATTATAGCATTGTTTTTGCCTCTAGGTGATATTAGCAAAATAAATTTTGTAAAAACAATGGAATCTTACTCTACATCTCATGTATCGTACCTGAGCCATCGACCCAAATACCTAGGGCCGCGATACACATTCCAAATTGTCAACTGAAGAATTATACACCTTATTGCGCATCATCACCAAGAGATAGTACCACGCGATAGACAACCAAGACATCCTGGACTAATGGCAAGTATGGTCATAAATTGTGATAGCCTCACAAACTAGTTTAATTTGAACCAATGTAATGTGCTTTTTTAGTTTCACTGACCAAACTGAATAAACACAATGTTTTGTTTTGGCCTTGTCCCAATTTCTAGAAAAATGACAGTGGGAGAGCTAAAGACGAAATAATTTCTGTCAATAATTTGTTCCCTCGTTAAATTAATATTTTACAAATGTTCACCATGTCAAATTCATTGGTCAATGTTTCAGATAGTCCAGTACGCTAATATATCTGATGCTTCAACCCTGAGTGTTATATCTATATGCAAGATGCAAACTATCCATTTAATAATTTCCAATGGCACACACAGAATTGGAATTTCTTGTTTTTCAACAAATATTGCACATGGAATACATGGGGCACCACACATTTTTCTTTTACCCCAATGTTTCTCCAATGCACACATATCAAAATGTTGGTATGCAACATTCAATTCACTTTCCTTCGGTATGCACGAGTTCCCCTATTTTATTTCTTATCTTCCTTGCAAGTAGCCATACTTTTGTGAAAAAGAAGACGATTAGTGCAGATTATGTTGTTAAAATTCCTAGCACAAGGCTTGTATTACCAGTTGTTATGTCTAGCAAAAGGAGCTTCAGACAGTTAGATACTAGGTTTTTACATGGTGTTTTGGAAGAGGATGTGTACTTCAGGCAACCACAAGGTTATGAAGATGGTAAATCACCATGCAACATATTCAAACTTGATAAGGACCTCTGTGGTTAAAAAATGCACTTTCGAGCATGGACTCTCTTTTGAGCTCACAATTAAAAGCATATTGGCTTTCTTTGCATCTAAAGCTAGGCACATCCTTGTTCATATGCTGCAAATCAAGCACCACAATTTTTGTACTTATGCATGCTGATGACATCATAGTTGCAAGCTCTTCAAAAGAAGCTATTGATGCACAGTTGCAAGGTTTAAGCTCAAATTTTTCCTTGTAGGATTTACGAGGTATGTATTTCTTGTTGGGCACAGAAGTCAAGAAAGTCCAAGATGACATCTTATTGTGTCAAGAAAATATGCCTCTAAACACTTGACTTCGTAGGCATAAAGGACTGTAAACTTTCTCCTATTCCTCTATCCTCCTCGAAAAAGTTATCGGCACATCAAGGAGAGTCCCTCGAATATAAAGAAAACACAAAGTATAGGAGTGTCATAGGCACCGTTCAATACTTAACTCTTGTGAGCTCTGCGAAACTAATAACTCTCATGAGGCCCGATACTTTCTTTTCTACTGATAACCTTTGTCAATATTTACATGCATTCACATATACACATTTTTTGAAATTAATTAAGTTCTATACTAGTTGGTCTTATTTGATATGCTGATTGGGCAGGCCGTGCAGATGACATGAGATCGCGTCATCGCGTCGCAGTATTTATTTTTTAAAGCTAATGTTATTTTTAGCAGAGTGCCAAGAAAAATGTCACTATAGGAAGAGCAAGCGGTGAAACAGAGTATAAGGCTCTTGCAAATGCCACTGCAGCAGTTATTTGGGTAAAATCATTGCAGGATGAACTTGGAATAAAATGGCACCAGCCTCCTTGTTTATGCTGTGACAACTTAGATGCAACATATCTCCGAGTTAATTCTATTTTTCATATAGTTCACATCACCATGTGATTAACACCCATAGTTCACATCGCCATGTGACCAACACCCAAAGGGTTTACTAGATTCAGTAATCTAGTTCACATCGCTATGTGATTAACACCCAAGGAGTACTAAGGTGTGATCATGTTTTGCTTGTGAGAGAATCTTAGTCAACGGGTATGTCATATACAGATCCGTAAGTATTTTGTGAATTCTATGTCTACAATGCTCTGCACGGAGCTACTCTAGCTAATTGCTCCCACTTTCAATATGTATCTAGATCAAGACTTAGAGTCATCTAGATTAGTTTCAAACTTGCATCGGCGTAACCTTTTACGACGAACCTTTTTCCATAATCGAGAAACATATCCTTATTCCACTAAGGACAATTTTGACCGCTCTCCAGTGATCTACTCCTAGATCACTATTGTAATCCCTTGCCAAACTCAGTGGTATGGCATACAATAGATCTGGTATACAGCATGGCATACTTTATAGAACCTATGACTGAGGCATAGGGAATGACTTTCATTCTCTTTCTATTTTCTGCCGTGGTCGGGCTTTGAGTCTTACTCAACTTAACACCTTGCAACACAGGCAAGAACTCCTTCTTTGACTGTTCCATTTTGAACTATTTCAAAAATTTATCAAGGTATGTATTCATTGAAAAAATCTTATCAAGCGTCTTCATCTATCTATATAGATTTTGATGCTCAATGTGTAAGCAGCTTCACCAAGGTCTTTCTTTGAAAAACTTTTATTCAAGTATCCTTTCATGCTTTGCAGAATAATTCTACATTATTTCCGATCAACAATATGTCATTCACATATACTTATCAGAAATGTTGTAGTGCTCCCACTCACTTTCTTGTAAATACAGGCTTCACTGTAAGTCTGTACAATAACTATATGCTTTGATCAACTTATCAAAGCGTATATTCCAACTCCGAGATTCTTGCACCAGTCCATAAATGGATCGCTGGAGCTTGCACACTTTGTTAGCTCCCTTTGGATCGACAAAACCTTCCGGTTGCATCATATACAACTCTTCTTCCAGAAATCCATTCAGGAATGCAGTTTTGACATCCATCTGCCAAATTTCATAATCATAAAATGCGGCAATTGCTAACATGATTCGGACAGACTTTTAAGCATCGATACGAGTAAGAAAATCTCATCGTATTCAATACCTTGAACTTTGTCAAAAACCTTTTTCGACAAGTCTAGCTTTGTAGATAGTAACACTACTATCAACGTCCGTCTTCCTCTTGAAGATCCATTTATTCTTAATGACTCACCGATCATCGGGCAAGTCAATCAAAGTCTACACTTTGTTCTCATACATGGATCATATCTCAGATTTCATGGCCTCAAGCCATTTCGTGGAATTTGGGCTCATCATTGCTTCCTCATAGTTCGTAGGTTCATCATGGTCTAGTAACATGACTTCCAGAACATGATTACCGTACCACTCTGGTGCGGATCTTACTCTGGAAGACCTACGAGGTTTGGTAGTAACTTGATCTGAAGTTTGATGATCATCATCATTAACTTCCTCACTTATTGGTGTAGGAATCACTGGAACTGATTTCTGTGATGAACTACTTTCCAATAAGGGAGAAGGTATAATTACCTCATCAAGTTCTACTCTCCTCCCACTCACTTCTTTCGAGAGAAACTCCTTCTCTGGAAAGGATCCATTTTAGCAACGAATGTCTTGCCTTTCGGATCTGTGATAGAAGGTGTACCCAACAATTTCCTTTGGGTATGAAGACGCACTTCTCCAATTTGGGTTCGAGCTTATCAGGATGAAACCTTTTTCACATAAGCATCGCAACCCCAAACTTTAAGAAACAACAGGTTAGGTTTACTGCTAAACCATAGTTCATACAGTGTCGTCTCAACGGATTTAGATGGTGCCCTATTTTAAAACGTGAATGCAGCTGTCTCTAATGCATAACCCCAAAACGATAGTGGTAAAGAGATATCATAGATCGCACCATATCAAATAAAGTGCGGTTACGACGTTCGGACACACCATAACGATGTGGTGTTCCAGGTGGCGTGAGCTGTGAAACTATTCCACATTGTTTTAATTGAAGACCAAACTCGTAACTCAAATATTTGTCTCCGCGATCAGATCGCAGAAACTTTATTTTCTTGTTACGATGATTTTTCCACTTCACTCTGAAATTCTTTGAACCTTTCAACTATTTCAGACTTATGTTTCATCAAGTAGATATACCCATATCTGCTCAAATCATCTTGTGAAGGTCAGAAAACAACGATGCTTGCCACGAGCAACAGCACTCATTGGATCGCATACATCGGTATGTATTATTTCCAACAAGTCAGTAACTCGTTCCATTGTTCCGAAGAACGGAGTTTTAGTCATCTTGCCCAAAAGGCACGGTTCGCAAGCATCAAATGATTCATAACCAAGTGATTCCGAAAATCCATCTTTATGGAGTTTCTTCATGCGCTTTACACCGATATGACCCAAACGGCAGTGCCACAAATAAGTTGCACTATCATTATTAACTTTGCATCTTTTGGCATCAATATTATGAATATGTGTATCACTACGATCGAGATCCAATGAACCATTTTCATTGGGTGTGTAACCATATAAGGTTTTATTCATGTAAATAGAACAACAGTTTATTCTCTTACTTAAATGAATAACCGTATTGCAATAAACATGATCAAATCATATTCATGCTCAACGCAAACACCAAATAACATTTATTTAGGTTCAACACTAATCCCGAAAGAATAGGGAGTGTGTGATGATGATCATATCAATCTTGAAACTACTTTCAACACACATCATCACTTCACCCTTAACTAGTTTCTGTTTATTCTGCAACTCCCGTTTCGAGTTACTACTCTTAGCAACTGAACCAGTACCAAATACCGAGGGGTTGCTATAAACACTAGTAAAGCACACATCAAACACCTGTATATCAAATATACCCTTTTTCACTTTGCCATCCTTCTTGTCCACCAAATATTTAGGGTAGTTCCGCTTCCAGTGACCATTTCCTTTGCAGTGTAAGCACTCAGTTTCAGGCTTTGGTTCAGCTTTGGGCTTCTTCGTGGGAGTGACAACTTGCTTGTCAATCTACTTGAAGTTCCCCTTTCTTTCCCTTTGCCCTTTTCTTGAAACTAGTGATCTTGTCAACCATCAACACTTGATGCTCTTTCTTGATTTCTACCTTCGTTGATTTCAACATCACGAAGAGCTCGGGAATCATTTTCATCATCCCTTGCATACTATAGTTCATCACGAAGTTCTACTAACTTGGTGATGGTGACTAGAGAATTCTGTCAATCACTATCTTATCTGGAAGATTAACTCCCACTTGATTCAAGTGATTGAAGTACCCAGACAATCTGAGCACATGCTCACTAGTTGAGCGATTCTCCTCCACCTTTTAGCTATAGAACTTGTTGGAGACTTCATATCTCTCAACTCGGGTATTTGCTTGAAATATTAACTTCAATTCCTGGAACATCTCATATGGTCCATGACGTTCAAAACGTCTTTGAAGTCCCGATTCTAAGCCGTTAAGCATGGTGCACTAAACTATCAAGTAGTCATCATATTGAGCTAGCCAGACGTTCATAACTTCTGCATCTGCTCCTGCAATAGGTCTGTCACCTAGCGGTGCATTAAGGACATAATTCTTCTGTGCAGCAATGAGGATTTAACCTCAGATCACGGATCAAATCCGCAACATTGCTACTAACATTTTTCAACACAATTTTCTCTAGGAACATATCAAAATAAACACAGGGAAGCAACAACGCGAGCTATTGATCTACAACATGATTTGCAAAATACTACCAGGACTAAGTTCATGATAAATTTAAGTTCAATTTAATCATATTACTTAAGAACTCCCACTTAGATAGACATCCCTCTAATCCTCTAAGTGATCACGTGATCCAAATCAACTAAACCATGTCCGATCATCACGTGAGATGGAGTAGTTTCATCGGTGAACATCATTATGTTGATCATATCTACTATATGATTCACGCTCGACCTTTCGGTCTCCGTGTTCCGAGGCCATATCTGCATATGCTAGGCTCGTCAAGTTTAACCTGAGTATTCCGCGTGCGCAACTGTTTTGCACCCGTTGTATTTGAACGTAGAGCCTATCACACCCGATCATCACGTGGTGTCTCAGCACGAAGAACTTTCGCAACGGTGCATACTCAGGGAGAACACTTCTTGATAATTTAGTGAGAGATCATCTTATAATGCTACCGTCAATCAAAGCAAGATAAGATGCATAAAAAGATAAACATCACATGCAATCAATATAAGTGATATGATATGGCCATCATCATCTTGTGCTTGTGATCTCCATCTCCGAAGCACCGTCATGATCACCATCGTCACCGGCGCGACACCTTGATCTCCATCGTAGCATCGTTGTCGTCTCGCCAATCTTATGCTTCCACGACTATCACTATCGTTTAGTAATAAAGTAAAGCATTACATCGCGATTGCATTGCATACAATAAAGCGACAACCATATGGCTCCTGCCAGTTGCCGATAACTTGGTTACAAAACATGATCATCTCATACAATAAAAATCATGCCTTGACCATATCACATCACAACATGCCCTGCAAAAACAAGTTAGACGTCCTCTACTTTGTTGTTGCATGTTTTACGTGGCTGCTACGGGCTTAAGTAAGAACCAATCTCACCTACGCATCAAAACCACAACGATAGTTTGTCAAATAGACTCCGTTTTAACCTTCGCAAGGACCGGGCGTAGCCATACTCGGTTCAACTAAAGTTGGAGAGACAGTCGCCCGCAAGCCATCTATGTGCAAAGCACGTCGAGGGAACCGGTCTCGCGTAAGCGTACGTGTAAGGTTGGTCCGGGTCGTCTCGTCCAACAATACCGCCGAACCAAAGTATGACATGCTGGTAGGCAGTATGACTTGTATCGTCCACAACTCACTTGTGTTCTACTCGTTCATATAACATCAACATAAATAACCTAGGCTCGGATGCCACTGTTGGGTTTCGTAGTAATTTCAAAAATTTTCCTACGCGCACACAGGATCATGTGATGCATAGCAACGAGGGGAGAGTGTTGTCTACGTACCCAACGCAGACCGACTGTGGAAGCGATGACACGACGTAGAGGAAGTAGTCCTACGTCTTCACGATCCAACCGATCAAGCACCGAAACTACGGCACCTCCGAGTTCGAGCACACGTTCAGCTCGATGACGATCCCCGGACTCCGATCCAGCAAAGTGTCGGGGAAGAGTTTTGTCAGCACGACGGCGTGGTGACGATCTTGATGAACTACAGCAGCAGGGCTTCGCCTAAACTCCGCTACAGTATTATCGAGGAATATGGTGGCAGGGGGCACCGCACACGGCTAAGGAATCGATCACGTGGATCAACTTGTGTCAACTTGTGTGTTTAGAGGTGCCCCTGCCTCCGTATATAAAGGAGGAGAGGAGGGGAGGCTGGCCGGCCAAGGGGGGGAGGCGCAGGAGAGTCCTACTCCCACTGGGAGTAGGATTCCCCCTCCAATCCTAGTCCAACTAGGATTCCTCGGAGGGGAAAAGAGGAGGAGGGGGCCGGCCACCTCTCCTAGTCCTAATAGGACTAGGGGAAGGGGGGGCGCGCAGCCCATCTAGGGCAGCCCCTTCTCTTTTCCACTAAGGCCCACTATGGCCCAAATAGCTCCCGGGGGGTTCCGGTAACCCTCCCGGTATTCCGGTAAAATCCCGATTTCACCCGGAACACTTCCGATATCCAAATATAGGCTTCCAATATATCAATCTTTACGTCTCGACCATTTCGAGACTCCTCGTCATGTCCGTGATCACATCCGGGACTCCGAACAACCTTCGGTTCATCAAAATGCATAAGCTCATAATATAACTGTCATCATAACCTTAAGCGTGCGGACCCTATGGGTTCGAGAACAATGTAGACATGACCGAAACACGTCTCTGGTCAATAACCAATAGCGGGACCTGGATGCCCATATTGGCTCCTACATATTCTACGAAGATCTTTATCGGTCAGACCGCATAACAACATACGTTGTTCCCTTTGTCATCGGTATGTTACTTGCCCGAGATTCGATCGTCGGTATCCAATACCTAGTTCAATCTCGTTACCGGCAAGTCTCTTTACTCGTTCCGTAATACATCATCTCACAACTAACATATTAGTTGTAATGCTTGCAAGGCTTATGTGATGTTTATTACCGAGAGGGCCCAGAGATACCTCTCCGACAATCGGAGTGACAAATCCTAATCTTGAAATACGCTAACCCAACATCGACCATTGGAGACACCTGTAATGCTCCTTTATAATCACCCAGTTACGTTGTGACGTTTGGTAGCACCCAAAGTGTTCCTCCGGCAAACGGGAGTTGCATAATCTCATAGTCATAGGAACATGTATAAGTCATGAAGAAAGCAATAGCAACATACTAAACGATCAGGTGCTAAGCTAATGGAATGGATCATGTCAATCAGATCATTCAACTAATGATGTGACCTCGTTAATCAAATAACAACTCATTGTTCATGGTCAGGAAACATAACCATCTTTGATTAACGAGCTAGTCAAGTAGAGGCATACTAGTGACACTCTGTTTGTCTATGTATTCACACATGTATTATGTTTCCGGTTAATACAATTCTAGCATGAATAATAAACATTTATCATGATATAAGGAAATAAATAATAACTTTATTATTGCCTCTAGGGCATATTTCCTTCAGGTCAATGGTTCATTATGTGACCACAATCAATGACCCAGTCCAGGGGATCTCCTGGAACCATGGGCACCACATTAGAAAACGAGGAGAGGAAACCATTTTTCATCCAAGTTTCCTCTCTGAGAGGATTTGGGGAAATTTGCATACTATGGTATAGCTAGTAGTGAGGAGAGGTGGATTCATAATTATAGCATTGTTTTTGCCTCTAGGTGATATTAGCAAAATAAATTTTGTAAAAACAATGGAATCTTACTCTACATCTCATGTATCGTACCTGAGCCATCGACCCAAATACCTAGGGCCGCGATACACATTCCAAATTGTCAACTGAAGAATTATACACCTTATTGCGCATCATCACCAAGAGATAGTACCACGCGATAGACAACCAAGACATCCTGGACTAATGGCAAGTATGGTCATAAATTGTGATAGCCTCACAAACTAGTTTAATTTGAACCAATGTAATGTGCTTTTTTAGTTTCACTGACCAAACTGAATAAACACAATGTTTTGTTTTGGCCTTGTCCCAATTTCTAGAAAAATGACAGTGGGAGAGCTAAAGACGAAATAATTTCTGTCAATAATTTGTTCCCTCGTTAAATTAATATTTTACAAATGTTCACCATGTCAAATTCATTGGTCAATGTTTCAGATAGTCCAGTACGCTAATATATCTGATGCTTCAACCCTGAGTGTTATATCTATATGCAAGATGCAAACTATCCATTTAATAATTTCCAATGGCACACACAGAATTGGAATTTCTTGTTTTTCAACAAATATTGCACATGGAATACATGGGGCACCACACATTTTTCTTTTACCCCAATGTTTCTCCAATGCACACATATCAAAATGTTGGTATGCAACATTCAATTCACTTTCCTTCGGTATGCACGAGTTCCCCTATTTTATTTCTTATCTTCCTTGCAAGTAGCCATACTTTTGTGAAAAAGAAGACGATTAGTGCAGATTATGTTGTTAAAATTCCTAGCACAAGGCTTGTATTACCAGTTGTTATGTCTAGCAAAAGGAGCTTCAGACAGTTAGATACTAGGTTTTTACATGGTGTTTTGGAAGAGGATGTGTACTTCAGGCAACCACAAGGTTATGAAGATGGTAAATCACCATGCAACATATTCAAACTTGATAAGGACCTCTGTGGTTAAAAAATGCACTTTCGAGCATGGACTCTCTTTTGAGCTCACAATTAAAAGCATATTGGCTTTCTTTGCATCTAAAGCTAGGCACATCCTTGTTCATATGCTGCAAATCAAGCACCACAATTTTTGTACTTATGCATGCTGATGACATCATAGTTGCAAGCTCTTCAAAAGAAGCTATTGATGCACAGTTGCAAGGTTTAAGCTCAAATTTTTCCTTGTAGGATTTACGAGGTATGTATTTCTTGTTGGGCACAGAAGTCAAGAAAGTCCAAGATGACATCTTATTGTGTCAAGAAAATATGCCTCTAAACACTTGACTTCGTAGGCATAAAGGACTGTAAACTTTCTCCTATTCCTCTATCCTCCTCGAAAAAGTTATCGGCACATCAAGGAGAGTCCCTCGAATATAAAGAAAACACAAAGTATAGGAGTGTCATAGGCACCGTTCAATACTTAACTCTTGTGAGCTCTGCGAAACTAATAACTCTCATGAGGCCCGATACTTTCTTTTCTACTGATAACCTTTGTCAATATTTACATGCATTCACATATACACATTTTTTGAAATTAATTAAGTTCTATACTAGTTGGTCTTATTTGATATGCTGATTGGGCAGGCCGTGCAGATGACATGAGATCGCGTCATCGCGTCGCAGTATTTATTTTTTAAAGCTAATGTTATTTTTAGCAGAGTGCCAAGAAAAATGTCACTATAGGAAGAGCAAGCGGTGAAACAGAGTATAAGGCTCTTGCAAATGCCACTGCAGCAGTTATTTGGGTAAAATCATTGCAGGATGAACTTGGAATAAAATGGCACCAGCCTCCTTGTTTATGCTGTGACAACTTAGATGCAACATATCTCCGAGTTAATTCTATTTTTCATATATAAGAGTGAATCATTTTGAAATTGATGTCATTTTCTAAACAGAAAGGCTAGCACATAAGAAGATGGAGCAGATGAAATATCAACTTAGCCCGATTGTGATTCAGTTAACTGAGGGGAGGGTGTCATGCAGATGGGCCTGATTGTGATTCCATTTTAACCCAGCTAGCTTGCATATCACGTTTCTTTTGTTGTAACAAAACCTGCCGAGTGCCGAGGGATATAGGGACACAACGCGGCTCGTCTTACGATAAAAGGTTTCCCCCGCTTTTTATATTATAAAGCAAACACTCGATAATCCAGCTCGCTGAGGCCGCAGCATAGAAAAGCCCAAAAAAAAGAAGAAAAAAGAGAAATTTTGTCTGGCATCCTACCAACAGTACAAACTGGACACGGCGGCTACATTTGTGCAAGTTGCGGCCATGTGGACTCTCTGGAGGATCAGAAATGACATATGTTTTAATCGAATGCCTTGGATGGATATGCAGGTGCTCGTGTGGAAAACTGCGAAAAACTTGTCTATATGGGAGGTGGTCTTGCCAGATGCTCTCAAATCGGAACTAAAAGAGATAGTGCGAAGGCTGGAGAATTTGGCAAGAAACCCCCCACTCCTGCTGTGGCCGGATCCAAGCTAATGAGGGAAAAACTTGGGGAAGAATACACTGGGAGTGAGCTGATCTTGCTGTGACTCAAAAGGAGTGGATAAAAATGCGTGATGAAGATGCGGAGAGAGACCTGAAGATCCTGCTCTACTTTACCCTAGTTATGTTTTCCCTTTTGTTTTTCCTTTAGCTTTGCTTTCGTGTGTGCCTGTAGTGGGATATGTTTCCCCCTGGCAGACTTGCTGCTCTTTTAGTGTTCCCCCCTAAGCTCTTAAGCTTTGCAATGCTCGAGAGATACACTTCCTGAAATACTGTTGGGTTTCATTGGTAATGCAATGGAGCCGGGGCTGCGGCCCTTTTTCTCTAAAAAAAGATCACGTTGGAGGCGGCCAAGCACCTAATGCTGGAGCTCCCGAGGCGGTCGGATATGGCGAAGTTCTGCAGGCCTATGTATGGACGTTTGGCTACGCCCCAACAGTTTCCCCTGCGCCATTAGCGCTCTACCTAGGCACGCCTAGTCCTTAGTTGTTGTTAGAGCTATATTTATAATTTATAGACTGCGCTAATAGGATTTGTTTTTATTTTATCTCATCCTCGAAGCTCGGTTTATACACAAAACGCATGAACTCACTTATCTCTTATCTAGTCTTGTATGCATGAACGTCAACTTGTAAGTTTTTCGCCCTTTCTTGCACCTCTTCCCACTAAAATCCTTATCTAGTCTGGAAGATTAACTCCCACTCGATTCAAGCGATTGTAGTACTCATACAATCTGAGCATATGCTCAACGATTGAGCTTTTCTCCTTAGTTTGCAGGCTTGGCAAACTTGTCAGAGGTCTCATACCTCTTGACGTGGGCACTAGCCTGAAATCCCAATTTCAGTCCTTGGAACATCTCATATGTTCTGCGATGTTTCAAAAACGTCTTTGATGCCACAATTCTAAACCATTTAGCATTACGCACTGAACTATCATGTAGTCATCAAAACGTGTATGTCAGATGTTCGCAACATCCACAACTGACGCTTGAGGTTCAGCTCACTGAGCGGTGCATTAAGGACATAAACCTTCTGCGCAGCAATGAGGACAATTCTTAGTTTACGGACCCAGTCTGCTAATTGCTACTATCAACTTTCAACTAAATTTTCTCTAGGAACATATCTAAAACAGTAGAACTAATGCGTAAGCTACGACATAATTTGCAAAGTCCTTTCGACTATATTCATGATAATTGAGTTCATCTGATTATTTCATGAACTCCCACTCAGATAGACATCCCTCTAGTCATCTAAGTGATACATGATCCGAATCAACTAGGCCATGTCCGATCATCACGTGAGACGGACTAGTCATCATCGGTGAACATCTTCATGTTGATCGTACCTTCTATACGACTCATGTTCGACATTTCGGTCTTCCATGTTCCGAGGCCATGTCTGTACATTCTAGGCTCGTCAAGTCAACCTAAGTGTATTGCGTGTGTAAATCTGGATTACACCCGTTGTATTCGAACGTTAGAATCTATCACACCCGATCATCACGTGGTGCTTCGAAATAACGAACCTTCGCAACGGTGCACAGTTAGGGGAAACACTTTTCTTGAAATTATTGCGAGGGATCATCTTATTTAAGCTACCGTCGTTCTAAGCAAATAAGATGTAAAACATGATAAACATCCCATGCAATCAAATAGTGACATGATATGGCCAATATCATTTTTGCTCCTTTTGATCTCCATCTTCGGGGCGCCATGATCATCATCGTCACCGGAATAACACCATGATCTCCATCATCATGATCTCCATCATCGTGTCTTCTTGAAGTTGTCTCGTCATCTATTACTTCTACTACTAAGGCTAACGGTTTAGCAACAAAGTAAAGTGATTACATGACGTTTATGTTGACACGCAGGTCATAAATAAATTAAGACAACTCCTATGGCTCCTGCCGGTTGTCATACTCATCGACATGCAAGTCGTGATTTCTATTGCAAGAACATGATCAATCTCATACATCACATATATCATTCATCACATCCTTTTTGGCCATATCACATCACACGGCATATGCTGCAAAAACAAGTTAGACGTCCTCTAATTGTTGTTGCAAATTTTTACGTGGCTGCTATAGGTTTCTTAGCAAGAACGTTTCTTACCTACGCCAAAACCACAACGTGATATGCCAATTTCTATTTACCCTTCATAAGGACCCTTTTCATCGAATCCGATCCGACTAAAGTGGGAGAGACAGACACCCGCTAGCCACCTTATGCAACTAGTGCATGTCAGTCGGTGGAACCTGTCTCACGTAACAGTACGTGTAAGGTCGGTCCAGGCCGCTTCATCCCACGATGCCGCCGAATCAAGATAAGACTAGTAACGGCAAGTAAATTGACAATATCGACGCCCACAACTGCTTTGTGTTCTACTCGTGCATAGAAACTGCGCATAGACCTAGCTCATGATGCCACTGTTGGGGAACGTAGCAGAATTTTAAAATTTTCTACGCATCACCAAGATCAATCTATGGAGTCATCTAGCAACGAGGGAGGGGGGAGTGCATCTACATACCCTTGTAGATCGCTAAGCGGAAGCGTTCAACTGAGCGGGGTTGATGGAGTCGTACTCGTCGTGATCCAAATCACCAATAATCCTAGTGCCGAATGGATGGCACCTCCGCGTTGAACACACGTATAGCCCGGGGACATCTCCTCCTTCTTGATCCAGCAAGGGGAAAGGAGAAGTTGAGGAAAAACTCTGACAGCACGACGGCATGGTGGTGATGGAGCTCGTGGTTCTCCGGTAGGGCTTCGCCAAGCACTACGGAGGAGGACGAGGTGTTGGAGGAGGGAGAGGGCTGCGCCAGGGGAAGGGTGCGGCTTCCCTCTCTCTCCCTCACTATATATAGGGGAAAGGGAGGAGGGGGAGGCGCCCTAGGGTTCCCTAGGGGAGGGGCGGCGGCCACAGGGGAAACCCTAGATGGGTTTGGGCGCCCCCACCCCCTAGGAAACTTGCCCCCAAGCTGGGAGGGGCGGCTGCCCTAGGGGTGGCGCCCCCACCTCTCCTGGTTACGTGAGATGGGGTGGGAGGGGCGCTCAGCCCTTTAGTGGGCTGATGTGCCCTCTCCCCTTGGCCCATTGGGCCCCCCAACGCTTGTCGGGACCTCCGAAACCCCTTTCGGACACACTGGTCATCACCTGGTACACCCGGAACAATTCCGGACTCCAATACCCTTCGTCCAATATACCGATCTTCACCTCCGGACCATTCCAGAGCTCCTCGTCATGTCCGGGATCTCATCCGGAACTCCGAACAACCTTCGGTAACCACATACTATTTCCCATAACAACTCTAGCGTCACCGAACCTTAAGTGTGTAGACCCTATGGGTTCGGGAACCATGCAGACATGACCAAGACAACTCTCCGGCCAATAACCAACAGCGGGATCTGGATACCCATGATGGCTCCCACATGTTTCACGATGATCTCATCGGATGAACCACGATGTCGAGGATTCAATCAATCCTATATACAATTCCCTTTGTCCAGCGGTATTGTACTTGCCCGAGATTCGATCGTCGGTATCCGATACCTTGTTCAATCTCGTTACCGGCAAGTCTCTTTACTCGTTCCGTAACACATCATCCCGTGATCAACTCCTTGGTCACATTGTGCACATTATGATGATGTCCTACCGAGTGGGCCCAGAGATACCTCTCCGTCACACGGAGTGACAAATCCCAGTCTCGATTCGTGCCAACCCAACAGACACTTTCGGAGATACCCGTAGTGCACCTTTATAGCCACCCAGTTACGTTGTGACGTTTGGTACACCCAAAGCATTCCTACGGTATCCGGGAGTTGCACATTCTCATGGTCTAAGGAAATGATACTTGACATTAGAAAAGCTTTAGCATACGAACTACACGATCTTTGTGCTAGGCTTAGGATTGGGTCTTGTCCATTACATCATTTACATCATTCTCCTAATGATGTGATCCCGTTATCAACGACATCCAATGTCCATGGTCAGGAAACCGTAACCATCTATTGATCAACGAGCTAGTCAACTAGAGGTTTACTAGGGACATGGTGTTGCCTATGTATCCACACATGTATCTGAGTTTCCTATCAATACAATTCTAGCATGGATAATAAACGATTATCATGAACAAGGAAATATAATAATAACTAATTTGTTATTGCCTCTAGGGCATATTTCCAACAGAAAAATGCCACCATAAGGAGAGCAAGCCGTGAAACAGAGTATAAGGCTCTTGCAAATGGCACTGCAACAGTTATTTGGGTAAAATCATTGTAGGAAGAACTTGGAATGAAATGGCACCAGCCTCCTTGTTTATGTTGTGACAACTTAGATGCAACATATCTCCGAGTTAATTCTATTTTTCATATATAAGAGCGAATGATTTTGAAATTGATTTCACTTTCTAAACAGAAAGGCTAGCACATAAGAAGATGGAGCAGATGTAATCTCAACTTAGCCCGATTGTGATTCAGTTAACTGAGGGGAGGGTGTCATACAGATGGACCTGATTGTGATTCCATTTTAACCCAGCTAGCTTGCGTATCACGTTTCTTTTGTTGTAACAAAACCTGCCGAGTGCCGAGGGATATAGGGACACAACGCGGCTCTTCTTACGATAAAAGGTTTCCCCCGCTTTTTATATTATAAAGCAAACACTCGATAATCCAGTTCGCTGAGGCCGCAGCACAGAAAAGACTAAAAAACAAGAAGAAAAAAGAGAAATTTTGTCTGGCATCCTACCAACAGTACAAACTCCTTCGAGAATTATTTTTGGGAGAAATCTCTTCCGAGGCTTTACACATGCAAACACATCTGCTCGTATATATATATGGGTGTGTCTAGCGCACATCTAGATGTGCTCAAGTTATTGCACATCTAAATGAGTGAATCAAATATAAAGAGAAAAAGGAAAAAGAGAAAAAAAATTCACACGAATCTCAATATAAGAACAATGACATATGACTTAGATGTGCAATACTTATAGCACATCTAAACGTGCTTTAGTAAAACTATATATATATATATATATATATATATATATATATATATATATATATATATATATATATATATATATACACTCCCAAACATGCAAACGAGGTCTGGCGTAAGAAGACTCCTTGTTTTGTTTGGCATCGCCTCATCGGAGAGATGTATACCAACCATAGCACACAAAATTTAGGTTAAAACGACAACCACCATGAATTTCACAGCTAAGTTAATGCATAGGATCAGGTCAATCGATGCCAATCTTGATGCATCCGCGTCGGCGTCAGCAGTCTTCAAGAAGCAGGCAACGACGGTGGCCAAAAGGGCCAAAACCGCAGGCTTGCCGCAAGACGTCCTCGCCAGCATCCTGGTTCGCCTCCCGTGGAGCAACCTCCGCTGCCTCCGGCGGGTCTCCAAAGAATGGAGGGGCATCATCGTGGACCAAACGTTTATCCAGGCGCACATGGCGCACGGACAAAGGACGCATTTGACACACACCATCGTCTTCTTTTTTTGATCGAAAGGGGTTTCCCCCGCCCCATTTTTATTAAAAACGGAGCAACGCAAGTCATCAAGACTGTTACAAGCAACCGGGTCTACTCAAAGTAACACACCAGAGAATATTTAAGTAAAGCTACGGCCTAATCGCCTGCAAACCAAACTGAATCAAAACTACCGAAGGGGAAAGAGCGTCTACTGCCATACAAGGCAAAATATACATGCATCATCCAAGCCACGCCAGAAGTATCACGGAGAAGATCGACGTAAGCATTTTTTTCACCCTGAATGAGCCTTGAGCGCTCCGCCCCGGGTCTTCTTCGCACACGCTCTCAGTCCTCAGCCCAGCCAATCCTGAGCAGCTTGCCTCTTCGGCGATCCAGAAGTTGAAGGCATCTTCTCAGCAGCACCAATTGATCGCCCCCGCATAGAATCTTCCATTGATGTATGGACGCGCTGATCCTTGCGGGAATCTCACGGGTGCTTGTCCACGGTACGCCCTGAAAACACATGTCGTTACGCATAGTCCAAATGCCCCAAATGATAGCAACACAAGCAATATTGACAACAATTTTCTTATTATTCATACTCCAGAAGGAGGATAACTCAGTCATATTATTAGGGATATTAAACCCAAAAGCGTCAGCCACATCACTCCAGATCTATCTGGCAACTACACATTTAAAGAACAAGTGGCACACTGATTCTTCCTCATCACAATATAAACATTTTAGGTTCTCTACCACCCTCCTTTTATTTAAGTTATCTTTGGTAAGAATTTTATTATTAAAAGCTAGCCACAAAAAGACTAGGTATCTGTGAGGCACACCAATCTTCCAAAAGTTTTTCCATACAGGGGTAGAAACCCCACCCCAGTAATCATGGTGTAAAAAGACTTGACCGAGTAGACCCCTGATGATTCCAGCAACCAAACAGGTTGGTCCTCCTCATTAGTCAGGTTTTTGGTAGAAATGACCCGGACCAGGTCATGCCACCTCTCCATAAACTCAGACCCCACACATCTGTTCAAGGTAAGTTTTAAATTGAAACCATCCCACACCTCTGAAACTACGCAATGTTGTTGCTGACAAATTTCATAAACTTCCTAGAATTGAGTTTTCAGGGAAGAATCCCCCACCCAAGTGTCATCCCAGGAGCTGACCTTATTGCCATTGCCCATGTTCCATCTAAAAAAAGGTTTTATACCTTCAAAAGCCCAAGTAACCCCTTTCCAAAAGGGAGATCCCACCCCCTGTTTGGACCACAAAAAATTAGGGTTATTGGTTCTATACTTATGATCTATCAGTCTAACCCAGTTCTTATCACTGTCCATGAAGTATCTTTTAGCCCAAGAGGCTAGAAAAGCCATGTTAAATTCTCTTAAATTGGGTACCTCCAAACCACCAAAATCTTTTTTCTGTGAAATTAGTCCCCAGTTAGCAAGATGGTATTTATGTTCATCCTCCAGGTTCCCCCGGAAGAAATGTGCCATCTGAGAGGTGATGGCTTTAATTGCCCATTTAGGAAATTTAATAACAGACATCAGATACATAGGTTATACTAGCAATGCAGGCTTTGAGAAGAACTAAGTTTGCCTCATAGCTAAGTAATCTCCCTTTCCACCCACAAATTCTCTTAATAATTTTGTCTATGATATATTGAATGTCCTCCCTCCTCAGCTTGAGGTAGTGCAGTGGAACCCCCAAATACTTAAGGGGGAAATCCCCCAATTTGCAGCAAAAAATTTGGGATAATAGCTTAGCATCATCTTCATTCATATTTATTAGAACTACCTCACACTTGTCATAGTTAATCTTCAAACCAGAAAGGTTTTCAAAGCATACAAGTAGCCATTTTAAATTCTTAACATATTCAGGATTAGGATTTAGGAAAAGGATTGTGTCATCAGCCTACTGTAGACATATTAGCCCATGTGGGATGACATGCGGAACAATCCTAGAGATTATGTTATGTTATTGTTAACAGTTTTCACCAGCATACGAGAGAACACATCAGCTACTAAATTGTAAAGCATTGGGGAGCTCGGGTCCCCTTGTTTGAGCCCTTTCCCCCCTACAAAGTAAGGGCCTAGAGCATCATTAATCTTGGCACAAAAAGAGCTTTGTTGCAGAATGGAAAGGTTCCACCTAATCCACTTAGCCCGAAAACCCCTAAAAATTAACATCTCTACTAGGAAATCCCAGTTCACACGATCGTAAGATTTCTCATAATCTAACTTGAGCACAATCCCAGGGTCTTTCGATTTATGAACTTCATGTATAGCCTCATGGGCAGTAACCACACTCTCTAAAATAAACCTACCTCTCACAAAAGCAGATTGACATGGTGATAGGAGCCTATGACCCACAGGGGAAGACCTATTTCTCATAGCCTTGCTAAAGAATTTTACAGAGCAGTTACTCAAACAAATGGGCCTAAACTTCTTCATATTTTTGGCATCTGGCTCTTTAGGAATAAGAGTGACAATAGAGTAATTTAATCTCTAGATATCCAAAGATCCATTTTAAAAATCCCCCACCAGAGCCATGAAATCTCCTTTGATAACCTCCCAAAAGTGTTGATAGAACAAAAATGAGAGGCCATGAGGGCCAGGGGCCCCGTTAGCATAGGAGCTCATAACAGCTTCTTTAATTTCCTCTTCTGAGAAAGGCCTCTCAAGCAAGGCATTTTCTGCTTCTGTCACAAGCTCTTTCTCAGACCAAAACTGGTCATCTAGATGAATATTAGGTCTAGGTTCATAACCAAAGAGGTTTTTATAAAAGTTAGTAGCAACTTCTAGCATGTCTTTAGTGAAGTATACAGGTCCATCTGGACCCTCCAAGATAGACAACTGGCTTTTCCTCCTTCATTGGTTGGCAACATCATGGAAATATGCTGTGTTCCTATCCCCCTCTTTGATCTTTCTATCTCTAGATCTCTACTACATGGCAGTTTCTTCTTTTTTCCAAATCTCACCAAGCTCCTCCCCGATCTGTTTCATCCTGAGGATATCCCCAGCATTAGTTCTGTTTTGTTCACAAAAGACATCCAGGATATCAAATTCCTGAAGTAAATCCTTCTTCTTTTTTTCTTCATGGCAGCTTCAATGTTTATATTCCATCCCTTAAAAGTTCCCTAAATAGTTTAGTTTTAAATTGCCAGGTCCCAATAGTAGTTGTAAATGGTGAAGGTGTGGCCCAAATTTTTTCTACTAAGGCTTGAAAGACTGGTTGCTCAAGCCACCACTTCTCAGATTTCAAGGGTCTGGTTGGATTACACATACCCACCCCAGAATCAAGTAAAATTGGGGCATGATCACTTCCCACTCTAGGCAGAGCACACAGTGTGGTGAGAGGGAAGTGACTGTCCCAACTAGTAGCAGAGAAAACTCTGTCGATAGTGGCAAAGATGAGGTTGTCTTGATTGTTACTCCAGGTAAAAACCCTGTTTGACAGCTTATATTCCATTAAGCCCCATTTGTTTATCCAATCATTGAACAAAAATGCCCACGAGGTATTAATATTGCCAGAAGTTTTCTCCTTAGCCTCCCTAATCAGGTTGAAATCCCCCCCCCCCCAAACAGAACAGGATAGCATAAGCCTTCCATACTTCCATGTAGTTCAGCAATAAAGTCAAGTTGGTCTACAGCATAAGTTGTCCCATATACCACAATCAAATGCCAACAGAAGCCATCATTCTTATTTTTTAAGGATACAATAATGCAATATTTCTTTATACTAACATCAAGGACCTCAAAAAAGTTGGATTTGGTACCCACAAGGATACCCCCAGCAGAGCCTACAGCAGGTAGTATGTGCCACTCATAAGCAGTAGAACCAGCTAGGACATTGAGGAAAGAGTCAGACAAAATTTCCCTCTTAATTTCTTGAAAACCTAAAAAATCAGGCTTATATTTGTTCACTAAATCAGACAGGCACTGTAATTTCCCGGATTCGTCTACAGTAGCCGCGAAAAATTGTGCAAAGGCCGCGCTTTCTCTTTGATGAGCACTGGCAGGTCACGGCTGAGCTCACAGCTGACCTGCGGGGTGACTTTGTAGGCGCTTGCAACGACCTGCTTTGCTTCTTGGAAATCGGCAAGAAGTCCATTATGAAAGTCGTAGAGCCGTTCACCGGTGGGTCGCTCACAGTGCCATTACTGCCAGAGGCGTCGGGGGTAAGGTGGACCTTCAACTCCGGGGCGTACTGCTTCAGCTTGATGCTGCGACAAGACGATACAAGATCGTGCACTATGACTTTGTCAAAGACCGCACCATGCCTAGACGCGCCGTGGTCGACCAAGAAGTACACGTGTTAGAGTTGTGTCGAATATTATTGTACAAGGTAGGTTACAGTTGGACTTGTATTTGAACTGTGTGTAAACAGGGTAGGAGTTGTGTTCTAATAGGACTCTTGTATCGTAGGCCTCTCATATATATCGGGGGATAGACACACGATGTAACCTATGCCAACATAATAGCACAGGCACGCCGGGGTGCGGTATTAGAGCGGTGTCATGGAGAGGAGCGTCCGTAGTCAGACCCCGGGAATATAGCCATATCGGTGAACCTCGTTAACAAATCTCGTGTCGTGCCTCATGTGATTGCTTGGTCCTCGATAGATCAACGGTGGCCTTGAATTTATTCTAACAAGTGATATCATGAGCAAGGTTCAATGTTCAAAGGTCATGAATTGTTGATCTAGAGGTGTGCCAATTTTGTATGGTTCGCGTGGAAGCAGGAGCCAAGATCGCGTTCAGAGGGAGATGGGTTTGACACTGCACGCGGTGTGCCTACGATGATATCGGCATGATGAAGCAATTCGGAACGGTGACAGTTCTCGGCGAATTGAAATAGACGGTTTGCATGATGAGATCGATGGAAGCAGCGTGGCGTACGTGCGGCTTGACGGCGACCAGGCAAGCAGCAGCAGGCGCGTGGCGGCGGCAGTGCGATGGATCGATCCAGCGTATAGCGTATGCCCTAGGCTAGCGTGCGGACGCTGTGGATAAGCGGGCCAGGCCTGAGCCAGCAAGAACGTATAGGGCCCATCCAGAGGAGGCGGCCATAATAAGCTAGCTAATCGATCGGGAGGAGCAGGCTGCTGGTTTTGACCGGTGTAAGGGATCGCGTTCGAGACTTGTTAATTAAAAGAAGAAAAAGGGCGTCAGGTACCGTGTGTGTAGCTATCCATCGGGAGCAAGACAAAGAGCAGGATGGAGAAGGTTTGGGGCTGCACATGAGCAAGGGTAAATGGAACTTTTGATTTTGTGCACATAAAGCCTACTAGAGGAATTCTCCGATGGGCTATCTTTGCTTAGTACGTGTACATGTATGGAGTACAAGATAGCGGCGGTGCACGCTACGGAAAACAAAGGTGCGGTCGCAAGTCCATTAATGATTGACATGATGCAAGTCGATGAAGATGGGCGTATGCGGCCAGAGGCGATGTGCATACAAGGCTCGGAGAAGTTTGGAGTGTGTCGCATTGAGATCATGCATACACAGGGTGTTAAGCAATGCATGAAGATGTGCGAAGGCTAACACGACGCAGGATGGAGCATGGTTGCAGTCGGATAAGTTGGCTGGGTCAGACTGGACAGGCGGGAGGCAGAGAACCCTAACTTTTTGGGAGGCAGGGGCTGGCTAGGTCGCGGGGCTACCGATCCATATACTAAACCGAGCTTATTTGTTCAAAAAAATATCGCCGACAACTTTTGACAATATATATCATCTTGCGCGTGATTTTTCAGATATAAGATGTGTGTGGGATGGATAAAAGATTCATCCCTAGAGATTGTTGATACAGTTTTACTAAAACACATCTAGATGTGCCATAAGTATTACGCGGAGATTCATGTGGGTATTTTCTGTCTTTTTTCTTTTTTTTCTATGCTTGATTGAGCCACTTAGACGATAACCCAACCAACGCATACATAATTTAGGTCTAAACTTTCCGAGTACCATCATGAATTTCACAGCTAAGTTAATGCATCGGATCAGGTCGATGCGTATCGTGATGCATCCGCGTCAGTGTCAGCAGTCTTCCAAGAAGCAGGCAACGACGGCGGCCAAAAGGGCCAAAATCACTGACTTGCCGCAAGACGTCCTCGCCAGCGTCTTGGTTCGCCTCCCGGGGAGCGACCTCCGCCGCCTCCGGCGGGTCTGCAAAGAATGGCGGGACATCATCGCAGACCAAACGTTTATCCAGGCGCACATGGCGCACGGACCACGGACGCATTTGACACACACCATCGTCTTCTTTCCCGGATTTGCCTACAGCAGCCGCGAAAAATCGTGCAAAGGCCGCGGCTTTCTCTTTGACGAGCACTGGCGAGTCACGGCCGAGCTCACAGCCGACGTGCGGGATGACTTTGTAGGCGCCTGCAACGGCCTGCTCTGCTTCTTGAAAACCGGCGAAAAGTCCATTATCAAAGTCATAGAGCCGTTCATCGGTGAGTCGCTCGTTCTATCGCTTCCGCCAGAGGCGTCGGGGGTAAGGTGGAATTACAACTCCGGGGCATACTGCTTCGGCTACGATGCTGCGACAAGATGATACAAGATCGTGCACTATGACTTTGTCAAAGACAGCACCATGCCCGGACGCGTCATGGTCGACCAAGAACTGTTAAACATTGTAATTGTGTGTGTGCGTGTATATCTGTTGTAAACCGGTTAGGCTAGAGATATGATCCCATGGTAGTTAGATAGATAGATTACTTCGAGATCAATCCTAAGCCTAACCAACTCTGTAAATCTCCTTGGCCTTGTGCCCTTATATACACGCACGCGTCCCTGCAAGCTGGATACGCTGCATACGCTTAAGCCTAGCGATTTTACATGGTATCAGAGCTAGTCTTTTCCATCGCATCTAGTTTCGCTATGTCTTCATCCTCCTCCGCCATGGCCACGCCCGCTCTCGCCTCCCTTGGCCACACCATCACCGAGAAGCTGAACCGGGAGAACTTTCTCGTCTGGAGGGCCCAAGTGCTGCCGCACATCAGGGCGGCCGGCATGATGGGTTTCCTGGACGGCTCTGTCAAGGAGCCCGCCGCTGAGGTCCAAGCGGGGACGGAGGTCGCCGGCAAGAAGACGGTCACCATCAGCCCCAACCCGGAGCACGCCATTTGGGTTACCCAGGACCAGCAGGTGCTCTCATTTCTGATCGCAACCCTTTCTCGAGAAGTCCTTCTGCAGGTCAGCAACTGCTCGACGGCCGCCGCAACCTGGAGCGCTCTTCTCCAGAGCTTCTCCTCGCAGTCCCACGCTCGCATCATCCAGCTTCGGGAGCAGATCGGCCACACCAGGAAGGGTGATCTCTCCGCAGCTGCCTACTTCACCAAGATGAAGGGGATAGCTGATGAACTCGCCGCCGCCGGGAAGCCCCTGGACGATGATGATATTGTCTCCCACATCATCCAGGGTCTCATGCATGAGCCGGAGTACAGTGGATTCGTCTCTGTCTCCACACGCACCATCACCGATCAGCCGATCGGCCTGAGCGAGCTTTTCTCGCTGCTGCTCGCGGCGGAGTCACGGATCACTGCGCAAACCTCCTCCTACTCCGCCAACCTTGCTGCAAAAGGTGGATGCCGCGGCAACAACAACCATTCGGGGAACGGCAACAGCAGCAACAACGGGGGCTCCCGTGGCTACAACAACACCAACACGGGGGGCCGCTTCTTCGACAACAACTCCGGCGGCGCTCCTCGTGGTGACCGCGGTGACCGCGGTGACCGCGAGAAGTGCCAAATCTGCAAGCTTGAAGGGCACGGGGCATGGCGCTACAGGAAGCGCTATGATCGCAACTTCAACAACAACGTACGCAATCCTGCTGGGGTGGTGGTGGCGGAGGCAGCGGTGGTGGCAATCGCTCGGCCAACGCTGCTCAGTCCTATGGAGTTGATACCAACTGGTATCTTGACACTGGCGCAACCAACCATGTGACAGGTGAACTTGAAAAACTTGTCGTCCATGACCACTACACCGGCTCCGAGCAAATCCACACTGCAAGTGGTCAAGGTATGAACATTGCTCATGTTGGTCATTCAGTTCTATCTACTCCTCATGGCTCCTTAAACTTGAACAATATTCTCCACTCTCCACAAGCTGATAAGAGCTTACTTTATGCCTACCAACTTATCAAAGACAATCATGCCTTTGTTGAAGTTTACCCTAAAACTTTTTTTGTTAAGGATCGGGCCACTCGGAGGACAATTCTGCAAAACGAGAGTAGGGATGGCTTGTTTCCTGTCTCCGGCCGCCAAGATGCTCCTTCTCATGGTCAAGTCCTTAGCGTGGTCAAACCATCCACTTCACGGTGGCATAAGCGCCTAGGACATCCTGCTCTACCGGTGGTTCAGAAAATTCTTCGCGATTTTTGTCTTCCCGTATTGAATAAAAAGGACCACTTATTGATCTGTGATGCTTGTCAGATGGCTAAAAGCCATCAACTTCCTTATCCTAAATCCTTTAGTGAATCTCAAGCTCCTTTAGAGCTTATTTTTTCAGATGTGTGGGGTCCTGGACCCGTCTCTGTAGGCAGATAAAAATATTATGTGAGCTTTATTGATGATTTTAGCAAGTTTAGTTGGATCTATTTGCTCAAAAATAAGTCTGATGTTTGAGAATTTTTGTCTTTTTCAACAACATGTTGAATGCCTCTTTGATCGTAAAATTCTTGCTATGCAGATAGACTGGGGGGGTGAATACCAAAAGCTCAATTCCTTCTTTGAGCGCATTGGGATCACTCATCACGTTTCCTGCCCCCATGCTCACCAGCAAAATGGCTCTGCCGAGCGCAAACATAGGCATATAGTTGAAGTTGGTCTCTCTCTACTTGCTCATGCCTTTATGCCTTTGAAATTTTGGGATGAGGCGTTTCTCACCGCTGTCTACCTTATTAACCGAGTGGCTAAGCGTGTCATCAAAAATCAGTCACCTCTTGAGCGCCTTTTTGGCAAGAAGCCTGACTACACCTTTCTTCGCATCTTTGGGTGTGCCGTATGGCCAAACCTACGTCCCTACAATAAGCACAAACTTGAACTCCAGTCCAAACAATGCGCTTTTCTAGGTTACAGTAGCCTCCACAAAGGGTACAAGTGCCTCGATATTTCTACAGGTCGAGTCTATATTTCTCGTGACGTGGTTTTTGATGAGCATGTCTTTCCCTTCACCACACTACACCCTAATGCTGGCGCACAACTCCGCAAGGAGCTTGTTCTTTTGCCCTCTCATCTTCTCCCAGCATCCTGTTTTGATCAAAGGGGAGTACTAGATGCTGATGATCGCATGTCAATGTCTCACAATAATACCTTTGACCAAAACTCTGATGCAAGCATGCAGGAAAACAGTGAAGAAAATGGAGAAAATGCGCATGATTTTATGTATGCAGGCACAGATTATCTTGGCGCTGACTCTGATGCAGATCAGGGTGAATCAGCCTCGGGATCCGCCGCGACAGAGGCGCCAGGCGCGGCAGGAGAATCCGCCGCGGGATCACTGCGCGTCCCTGATTCGGTGGCCAGGCGAGCCGCACCTGTGGCGGGACCAGGCGGGGCCCAGCGTGTCGCCTCGGTCGGCCGCTTCCGTCTGCGGGGCCAGGCGGGCCAGCCTCGCGAGTGGACCGCAGCGAGCCACGTCACCCGTGCGGGGCAGCGGACTCAGGTGTAGCGCGCGCCCCCGACCAGCATCCGCGGCGCGCCTCAGGAGCGCCAAGTGGCAGTTCCCAGCGGACGCCTCCCCTGCGCCTGATTCGCCTTGGATCCAGCAGGATCTGCTACAGGAGTCGCCTGGAGGATCTTCTGTGGCAGATTCAGGGTCGCCTGTTTTACCTAATCGTCTCCAACAACACTTTGAGCGACCGGCACCGCCTCCTCCTGCACCTGCTCACACCAGATCAAGGAGCGGTATTGCTAAACGCAAAATATATAAAGATGGCTGTATTCGTTGGGGTTCTTTTTGTGCAACAGGTGAACCGCAAAGTTTTGGTGAAGCCCTTGGTGAACCCCGGTGGAAAGAAGCAATGGATGAAGAGTATGTTGCCTTAATGAAAAATTGAACCTGACGTTTGGTTCCACCAGTCAAGGGCAAAAACATAATTGACTGCAAGTGGGTGTTTAAGGTGAAAAGGAAATCTGACGGCACGATTGGTAGATACAAGGCACGGCTAGTTGCGAAGGCTTCAAACAGAGGTATGGGATTGATTACGAGGACACGCTTAGTCCGGTAGTAAAGGCAGCTACCATCAGGTTAATTCTTTCAGTTGCAGTATCTAGAAATTGGTGCATCAGACAGCTAGATGTTAAGAACACGTTTTTGCATGGTGTTCTGGAAGAGGAAGTGTTCATGAGGCAACCTCCTGGGTATGAGCATCCTAAGGCACCTCATTATATTTGCAAGCTTGATAAGGCTTTGTATGGGCTGAAGCAAGCACCTAGAGCCTGGTATTCTCGGCTCTCTTCTAAATTGCAGTCACTTGGATTTGTTCCTTCTAGAGGAGATACCTCGTTGTTCTTCTATCACAGACGTGGGATAACTATTTTCATGCTCATATATGTTGATGATATTGTTGTCACTAGCTCATCCTCTAAAGTAGTTGAAGCCCTTCTTGCGGATTTGAGCAAAGAGTTTGCGTTGAAGGATCTTGGCAGCCTTCACTTCTTCCCTGGGATTGAGGTAAAAAATGTAAAGAGTGGAATTTTGCTGTCACAAGAAAAATATGTTCAAGAGATACTCCAAAGAATGGGCATGAGAGGGTGTAAGCCGTCGTCTACCCCTTTGTCCACTTCTGAGAAGATGTCTCTTTATGATGGTGAAGTACTTGGAGCAGAGGACTCTACCAGGTACAGGAGTATAGTAGGAGCGTTGCAATATTTGACCTTAACTAGGCCAGATATTTCATACTCGGTTAATAAGGTGTGCCAGTTCTTACATGCTCCTACTACCACACATTAGACAGCGGTAAAAAGGATACTCAGATATCTTCAAGGAACAAAGAGTCATGGACTCAAACTTGGCAAGTCCGACTCAATGCTTGTAAATGCGCTCTCAGATGCTGATTGGGCAGGCTGTCCTGATGATAGAAGATCAACTGGAGGCTTTGCAGTGTTTCTTGGGAGTAACTTGATTTCTTGGAGTGCACGTAAACAACCAACTGTATCTAGATCAAGTACAGAGGCTGAATACAAAGCTCTAGCCAATGCCACTGCTGAAGTTATATGGGTACAGAACTTGTTAACAGAGTTGGGTATTCCTCACCCCAGAGCAGCATCACTTTGGTGTGATAATCTTGGTGCTACATACTTGTCTGCTAACCCTATCTTCCATGCCAGGACTAAGCATATAGAGATTGATTATCACTTTGTTCGAGAACGGGTGGCTGACAAGTTGTTGAACATCAGGTTTATACCTACTGAAGACCAAGTTGCGGATGGGTTTACTAAACCCCTCTCCTTGCGGCAGCTAGAGATTTTTAGGCACAATCTCAACTTAGATAAGTTGTGATTGAGGGGGAGTGTTAAACATTGTAATTGTGTGCGTGCGTGTATATCTGTTGTAAACCGGTTAGGCTAGAGATATGATCCCATGGTAGTTAGATAGATAGATTACTTGGAGATCAATCCTAAGCCTAACCAACTCTGTAAATCTCCTTGGCCTTGTGCCCTTATATACACGC